>NC_134037.1:16847790-17496332 GCF_965140245.1 Athene noctua | reverse complement strand
TTACATTTATATACTATATGCTACACAAAACATGCCTGTAGGAGTTGCCTCTCTCACCTCCCACTTTGTTTGTTTTCCACTGGTGCTGCTGAACATGAAATGTAATTCTCTGGAGGAAAGACTAAAGGCTTCTTTTTTTTACTGTGCATCTGTGTAATGCCTTGTGTTATGGACCCAGCCAGTCACAGCTCCTGGGATCTCCTGCATTGCAAATGGTAAATGACTTTCCAAAGAAATACGCAGAAATGTTCTCCTATTCCCCGAAAGTGCATTGAGTTTATGGTTTCCTAGAGATTCATAACCAACATCCAGCAGGCTCTGCATGTGGAGGGCATCTGGGAAACATGCAGAACTGAGATTCCTCTCCTTCCCTTTGGTTATTTTAAAAGCTGTAGGTTGGCCTTTAACAAGCATCTCCAGGCACCTCAGCCGTGCTAAGAGATCGGAGAGAACTGAGACGGCTTGTTCTCTGTATTGAAAAGAGAGCATGGCCAAATAGCTAGGTAAAGGGAGGTAATTTAAATTTCCCTTAAAATGGCTGCAAGTAAGGACTTTACCAAGTGGCAAAGATAAATATTAGTCTCCCCCGTTAATCAGAAGAATCTAGTTAGATTGAGCAGCACTATTGCACATGTGCTGCAAACAGTGTGAAAACAGAATTGCTTTGTTAGTGTGGAAGTTTAATTATCTTCTGTAAATAATGTTCTTAGATATCTGTTATTTCCCTAGTATACATGGTCCATAAATATTGAATTTAACTGAAGTTTTAGTTAAACTGTATTTTCCAGCTTTCATCTTATAACTTCATCAATATGCACTTACAATGCTCCCCTAACATGATGTACGTACAAAACCTCTAAACTTGCTCTCCAGACAGCTGATCTTAGCTGAAGCTGAACATGCCCAGTACTTTAAGCAGCAGCAACTGCTTCGTGAATTCAGATATGTGTTTCAAAACAGATAGCACTAACTGTGTAATCCATCATATGTGTTGAAGTAGGTTAATATAAATGGTAATAAGTAGCTGGAAATTTAGATATGGCTTGTTTACCCTGATTTGTACGGAGAATTAGGATGGGGAATTTGTCAATTTAAAATATTTATTCTGTCATTAACAGAAATAATGAATCTTATTTTCTATGGAGTTGTATAGAAAATAAACCTAATGAAGTCCTTCCCTCTTGCGATCACTAAATTGGCATGGCTGGCCAGCTACATTATTCAATAACAGATGAAAGATAGAAATGCCTGGAGACAAACTGAGTTGAACATCTATTGCATTACTATTGTATGTGTAAACAAACAATATTCCTGCCAGAAATCTTACAAACCACAAGAAAACAATTAAGGAGAAGCGCACAGAGACAACTGCATCATCCTGGGGGCTGTCAGTTTAAAAACAGGTCCTTCAGTGATTTTTATTTCTTTGCAGATGATCTAGGGTCCAATCCTGAATCCAGATAAGTCATTAAAATATTCCTGTGGAAGGAAGGAAGGAAGGAAGGAAGGAAGGAAGGAAGGAAGGAAGGAAGGAAGGAAGGAAGGAAGGAAGGAGATAACTTATCAGGATTTCCCTTCTACCTATTCTGTAAAGCCTGCTTTAAAGTCATCCTAAAAAGAACAAGTCCTTTTCATTCTATTAAAAAAATATATCAAAGCATTAATGAGTAGTTTGATCCCAGTATGAGAGAACATTTTACCTGTTATTTTTTATTAAATAATCACTTTCAGTTAATAACAATATTATTTTCAAAGTAAGAAAATAGAAATTCTCTGTGAACATTCCATATAATGGCAATAAGTTTTTATTTCTGCAGGGACAATAAATTGGACCCTTTCATCAACTACCATTTACCTCCTCTTTCTATGAGGATGCAAGTAAGTAATTATCAGTGAAGTTCAATGATTGAGGGGCTGCATATATTTGCAATAAAAACTAATCCTGACTAATTAATCTGACTAAATACATATTTTAAAATAATCCTCAATGCCAGTAGTTCTTTCTCAGTCATTTGTTTTCATATTAGAAGTTCATCTATCCTGCATGCTTGCTATTTGAAATTGCACCCAAAAGAGAGATATTTACCTGGAAATTTCATGATGCTTTGTAAATACAGCCTCAGGTACAAAGAGACAAAAGCAAATACTCTATTGATATAAATGAGCACAGTTTCATGAGATTAGTGAACCAATGCCAACAATCTTTAGGAAATTTGGTGAAGATAATTAAGGAATGAGTTTAAGGGGATGCAACGGATGGTGCTGAATCTCATGGATGGAGTCTGCCACAGCTGTAAGGAAGTTTTCCCCAGCCTATTCTTGGTGGGGAGGAAAAGGGTAAAGATGGGTTCTTGTACAGTGGTTTTACACTGGGTTTTCATTAATTTGTTTATAAAGCTTTTGGCTGTTTTATTCTGAACATTTTTTTAAAGCTATTTTAGACCTTTGTTCCCTATATTCATTTTGTAGTCTTAATTCCTCAAACTCCCAGAGACATGCACGATGTTAAATCTGGTACTGCGTTGCCATGGGAGGTCAAGAGCTCTGCTCTGCTGCCTTTGACCCTTGAGCCAAGGCTGAGCCTCGGGACCCCCACACGGTGGTCTGGGCAAGGAGCCACCAACCCATCTGATAAATTCTCCATTGAGGGACCAGTTTAAAAAAACTCACCACAAACTAAAGGTGTTTTAAATGTTAAGGGAATAAGTAGCTGTGTCAAAGGGTAAAGTTTACAAAAACATCCTCCCACTGAGAGCCGAGTGTCTCTGAGTGCTGGCAGGGGCACTAAATTTCTTCCCATATTTACCCTTCAACAAGCATATGAGTTGTTTGGCACACTGAAAAATATTCAAGGACCATAGAGAAAATTGGCAAAACACTACCCCCAGTTGTAACCAAGTGGATACAAAGAAGTACAATGCTTCCAACTGATGTTTCTGATGCAAATCAGGGAAGTACCCAAGCACCTTCCCTTGTACGAGCTGGTGTCAGAAAGAGCCTGTGAATAGTACCCAAAATGTGACCCTTTTTCCCTTTACACCTCCCCAGTGTCCCAAGACCCCTCCATAAATTTGGAGTGCAGTAAGCAGGCTGCTGAACTCTTGCAGTCCAAGGTTTGTCCCCACGTATCAGTGTTGAAAGCAGAGTTATCCCACACTTCACCCACAGGCAACAAATGTGCCTGTCCAAGCTGTCCCTGCAGCCTAGATGTTCAGGTGCAGGCATTCAGGGGGACCTGACTCCATAGGTGGGAAGGAAAGGTTATAATTTCCAGTACTCTGTACTCAAACAAGTAGTGGGTCTTTTTCAACTTCCTCTTTTTTTTTTTTTTTTTTTTTTGAATGCTGGTAAACTTAAATTGTCATTGCTATGAATTTGTAACAAATAGATATTTGGTTTTGGAAAAAAAAAGAAGAAATTAAAGTCCAATTATAAAATAAATACACAATCAGTTACTTATTTTAATACCTTTCTCTTCCCTGGATTTGATCTAAAATGCTCAGGAAAATCTCAGGTTGCTTGCCATACTGCTTTTCTCTAGATGACAAGTGTGGAAAAGAACGCAGTTTAAGGATCCAGTCCTGCAAATTGCAGGATGTGCGTAACTTCTCTAGCTTACACAGGCAACATAAATTCCGGTACCTGCTTGTACAAAATTCACAAGTTAACAAAACACAGCGGAGGTTCCACATGAACACATTTCAGCATTTCCTCAGGGGAAACTGAGGGATGAACTGGTTGCAAATAGTCATTTCTGAAGTCCAAGCCATTTTTGAAAACCTAATAGAGGCTTAAAGAAGTTGGAGCTATCATAGGTGAGAGTCTGAGTGTAACTAACCCAGAGCAAGTCTGGGTTATTTCCACTGTATACACTGGCAGTATTTGAGATTGTTGCAAGGAACAGCCTTAAATCCCAAGATTTAAATCCCTATTTGTGTTTAAGAAATGTTTAGATTTTAGAAATGAGAAGTCACAGTCTGTTTTCCATCGTTTTTCCTTTAAGGCAATAGTCAGGGTTTTTCATATAAGAATTTGTACATCATTTTGGCCTTGAGATCTCTTTCTGTGGGGAAGTTACACTAACCAAAGTCTGAAAAATATCTACTGGTTACAAATTAGTTTCCTGAAGGGGAGAATTTTTTTTTTTACTTTTAATGATTTTAGTGCTTATTAGACCAGAAATGTAAGATGTTAACAAGTTAAGGTTGTTAACCTAAGGTTAACAAGTTCACCCGTCACACGCAAATATCTACGATTGGCAGAACTTGGATGAGGATGGATCACTGGCTGACTCTGCAGCACCTTGTAGGGGGATTCGATACAGTAAATGCACAGAGCATTGCCCAGCAAGTTGAAAAAAACAGCGTGTCATCTGTGTTGTGAGCTTTCCAGCTTAACTCAGCTCAAACAACAAATAGTTTACCTGGCTTAGGGAAAGTTTAGTTCTCTGAAACTGTCTCACCTGCCAAAAAGCCCAGTGCTTTCATTCTTGAAAAATCCTTGCCATTCCTGCAGAACATTTTTACTACAGGAGAAGGAATTGTAGCATCCAGAACGTAACATTGATAACACAGAGAATGAATTTGCTATAATGTATTTCAGATAACTGAAGTCACAAGGTTATTGGGGTTTTTTATTTATCCCCTGAGGTTTGTACCTTTTCCTTGTTACAGAGAGGCTGCTTATAGGAGGGGAAGGTGGGAGGTTGGCTATAAATGAGAGTCATGGGGAGATCCTTCAAAGGAGCTGGGAATCGACAGTTGGATTTACATTAGCTATAGTTATTTTTCAACCTGTTTGTACCTTGCATGTACTGTACATGCATTTATATTTCCAAATGTTGTACATACAGCTACCAATGTCAATAAGTATACGTTTAGTTTCTTCACTTTGGAGACTCTTATAAGAAATGTAAACCTACAGTAGCTGTAAAGCACACATGCTATGATTTTACATGCTATGACTTAGATATTTCTGGGTCAGTCTTGCAAATACAAATCAGAGCACAGAACCTACTCAATAGGATAAAATACTCAGACCTGAATGGTGCAGGCTCTAAATGAATATACCATTTTACCACATCCTATTATTATAATCACTGAGCTGTGCGTGATAAAGCAGTCATCAAAAACAAGAGCTCAGCTGGAGACTCATAATTAAATTTGGATAATTTTTCCCAATTGTTTGTTATACAGAAATGTATTTCCTATGGTGTCTGGGTTACAAAGACATTATTGGCACTTAGGAGTTTAGCAGAAAAGGTTGAACCAGTTGACAATTAGTGAAGAACTGCATCTGCTTGTCATTTGTAGCCCTTAAGGCATCAGCTTTTCCTCCTGACAGCTATTACAGGCTATTATTTGTCTATTGCCTTCCAAGATTTTGGGGGGTTACCTTCATGCAAACTTCCACACACGGACACTTCAAACTTTCTTTCCTGCATTATAAATAATATTAGCAAAGCCCGTTCATGCCAGCAAAGCTCAGGTTCCTGGGTCACAAATAGGATTTAAGCAAACAGAAAAAAGAATTTGAGAACTCGTCTAGGAGACTTTGGTCCGAATGCAGACACCTTTCCCTCTTCAAGAGGCAATCTGAGGCACTGTGACCACTACAGTGTCTGAGCTCAAGAGAGCATGGATGGCTCGGTCTGTCCCAGAGCCTGCAACTGCCTGATTTAGGGTTCACAATCTTTTCTTCCCATTGCATCTTCAGGGATCCAGGAACTGAAGCCTCAGAGCAGATCCTCTCAGTTTCTTAACATTCACCATTGTAATCATACCACTTAACTTAGGTACTTGTAAAGTATTATGAATATGCCCCTCTACACTCCCCTGCCAGCTCTGACTTCGTCTCTCAAGTGGTTACACATCCCAGGCCTCTGCAGAGCCCAGCAAAGGTTTTTGTCTGGACCTCCCTTGCCAGGAGGAACAATGAGTCTCATAAACTATAGGCTTTTTCTTTCAACAGAGCTTGGGGAAAAGAGCTGGTCCTCATTTGTATTGATGTGAACTGATACTAAATTAATTACAAAATGCAAATCTGGTAATGAAGAAGACTGGTGTTAGAGCAATTACTGTTCTAAATTGTTTGGGAGAATTTGGGGAAAAAGTGTGTGAAAAGCAGCAACGTCAAAGAGCAAGAATGCTTTGGGCATCGAGGTAGCCCATATGTGACTGTGCATATATCTATGCACAGCAAACATTATAAAATAATGCAGAGAGCCTTGACTGATCCGCCAACCTTTAGAGAACAAGGCTTCTGTGGATAATTTATCAAAACAAAGCCATCTTCCTGGCACAAGCTTGCCTCATCAATTTTGTCTGACCTAGCTAACCAAACACATTACAAATATTCCATTATCTTTTGCTGTCTGTACTATCATCACAGCATTTTCAGTATGAAAATAAACATTTAGAGAAGTATATCTTTGCATTAGCCTATTATCATCAGCTTTTAATAAAACAGATTACTGTCAACCAGTGGAAATATGATGGATGTACACAGTTGGGCAGACAAATTTTTTTCAGTAGCTGCCCTTGTTCTTGTCTCACAATAAATGTGAGATCATTTATCCTTCAATGAAATAAAGTTAATCTAGTTCACATTACCATGGGGAAGAGCCCACACAGATATGTGTTGCTGAACAGGTAACTTGGGGTACATTTACATCAAGCTTAGCTTCTGGCAACTTTCTGCTGTGCCCATCCCAGAAGCTCACCTTACAATCGTCTGTGGAGGGTTGCCCTAAATCCAGAGACCTGTGATAAGAGTATGATTTAATCAGACATACCACTGTCCTCCAGTCTGTCTCATTACCCGTTATGTCTAGGTATCTAGCAAGAGCTACAGAAAGCCTGCCTTTCCCCTGTTATAACACAGATAGTTGTATAATAAATGGTTTCCAAACTGCATACTGCAAAAGGAAGTTATAGCCCATGAGAACCTTCTCAGCAAAAGGGGCCAAGTTTATGTTATAAATATTATTATTAACAAGACTTAAGCCTTTATATGTCTACCCAGCAATGGCTTTGCACTTCAACAGCACCTCTGCATATCAAAGACTAATACCTTAATACATAGCATGGAAAATCACAAGTTGATACCTTGATTAATTAACAAATAAAATTTTACATTTCACATTCACTGATTCACCTACTCTCAACAGGTTTTCAGTAAGATTGAGTGGCAAATAAGAGAAAATTTCACCCTAACTACATTTGCCATGCCCAGTAAGATGCTTGGAGGACGTGGTCTGTTCTGTCACTGCTTTACTCCTCACCTCTGGCTGAATGTAACACAGAAAAGATGTCTAGGTTAAAATATATAGCATGCAGATATGAGGGCATGTTATTACCTCACACATCTATAGTTCTTTCTGCATGTCCAGTAACTGGCATTTTAAGTGTAGTCCTCCCACAAAGCCTATCAGAGGTCAAAAGCCATTTCTGGTATAGCTGTGTGCTTCACTCCCTGGGGCAGCAGTCAGTATTTGGTGTTATAAACTGACTCCTTAAATTTGGCTGAGTCATTTTCCAATTTCTTTATTTAGCAAGCGGCAACAAGCAAAACAGCGCTGGGGGGCCGGGGAGCCTCCTGCTCCAACAACGGCCCGCACCCTCCAGGGCACTCTGTTTCAATCTTATACTACAAAGTGTTACATAGTCATTATACACATATACATATTCATTACTTGAACCCGCCTACTCCCGCTTCGTATGGTAATTAGCTTATCAGTCCTTTACGCTTGCGCAGAAGTTGTTAAAACTACGGTCAGGGGTCTTCAAATCGTGGGGGGTGGTCTTCTGGGAGGAAGGCCGTAGGTCCTCCTCACAGTGTACGTTTCACCTTTGGCTTGGAATGCGATGATCCTCTGAGTTTGCAGAGTTCTTATCAGTCTAGGCCCAGTAATCTCTTTGCATAATGAGATTCATGGCTGTGAACATCCTCCTGTTTTATTCAATTACGCGCCTGCAATTCTCCACATCTTCTGACATACAGATGCTTCCTCTCTTGTTGTTCCCCCCCTTTCCTGTCACTTTTTTTTTTTTTACACTATCATGTTAGTTCAATTTAGCATTTGCTGTTAGTATTACACAATATGCAATAGTTCATATTACAGTTCGCTGAATTTGATGAACAGACGGTTTACCACCTATCACATTTGGTGCATGAGATTGCTCCTGGGCTGCCATACTCTTCAGCTTTTGTGAAAGTCTCCTGTACCATGCAGTAGTAGTAGTGCTCGAAGCTACGGAGGCTACTGGGAGAAGTCAGAAGGGGAGGGGGCATCAGGAGTGAGATTTTAGGCTGGGTTTGGGGGAGACTATGGAAAGTTACACTCAAAAGTACAATGAAAGAGGTGAAGTCAAGAAACTCTATTACCTCTAGGTTTTAA
Organism: Athene noctua; assembly: GCF_965140245.1. Lineage (NCBI taxonomy): Eukaryota > Metazoa > Chordata > Aves > Strigiformes > Strigidae > Athene > Athene noctua. The sequence goes on along the minus strand of NC_134037.1, from coordinate 17,487,934 downwards.
AACTGTGTTGCATAAAGGAGTAGAGAAAAATAACACAGCATTTGATTTTGTCCTGGGAGTGGGATGGTCTAGATTAGTTTTTCCTAATCTCTTCAAAGCCTTGCATTATAATGGAGCCTAATGCTGGGAAACTCTTCCTATTCATCCGCTCCCAACAGAGGAGATAATTGTGGAAGTGGAACAGGCTACTACCACCAGACTGAAAACTACACTGAGATGCTCTGACAGATCACTTCAATCTTTATAAATTCATGTCTCCAACTAGAAGAGTTGGTGTCCCTCAGAAATTCACCTTAATTAATCAGCGTTTTATTACTGACATGATAAGTATATAGCTTACTGCGTAATCAAAACTCTCTGACAATTCTCTGACTGCACTTCAGAAAACTTTAAAACAGCAATACTTGGTAATCAGCAAGAAAACCAGTGGTGCATGTACAATTTACCAGTAGATTTCAGTTCTGCTATGCTACTACCAAAAGACTAGAAGACAAATATACACTTATCACTCCTTTCCATACTGTCCCTTGAAGCCCGTGAAGATGCTAAAAACTGCCTTTGTTTCTCCGGGGATTAACTGACAGTTGCTGATGCTGTGATTGCTTCATCTATTTTTGCTGATGTACTATTCAGTGCTAGAATTTGGTTCTACTAATTGATTCCTCCTACAAAAAAACAGCTGATGGACACTCATTTTAAAAAGTATGCCTAAACAGGGTTGATCTGCCACTCTTTTAAGACTGCAGCTACTTTTGATGACTTAAAATAACAATAAGCATCTTAGTCACTCGGTTGCCTTAGGTAACGCCATATAACACTTGCATATACTTTCACTATTCTTTATTGTAACCACAAGTATCTGAGGAAAAATTAATTTCTTATTCAAATTTTGGGATGTCTCTGTATCCCTCAGTACTTCTGCTTTTCCATGCAACAGTAGAAGACAGCTGGTATTAGCCATGGCTGGAAATGTTTTTGTGTGATGTATAGTCCTTTTCTTCACCCTAATTCTGGCTGCTGTGAAGTCAGGAATGATGAAATAAATAAAGTTGCTTATGTCTGAGAGTTTTGCTATGCAAGTTTATTTGACAATTACAAAAGGAACTTCTTTTCTGAATACTCAGTTGGAGTCGTACTATAGCAAAACTTTAAAAATAAAAGGGTAAAAGCTAGAACTGTGCTTTAACGAGGTACATATTGTTGTCCCACCTTGTAAGGAAACTGAGGAACTCAGTGCTTAGAGGGGACCAAAATTTCAAAGAAGTCCTAAACCATTTGGCAAAGTGCTGTGGAAAGCAATGTTTTAATTGCAAAGGAAGTAAAAGAAGGTTTGATGTGAGCAAAGCTGCTCTACACTTTAGTGGCCTTAACAGAAAGGCGTCCATGTCTGTGGTGAGAGGAGGAGTCCCATTCCTTGCCAAGTGGTACCTTGGACATAGGTGAGTAGTTGTAGACTGGTAAATGCAACTGCCTTGGGAACATGTCTGTGAAATTTCAAGGGGTCAGAAGGTGCAGAAAAATTTCCTTGTGGAAATGAGGAAAGGGGGAAGATCTGTAACACTTTTTCTAGCAGAGAACTGAGTGATTAATAGGTCCACCAGACTGCATCACAGTTCTGCACTGTCTCCTGCATTTTGCTCTTTCTTCAGCCTCCACAGTTTTTGGTGGTGTATCCACTATGCATTTTATATTTGCAAGTTTCCTGATCTTCCTGATCTTTACCAGCGACATGGCAAAGTAAAAAAAAAAAAAAAAAAAAAAAAAAAAAAAAAGCAAATCCTTATATCAAAGAGTAAATTGGGGAGGGAATAATATGCTGTTTTTCATAAATGTTTTGTATCTCTTTATCTATCTCTCTATAAATGTATGAGGTTAAGTAGCCACTGGGTAAAATAAGATTAGCTTTCATCTCCTGGCCAAATTCCATCTTAGGTAATTACATTCTTCCTGACTAAATATCTTTATCATTTCAATTGGGTACAGTCTATTTCCTATCTCAAATTACTTTGTTGTACATAATGTGAGCTGCTGTATTTTCTCCCACAAATGGGTGCACTCTGCTAACAGATGAAATGATCACTGTACGATCACTAGTGAGTAGTTACACAGTAAAATCAACAAAATGTTCCTAAATTCCTTTTGGAAACAGTACTATACAGCTATAAATCCCTAGTGTTTATCATTAGTATTGAGCAGAGGCAACACCTTGCAGGGATTTCTTTGACACGACATATTAGGCAGAAGAGTTTGGTACTAAGCTAGTGATCTCTGCCTCTTTCACCTCCGGATCAGAGAGTGACAGGACACGAGTAGGGGTTAGATTAGACACTGTGAATTACAGGGATACTCTTGGGTGATAGTTGGATGTTGGGAAAAACATTGTCATGAAGTTGCTATACTTTCAGCAGTAGATATATATATCAGTTAAATTCCTTGGAAGAAGGGATCTGTGCAGGTGACTTGATACCTCTTTGATGCAAAGCTGAACACAGAGACAGTTGCCAGTTGGTAAGGACAAGCTAGGGCAGTTAGAGTTAGGTACAGGCCAAAAAAACCCAGGATATGTGTAATTTAACTGATGTTTCACAAATGTCGATGAGAATGGCTGTAGGTATAGATATTTGCATCAGCAGCAGGACTTGCGACCATTAAGTGCGTCAGCAGATTAGGCAACCACTCTACAATACAATGTGGCTTGTATAGAGTAGAAAAGCCAAATCTTTAAAGATATATCTATAACATCTATACCTGTAAATAGAGGAGGCATTTATCTGTCCCTGAGGCTGTCTGTCAGAGTCTGGGTGTCAGTGCCCTTCAGCAATGGTACATGCTCACAACTGAACAAAGATAAGGACCACAGGACCAAGCCATGCCTAGGATGTGCTAACTGCTCACAGGCACATGTGATGGTGTCCCAACCCAAGCTCTGGTCCTGTCTGGTTCCCTGACAGGGTTGAAACCACAGTTCCTGGAGAGGTCTGCCAGCCTCCTGCTTCCCACTGCCTGGATGAGGGCAAGCCTGGGCAACACCTCCAGACATCACTTAAGGACTGAGAGATGGGACTCCCTGAAAGAGACACAGAACAGAGGAGGATGTAACAGTGATGAATTATGGCCAACACCAAAAGGGTCGGATAAGAGCATGTAAGTCTTCATGTGTGTTGGTCTCTTTTCCCAAGTAACAAGTGATAGGACGAGGAGAAACAGCTGCAAGCTGCACCAGGGCAGTTTTAGATTAGATATTAGGAAAAATTTCTTTACTGAAAAGGTTACCAAGCATTAGAACAGGCTGCCCATGGAAGTGGTTGAGTCACCATCCTTGGAAGTATTTAAAAGACTTGTAGATGTGGCGCTTAGGGACATGGTTTAGTGGTGGACTTGACAGTGTTATGTTTACGGTTGGAATCAATGATCTTAAAGGTCTTTTCCAACCTAAACAATTGTATGATTCTATTCAAATGGTCCCAAGGAGTGACATATGCCCCCATCGGTGAATACTGCTACCCTGGAGTTACCCATTCCCTGGCCTGGTCCTGACCTGTGACAGCTCCCTCACTTACATTCTTCACCTGGGGAAATCCAGTCCCTGCTGCATGGTATGGACCAGTCCTCCCTCCCCCAAAAGTCATCTAGCACCATCATTATGTGATTTGTAGACTGCATGCCATCATACCACATCACAGGGTGTGCAACTCTGCACCTGAGTTTCCTGCAATGCAAATACCCCTCAGGTGAGCCACAGTGTAAGCATTACATGATTTATGACATTTTGGAGCACAAAAATCCACAGGAAAGTAATTATTTCTAGTAATGAGTACTACTGAGAAGATCCAGGGCCATACCAGTGTGGATACACCAGTGTGAGCTGCTTGGAGTCATCATCCTGCTTGTTCAATACAGTCCCAACCAAAGTCCCAAATGTCTGACATACAAGAATACAAGAAGTCACTGTTTAAGGGGTAGTAACTTCTTCATAACAGCTCTTTGTTAGGAACTACTCATCTGCTATACTTTTCTGAATACTTGGCCAACTGTGTGCAGTGGACCCAAGAGCACAAGCATTTAATGCGCAGAGAGAAAATGTGACTTATTATTCATGTGCCTCATTTCTGTATCAAAGCAAAACTGAGATCACCACCACCCTGTGGGATGTCCCTTCTGTGCAGAGCAAGGCCTCAACATCTGCCGTGTCTCACTTAATTAATGAGAACGGGAATGACATACACACCACACACTCATTGTAATTTCCAGAGCAAACATATCTTAAAGAATAAGTTTAAAATATGAATTGCCTGGAACTGGACTAAGAGATCAAGACTGACTACCTCAAGCACTAAACACATGCATCTGACTTTAAAATTTCATGAGGCTGTCTTATTTGTAAGATTTAAAAGGTAATGAATTTTTTTCTTGTGTTCTCCTGGGGTTTAGAAGGGTAGGAGCCACTGTTTCATGTTTTATTCTGGGCAACAGTGGAGATAAGAAATCTGTTTTCTATATAAATACAATCTGACATAATAGCATTCATATATCAGTGCTAGGGCAAAGTTCTGTACAGAGAACTATGGATAAGAAAATAAAGAAGGAAGAATAAGAACTAGGCAAGCATATGTGTTACAAGGCAGTTATTTCCAGGTTTAGGATTAATCACTTCATACAGTTTCTAACTCCAGGTTCTGGAATTGCATATGACGATCATGATAAAGTCTTAAGTGGCCCAACGTCTCTTTAGTGCTGTGATTTACTTGTGCTGTGCAGTAACAACAACAATTGCCCTTCATGCTTCCGAGGTGCTTGGAAAGCTCCCTGTAGCATTCAGCAACCAACTGGATTTATGAAAGTCAGTACGGTTCAGAAACTGCTTCTTTCCAGCTTCTCTTTTTTATAAAGAAAAAATCTGTGTATAGTATAATTTTAAATTACATGTCTTAATTATGGGTTAAAATTAAGTATTTGGGTTTTGCATTATACTCTACTCTTGGTCCAGGTTCCCGCTATTCTCTCTTCTTGGTTTTCTTTTCCCATTGTTATGCTTATGAATAAAATAAACTGAGAATAAGCTTTCAAGCTGTATTTTACACAATTGTCCATTGAGTGTGACAGTTCTTGCAGTCCATTTGAAATTACTCGGCACTGAGCCTCTGTCTTCTTCCAAGCCACACAATACACTTTTTTTTTAAAAAAAGCATCCTACTTTAAGTGGGTGCAGAGTAAACTGGGTGTCCCACTTATCAGCATATCCTGGATAATGATACCATGCTTTAAATAGCTAGGCAAGAAGCATCATTGTCATGGTTTGAGCCCAGAGGGCAACTGAGCACCACACAATCATTCGCTCACTCCTTTCCCCTCCGCAGTGAGGAGGAGAAATAAAACAAAAGGTGCAGAGATTGAGACAAGGACGGGGAGGGACGACTTACAGTCACAGGAAAAAGACAGATTTGTTAGAGGAAGAAAAAGAACACGAATTTAACTACCACCCCCACCCCACCCCCCCACCCCCCAATAACTGCCACAATCAAACAGAACAGGACAGTGAGAAATACAACCACATCTTAAAAACACCTTTCCCCCACCCCTGCCTTCTTCCCAGGCTCAGCTTTGCTTCTGATTTCTCTAAATCCTCCCTGTCAGTGGCTCAGGGGGGCAGGGGCTGGCTGAGCCACGGGTGACCTCCGTGGGCTGCGGGGACACAGCCTGCCCTCACCACGGGCTGCAGGGGGCTCTCTGCTTCGGGCTGCCCTGCCCCCTCCTTTCTTCCCCTGACCTCCGTGTTTGCATAGCTCCCTCCCTCACAACTCCTCCTCCCAGGTTCCCCTTCTTAAACACGTTATCACAGAGGCGCAGCCACCATCACCGATCGGCTCGGCCTTGGCACGGCTCTTGGAGCCGGGGGAGCTTCAAGAAGCTTCTCACAGGGGCCACTGCTGTAGCCCCCTCGCCTGCTGCCAACCCCAACCCCAACACAATCATCATTAAACAACTACTGACATTGCTCATCACTATTAATTCTCTGTTTGGTAAGAAATACATGACTTTCTGCATATCATTTATTTCAGCTGTAGCATGAACTCAAACATAATTTATTAATATTAAAATTATTAAAAGAATTCCACAGAGGTCCTGACCCATCAATAGTTTTAGTGGCAATAAGCAATACTTAGTTCCTTGTACTCTGTCTAGGTCATCCTTTCAGCATTTATTTCTCATTTTAAAGACATGCATCTGGTTCAATAGCCATTGAACATCTACATTTTCTACACCAGCTCAAGAAGCAATCTTTGGCCTCCAGGGCTAGCCCCTTACACAGCGGATAGCCCTATCCACATAGCAGAGTATCCACCCTGGGTCTCCTCTGAGCAGAGGGCCTTTATGTGATTTTTTTTAATTCCAAGAACTTGAAAAAATGTGAAGGGTGTTGTCATGAGCTGGGAAAGTGGAGTGCTTCATGCCATGACACTAAGAGCATGTGGTACGTGGAGTAAAGCACAGCCTGATAGAGATTTGGGGTGCATGATACTACAAGGCCTGCCAGGACAGTATGAGAAGATCATGCATGGGCTCAGTCATTGTGAACTGCCCCCAAGCCATCCCTGGCTTTGTCTCATGTGGTATTAGGGAATGTAAAAACTCGCCCAAAAGGAGAGCCCTGGACTGAAATGCCGTGGTATAGAGAATCAGGGAACAGGATCCATCAGTGATCTGGGGGATTATTTGGCAGGGACTATGCACCAAATATTTCTCTTTGCTCAGCTGACAGATCACAAGGCAAATTAATGCCTTGATGACAAGATGAAGCCCCAATGACAAAAATGAGTTTCTTTCCTGAGACCTCAGTAGGGCTGGACTGGTCTAAATCAGTGCAGTACATCAGCACTTTCAAGATGCACACAAATACTTCATGATTTGACCTTCTAGGATGTTCAGAACAGACTATGAGCTAAATATTTTCTGAATGTAGAAAGTATTATGTGAATGTGGAAAAAGGAAAAAGTTACTTGGCTGGGAATGGCCACATTACTGCACATGTGCTTGGTAAAGGGGATAAAGCAACAGTGTTTGAGCATCTTCTCATGTAGGTGTGCTCCAGGTGACTGGCTTAGCTGCCAAGAGAGAACATCTCAGTAGAGAAAAAAATGCTTCTGTACCAATTATTTTAAATCTCATTCCTTTTTAAGTGTATCTGAAGTTGCAAATCACATGCAGACATCAAGTGCCAAGTGAGCTCTGAAGCCGAGTTCACAGTGCTGGAAAGCGTCTTTTGTAAAAATGTTCTCATCTGCAGCCTTTACTATGCTAAATGCAGAAAGTAAAAATATTACTTTTATGTAATCTTAAAAGAAAAAGATAATTTTTCTCTGCCTGTTTCTGGCTAAGCATTGATATAATTTGCAGCTGTAAGCCCAAGTGAAGAGCTGTTTGAAGAGCCTAAAAGTTTGAAGGAGGCACATCCTCCCTGCATGATGCAAATTCAGGTCCCAAGTGTCTGCTTTTGCCAGGGTGCTGAAGCCTTCCTGGCCCAACCACAGAGCATTGCTGGTGCTCAGTCCTCTTGCCCACAGCCTATGCACAGAGCGAGGAGGTAGCAGACAGCTTAAAGGAGGTGCAGCAGAGTCAGAGAAGAGCTGAGCATCACCCGTGGTCCTGTCAGACCTGAGCTGGCAGTGCAGAATTTGCAAGCTGATGTTTCTCAAATGAGTCTGATTTTGACCATTTTTTTCAATAATCCATGCCCAGGACATGGATAAAAAGCATTTTCCTCTCGTCCACTGAAATAGTCTCTTATACAACTCTGTTCCTACAACTGAGTTAAAATTTCCCTTCCTGCTACTTGCCTTTACTTGTGGCAATAAATTATTTAATAATACACCAGAAAGAAGGCTGCTTCATGACTTAGAAGGAAACAGAGCATAACTGGATGGTGCCATCCTTTTACTCCAGGGAAAAATTCTACCTTTTGTAAAACCATCAAGTGATGTCCCAGAGAAATCTGGTGATGTCAAGGTGAGGCAGAATCCTCTCTTTTAGCTTGAAAGCCTGAAGACCTTATGGAGATCCACATGAATTCACAGTATGGTAGGTTCTAAGGATTACTGAAAAACTACTGGGTCACTAAAATAAACCCAGCTGATGTTCAGGAAGTGGTTGACAACTAATCAATCCTGGGGAAGAAAAAAAGATCAAGGCGAAAGAATAGGATAAATAAAGTGAATTGTCATTTTCCTCCAATGTTTGCAGAAGGCTCTGCAGCTGTTATTATGTCAATGAGACTTTTAATAGAAGTGCATTTTTATAAAAGCGCTCTTGATAGAGTTACCAATGCAGTGTTTGGGTGCTTGTGTACTGGTGCCTGATAGAGTAAGCCATGAGCTGACTGGGGAGCTGATCCTTACCACAGCTGAGAGTGTGTGCTGAACCTCTAGCACCAGAATATGAAGGACCTGGGAGCATCTGGGGACACACAGACTTACTGCATACATGAATAAGACTTTAGAAAGTCTGGGGTGGTGTTGCTTTCCTCCAGGATGGCAGGAGGTGTGAAGATAGATGGAGGTCCCTCTAGAAGCCTCTATGCCAAATCCATCTCCGCTGTGTCCCTGTGACTTACCTGGACCTAAGCATGGCTAAGTACATCCAGTCCTTTTGGCACAGGAGTCCTGCATTTATTACCTGCCTGTTCTCAATTACACCATAATAATTGCCGGTCATTTTAATTGTGTTGTGACTTCAAATCAGGAGAACAACTCAGGTTTATTTCATTTCACCATTTCAGTGGGTGGGGTGAATAGTTAGGTATTCCTGATGCAATTGACTACTTCATGCAAATGTCACTGCTCTATAATTATGATAATTACAATGGAGAAGGCAGCATTGGAAGCTTCCTTGAGACAAAAATAGTTTTTATAATAGCAGGTACAGGAGGAAAATCCTCTTGTTTGTTTTACAGAGCAGTAACTAGAGAAGTAATTTAGTTTTGGAAACGGGAAATTTAACAGCGCAGCAAATCAAAGGGCATATAAAAATCTATCAGCAGAATAATTTAAAAAAAGAAGAAACCAAATCATAATATAATACTGCTTCAAGCTTGTCATCTATCAGACACCTTTTGTTTGCTTTTAAATTTGTTATCAGCCATATCAGTGTTAATTGGTATAGCTCCATTAAATTCACATATGACAACATGCAGGAGGATAGTAGTCAGGAAAATCCTGTGGCTTCAGTCATTTAACCTTGGTCTCACTGAAGTGAATTGGTTTTACTACCACTAGCAAAAGGGGTCAGCATTTCGCCAGGCCAGGTACTTCATCAGCACAAGTTAGTGACTGCCCCACTGAGCCTGTGTCTCTCAAACACAGAGCTCATCATGCTGCACCCATTTCCATCTTCTCTAAGCATCCTTTCTGAAATGCAATAAATAGTTTGTGTTTTACAAGCTTGAGAAGTGGGCCCATGTGAACCTCATGAGGTTCAACAAGGCCAAGTGCAAGGTCCTGCGCCTGAGTTGGGGCAACCCCTGGTATGAAGACAGGCTGAGGGATCGTGGATTAAGAGGGGTCCTGCTGAGGACTTGGGGCTACTGGGGGATGAAAAGCTGAACATAACGCAGCAATGTGCACTCGCAGCCCAGAAAGCCAACCATATTCTGGACTACATCAAAAGGGTGGCCAGAAGGTCAATGGAGGTGATTCTCCCCCCTACTCTGCTCTCGTGAGACCCCACCTGGAGTACTGCATCCAGCTCTGGGGCCCACAGAACAGGAAAGACACGGACCTGTTGGAGTGGGTCCATAGGAGGCTACAAAAATGATCAGAGGGATCGAACACCTATGAAGAAAAGCTGAGAGAGTTGAGGTTGTTCATCCTGGAGAAGAGAAGCTCCAGGGAGACCTTTATAGCGGCCTTCTAGTACTTAAAGGGAGCTACAGGAAAGATGAGGAGGGACCCTTTACCAGGGAATGCAGGGACAGGAAGAGGGGTAACTGTTTTAAACAGACAGAGGGGAGATTTAGATTAGGTATAAGGAAGAAAAATTTACAATGAGGGTGGTGAAACACTGACACAGGTTGCCCAGAGAGGTGGTAGGTGCCCCATCCCTGGAAACTTTCAAGGTCAGTTTGGACTGGGCTCTGAGCAACCTGATCTAGTGGAAGGTGTCCCTGCCCATGGCAGGGGGTTGGACTAGATGGCCTTTAAAGGTCCCTTCCAACCCAAACTATTCTATGCTTCTAACTTTCAGGCTATCTCAGGTGCAAGGCTTACTCTATGTCTTCAGGTAACCAGAGTTGTAGCTAATTATACCCATGATTAATGAAATGGTAACTGTTACTAAAACGTCATGTTAACAAGAAATTAGAAATGTACAAATTCTCAAAAAAATGTAAGTTAGAGACTGACACTGGAAAATGATTACTCTAGGCACATCAAAAGATTTCAGAGCTGGTCTGGAACTGCGGTTCAGTCCTGCAAGTGTGTCACACTGTAGACAGCATGTGTATTTACTATGAAGGAGGATTCACTGGTATAAAAACAACACTGTAAAGGTAATATCAGCAATACTGGTTTTTAATCATATGTAAGCATAGGTACCATTTTATATTACCAGAATGGGGCTAAAATCATCTTGCTGTTGAACAGGAATTGGTAACAACATTTTAAAAATTGGAACAGCCAATTGGTGTTTATCAGTTTGGTCTTTCTCTATTTTTTTGTTTTAATGAAATAAGCTTGGTAAAAAAATAAAACTAAATGGCGGTTTTAAATATAGCTTAATCAAAAAAGTTAACCCTATTTAAAGTTACTAGAGAACAGTGAAGCTAAAGAAGCCTGTCATGCTTGAATTTAGGATGTGAATTTAAACAGTTGCAGCTTCATACTTCCACAGTGATATGTGAAAGACAATGGCCTTATTCTGATTTCTGCTCCCATTTTCTGCATTAACTTGGCTGGCTTTAAGTTATTTATAACTTTTAAAAAAGCTGTTTAAAATGTGTTTAATAGCTGGACTAAAGTAGTTTGATCATTGTTAAACTGTTTTTAAGAAGTGATGTGATCATTTTTGACAGAAGTTTGGCACTTAACCAACCGCAAAAGTTAATTATTGCTTCATATGCTCTTCCAAGGGGGAAGTTTTCTTAATAAAAGAAAGGGGATAGAACTGGGGAGTTTAGGTACACACAAGGAAGCAAGGTGCATAGTAATTGATTTGAATAAAAGTGGGAGACTTCCTTTAACTTCCTGACTGCCTTCAAAAAGCAGTAGTAGGAATACTGTACTCCCTTCACCTGCCTTACCAATTGAGACCACAAGTTCTTTGGGGCAGGGGCAGAGTATCACCACATGCAATTTTCAGGATCGGGCAAAGGAGCACTTCTGGAGTCATTATTATAAATACAGCTGCTAGACCAGGCAGGGGCACAGGGATGGGACTTGGACCTTCACAGTTCTCAAAACTAGTCTGAAGACTCCTGTGGAGTCTTTTTTATTCATTTAGACTCTTTCTACAAGCACTTGAGATAGTTATTTTCCCCTTCCCTTCTTTTGTCCCTTCCCATTTTCTTCCCATTTCCATTCCTTTCCATTTCCCCTTCTCTCATCCCCCTTCTCTCATCCCCCTTCTCTCATCCCACTTCTCTCATCCCCCTTCTCTCATCTCTCTTCTCTTATCCCCCTTCTCTCTTTTCCCCCTTCTCTCTTTTCCCCCCTCTCTCTCTTCCACCTTCTCTCTCTTCCCCCATGTCTCTTCCCCCCTCTCTCTTCTCTCTTCCCTTTTTCCCCTTCCTTTTTCCCAATTTGCCCTCTAAACATCTTCACCTCAAGCCTCACTCAGGTCTTTAAATCCATGATATAATCTGCTTAATTATATAAGAGCTGGAGCACAGGAGAGGAAATAGCTGGGCTTCACTTTAAAGAATTGCAAAAGGAGAAATTCTTATGTGTTTCAGGGCAAAACCAGGACAAAACAGATACCTGAGCAGGTGCTGGCTGCCAAATCACATGGTCTGTGGAGAAGAAATATGCCCCATACGTGCATTTCCCATGCAGTGTTAAAGGGGGAGCATCAAGAATGTCCATTCCAAGTGATATGAAATCCAGAAATAAATTTCAGAAGAAATAAACATCCTAATATAGGATAATAATGGTAGAGGTAGAAGATCAGTTAAGAACATCAAAATGAAAATTAAACTCCTGCAAGGAACAGCAAAACTAATTAGCCAGCAAGGCCCTCAATTTGAGGAGAAAAGACCATCAGGCCTGGCCTTGGAGAACTGCAGAGGCTCCCAGGAAGCTTTTGATATACATGAGTAATTACACTGCATCTAGCAGTCAGGTTTAATACCCAAATACAAATTCACCCTTTTAAAATATATAATTAAGCTACTGGTTTTAAACACAGCTAATGACCTTGTTTATATGGCAGAAAAGAGTTTTAATTAATTACATAAAGAAACTCGCTTTGTCAGGAAATATCTACTGTGAAGTTGACACATGGGGATGTCCACTTCAATTAATTGGAGTACTTATGTAGAAGGCAAGCAAGGAGGAAAACCAATTTGATTAAATGTAGCTTTTCCTATATTATTGTGTACAAAAAAAAATCCACAGATCAAAGTGTATAGTTTATTGTCCTCAACTTACAATTCTTAATGATTAGGATGACAAAATGAATGGCTTTCTGTGTTTCCCCCAGCCTGGGGCATAGTCCACTACTTGTCTTCTTCTATTTGTATTTTTCTATTTTTCCAGCCCAGCATCCGTATATGGACGATACACAGAGTCACAGAATCATCTAGGTTGGAAAAGACCTTGAAGATCATCCAGTCCAACCGTTAACCTCACACTGACAGTTCCCAACTACACCAGATCCCTCAGCGCTATGTCGACCCGACTCTTAAACACCTCCAGGGATGGGGACTCCACCACCTCCCTGGGCAGCCCATTCCAACACCTAACAACCCCTTCTGTAAAGAAATGCTTCCTAATACCCAGTCTAAACCTTCCCTGGCACAAATTGAGGCCATTCCCTCTTGTCCTATCGCTTGTTTCTTGGTTAAAGAGACTCATCCCCAGGTCTCTGCACCCTCCTTTCAGGTAGCTGTAGAGGGCAATGAGGTCTCCCCTCAGCCTCCTCTTCTCCAGACTAAACACCCCCAGTTCCCTCAGCCACTCCCCGTACGACCTGTGCTCCAGACCCTGCACCAGCTCCGTTGCCCTTCTCTGGACACGCTCGAGTCATTCAATGTCCTTTTTGGAGTGAGGGGCCCAAAACTGAACACAGGAATCGAGGGGCGGCCTCACCAGTGCCGAGTACAGGGGTCAGATCCCTTCCCTGTCCCTGCTGGCCACGCTATTGCTGACACAAGCCAGGATGCCATTGGCCTTCTTGGCCACCTGGGCACACTGCTGGCTCCTGTTCAGCCGGCTGTCAGTCAACACCCCCAGGTCCCTCTCTGACTGGCAGCTCTCCAGCCACTCCTCCCCAAGCCTGTAGCGCTGCTGGGGGTTGTTGTGGCCCAAGGGCAGCCCCCGGCATTTGGCCTCATTGAAACTCCTCCAGTTGGCCTCAGCCCATGGCTCCAGCCTGTCCAGGTCTCTCTGCAGAGCCTCCCTGCCCTCGAGCAGATCAACACTCCCACCCAACTGGGTGTCATCTGCAAACTGACTGAGGGTGCACTCAATCCCCTCGTCTAGATCATCAATAAAGATGTTAAACAGGAGTGGCCTCAAAACCGAGCCCTGGGGGACACCACTCGTGACCGGCCGCCAACTGGATTTAACTCCACTCACCACAACCCTTTGGGCCCGGCCATCCAGATGGTTTTTTACCCAGCAAAGTGTGTACCCATCTAAGCCACGAGCAGCCAATTTCACCAGGAGAGTGCTGTGGGAAATGGTGTCAAAGGCCTTACTAAAGTCAAGGTAAACAACATCCACAGCCTTTCCCTCATCCAATAAGCAGGTCGCTCTGTTGTAGATCAGGTTTGTCAGGCAGGACCTGCCTTTCATAAACCCATGCCGACTGGGCCTGACCATCTGGTTGTCCCTCATGTGTTGTGTGATGGTACTCAGGATGAGCTGCCCCATCAGCTTCCAGGGCACTGAAGTCAAGCTGTCAGGCCTGTAATTTCCCAGATTGTCCTTCTGAACCTTCTTATATATGGGTGTCACACTGGCCAATTTCCAATCTGTTGGGACCTCCCCGGTCAGCCAGGACTGCTGGTAAATGATGGAAAGCAGCTTGGCGAGCACCCCAGCCAGCTCCTTCAGCACCCTCGGGTGTATCCCATCCAGTCCCACAGACTTGTGTGTGTCTGGTGCAGCAGGTCACCAACTATCTCCTCCTGGATGGTGGGGAGGTCATTCTCCCAGTAAATACATTCTAGTTCTTTACACACACTATTTTATTTGGTTTTCAAGACAATTTCATTCATACTCTCAACCTCAGTATTCAGTTAATACTAATACAAAGACAGCGTTCCTACTGGAAAGAATGAAACTCAGAGTTCAGCATATATGAGTTAGATTGCAAGATTTCCATATGTTTATAAAAAATGTTTTTTGCTCTCTGACCACCTCTGCAGAGGACTTGGAATTATTTTAGCTAATTTCCAGACTTCACAACCTCCCTGTATGTAAGAAAAGGTAGCTATCTGCAGGGACTCCCCTCCTGCTAATGGCTGGGGGAAGTAAATGGGGCTGGTGATAATCCATCTGTTCTAATCCTTCTCAGAGCATCATTACAGATCACATTTTGGCTTTCAGTGAGAAAATGGTGAAGCACAAGCACCAAAGCATTCTTGGAGGCAGAGCTGGAGCTCTAATATCATGTCATTTCACAATAATTTTCCATACCAGTTTATTCTGCTGCTGGTCTTTTTTACTGTGACTTTCTGAAGCAGCAACAGGCTGCTGCTTAGTGTTGCCAGGCTGCAGCATGCTTTCACCATGTTGTGTACTTCCTTGAACACAAAACCCCCAGAGACTTGTCTGCAGGGATTACCTTGTGTACAAGGGCAGGACACCTACTGTTTATACCCTTTTAGCCTTATTTTAATCCTCACAGGTTTATTAGTTTGGAGGCTGGTCAGTAAAAAACGTCAGTGAAGCTTGGCAGAGACTGTACTAGTCTTGGAGATTAAATCAGGCCATTTTATGCCTCCATCTCTTTCCAGCCACCAATACCTTCTGTGCTGTGACCTTGCTTGTCTTTGGTGGCTGCTTCCTGCTCTGCTGAGCATGATGACCCGTCAACTAAATGGGGGCCTCTAAAAAATACTTCCATTCGAAAGCAGGTAATTTCTGGAACCTGCAATGATGCACACATAACTTATGATTTTTTTTCGAGGCTGCAGTATTTTAAAAGCATCATGCACATAACTGTAAGTACGGAATAAAAATGACCTAGTGTAGGTCATCCTAACCCAAATGCCATAGGCCTCAGTGTAGGGGTTTAAAGTTGAGCTGACCTGAGGCTTTTTGATGAAACATTTTTTGTTGTGAATTGCCACTTTGCCAAAATTGTTGGGACAAATAGGTCAATAAAAAGACAAAACTTTCATTAAGACCATTTCTTGGATTCAGCCTTAGGACCAGGTTCAAACTCATGTTCCTTCTTCCACCACCCTACTATGGGCTATTTCAAGGCAGGTTTCCCTGCTTTTGACCTGTCTTCATTCTGAGGTACTTCCACAGCACAAAACACAGCAGTTCTGAGAGCAGCACTTTACTTGTTTGGGGGCCAAGAGCAGACATTCTACTTTGTACAACCCCAATGGACCATGTTGGTATCAAGTCAGTCTTTTATTCCTGAGCAGTATTCCTTGCTGGTCCAGAAAATATGAATTGCTTCATATTATATGAAAATAGAAAAGCTCCAGTGTGAAAGAAACAAAAAAGAAGAAGCCCCAGAGCACAGATCGCAAGTCATGCCACATCCCTTTCACAAGCACCTACGAGTTTGTTTGTACAAGGGAGAAATGTGGAATAAAACCAGACTAAAATCACACAGGTACAACAGTCCCTCAGAGTAAGAGATCTTTGTTGTTATTTTTTGGAACATGATACTCTGCTTATAAGATAAATCAAAAATAACATTACATATAGAGAAGATCTAGATAAGGATCTAGATAAGAGAGAAGAAGAATTGATACAAATGTCCATGGAGATTTGGTTCTGCACCAGCTGCCAAAACTGCCCTGAGCAGGGCAGCTTCACCCTGGGTGCCAAGACTGCTCAGAGAGAGGACAGGGCTGACTCATTAGTCTGGTACCTCCTCTCTCCCCCAGGGTTGTCTACACTTACACCTCAATACCCCAGTTCCTCATTTTCTTGGCTGAAAAATAAAGATAGCAACACTTTCCTGACTCCTGCAAGGGTTGTGGCAAGGATGAATGAAGGAACGGAAAAGGCCCCGAATGCTTCATCATCTTACATGAGTCCTAAGTATTACTAATGCTGTTATTATTTAACATGCATCCAGAAACTTGCACCGAGCAAAGAATTTTCTCCATTCTGCAGATAACAGTCCTGGATAGAGGAGTACAGTGCGGGAGGAGCTGTGTCTGGCAGTGGAGATTGAAGGCTCATATGCCAGTTTTAATCATCTTCACCATTTTGTCAACTTATCATCTGTTTGTTATCTGTTTTCAGAGAATAAAATTGTTTTTCATGTTTGTTTCACCTGAAGAAATTTCACTTATTTGACTCAGAGTTGGTTATACTCATTATATTTTCAATTTGCACAGATGTTATAGTTGCGATTGTTCACAAGAGTGGCAAAAAGGGAATGCTGTGCAGGCTATGCCAAACATATCCGTGAAATCCTAAAAAAAAATCTAATAAAGCACAAGATTTTTATTGAGAGTGTTACATTTCATTTTTTATGTGATTTCCTTACATTTATACATTCTGTTTTGTTATATAGAATTGCCCTCTCTAAAACAAATAGAAATTTATTGGCTTTAAAAGGCCATGAGTCTGCAAGTCCTGATTTCCATAGGCAATAAATAGGACCTAATCCTGGTACTTGGTACAGAAAGGGAATAAGGACTGCCTGGCAGAGCCACCGGGTCATAGACTTAGCTATGAAGTTTGGATCCCACCATGGTAGTCAACAGTGTAGAGGTACAGTTTAGTTTGGCCCATTAAATATGGAGGAGTCAGGAACTTAAAATCCGAGTCCAAAATATATTCAGATTAAGCCCTTATCTAAATAAGAGCACTCGCCCTGACAAGTGAAAGAGGTTACGTGTTTCAGCACTGTGTTTGGAAATAGATGGGCGAGTGGTTTTACCATGAGACATATATGCCAAGTCCAAAGATGACAGAGGACCCACCATTCCAATGCCTCCTGCTTGGTCCCACAAAACAGAACAATAATAATAACATTCCCCCTTTCTCTACTGACATTGCATAAAATGACAATTTTGATCTAAACTGAGGTGTCTGTGGGTCAAAGACAGGAAGACGTATAAATAGCCACGGATTATTCCTCATACAAACAGACTCCAAATCACCTCTGACAAAGGCATTGGAAGTCTGAAGTTTTAATTTTATTCATGGACTGTGGTCCCCATCCTCCTCTATGGCAAGGTAATTTAGACAAATTGTAAAAACAAGTAATTAAGCAGGTATAAACAGCACCATGGAACATTTAAGTGTGCTCTTTGCCACTGAGAACAACATAGTTAAATGAAGTTGTTAGTTTTGTCATTTGTAGGAATTAAGCATTACAGACACATGCTAACACATTAATTAAATAGTCAAGATTCTGTCATCATGATTTGATTTACAATATTTCACGTGAGAACAATCAAGATTCATCCATAGATGCACAGGCATATTAAAATGGAACATTGAAATGATTATGTAAATCCCAGGCTAGGAGAAAAATATTTACTTGCCAACTCTGCATTATCTGAATAGGCAAAAATACGCATTTTTCTAACATATTTCTTTAGCCAAGCCACTTGACCACAGCCAGAATGCTCTATGAGTATATAGTGTAGGAAGCTTAAAGTTTAGAGCATTTGCAGGTGACATCTTCACATATTTGATCATGTTATGTTAGCTTCAGTAGCTAACATAAGACACACAGAGTGTTACCCTGGTTAGGAGAGGGCTATAGGATTCAGGAAGGCTACAGGCACCCCTGGTGTGTCCAGGTGCAGTCACAGGTCAGCCCACATGTTCACACATCCACATGCATCATGCACAGTCCCAATTTCACAGGGATAGGATGTGCTTTTTATTTCAATGGGAAGCATTGCTTCAAGCTGGAAGCACAATGGCCAGGCACTGGCACCCCAAAGCAGCAGGGTTTACCCTGTGTCTCAGCCAGCCAGCAAGATGGTAGGTCCAAAATCAGGTGGTTGATACCAACTTCAGAGCAGATCACAGTCCTGTGATTATGCATATTTCATTATGCACCATGCATACCCCAGCACACTAAGTCCTTTGGCAACATAGTCAAGGAAAAACTCTGGCTGAAGACCATGCACTGTTTTAAGCAGGCAATATGTATCTAAACATCCAGGCCAGTCAAGGCAGAAGCACTTCTGGGCAAACCCAGCTGAAGAACGTTATGTGCTTGAAGGAGTTTTTAAAATCAAATAGCCCCTTGTGATCTAATCAGGAGCTGGACTGCTCTCCTGAACACTGGCACCCAAATTGTCTATGATGCACTGGGGCCCCATGTAATCCTATATCTTACCCTGAGTCTTAGCTTTTGCTCTTCAGTGCTTTCTATTGGTTCAGTAACTTGGTTCTCTGAACCTGTGGCTATTGGGCTTCTAAGGTTAATTCTTCTCCTGTAGGGTGGGGGAAATTTTTATAAGCAATAAGCCTCTTATAGGAGCCCTCAGAGAACATTATCATCTGTGATGGGACAGGGCCAACATTTTTCCAACATACTCTTCAACTGCAAGTATAACTGGACCAAAAACCTGTTTTAAAGGAGAAGCTATTTGTCAGACAGAGGCATAGCTTATAAAAATGGAAAGAAAAAGAAAAAAAAAAAAAAGAAAAGAAAAGTATCAGGAAGATTTTTGCCAAAGTTTTATGTTGCAGAATTGAGAAGTGTCTGCACTCTTCATGTGGGTTTCACCTGTAGCCTTACCAGCTGTGAAATGGTAGGAAAGGATTAGAAGTGCTACTTTTCAAGAGAAAGTGTTGTGTTTGGAAATCATTGTCAAGCATGTAAAAGGGAAGGTGTTACTTTTAAAAATTAAATATATTTTTCTCCTCTTCTTCACACTTTCTTACTATTTCTCAGTTCTACAAAAGCTGAAAGAGAGTGACAGTTTGTGAGTGTGGGAAAAGAAAAATCCCTTTTTCATGTCTTCATCCTTTGCTCATGGGAAAAAATTATAATTCCACATTCCTGAGTGGAATTCCTGAATGTGGAATTACAATTCCACATTCCTGATTCCACAAGTATTCCTGAGATAAGCTCTACTTTTCCAGTTCTACCTAAGCATGACACAGAAAAAAAAGATTAAAGGAACTGTCAAAAGTTTCAATGTCTATAGCAGAGTAAATAATAGAAACTCATCTTATCTGACTTTGTCTCTCCCTAGTATTCTTATTGCTGTGTCTTCTGCAAATCAAATACCCCTTCCCAAAATGTTCCCTCATGTTGAGTAAGAGCAGGACCTGGAAAGGTGGGAAAATATCCTGCAGAGTTCAAGACATTGTTAATAACTCCTCTTTTTGAGGAGTTATTAACCATCCTGAAGCTGTAACTGAAGATTTCATCCAAATCATTTTCTAAACAGTCACTGACACTTTGCAGACACTAAATTGCTACAGCCAATCCAGGTTAACTTTTGCCCATGACAAATCACTTCTTTGGTTTCTTCCTCCAGCCAAATTCTTTAGTCATATTCCAATAGCTTCTTGTTAAAGACCATACAATTTCTTTCTATGTCTCCTCTGTCTTAGGAACCAAGTTCCTCTGTGTGTGTACATTATCTACATTGCTATTCTCTAGCAGGTCTTAGATCAGGAAACTACATGGCTGCTTTCTTTTCCATGTCCAGCCCTTTCCACTTGCAATAATTTTCATATCCTCTGACTGTAAATTAGTTCCTGTAATCCCCAACTCCTGCTTTTGTAGCAAGGGTTTATACTGAAAAAAATAGCTTTATGTTGAAATCTCAGATGCAAAATTCTCAGTGGAGAATCTCAGAAAATAAGAAAGAAATCCCACAAACACTCAAACAAAATGACACAAGCCTTTCAAATGACTTTGTCTACCATTATTAAACTAGAACACAAAATGCTGTGATTTGTCCTTCCCTTGAACAATGTCCTCATTGCTGCTTTGCTTTCCCAGTGTCTCAGCCCAGCCTTTTGGGAAGAGAGAGAAGGTGTGACCAGAGAGGTAGGTACACTGCCAGAAAAGAGGTACCAAGTGCCAATTGACAGCAGCTATGTCCCTATGTGAGCTATCAGTTTGGATAGACCTTGGTGTCTTGCTCACTCTCTCAGAAATGTTTTCATGTTAAAGTGTAAATTACAGCCAGCAGGTGACAGTGTGAGATGACATGAGAAGATGTTACCAACAAGACAAGGTTAATGACCTGTCCCATGAGCTGCTCAGCTAAGGCTCTTTGTCGTTGCACTACCTCATTAAAACAAAATGAGTCCCAAAAAGAGGGCAAATACACTAAAAGTTACAGTAAGAAAAGAGAATGGGAAAATGGGGAAAAAAATCTACTCACTGTCATTATTAAGTCCAGTATATCAATGTGAGTACAAGATATCTTCTGCATATGTAGGTTGGATGTGGGACTTGCTCTATAGAGTTGAGGGCAAACCAGGTTTTCTCTGCTAGCACAGTAAATAATAAAAAAAAGGAATCACCTTTTCTGAACATTAAACTGTGGCTCTATATACAGTTTAATGATGGATCACACATTTTAACTGCACTGCTGAAGGAGTCTTATTGCTGACCCACAATTTTCAGAGCATCTTCCCTTCTCCCAAGTAGAACAAGCTGTGATCTACTGCCACCAGATTCTCTTAAATTTAACAAGATGGATGGGGTTTCCACAACCCTGACACTCTCATTATCTCATGGTTTTAATATGTTGTGTGCAGTTTTTTTCAATCTTCATGACAAATGATATATAATATTTTATGACAATTTTTCTCAATACAATGCTTCTAGAAGTTACACCACTGTGCTTTCAGGTGGCTGAAAAAAAAAAAAAAAGAACAAACTGCCTGAAGCCAGATGTGTTAATTTTGATGTGGGACAGAAATATTAACCAAGAGACCAAAGTAACTTAAATGGATAAGTCAATTTTCTTTTCACACAAGCTTGCTTCAGTGCTGGAGGAGAATTTTAATGGTTTCTTGTGGGCCTTTCTTTTTGTAACTGAGAAGAAAGCCAGAAAGCAAAATCACTGCTGTCTTGTAAGTTTTTGGGTGAACTTTCTCTTTTAACCTTAAATATGCTCTGGCAATCTCTTCAGATCTGTGGAAATTAATGCAGCTTAACTAGGCAGGCCTCTCTGTTGGGCCTGGCTATTTCTCTACAGAAGGGTGAAGGGGAAAATCCTAAATTGCCCATCACCCTCTGGAAAATGATGTGCTCAAAATCTTCATGGAAATTCTCTGCTGAACCTGCTTATTGGCAAGTGATACAAATTTCCTAAAATGAAGAAAGTCACTTTTCTCGACATGTGCACTAGTCTTGGCAGCTTCAGTGAGCAACCTGGGGTGGTGGCATTATCATGAACAAACCATTTCTCTTGTTTTCCGACACTCTTCCTCCTCCTGCCTGACACGGTGCTCGGGCAGATGCATCATGCCTTTTATCCACACACAGCATCAGCATGGGCAGCCTGGCACGAGGACACTGGAAGGATCACTTACGGATTAGCAGGGCACTTAATTCCAGTCTCAGCAGCAAAGTCTCTGCTCCTAATCCATCTGGAGTCCTGTGTTCAGCCATGGACCCTACACCACATGCACTGTTAGCAGGTTCCCTGATGCAATGGGTGGTTTGGATGCAGCTGAGTTAGATTTGGGGGCTTTGGAGGGTGGGGAGGAAATCTCTTGCCTGAACAAGTTTATCCACTGGAACAAGCAATGCTGTCCACTACACTAGACTGATCAGCAAGATCCTGAACTGCAAATTAACACAGCTGCCAGGTTTTCAGTGCCATATATTTAACAAAATGCTTATTTTTCTTCAGGTAAGGCAACACATTAGCAGCGAGCAATAAGTCTTTTTCCAGTGTTGAAAATTTTAAGGTGAAGTTACATTTTTATGAGCTGTAAAAATTCAGTGAGTGACAATCCTCCAGGCAGTGTGACCATCTTGGAGCTGCATGACCTGATTTCCTGAGTGCTCCCTAATCCACACCAATGCAAAGTCAGCAGGGTTTGAACTCCAGCAGGGCAGGTATTAGCTTTGCACTGGACCAGACCGGTAATTGATCAGCCATCAGCAGAAGGGGGGTCTTTTTGGTTTTGATTGCTTCCACTGATTCATAAAAGATCCAACAGTGATCTGAGACAGCCTTAGGATTTCCATAGAAGACTTTAATGTTGCACAAGGAAAGAAAAACAAAACACATGATGATGAGCACTAGATCTGCACTTGGAGCACACTGACATGTACAGACACTTGACTGCGCAATGAAATCCAGTGAGGAGACTTAATCTCCTAGGCTCCTTAGAAATAACTCAGCCTGTAAATAAGTTTTTAGGTAATAAAACTGTGTTTTGGGGAATATTCAGTCAAAGCATGATGCTGAACATGAGATGGGTCCCTGACTAACGTGTGTCACCTCCACATCAAAAGACTTTGAGCCGTTTTGTTTTCACCAAAGGAAGAGCTATTGTATCACCTGCTGCTCAAGTTATTTTAGAAAGTTTTGTACTTGCACTCAATAAGTCAAAATCAGTTGCAAAACAGTGAGTACAATGCTGGAAAGCATCTCTTAACCATGATCCAAAATCCTGTCTTCAGTTGGTTTTCACTCTTATCTGATATGATTTTGGCAATTTGCCTTCATTTCTCCAGGGTATTTTGCCTGTGTAAATGAAAAACACAGAAAGATGCTCAGTTCTTTTAAACATTTTTGTTAAGTGAAACATAAAAACTAAGTAGGTGAGAAAACATTATTTAAATCACCTGTGGAAGAACCTCCTTTTTACTGTCACTCGTATGTTTCTACAGAATGGTAGAAATAAATGATGGATTTATTTTCTCCACATTGCATATTCCATTCTTTTCCAAGTTCCCTACAAATTTAAGAACATATGAAACCAGGGAAACAAAGTATTTGACATGGTTAATTTTATCTTGTGACTTCATCCCACACAAAGTATTTCCTTTATCCTGTGCTTCCATAACCCTGTTTCAAGTTAATGAGGAATGATTACAGTAAACACTAAAAAATCTGTCTTTTCAGAGCTTCTGAATATAATGTTTGGCTCTGTACTCTTTCCAGAGTGCTGTGTAAATGGAACAGTGTACCAGAGACTTTCCTCATGCCTTGGAAGGGAGCAGGTCTGGATTTTGCATATGAGAGTCTTTAGGAATAACAGATTAACTGGCTACATGAGTTTGTCATGAAAAGTCAGATCAGTGTTCCCAATATCCACCAGAAATGTTAGCATGATGATGATTTAAACATGTTTTTCTGCATAATTAAGAAAGCATTTTTTGGAAGACCTCATCACACTATAACTGTCTCAGTAATTTACCATGCAGCCTGCGATACCTGTTTTTGATTCCGGAAGTAATTAGGTATCTCCCGGGACTTGCCTTGAATATACTTTCTTGTTTGTCCTGGATGCTTCTTCAGATAAACAGATTTTGCATCTCTCTTGTCAGGGAAAGCACATTAGGATCACCATTAATTTTTGCTGTTTAGAATTCTACAGTAATATGATGACTAAGAAGTAAATTGGCCTCAGTACTCATCTCTTATCTTGGATAAACATCACTTATGTTACTATTAGTTGTATTAAGCTGAATTAAATTTAAGGTGCCCTCTGTTATCAGGGATCTACTATCAGCTTCCTTGAGGCAAGTAACAAGCAGTGTGTAAACCAGGTTAGCTACACTAGGAAATGGTCCAAACTTTTATCTAGGCCTGGAACTAGTCCAAACCTCAACATTTCAAATATTTCCTTCCTCACTGTGCAACTATTTCTTTCTCTCTGAAGAAGGGGATTTTCTCTGTCAGGTTATGCTGTGTGAGTTCACCCATCAAGGGTTACTTAATATGTCTGACAGAAGTGGTTGTGTGCTCCAGACTGTCTCAATGCTTTGGGGATCACTCAAAGGAGAGCGTCAAAGGAAGGCAGTCAGGACCATAGTGACAGGCACAGGAGAAAAGCAAGGTGGGCAGTTCATGTAAATGTGTAAGACTGAACGTTTTTGTCTTTTTCAAAGCGTTAGAGAAGTGTGAAAAACTGGGCAGGTTATGGTTCAAGACACCTAAACTGAGGAGTCAGTGTGTAGGTGTCTCTGTGTGCTTCCAGGTTTTCATTACAGTCAACACAGATCCAGGTGGTGGTTCAGATCCTTAAACCTAAGTGTCTAGAGCCATTTGAGATGCCCTAGGACACCCCACAGCCCCCCTACATTCATACCTATGAGGTTCATGTGGGTGTTTCATGTACCTTAGAGTATCTCAGAAGGCTCTAGGCACCTCCTCTGGTCACCTGAACTGAGCTGCATATGCCTGCAGGCACTCACACATGGACACTGAAATGGAGGTCTCAGCCTTGAACAAAGCATGTCTGGGATGTGTTATACTGCCCAGGGTAGAGATGGAAACGACAGTAATAAGTTATTAAGTAGCTGTCTTAATCCATAGAAATGGCTGACACAAAATCTTGAGCAGAACCTGGACGTGATGCAAAGCTTTCCAAATACCAGCCACTGTCCTATGCAGTAAGTGGACAAGTATAGCTACAAGGTGGTTAGAAATTCACATTGCTCATCAGATGCCAGAATGGTGTGCCAAAAGTGAAAGATTAGAAAAGCATGACTTACTGGTCCTGATCCTGCAGATACAAGCTTTTATGGCCACCTCATTTTCTTTCATGGATCTTCGAGGTTAATAATTTCTTAACATGTGGCAAACCCTAATTCTCTATTGTTTTCTGTAATTTTAAATGAATACAGACCAGAGGAGATAACTGTGCAATTGGAGTGGTACACTTCTCCTTCTGCACAGCTTAACAAATTTATGTGTATTGCCCATCTTTGACAGTTTCATTTGAAGTTTTCTTTCTATTTCAGTTGTAATCAATTGCCTTAGCAATCTGAAAAAATATCTTACAGGCCACCAGTCTTATTTACACCTATGGTTAGGTTTGCAGTAAATCATCACATGTGAATTGAAAAACATATGAATAAACCTTTTTTTACCTATTATATGACTGCAGGTTCCATTCTCATCAGTCTTTACTGGTTTCTATACATCAGTTATTTAATCAAACCCTAAACACATCACTGTCAAAAGTATCCGTGATATCCTTCCATTATTATTACCCTTTCATTATTATTTCACAGGCTGAGTGAGTTGGGGTTGTTCAGCCTGTAGAAGAGAAAGCTCCAGGGAGCCCTTATAGTCTTCCAGTACTTAAAGGGGGCTACAGGAAAGATGGGTGGAGAGTTTTTATGAGGGAATATAGTGATAGGACAAGGGGTGATGGTTGTAAACTGAAGGAGGGTAAATTTAGATTAGATGTGAGGGATAAATTCTTTCCTGTGAGGGTGGTGAGACACTGGCACAGGTTGCCCAGAGCAGCTGTGGCTGCCCCCTCCCTGGCAGTGTTCCAGGCCAGGTTGGACGGGGCTTTGAGCAACCTGGGCTAGTGGAAGGTGTCTCTGCCCATGGCAGGGGGGTTGGAATTAGATGATCTTTAAGGCCTCTTCCAATCCAAACCATTCTATGATTCTATGATTATAACTTACATCACTTCATTTCCAAAAGAAAAGAACATGACATGCCATATGTTTCTCTGCAGCCCTGAAGGTTATAGTTGCCATATCCAGAAATAGAAGAAAAACGTCGTGTCTCTAGGTACATCTTTCCATCTGAACAGCATTCTTCCCTAAGAAATGTTTTGAAGACCTTTGATCTCCCTAGTTTTTCTGACCCAGATAATGAGTTTCTCATCAACTCTTCTGGGGAGTATTCCTCAAAACTTTGCCTGTCCTAATGTCATCCTACACAAACCATGACTTTCCATTGCTGCAGTTTCTCAAGGGTATCAATGCTGGGCAATGAGTGAATTGAGAACTGCCCAGCTGAGAAGGACTTGGGGTTACTGGTGTATGAAAAGCCGAACATGAGCTGGCAATGCCTGTTCAGAGCCTAGAAAGCCAACCATATCCTGGGCTGCATCAAAAGAAGCCTGGCCAGCAGGTCAAGGGAGGTGGTTCTGCCCCTCTACTCCGCTCTCATGAGACGCCGCCTGGAGTACTGCGTTGTCATGGTTTGAGCCCAGAGGGCAACTGAGCACCATGCAGCCACTCACTCACTCCTTCCCACTCCACGATGGGGAGGAGAAATAAAACAAAAGGCTTGGAGATTGAGACAAGGACAGGGAGGGATGATTCACCCACTATGATCACAGGCAAAAGACAGACTCATTAGGGGAAGAAAAAGAACATTAATTTAATTCAAACTCTAACAACAACAACATTTAACGGAGAAGGACAGTGAGCAGTGTAAACACATCTTTAAAAACACCTTCCCTCCACCTCTCCCTTCTTCCCAGACCCCAATTTTTCCACCTCCTCCCCACCAGTGGTGCAGAGGGGCAGGGTATGGAGTTGCAGTTAGTCCCTCACACATTGTTACTACTGTTCCTTCCTCCTCAAGAGGAGGACTCCTTGCACACTTCCCTTGCTCCAGCATAGGTTTCCTCTCCCGTAAGACAGTCCTCCACGAACTTGCTCTGACATGAGTCCTTCCCACAATGCTGCAGCTCTTCCCAAACTAGTCCAGTGTGGGTCCCTCTCACTTGTTCAGTCCTCCCAGCACCAAACAACAGCAAAGGCTTCTTCCCACAGAGTCCTGGCCTTCTTCAGGTACAGCCACCTGCTCCAGTGTGGGCTCCTCCACAGGCTGCAGGTTGGCATTTGCTCCACTGGTGACCTCCATGGGCTGCAGGGGCACAGCCTGTCCTCTCACCATGGGATACAGGGGGAATCTTGTCTCTAGTGCACCTACCCCCTTCCTCCTTTCTTCTACCAACCTCAGTGTTTGCATAGGTGTCTCCTTCACAACTTCTCCTCATAACTCCAACTCCTCCTCCCAGATTCCCCTTCTCAAATATGTTATCACAGAGGTGCAGCCACCATCACTAATTGGCTCGGCCTGGGACAGAGGCGGGTCTGACTTGGAGCCAGGGGAGCTTTGAGAAGCATCTCACAGGGGCCACTGCTGTAGTCCCCTCCTCTGCTACCAAACACCACCACCACACACACAAACCCCAGCACATGTATTCAGCTCTAGAGTCCTCAGCACAGGACAGACATGGACCTCTTGGAGCAGTAGGGCCACAAAGATGATCAGAAGGATGGAATACCTCTCCCATGAAGAAAGGCTGAAAGTTAGGGTTGTTTAACACGGCGAAGGCTCTGGGGAGAACTTACTGCAGCCTTTCAGTACATAAAGGGAGCTATAAGAAAGATGCAGACAAACTTTTGAGTAGAGCCTGTTGTGATAGGACAAAGGGTAATGGTTTTAAACTAAAAGAGGACAGATTTAGACTAGATATAAGGAAGACATTTTTTACACAGGCTGTACAGAGAGGTGGTAGATCCCTGGAAACATTAAAGGTCAGGTTAGACAGGGCTCTGAGCAACCCAATCTAGTTGAAGATGGACTACATGAGTGATTATACTGCTACATGGGTTGGACTACATAACTGTTAAAGGTCCCTTCCAACCCAAACTATTCTATGATTCTATGATATTATGATTCTAAGTGTTTTCCATCATGTTGTCTCATTGTCTCTTAACTCTGATTCATATGCTCCACACTAAATAACCACAGGACAATAACAGTTTTGTTTCCTTTTTGTTACTTCCCTATCTTTTCAATTCACTTTAACTACCACCCACAACCTAGCATCACATCATTGGCATCCATATACTAGGACCACATAGACACAAAAAAGCGCTCTTGGCTTGAGTTTCTGTGGGCAGACTGTAATGTATTACCACACCAGAGCAGAAAACAGAGCAGATTTCATGAGGTTTGCTCTGGGTGCACTTCTTGCAGCAAAGATACCAGCTAAGCTCCTGAAACAGTACAGCCCCACAGACTATAGCTGTACCAATACAGAGAGATCTGAGCCCCATCAATGCTCCTGTACTGGGTCTGTCTCCAGAATGGAGTGAGAAGTGGGTCATTCATGCCTCTTCACACAGCACAGGATGCAGAGGGTATACATACACTCATCCTCTGGTCTCTGGGGCATGTTTGGTCCTGTCCCGCCAACACAGTCCAAGATATCTTTACCTTTGCCACACTACTACATTTCAAGATTAATTTTGTCACCATCATCATGTCCAATCTGACATAGATATTATCAGCACATTTTCAGCTTTTGCTTGAACACTTATATATAAATATTTACTGTTTCTAGGTTTTGCTATCCTATTTAATACAAACATTTCCCCTACATATTTACTTGCATTTTCCAAGTGCAACATTGTTAAGTAATTTTTCACCTATAGCACTGACCTCCATCCTCTTGCCTTATTCCTCTGGTCTCAAGAGCATTGCAGTGTTTCCTTATTCAATATGGATTGCAAACTAGCCCCTTTTTCCAGGATACCAAGAGGTTAAATGAGACCAGTACAAGGTCCAGTACAAGAAACAATGCTTTCACAGGGGCAAGTCCTAACCCACAGTGTAAGCACATAGCACAAAGAGGTTTTAAGGTGGCCATGGCATGGGCATCATCAGGAAGGGACTGGTACTGAGCTTCCTAAAAAGACCATGGTGGCACAGGTCTTTCTTTCCAACTTGACCCCTTGTTCTGACAAATTGTTCAATGGGACTGGCACAAAACCATTACCTTCTTATTCTTTCAGCCCACAGAAGGACCTCAGAACATATTTTAAGGCCTGTCCTAGCTGGATGTAAACTAGCAATCTACTGCAACAACTTTAATAGTTTTCTGCTAATCCTACTAGCCTGCAAATGCCCTTTTCTCTATTTTATTATTTCCTGTACTCATTGCATGGTAGAGTTCCTTCCTTTTCCCATGAGGCCATGATCTATTTCTCATTGTTTCCCAGTTGATACATTAGCCATTTGAGAATTCAATTAGTTTAAATTATTTTTATATTTCTGCTGTAATTTTGTAATTAGCATTGCCAGTGACATACTGTAAGAAATGTGTTCACTGAACTAATGAAAATGTCATTGCTGATATCCAGTAAATTTTGCTGATAGTTAGCTATGATTACAGTAGGTTTTGTGTTGTACCGTCACTTCAGCCCAGACTGTCTGTAGCAAATCTTTCATACTATGAACTTAAGGAGACTGATCTGGCACCCACTGAAGTCAGTGGAAGTCTCTCTGTTCCCTTAGGTAGCCGCTGGTCCCATCCCCATAAAAAGTATAATTATAACTAAATTTAACACTATAGAGTGATAGCAGTGAAGTGAATAGTCTTTAAAATGGAGAAGCCGTCTCATTTACTACAGAAGAGACAAAAGATGTCCCAGATGTTTCACCTGCAAACCAGTTGGGGAACCTTTCATGATGACAAAGCTGTTAAGAAGGAAAGCACTTAACATTTGAGTTGTTTACTTTCCCAGTCTCCAGAGTGCAAGCATGAAGATATTTTTTCTTAATTATCAGTCCTCTAAAAAAGACATCCAAGTGCCCCTTATGAGGGAAAATCAAAACAATTTACAGGTGTTTAATGCAGCTTCATGATAGACAGCTGTCAGGTAGGTAGATAAAGGCTTTTATCTTTCCACAGTCAATGCAGATTGTTCAAAACTTAAAATCAGAAGGCATAAGATTCCTTATATATTTCCTACATTATGCACATTTTGGTAGGACGATGGGCTAATTTTATTGAAATGTTTTGAAAAAATATCTTTTTAAACTTTTTTTTCCCCTCCCAAAAGATCTATCAAACTGCAAGACACATAGAGAGACTGGACTTACCACATTTTCCTATAATTCTTAGTGTAACTCTTCACAAGGAAATGAAATAGCTCTGCAAACAGTAAGGAGTGATAACATAGGCAAAAATGTTCTATATACCCTGTAAAATTTAGAAGCACACTCTAGTATTTACAAATTCTCTAGGTATGTACCTGAATTTTCTAGTGCTGTTCAAAATTTCTCCTAGAATGAAGGCCCATGCTGCATGTATCCAGGTCTCCCTTTTCTTTCTACCATTCCTCAGATACAGCTTTTCTCATGCTAGATTCTTAAATCAGAATTCAGTTTCTCAGGAACTGTAGGATTCCCTGTTCATTTTGGACCTCATTTGTAGTCACAGACTGCCTTTTTTTTTTTTTTTTTTTACCTGTGTTCTTTTCATTTGTGTCTTGAAAACATTCTTCCTTAATAGAAAATATGTAACATCAGTCACAGAAGTTTTTTTCCACTTTTCATCAGAAATAAGTATGTTAACAGTACCAAAGCTTAAATTTCTGCAAAAGAAACCCAATCTTGACAGAATTCAGAACTGGCCAGAACTTGCATTTGCACTTTTTCCTGTCAGGGAAGGCAGCTGGTCTGCTGATAACCTGGCTGAAGAAGAGTTTGACCTTGACAGGATTCTGGTGTACCCTTGAGATAAGGAAGCCATGCTTAAAGCAAATAACTTTCAAGGAGCTGCTGACTACATTGCAGGATGAAGCAAGCAGGGAGGAAACTGATAAAGGTTATCCAATGAGAATGTTAAAAACAACTTTTTGACCAATTATATTGTAACACTCTGGCACCTGAAATATATAAAAATGCATGCTTTTAGTAATAAAAACTACTAGCCCCTTGCTCAAACATGTGAGTGTGTGTGTGTGTCACTTTGTCTGTCTCTACAGTGACATTTTCACATGTTTTAAGTTGTTTAGAAGTTCACAGGGCTGGAGGAGGAAGGAAGGGGATGGTGAGAGAAGCACAGTGTAATCCCCTCTGCTCACTGGATTCGTGCTTACTGATGTTACTGAGGCTGATTGCAGGAAGACAGCTGAAGATCTGTGCTATTCCTCTTAAACTGAATATGAGAAATTACATCAAAGGAACCTGGTACATTATTTAATTTCTGCTGCCTGGTGTGCTTCTGTTTCCAGGGCTGCACATGGACTTGGGCAAACATGGCTCACCAAGGTTATTTTTTCCTGAGGTTGGTTATATTATTGTGAAAACATTCCCATATTAGAGAAGTTCTTTGCATAGTGTGGGGCCATCAGGACAGCTGTCATATTGCATTTATTCTGGGACCTGTCTTAAGGAAAGTGTTCATGGAAGGAGGAGAACATGGGCAGGACTTCCTTGCCCACACAAATCCTGGCAGGTCTATTGCCCCTTGGACCCACTTCCTGGCATAAGGAACCTGAGGAGCTCTTAAATGTCCCCTGAACCCTCCCTGGGTCATGCCGCAGTGGCCAAAAGGGCCTGGGCAGGGCCAGGAGCAATGGCGGCCAAGCCCCCCACCACATATAAAAGAAGCTCTTAGGGAGCACGAGCAACACTGAGTGCCACAACTGGGGTGGGCAAGCAGGGCACGGCACAGCAGTTCACGCAAGCGGGGCGTGCAGGAAGGGCGCTGAAGCTGTGCCAGCCCGACCAGGGAGCAGTGGTATCCCCCCTGCTGAAAGCCATCGCCTCTCTAAACCCTGCACCCACCATGACTGCCCAGAGCGAGCTGCAGTGGGAACACGCTGCCACCCGGTGCCAGGCTGCAGGGTGGGCCCTGCCCTTACACCAGTATGGGACCGCAGCAGCGACACAGCTGTGGGAGGTGTGCCCAGGGAAAGGAGCCCCTCCACTTAGCGACAGAGCTCCGGGAGGAGGCGGGGAGGTTGAGGAGTGTCAGGGAGCGTGAGAGAGAGGTAGATGACAGGAATTGCACCCTACATTCCCGGGACAGGCCCAGCAGGCAGACAGGACGCATGACATGGAGGATTCCCTATCCTCTCTGCACCTGACTGAACACACTCACTTCAGGGACAGGGGCCAATGGTGACAAGTTCCTGCCCAGCACAGCAGGCTCAACTCCTCTGTCACCACCCCACATTTCCAAGTGCCCCTGAAGTTCCACTTCTGCAAGTGGAAAACATTAATGAGGATGGTTCATCTAGCTTGAAGGGTTCACCAGGGCTAAGCTGGACTATGCCCTGGGTCAAAACTGCTTCCACAAAGAAAAAAATCTGGGTCATTGTCATAGTAGACTCTCTTCTGAAGAGAATGGAAGGCCCAATATGCAGACCAGACCCACTTCTTATGGAAGTCTGCAGACTCCATGGGGCCCAAGTTAGAGATGTGTAGAGAAAGCTTCCTACGCTGTTATGGCCCTTAGTTTATTATCCATTATTGAATTACAATAGTGGTGTTCCCCACGGCTCAGTTCTGGGGTCACTCCTGTTTAACATCTTTATTGATGATCTAGACGAGGGGATCGAGTGCACCCTCAGTCAGTTTGCAGATGACACCCAGTTGGGTGGGAGTGTTGATCTGCTCGAGGGCAGGGAGGCTCTGCAGAGAGACCTGGACAGGCTGGAGCCATGGGCTGAGGCCAACTGGAGGAGTTTCAATGAGGCCAAATGCCGGGGGTTGCCCTTGGGCCACAACAACCCCCAGCAGCGCTACAGGCTTGGGGAGGAGTGGCTGGAGAGCTGCCAGTCAGAGAGGGACCTGGGGGGGGTGATTGACAGCCAGCTGAACAGGAGCCAGCAGTGTGCCCAGGTGGCCAAGAAGGCCAATGGCATCCTGGCTTGTGTCAGCAATAGCGTGGCCAGCAGGAACAGGGAAGTGATCTTACCCTCGTACTCAGCACCTATGAGGCCACACCTTGAATACCGTATTCAGTTTTAGGCTGCAAGAAAGACATTGAGGTGATGGAGTGTGTCCAGAGAAGGGCAACGAAGCTGGTGCAGGGTCTGGAGCACATGTCCTACAAGGAGTGGCTGAGGGAACTGGGCGTGTTTAGCCTGGAGAAAAGGAGGCTCAGGAGAGACCTTATGCACTCTACAACTACCTGAAAGGAGTTGTAGACAGGTGGGTGTCGGTCTCTTCTCCCAAGTAACTGGTGTTAGAACAAGAGGAAATGACCCTAAGTTGCACCAGCAGAGCTTTAGAGTGGATATTAGGAAACATTTCTTTACAGAAAGGGTTGTCAAGCATTGGAACAGGCTGCCCAGGGAAGTGTTTGAGTCACCATCCCTGGAGGTATTTGAAAGACATGTAGATGTGGTGCTTAGGGACATGGTTTAGAGGTGGACTTGGCAGTGTTAGGTTTATGGTTGGACTCAATAAATTTAAAGGTCGTTTTCAACTTAAACAATTCTATGATTCTATGAAAAAAAATCAAAATATTTATGATTGTATTTTCAGTTCTTCCCTAGTATTTGTCAATGAATCAGCTGTGTAAACATGTACAGTTATTTTGTCAGTATGTAATATTAAGTCCTAACTTTTGACTTTGACAAGAATTTCTGTTATTCAATTTGTTTTGGTAGGATCTATTTTAGTTTACTAGCTCAATTCCCAAATTACTTTTGTGTAGCTTAGTTTTATAGTCTCAGTAGTGCTTTCATAAGTAAGCTGCTGAACTAACAACAATGACCTAAATTAATAATACATTCCTCTATTTCAAAATGTCAGCAATATGGAGTAGAAGTAGCTGCCAATAAATCCTTCCCAAACCTAAGTTTAAAAAAGAAGCAGCATATCAGAACAGCAGCCCTACATTTTACTGCAAATATATTCATGTTGGAAGCAGCCAGAGACCTCCAAGGTTTGGTGAGTTCTAGGATTGTTTGCTTTGCTGACATTTAATGTCCTGTTTGGGCTTCTCTGTGCCCTATTATTTCCACTTTTTTTTTTTTTTTTTGAGTGAGTGAGTCACATGAAGTTCCCATTTACTTTCTCGCAACATTTAGACAATTCTCTTCAATGCTTTAGACAGAACTTGGAGCAATTTTCAGCATAACCTGGAAAATGAAGTGGTCTGATAGCCTAGGCATTGATACATGCAACACAGAGTGTGCAAGTTACACGTTAAGGAGCCAGAGGGCAGCTCTTGCCAGAAATGTGTTGGGATCTGGGAATAAGGTGAGAAGTTGCTTTAACTTTGCTTAACCCTCAGAGACTTCATGCTGGCAGCCTAAGCTCCAGCCTAAAGAGAACACAGCCATTATAGGTGTTTTCATTCCTGGAAGGTGGGCCTGGGGAGCAGATTTCAGCTCCCCCTGCTGTCCACACCATCAGGCTAGAGCTCTGAAGGACTGTGATGTGGTGTCACGTCCATCTCAATAGGTTCTCCTGCTGTGCTCTGTGCATAGGCACCTTGCTTCAGAAGCTGGATGCTGGTGTACATGCCTGGTGGGCAGGGTGCTCAGCTGGAAGTAGGAAGGGGGATGCAGATCTCCTCCAATTCAGGGAGAGGTAGAAACTGAACCCAGAGCTTTAACTTCCTGATGCCAATATGGAAAAGCAGATGTCACTGCTGGGCAGGCTTTAAAATGAATGAGTTCTGCTCAGCTGTAGTCCTCACCTCTGAGAGGGTCCCTTGTGCTCAGCCCTAAGGAGTTACCAAAGGCTGAGCAAGAGATCAGTCACCCCTGCCTACTCAGAGCCTAATTATACACTTTTCTATGGCCAGGTGGAATGATCTGGCCATCTCCATGCAACTAAACATTCAAAGCACTGTGGCTGCATCCAAACCACCTTTTGAGAATGGTCTCAAATGCCAGGAATGGCTCCAGCGGTTTAACCACAAAGGCAGTCATGGTCCAGCATCTACATCCAGGTCTTGGTACTGTTTTTACCAGCATGGCCACAACTTGCCAAGTCGACTGGCCTGCTCCTCTGACACATAGTTACTGCACCCTTAAACTTTCTGATATACAGCTAAGGAGATTAAAAAAATAAAAACAAACAACAAAAAAGACTGACTAGCTGACAGACAAGTCTGGTTTCACTAGCTCTGCAACTGCAGAAAGCAAAAGGGAGTGAGGGATGGGAGCTGGCAAGATATTATCTTTAATAAGCAATATGTTACTTGTCATCACTGAAACCAAAGCTTCACTGCTTGAGGCTGCTCAGAGGATACAGCTTTTCTGTGTGGTTTGGCAGCTTCATGCTACTGGCACCAAAACACCCATGAGTGTTGGCACAGAGAACTTGATAAAGGGAAAACTTTAACCACCTGAAATTTGATTACTCAAAATGAGATGAGACTAAAGAAGATGAAAACAGAGGCTCAATATCAACTTTTAGCAGTAAACCAATAAAAAATAAAGAAAAACTTTGTCTTTAATGCAGTCTGGGGAAAATTTTAAATTAATATCTAACATTAAAACAATTATTATCCCTTTAAGTGAGCTCCTGCAGTGCTGGGGAACTTCATCTTCCAGCCACTCAGTTAAGATGCACATTACTTAAAAAGTGTGATTCCCTGGAGAAAGAGAAGATGCCAGAGTAGTGATGGACACAAAGTGGGGTTCAGAGTCTCCAGCTGAGAGTCCTTTCAGGCATGGACTCAGATATTTAGAAGTTGCACAATTAAACTTGAACAGAACATTATTTTGATACCGACAAAATGCCAAGTCCATATGAAACGCCCCAAGTCCCATAATTTAGCAACAAATCAAAAGGAAACTATGAAGACTATGAGGACAGATGATAAAATCACTGATAATACAGTTGGCACAATGAAGAACATTTAATAATATATGTTGAAATAATACCTGATAATAATAATACACCAAACAAGATGGACTGTACTATATGAACACATTATATTCCTGGTCTTTAGGAACCACTGTGAACTGCTTGCTAATGACAACCAAGGGCAGGCACTTCTAGTCCACAGCACACAAACTCTTGAGGGTCCATAGACTGCTTCTAAGAGGTAGGGAAGTTAGGGTAGCTTCCTTAGGGTCATAACAGAGTGGTGGTCAGTGTCAGGGAAGCGGGTATTTGGATTAAATACTTTTTGCTAAGGCATGTCTTGCTTGTCCTGAAGTCACCGGGAGTTCCTTCCAAAAAGTGAAATGAAAACAGGGCTGATTGCTGTGGCAACACTCAGGCTGTTTCGAAAGTGTTGATGCTTTGGGGAGAGGGAATGTCACCCTTATTCCAGACTGTGGATGACAGTTTTGAGCCATCTGTAGCCCAACTATCCAATAAAAATCCGTTTAGCAAACAGGAGATTTAATCTGATGGGTTTTGACTAGCCTGTTGTGCCCTGTCACTTGTATGTGCACACTGCAGTAAAAGAAAATAAGTAAAAACTTTTGGCCTGCTTGTGCCGCTTCTGTTCACAGTGAAAGAGCAGAATTAGACCCAGTAGCCAGTTCTTCTTTTACTGTGCAGATCAAGGCACTTTATCTTCATGTCATATACAAAAAGCATGAATTAAACTCATCACATAAACCAGGAAAACACTTGCATTTTGGTGTCCTTCCAGTTGAGAAAGTTACCATCCATATTTTGCAAATGTGAAAAATAAAAAATGAAGAGTCAAATGGAAGTAATTAATTTTACATTTCAATACATTTTCTGTAACTCTAATGAAAAATCAGCATTATTAATCTAGTGGTAAATGCAATGAATATTTCTAATTCTTCTTTTCTTGTTATTAATAATTTTTCACTTGAAACTGCCATTACAAAGAGTTTATATTTAGACTGTTGAACAGCAGCAGCTCCTCTCTTTGGTACTACTCATTCCTTCCCAAAGGCAGCTCTAGAGCAGTGCAGCAGCACCAGCAGCAGTGAGGACTATATCCATACCAGGCTGGTGCAAAGGCAGGCAGAGTCAGGCCCCCTCTCCTCATCTGTACCAAGATACACACTAGGTCTAACAGAATTAGTAATATTGCAATGCAGTGAGAATCACTGATGGTGACAAAAAGATTCTTCTGTAAGCAGTCTGCAGCTTTATAGAATCCCACAAGCAAGATTTTCAACTTCCCACTGAAATACAGAAATAAAATTTCACTTTCAGAATATAATGAGAAATTTCAAACTTATTAGATAATTAATTTTGCATAAGTAGTCACACACTCAGAAAAGTAAAAGCAGATATTCACAACAATGGTGAACAGAAGTGGAGCTTCTCCCACTTCATGTTTGCAATCTCTAGAGTGCAACTATAGCAGGAGCAGCAGAATAAGAGAGTAAGCAGAGGAGAGATGAGAAAGTGGTCATGTTAAAGTAGAGGGGAGCAATCACTTCATTCACAGAGTTCTCTTTTGCTTTTAAACTCTTAAAGGAAAATGCTGCAGATCAACGCATTTCCTCATTAACCAACTTTAGCTGTGAATGCCAAAGGCAGCTTTGACTTGCATACTGAAGAGCTGTACAGATAACAGCTGAGCTAACATCACTTGAAGTGCAAGATCTCTCTGGACTGAAGGTTTATATGTCAGGAAATGAGGGCTGCACATGTAACTGGTTCTTTCAAAGCCACCTCATCTGGGGACTGCAAATTTCCTTTCTCTTCTGCCCAGAGCTTTGTAAATTTACCCTGCTAGTCTTCACTGCTTGTCCTCAGTTTATGAGGATGCTTCCCATTCTGTTCAGGTTTTCTGGTAGGAGGAGGGCAAATGAACAGATCTTTTTAAAGCAGAGCCACTTGTTCCAGTTTCTCATTTTTTAATTTGAAAAAGCTTTAGACCATGCTTAAGAATAAACATCTTGTAAATTATTTTATTAAACACAAATTGTTTCAGGTAAGCATATTTCTTTTCTGCTTGTGTTCTGCATTTCACAGAACAAAAGGAGTTTTATTTTGTGGCAGTATGACGACACAGCTCACAAACCCCAAAATTTCCAAATAATAAGACTATTTGTTTCCAACCCCAAGGGTTTTAGCAGATGACATAATGACATAATTATATTTAAATCCAACAGCAGAGACATTTTACTTGTACCTGCAAAATGTCTGCAAAATGTCTGCATATATAATGACTGTCCAAGCAAAAGTCCAGTTCTCTTTCCACTAGTGTCCTCAAAGCTCCCTTCTGCACACAGGAGCGGAGTTTATGGCAGTGAACAGAGATTCTTGACACCAGGTTTCAGTTAAGTAAAAACCTGTAGGTCTCTACCAGTTCTCTCTGGAATTTAGTTACTAATTATTTTCTGTTCTGTCAATTTAAATTGTAAGCTTCTTGGTACAAGAAGTATCTTGTCTTATCAAATAATTAAAGTTGTATAATTGGTCACATGTCTGAGAAAGGTGAAACCAAACCTTTGCCCAGGGTATGAATGAAAATTAATTTTCTAACATTTTGCATTCTGTTTCCTGACAATCTTGCCTTGTCAATTTAAAACAGGAATTATTTGGGTCGATAGTTCTTCAGCTACGGTTTGCAGAGAAAAGCAATAGCCAGGCAGGGTAAATCCTACAGCTCTTGCATGGGGACATCCAGGAGCTACTGCCTTTTCTCCCACTTCTACATGGGAGGCAGCACGAATACCAGAGCTGACTACTTATTTATATTTCACATCCAGGGGTTGCAAAAGGCATCAGCTATGTCTCTCACAGGAATGGAGACATGTGGAAATAGCCTCCAGTTCAAACAGAGAGCTCCTTGCCAGTGCACCACTCTTTCTGAAGGTGTCACAATTACCTGTGTCAGGTCTCCATCCCCTGGAGACCCCCTGTTGTCACTGCATGTCTCTGCAGCCTCTACCTGCTGCTGTGGCTGATACAGTTAAGTAAAACTCAAAGTCACATGTGTCCTGCCCATGCAAGTACGTATAACAAAATAGTGGCAGAAACTTAGCTTGACTTCTAGGTGATTGATTTTTTTTTTCAATACTGGCATTTTGAGTGTATTTGATTATAAAAATCAAATAATGAAGAGAAATGCTTTTCTTCTGTCACAAGCCTGCTTTGAAGAGTGATGATTGTTCATTCCCTAACTTGATTTATTCAGCTAATCTACTTGACCTCAGGTAGACCTTCTGGTTTCATGTCTGAATGGTAAGGAGGAGGGGTTCTCAGTGCGTGCAAGAAAGCCAGAGAGACTATGCAGAAAAGTGAAACCCAAAACATAGTGTTTTATGAGGAAAAAGTGAAAGTTGCATTTATTACAATAATTGTTACAGAGGTCTTCTCTCTTCTCTGCATTTGTATTGTGGGAATACAATAATGAAATTATTAACCTAAGATATGAAAGTAAATTATTCACAACTGTCTTTCTGTATTATATGAATTTTTATGTGAATAAGGCTTTGTGTCTCCGCTATGATCAACAGGCAGGAACACATCACATATAGGTTACAGACTCAGAGAAAGGTGCTCAGGAGATTTTATTCACTTCATACAGCCCGAGTGGCCATCACTCCATGCCAGTCTCATTTGGGATCCTTCAGTTTGACACACTTTTTTACTTGATCAGCAACATCTTCCCTCATACAGGGGACCCAGCACAAATCTAAGGAGTGAGTTGGGTCTTTATGCTCCTCTTATGCCCACTGTGGAAGAGCAGCAGGAAGGGCACTAGCCTTGCAAGATTTTGGTCAACCCCAGGTGGTCTCTCCTTCCCTCTCAGCTTTTGCATTTTCTTATTTTCCATTTCTCTGCTCAATTTTATGCCTCTTTTTTTTCTTTCTTCATCAGAAGTGAGAGAAAACTGCATGTTCAGAGGGGATGTGGGTACCCAGCAGTGGATGCCAGCACCTGGATGCCAAACAGCAAGTTGGTTTGGGGCTCAAAGGGATCCCAGTCCAGGAGGTAGTCTCACTGGTTGAAATATCAGGTACATTTTTTCCTCTGCTACTGGCATCTTCAGCTGTCCCTCTGGATTAATCTTCATCCTGACAGGGAGCAAAGTGACTGCCTGTGGTGCAGAAAAAAACTGTCCTTCCTGTTCTCCTAAAGCAGAATTATCTTTTAACCCGAGGGATGTTTTTTCTGAGAACTGCAACAGAATCTGAGAGATATAATCTTGAATGAACACCGGTGGCACTCCCTGCTTGAAGAAGGGGGTCTCTCTTGTTGACTTTCAAGTGAGCAACTGGCAAGAGGGAACATTAACACTCAGATGGAGGACGGGGCAAATAGACAATTTTGGGGATTTACACCAAGATACAAGCATGTTGCCCTTGCTCACATGCCAAATGGGCCCCCTGGAGATCACACAGCTCAGTACAGCAGGGACAGCTTCATCTCCCAGTGCTTCTGTTTTATATACTCTTTTCTAGCTAAAATTATCATCTGTTGGGTTGCTCAGTCTTAGCTTTCTGTTCCAAAATAGTTGGTATTTAAAGTAGACGAATTTTCTATTACTGATACAATGTGACTTGAAAAGACCCAAAAGAACAAGCACCTTAATGGATAGTACTTGCACGTTTATAGTACAGAGTATTTTAATGGGCAGCTGAGAAGGAGCTGGTTAGTATACACAGGGCTGGGCTCACCCTCTTCTTCGGGGATTAGACATGTAGCAACAGGCAGCTTTATTCAACTTTAAAACCCACACAGCTGTGCTGAGAGATAACTAACAGCAGTAACTCACGCATTTGAGAGTTTTAACTTGTTTGATTAACTTGTAACCTGCTTGAAATACCTTTAAACAAAAGTTATTGTCTGGCACACTGGTCATTATTTTGTTAGATGATATATACAGTATAACAGACATTTTTTAGAGTGCCAGTAAGTCCTAAGTCTGAGATTTTGACTTCAGAAGGAAAGGCTATAAACTGTTGAGAGAAACACAGAGCAGTAGTCTGCAGAAAACTGTCCAGAAATAGCTTTATGTGCTTTGGCCAGATAAGACACATTTGAGTATGCACTTTTAGGTACCCTATATTCAGTGCTTGCTGCTTCTTCTGAGTGATTTGTGGCAGGGCATGCCATCTACTGTGAAACAAGGCTCCTGACAGAAATAAAGGCTAATAGTTTCTAAAACCCAGCAAAAAAAATGGAGTCTTTCCATTGCCTTTAAAGGGCTTTGGGTGCATCCCAACCAAGCTGCAGCGACGTGCTGCTCACTGCAGTTCACTGGCTCTTGCCCCTGCCTTGTGGCAAGAGAATGTCACCTAGCAAAGTTTGCGCTGCCTGCAGCAGCTCCATGCCACTTCACCCTTTGGGCTGCAGGTAGCATCAGCAGCAAAGGCCAGGTGTGGTGCCACGTTTGTGACCAAGGATGGTCTGAGAGGGGAAGAGAAAAACCTAATTAAAGGCAGAGGCCAGCTCCAGCATTTGTCACAAATGCAGCCCTTCTTCACCATGCTCTGCCAGGGGGTCCCAAAGTCACAGCCCAGAAGTTGTTCCAGTGCTTTGGATGCACAGCTTTCCTGCAAAGCAGGGAAGACTTCGCAGAAACCCAGAGTTGACGGGCAAGATGCTGCTCCTTAGGTAGTGCTCCCTGGGCAGGGATCACCAAGGAACTACTTCCCTGAATCCATCATATCTCCAGAGCCTGTAGAAGGGAGCAGAAGTAGCCAACAGGCATGTCTTCTGCTTGTCCGCAGGCAGTTCCCACTCAGCCAGGATCACAGCTCATGGCTATGCAATTCCAAAGCTCCAGGTTTATCTCCACTTTCCTGCAGCAGCACCAGCACACAGGGCTCTTGTCCCATCTGCTCCCATCCCCAGGTGATGCACCAGTTGTGCCAGCCCAGCTGTGCTGCAGATTCCTGCAGACATGAAAACACACCTCCTGCCCCCCTGCTCCCTGCTTGCTGCCCCTGTTGCATTGTCACCT
Organism: Athene noctua; assembly: GCF_965140245.1. Classification (NCBI taxonomy): domain Eukaryota; kingdom Metazoa; phylum Chordata; class Aves; order Strigiformes; family Strigidae; genus Athene; species Athene noctua. Next base: position 17,446,031 of record NC_134037.1, on the reverse strand, counting down.
CCAGGGAACCAGACAGGGAAAAATACTATTCTCAGAGCCATAGCCTCAGGCTGTTGTTCAAAAACTTGCTTTAAGACACCATGAACTTCCCACATCCCTAAAGCAGCTGGTGACCTCCCATCTCCCCCAGGCCCTTTCTGCCCAGCTCTGCTAGTGCCTAGGGCTGGCAGGGGTTTGGCTGTCTGGGTGTCAAACCAAAGAAAGGTTGGTGACTGGGTGCCAAACCAAAGCCAGGGGGACAGGGCCACCTCCCACCCCAGTTCACTGCACAGCCACACAGATCCTTGAGGTGGCACATGGGGAGGGCTGCCCCACGCCTTCCAGGGTCCTTGGGTGATAACCTGGCAAGAGCTGCAGCCAGGTGAAGTTACAGCTGGATGGTATTCAGGTTCCTGTTCTCCCTAAACTTATCAGGTTGGTGGTTTTGAATTCAATGCCATTATTGGTGTGAATAGATGTTGCAGGTTGTTTTCTCCACACTGAATGGCTCCAACTCATACATATGCAAAACTGGCTTGAGCTTAAGCTTCAATGCACAGAGACTTGCACACACATAGTAACACACCTTAGAAATGAAAAGACTGAATAATTACTAGATATAGAGCTCCTGCAGCAAGAAAAAGGTCATTCTGCAGAAGAAATGAAACTGCTGAAGTAATGCTCGTGACAAAGTTTAGCTGCAGAGCTCTTTGCAGTTTCATTAATAAGAATTACTTCTAGCCACTATGTATCTGAAGCACTGTGACTCCAGGCAGACTCACATCTCCTATCAGGTATAAGGAAACACAACCATCACTCTCCTGCTTCCTGTGTTGCTGTTAAGATGCCTTATGAAGGAGACAAGGCACCACGTCCCATTCTGGGGCAACTTCTCAGAAGTTCATTTATTAATGACAAAAGGTGATTTGCTAAATCCAGCCTATAAAACCAGAAGTTAGGCTAGGTGTAAAATTATAGTCAGAGAAATAAAGTATTAGCCTTTCCACATCATAAAAATCCATGCATTCTTTTTAGTAAGTGGATAAAAGGATTTCTTTAATCAGTGCTTGTTCACTGACTGTAAGCTAACATCTAAAATCTTGGCACTGATCTTTGGCACATTTGCTGAGACAAAATATCATTATTAACAATTAGAGCAGAATTGCTCTAAAATATTTTTGTGCACTTGAGCAATTATCTGAGTAATCACTGACTGAAGTGTACAGGCAATGATGCCAAAGTACAGAGTTGAGTTCTTTCTTCCTGTTTTCTAGTCTTAACTTCAAATTAAAAATTACTATGAGCCAGTGGAATTAACCTATGTGTACAACAGCATCATGCAGCCTTATCACATCCAATCTTATGCAGATACTTACTCTTTCCATATTTACCAGCTGAATTTGTTCAACCACATTTAAGCGCACACACACATACTCACAGAGCTCCCCATAGTCTGCTAACCCCACATCGTGTGAACCTTGGCTTAGTAGGACTCTCCACTTCCGAAAACATGCTCCAGTGCAGCTCAGTAGTGGTGATGCTGCCCACCTGAGAAGCACAAGCACTGAGCCTGTCTCCGTCTGATAACACTGCAGACCCAGGTCTATAAAAAGATCCTTCAATCACATCCCTCCTAAGCAGATTTTGGAATCCAAGAGGTCCTGCATAATTGAAGACCTATGAAGTAATACAATACGTAGTGGTACTGCAAAGTCCTGATGAGTCATCCGCATTACAAGCAGAACTAGAGTATGTTGCCTCACCAGTTTAGCCAGGAAGGGGTATTTTGTTTTATTTTGCAGGCCTGTAGTTTACAACTCTTTTTTACAACCTTTTACAACCCTTTTTTTCAACCCTAGTTCACACCTTCTTAATTAGTAGTTTGCCTGCTGTTCCAAGGAAACTAATTATTCTGCTGGAAGTCTAATTTTGTCTTTGAGGCTTATCTTCACATTGTCATTGCTATATAAATAGAATCTTCGCTTAAAAAAAGCATTTGAAAATGTTTATCAGGGACTTATTTTCATACTGAAATAGATCTGTGTGTATGTGCGTGCCTAACATACAAACATGCAAGTCTTGATAAATTGAATATATAGATAAAAAAAAAACAAGCACCAAAGTGCACTCTCTTGCCAACACTTTCCTTTCATTAGGAAAAAGGGATAGGTGAAATTGTTGAGGTATTTCTCTAAGAACAATATCTGCCATTCTTGACATGAAGCCAAAATAATTGTTTTTAAGAGGTCCTGAAAGGTGGGAAAGTCAGGTGTGAGATAGGGTATCATTTTAAAATGTCAGAATTTATATTCAGGAGGGTGTTATAGACAGAAAAAGTGGTACCACTGCAGCTCTTGGTGTGTGTCTGAAATCCTCAAGATTTAGGTGTCCACATCGTGTCACTAGTCACAAGGTGACCAGAAATACAATCTATAGACGAACATAATGTAAAACTCAGTGGTTTTAGAAAGTAGCCAATACTTATTTTCCTTCTTGAGTAGAGCTCGGTTGTTTCCTTAGGCAGTCTTCAGCAGAGATTAGACAGCAGCGTTTCTGCAGCTGATCAGTTTTGGGATCTCTGTCGGACCAGGGAAATGCTTCAAAGAAATAATTGAGCATCTCTAGCTCAGTTATCCACTTTATTTAGTTCAGGCAAACTTTTGTGCCCTCAGTGGGAAACAGCTATCAGAGGATATGACTTCTGCTCTCCTCAATCTGAACTCCTATAAAGCTTGTTAATTTGTTTTCCAGCACTGGCTGAGTCTTTCTGATGTGCATTCCAGAAGAAACAGTTAAACTGCAAGGACAAGCAAATGCCTAGCAGTAAAATTAATCATGCATCTACTAGATAATAAAGAGGAATTAATGTTAAGTGAATGCCGGTAATTAGAGCTTAAAAGGATTCTTCAGCATCATTTCATCAGTGACTGAAGTCCTGTGAGTGAACACCAGAGACAGACTGTGAAGAAGTTTTCCTTCTCTAGGATGTTTGATTTCCATTACATCATTTAATAAGACACAGGTTTTACATTAAATGAAAAACTGTTTCATTTATATTGACTGCCTTACAAAAGTCCTATTCATCACACACCTTTTGCTCAGTATTTCAGAATGGAGTTTTAGAGTTACAAAAGAGGCCAGTATTCTGGCATTTTACAATATCTTGAAGACTACTTGTATCAAAAGGAATAATGAAAGTAATGTTAAATTAATATATACAAAAAATTGAGAAGTCAGATTGTTCCATGCTCATTTATGTATGTTCCATGTATAAAAGAAGGAATTTCTCAATTAAAGGTGAATTGCTTTATTGGCCAGAGCCGCAGAACTTATTAGTCCTTCATCTTCTAACAGCTGCCATTCAGAGTTCTATGCAGGTCTCACATCTTTAATTTGTGTAATGACTTGCCTTCCTACTAGGAATCAAAGAGATTACAACTAAACAGTTCTGATTAATAATATAGAAGTGAGACATATATTTTTAACTCTTCATGTACAGGACACAAAGAAACCCAACTATTTGTATTCTACTGAATTTTCAGTTTAGACATCTTACAGGAATGAGCACAACACTAATCATGTATTTTATGAAAAAAAAAAAAATCTGTTTTAAATATGGATATAGGAGCAAAACAAAGTTTTTTCTGCCCTTGATTGAGACTGAAGTTGTAGAGAGATATATATATGTATTTTTTATTCCAGGTATTTTTTTAAGAAATAGGTAACATATATCAAGAACTATATCAAGAACTATATCTTAGTTTAGGTTCTGGTCATAGCAATGTGGGGATTTAATCAACTGGATAGTTTCAGGATTGCTTAACTGTATACCTGTCTTAAAGGTACAGCCTTACTTTCCTGTTAGATGAGAGGAAATTAATGCATTCTTTAAGGCAGATTTCTAAAATGGGTCAGACGAAGCACTCCTTAAAATTGCCTGTTGTTCTTCATTGACTAGGGAACATTGGGTACAGGAATCAGTTTGAAACAAGAACCTACATTTAGGTACTTTTGGGTGCACAAGGTTTCTAAGCTCTCATTACTGTCACTGGAGCCTGAAGAGCAATTCAGCTCACCATAAACCAGATACCTAGTGGCTGGTCAGCTGAATCATTCATTGATTGCTTTTACTAGATCTTCATTAATGGCGATGAGAGCTTAGACATTTTATGTGTAGTTGCTTGTATTTAGGGGACTTAACCTAGGCTTGATCTCCCATCAGAAGTGTTAGGGGTCTACCTGATAAACACCTACTTATTAACATAGGACACGAGCCCTACCCATTGTCTCAGATGACTTCCAGGTTACTTCAAAAGTATCCTTGGAATAAATAAGAGCCAAAGATGACTTGTAGAACGAGGAATTACCCTGAACATGAATCTTCAAATGAATTACACATAGCAAAGGTATATTGTTCCTGAAAGTTGTTACAGTTACATGTCTGCTTACTCCTACTCAAAGAGAAGAAAAAGCAAGAACAAAGCATCGTTCAGCAGAAGATGATGACCAAGACATTTGCTAGAGGAGCATGGCTACTGACACAGTTGATGACTTGGTTTGATATAGCCACTTGGGCACTGGCCTAACGACAGTGCTGTGAAGGAGCCCGGCAGTGCTGTGAAGGAGCCAAGCACTCGACCTGGAGCTCAAATTCCATCAAACAGCTGACAGTAAGATGTTGCCATGTGTAGTAGTCAGTCAACCTTGGATATTATACTTATCACAATGTAAGTTCTTGTGCAGCATTTGAGCAACAGGTGCTCTCAGCTAGCAGCTATGACAGGATGATGAGACAATTGCTTTATCTTAAATTCTGCCTCATTCCTACCATGAGGCATGTAAAGTCCATTGATGCAAAGACAACACAAAAACCAATTATGCAAACCCTTTCTACAAAGTGAAAAGTTGTTGGTGGATAACTCCTTTAGGCAGTAACGCAAAGGATAGTTCATTCTTCCAAAGATGGCAGGGATAATGATCCAGCATACTTCTTCCTCATCTCCCAGAAAACTCCCTCTATAGTGGGTTAATGTAGGATTGACAAGTCAGTAATTTCATTTTCGGTCATTCCATGCTCTATTCACAGAGAGAGCATGTACATGCCTCAAGACTCTGCTTCAGGAGTTAAGTTGTGTTGGACTCAGAATTTGTCCTTTACACCCTTAAGAAATTAATTTAATTGCAGATGTGCTGAACACCCACAGAGTTTAGGGAAGTCCAAAAGGAAGTGACAGCCCCTTTGGGGTAATTCAAATTTTGGAGGTGACAAAAAGACAGCGAGGTGCACAGAGTCAAAGCTGATTTGCCTTTTATTTGCATATACTGTTAAGGGAGGATTCCAGTGCTTCTGAACAAAGGATAAGTCCCTTCCAAACTTTGGTTTTTCTCAGACTTTATGTAGCACCAGTAGAAGTCCTTGCCTGGGCAGAAGGTCCATGCAGTTGTCCACAGCACTACAGGAGATACAACAATAGAAATGAAAAGAACACCAGGTGAAAACAAGGAAGACAAGTCATCCACAGCGATCTTATGAACGCCTAGTTAGCTTCTCTCAGTTTGCAGGCTATGGGTAAGCCTCTGTATTGTCTGTGGATTTTAAGCTGTGGGGTTTAAGAGGCAAGCTTTCACCAAGTACCAGGACCTCGTCTATGAAACAAAGACTGTGCAAAATTAACCTATTCAACTTTCACCTCATCAGTGACTTCGTGTGATCCTCCAGGCCTGCAACTTCAGTCCAAGCTGTGTCTTTTGCACTGGATGTAGTGGTGAGGCTGGATATTACACTGGCCTTTAAAACCTCCTGAAACCTCTTTGGCCTTTAGGGAGCAGGGAGAGCCCTCTCATAACCCAGGAGTGTCCTGCCGCCAGGTTCTCCACTTCAGCCCATGTCTAATGACTGGGCATTTACCTCAAGGGGAATAGCTTTCCAAATTCACTTTTAAATACAGAAAAGCTTCCATTTTTTATTGCATTAGAGTGGTTAGCCAAATGACTTTGTGGAGCCAACTGCTTTAGAGCATCACATTATGAACTAATTTCATTCCTACTTGGCAAGAAACAGTAACTGGAAGTCTTGCACCAGAATTTACAGAAAGGGCTAGAGGCCAGCACTGTAATTTCAGTAAATTCAATCACGTTTTACAACATCACTGCACTAAACAGGCAACCCACAAAGAGCAACCAACAGGAATGCAAATTATCCATGAGATGGGGACTTTATCATGGTTCCTAAAGGAAAGTACTATGATCCCTTCACTTTTACCCCAACAGATAGAAAACTCAAACTCTATTTACTTTGTCAGCCCATTAGTGCTTTATATGGAGCACATGGGAATTTTGAGGGCATGCTTGTGTAAATGAGGTGGGATAGAGTTTAAATCAAGACAAACAAATTTTAAAGATCTAGAATAACACGGGTGAGAAATCCTATCAGTGTTTTTTCTAAACAACAAAAAAAAAGTAATTAGTGAGATTTCTAGAAAAAAATACAAGTGTGCCCATTTTGTCTAGAAATTCTGTATATGCTGTCTTTTACAAGGCATGGGTGCTGAGCAAGAGTGCTTCAGTTCATGCAAAATCTACTGCCTGCTGGAAATGATGAATACGAAAAAAAAATCCACCTGGCACCAGCTTGTTCACCAAAGTTATGTTATCGGGTATGCAGTTCCCAATTTGCTGTTGTTCTGGCTCTGGCTGGGATGGAATTAATTTTGTTCATAGCAGTCCATATGGTGCTGTGCTTTGGATTTGTGACCAGACCAATGTTGATAACACACTGGTATTTTGGCTGTTGCTGAACAGGAACTTCTCTGTTTCTCACTGTGTGCTACCTCAGTGAATAGGTCAGGAGTGGGTGAGAAGTTGAGGAAACACAACCAGGACAGCCGACCCAAACTGGCCAAAGGGATGCTCCATGACATATAACACTGCGCTCAGCAATAAAAACATTAGGATTTTTGTCTCCCAAGGTAGCTATTGCTTGGTACATTAATTGTAGAAGGTGATGAATAATTGCCTTTGCATCATTTGTTTTCTTTTCCCCCTCTCCTTCATTTTTAAACTTTCATAATCTTGACCCACAAATTTTCTCACTTTTCCTGTTCCTGTTCTCCTCTCATCCCACATGGAAGGGGATTGAACAAGTGACTGTGTGGGTGCTTAGCTACTGGCTGGAGTCAACTCACCACACCACTTTTTCTCAAGATATCACAGTACATCAAGATGCTCTAAAAGTCCAACCAGCATGATCAAATGGGACTTGGCTATAATTTAATCCTTCATTATTCATCATATTTTACTTCCCAGAGCATGCAACTCCCATCTTTCAACATGCTGCTCCTTATTGGCTCTACTTACCTTCTCTAGAAAGAGTCATTTGCCTTGAGTCTATGAGATCACAGGTAATAGGGCAGCAGAATATGAGGGAGGCTTAAGTTCAGCTCACAGCGGAGCTGAAAAGGGGGAGTTTGGCTAAGGGAATGAACAGGTTCAACAAGCTTCCAAGAACTTACTCAAAATAAGCCTTGTTTAAGCACCTAAACGGAGAATAAACTCCTGTTAGGTTATTACCAAAATTTAAATATTTTCAAAAAGTTTTCTGATTGTTACAGGACAGTTTGATAATGACTTTTCACTGGCAAGTCACACAAAGACATCATCTTATTCCCACTTAAGAAATTCAGTTGCTAGCAGGCATTTAAGTCATTCCCACCAGACACCTGAGCTTAACAAAATAAATATGTTCCCACAATGCTGATTTTCAGAAGGTACATCTATGCATCAGTAGCTTCTAGTTCACAGAAGCATGGTTTTGCTCATAAGCAGAACAGCCTGATAGTCTGTTGGAATTCTGCGAGACAAGTGAATAAATTCATAGAAGTGCTAGTTTGCCACAGGAGATGTACAGCGGTCTGGAACTTGGCTGCATTCAGGCTACTAATCTTGTCTGAAAGTTTCAAGACAGTCCAAAATCAACTGCTAAAAAGCAAAAGTTCCTATCGGAAACGTTTTTCACAAATATTAACGAAATTTATTGTTTCTACAATTTGAATTTAAGGAATTATGACAGCAAATTGTAAACAGGGTTTCACGCACTGCTGAACTTCCAATAATATTAAAAGACAAGGAGGTTTCTTTTTTCTTCCCCCACAACAGTAAGCTTTCATGATACCCCAGATGTAGCAGCACCATTACAAGAAAGACCCCACCTGGAGTACTGCGTCCAGCTCTGGGGTTCCCAGCATAAGAAAGACTGTTGAAGCAAGATCAGAGGAGGCCACAAAGATGATCAGGAGGCTGGAGCACCTCTCCTATGAAGACAGGCTGAGAGAGTTGGGGTTGTTCAGCCTGGAGAAGAGAAGGCTCTGGGGAGACCTTACAGTGGCCTTACATACTTAAAGGGGGCTACAGGAAAGATGGGTGGTGACTTTTCATCAGGCAGTGTAGTGATAGGATGAGGGGTAAAGGTTTTAGACTGAAAGAGGGTAGATTTAGATTAGATGTAAGGAAGAAATTCTTTACTGGGAGGGTGGTGCATTTCTGGAACAGGTTGCCCAGAGAGGTTGTGGATGCCCCCTCCCTGGCAGTGTTCAAGGCCAGGTTGGACGGGGCTTTGAGCAGCCTGATCTAGTGGAAGGTGTCCCTGCCCATGTCAAGGGTGTTGGAACTAGATGGCCTTTAAGGTCCCTTTCAACAGAAATCATTCTCTGATTCTCTGATTCTGTGTATTAGTTTCTGGTCTAAAATGTTGCGGTCTAAATGTTCTGGCCTAAAATGTGTATGACTGTTCCATAGAAATTCAGTAGATACAGAAAAGAGTACCAAGTACTATAGTTAAGAATTAAACTTCAGTCTTGTAAATACCAAGGAATTTTCTGGGTATTCTCCAAAAGTCAACTCTACTTCCCTGTCGAACGTTGTTCAAAGCTGCCATAGAAATACAGCAAACCAGATAGGATGCTAAAGGCCTGTACTGCACTTTCAGCCATTCTGACCATATCTTAAACACTTTTATCCCTTATTTCAGGCAGATTTCTTATGGGCTGAATTCTGCCTGGTAAAAAGCACTCCTGATCCCACTCACAAGTCAACAACAGTCCAATTTGTTTCAAAAGAAAGAATAAGTAGGCTTATTTTTTAGCCCATTTCATATAACATCCACAGGACTTAAAGGTCTTGGGAACCTCATTCTCATAAAAAAAATGACTTGTGTGCTCAATGTGAGAAATAGAAAGGAACTTAGCACACACAGCACTGCTATAAGAGCAGTTAGGGATGAAACGCATTGGAGCAACTCAGTCCTCCAGTACTAACGTGCTTCCATTCTCATACAAGACATGGCTCTTGCTCTCCTGCTTCAGTGGGGTGCAGGATGGTCTATCCTGCCCCAAAAAAGCTGATGCTTAGAGCCGGGGTGACTGGTTGGCAACAGTGCCGAGTAGCTGGGCTGTCAACACAGAGGGTACTCCAGGATCCTATGTCTAATTCAAAGCACAAACTTGAAACTGATAACTGACCTTCCTCATTGCTACCCAGGATACTAGTGACAAGGGATACTTGGATGAATGTCTCAGCTTTTACTCATACAAACTTTTTCAACAAAGTTTTGTTGACCTTATTGATGAAACTAACAAAATAAAGTGGAAAAATGACTCTCAAACTAACTAGGAGTTTCTGGGGAAATGTCTTTTAGAAAGGATGGGTGAGGGCAAGGGTGTAGGTGTAAGCCTGCATTTTGCCATTCTCTGCTATCAAGGCAACTACTTGTACAACAGAACTAGTTGAACTGCATGACCAGGTCACTCACACATGACACTTGGAAATCTGAGATATTTTATCTACTATAATTTCTTTTGTGGGACAAGGGAACAGACAGGTGGGGAAGGCCATGGGAATGAACCGCTGAAGAGCCAGTAGTGACTGTACTCACTGACTTTTCTACCAATTTAAGGATATTTTGCCAAGCAATACACTGATGGGCACCTGATAACATTTTCACTGCTGCTAGTTTCAAGTCAAGAGAGCATTACTTTGCCCTGCTATTAGTATTATTATAAGCACTGATCCTTTCCACAGATCTCAACATTGTCATCACTAGTTTATGACTTTGAACAGATTTCAAATATGATGTAGTAATTTCTCCACAATTTTTAACTTGAAATGGTCATAATCCAAGGGACATGTTTAAGACCTTTCCTGCATTAATATAATTAAATGTTATGTTTATATTATACAAAATATTCCATCTTGACCCCAAAATATTAAGTTTATGCCACCATCTTCTATCAGCTTGTTACTCCTCAAAGAGGAAGAGTGACAATTCCTCTGCTTTGTTTCACATGAGTCCTTGAAGTTTGTCGGTTTTATAGGGAACAATTCTATTTTGATATTACTAGCCTTCAAAATATGAGATGTCTTACTGAAGAGGCACACAATTATAATTATTTAAGATATCAGGCTCATTCAGAGAGCTTTCCACTAATGAATGATGCCACCTTTTCTGTTAAAGTCTCACCTGCTTTCAATTCTGACAAAATGCAAAATATCCTCAGCTCAGTTCTGGCCTCACAACAATATGTATCACAAATTGTTTAATGGACTTACAGAGGGAAGTCTGCTGTAGGTCAGCTGTGAAAGATCAGAATTTGCTGAATAAACTCAGAGAGGGAACACTGCTGTGAAATTAGGTCCTTTGTTTTATTTCTAATCTTCTAAGAACTGAGGAGAGTTCTTTACACAAGAGCATAAAGAATAGTAGATCTATTTAAATACTTGGCTACTTTTGTAGTGTGAATTGAGCAGGGTGCATGAATTATTCTGCTCATATCCAAGTTACTAAAATTAAAACAATAAGATAGATTTGAAGGTCCAAATATGCACCCTAACCTTAGATCAAAAATTTGCAGTTCAGCCCATCTTTAGAAATATTGATAGACTGGAATCCATACAAACTTTATGTGAGCCAGCTCATTTAAATAAAAGCTTCTCACTGAAGTTCTTACAACACCAAACCTCCAGAATGATATAGATATGAATATATATGGATGCATACATATTCATATTATTGTGAAGAATTAAGTCTTCATGGCCAGTGTAAGTTACTAGTACACTATAGTTTGAAAGCATCTTGCAAAGACTCTAAGATCATAAGTTTCAGAAGGAAAATAGGATAAACATTTATAAATATCTTTGTCAAACTCCTTTAAGTGAGTTAAGAGGAATAATTCAACTATTTCAAAAATATTTAAGAGTTTATTCCTTTGCATGAAATGAGAGTAGAAGAGACAGGCCATTTGAAGTGAGACTTTGGCTAAGCAAAGCACCCTCTCCATTGAAAAGGTGTCTCTTATTTACCTTCATACATGTGTAAGGGCATATAAGGCAAGGCAATGAAGTATCAGATTTCAAGTACCCCAGGGCAAGAAGGTTTAATATACTTGCCTCTTAAAGACAGGCCTGAATCAAAAGCTCAGATTTATTCATATGACAGCCTGTACACACAAATATTTTGCTAATGATATAAGCACAAATGAAGTGCATCTTAATTCAGTTTGAAGTGATTCGAGCATTAGCAACAATAGAGAATATGAGCAAGCCCCTTTTTGTGATTGTACTTTACTTGGTAAGGCAGACTATCACAGGTACTAACATGCTTTGAGTTTTCCCTGATAGAGAATTCATGATTCCTGAAAGTATTTTGGTTTTGACAAGCAGCAAGTAGATCTCTTCGAAGAAATAGAATAGAATCTTTCCACTTCTCTAAAAAGTGATATTTATAGTTTGTTCTGCTGCTGTCAAATATAGTTCAGGAAAGAAAAAAATTATAAAGTCACCATCAACACCACAAGAAGCTCTTGGATCTCCTAAAATTCTTGCTGGGAGAAAAATGCAGTTTGACAGATCTGTCAGAAGAGCTTTTGATTTTCTTTTCCTCTTTCATAGCACATCATCAAAAGGCAAGGGTGACTCGCCAAGCACACAAGTATCTCTTCTTAAGCTTTGCTGTAAGATGCAGGAGTGCAGTAAGCCACAGGCTAGCAGGATTTTAGAGGGACCGTTTCTGTACAGCACTGTCCACCCCTGGACAGCAGTACCTCCTGCCAGTGACACCCCATCACTCCTAGACTGGGGGGCAGAGGAGGGGGAAATCTGTGCCAGAGGCTTTGAGCTTGACTCCAGGTAGCTCCTCCCAGCTCCAGGAGTGGGAGCTACAGGACTGCACTTACTTCACAGAAAGACACTGATGGATTATGTGCCTGATAATTAAGCAGTCTAACAAGCCAAGTCAAACTCTGCCCACATATGAAAACAAAACAAAACAAAAACCACAAAATCCCACTCCAGAAAAAAAAAACCCAAGCAAGTTGAACATTCACACAGGCCTGGACATTTAAGATACTTAGTTAAAAAAGCAAACAGGCGTTCTTTAGGACATTTCTTTCCCTATAGTGGGGTACTGTATACAGGTTTCATTTCGGGCAGAAATAAACCCAGTGTTCAGAGGATATGAGAAAAACAACTACACTTTGTATACTCAAGAGCATGTGGGGTGAACACAGGAACACAAGTCAAGATATACATATTTAAACACAGTAGGTCACAAACTGCATGTGCCTCAGTCTATACCACCTTTATAGAAGACAAAGACATATCTAGGGGCATGTTAGGAAAACACACATGGAAAAAATCTCACTCCAGTGAGGAGTTATGGGGACTGACAGATCGTATACCGCTTTGGGCTCTGTGCTTCAAGCAGTCTATATCTGGGCTGTCAAAGCTGGAGAAGACAGAGTTTCAATATTGTAGTGCTTTCCTCAGGTGTAAAGCCACTGGAAGTGGCATCTCCACTGCAGTTTGATATCCATAGCTCAAGGGCTGGGCTGGACTCCAGGTCTGAGGTTATCTTTAGATAAGCCCCTGTAAGAGAAACAGAGAAGAAGCTCTCAGTCACTGCGCTGAGCTCCCTGCAGAGCCTCAGGCAGGCAGGGACTGGCACAGCAAGAGAAGAGGGGACTACCCAGCAGGAAGGAGAGCAGCTCTTAGACAGCTTTGACACCAAAAGAAACCTACTATTGCCTTGTGGCCAAAGGGGAGAGATATCAGTGCTTGCTTACATAAGGGAACATGTTCTTCTGTGCTCAGCATAGAAAACTTAATGGGCTTTAACTACAGCAAGGGGGCTATCAATAGCTACAAGCTTTCTGGAGTGAGAAATTAGTGCAGGATGGGAGCAGGTTGCACAGGGGGTCTGTACAGGCCCTGTTATGAGAGGTTAGGAAGAAAATGGACAAGGACAATGCTCCTGGCACATGGCATTACCCTGTCGTTGGGCAGGAGGATAGAGCTGTGTCTCTGATGCTTGACAGCTTTATTTGACATAATTTTGGCTCCCAGACCATCAGTACTGAAATTCTGGCCATGGTTATTTTCTAAAGAGGGCTATTCTCTTCTCTCCCTTCACTCACTAATACATGGGGTTTTTAAAAGTGAGAAGACACTTTAGTAGATAAATGACTCTTAAAGGGTAGTTATATAATCAGGGGCAGGGGTAATGAAGAGTAATTAGGGCTACTCAGACCTACAGGTCCCATATAGCCAAAGCACTTAAACTCTTGCTAAGTAACTGGCTGTAAGCAGGCCTGGAGTTGATACATTTTCCAAGAGAAAAAAATGCTTTTAGTTACACTTTTTGAACTCTCTATTTTCTGTACTTGTCTCATTCATGTATATAGTGCCATTGAAGTGAATATCATTTGCGGAATCCAGTTGAAAATAATTGGAAGTTGGCACCGATTCACTGAAGGCCATGAAGCATTAGGGACATATCTCAGCCTAGCCAGGGTATCTCCTAACAGTCATGCAGACTGTCTCTTACTGTTATTTGTCCTTGCATCATCATCCCTCCGCTTGCCCTGCCACATGGTAGGTGGAAGTAATTAATGTCTGCAAAATGCTTTAAAACCTGGGCTCAAAGAAACTACACAGGAATTATGGTTATTTGGAACAACTTCAGAAACAGCCACTGTATGCTCACTGATTTTCCAGTATGATTTTTCTATGGGTAATTTGCAATGCTTATAACCCACCAGAATCGGATCATTTCTTTCAGCCAGAAGCTGTTTGTATTAGCTCTTATTTTTCACATATCATCTGAAGGCATTCTCAAAGGTTAGAAAAGAGTTTGTAAGAGTTTTAAACTCCATCCATCCTAGTGCAACAGAGCTCTTTGAAGAGCCTCACCCTCCATCCTGAGAAGAATCTGGGCTGGACACTAACACTCCTTCCAGTACACATGGCATTTGAAATTCATCAGTTACACGGGAAAGTGTTTACACACCTTGTATCAGAAATGCTATCTTTGAATAATTCTCATGTATAGTTTAATCACCAAAGCCTCTTGATCCTTATCGAATGCAACTTCAGATCCAGAGATCATGAGCTGTTTCCACTTTTAACTAAGTTTTTTAGTATACAGTACAGCATAAAAGACGTAATACCGTAACAGCTGCAGCTACTGGAGAAAGTCTGCACCTTTTGTCATACCTTGATGGGGCCTCTCTGGGCAACCTGTTCCAGTGCCTCACCACACTCACAGTGAGAACTTCTTCCTTACATCTAATCTAAATCTACTCTCTCAGTTTAAAGCCATTACCCCTTGTCGTACCCCTATACTCCCTAATAAAGAGTCCATCCCCATCTTTCCTGTAGGCCCCCTTTAGGTATTGGAAGGCCACTGTAAGGTCTTCCTGGAGCTTCTCTTCTTCATGCTGAACAAATCCAACTCTCTCAGTCTGTCCTCACCAGGGAGGCACTCCAGCCCCTGCTTGTCTTCACGGCCTCCTCTGGACCTGCTCCAACAGGTCCATGTCCTTCTTATGATGGGGGCCCCAGAGCTGAACACCACACTGCAGGTGGAGTTTCCCTAGAACAGAGTAGAGGGGCAGAATCACCTCCCCTGACCTGCTGGCCACACTTCTCTTGATGCAGCCCAGGATATGGCTGGCTTTCTGGGCTGCAAGTGCACACTGTTGTCATGTGTCTCATCCAAGTATGACAGCTACTGTTGAAAGCAGCATTCTCTGCCCTCAGCTGTTGTCATCAGCATTCAGGTTGCTCTGCATTGCTTGAGAAAACCCCCTAGAAAGTGGTTTTCAGTGACACGTGACAGACCAAATATGGTAACGTTCCACTGCTCGATAACCTTTTATAGCTTTGCTATATCACCATTAATCTCCTTCTTCCTTCCATCTTCTAGGCTGACGGAAGATATTTCCCCATTAAGTGCATGCTATTGCTGGGAACACCCTGTCTTTTGTGCAGAAATTGCCATCACTCTGCACTGTGACTGTGCTCTGCTGCCATATGCTGAGAAGAGTACCTCTGGTCTTTTAGAGCATTTTTTTCATGGCTGCCGTACATCTCCTTTTTCAGCCTATGTCTTCCTCACTAACTACTGCTGCATCAGGCTGATTCTCAGACACACTTTTGGCTGTCATTTCATTTTCCTCAAACAGAGCTGTCCCTCTAAAATTGTTGCTTTGAAACTGTTTTGACTTTCCTGTAATGCCCAGCTGGGCAGACAGAAGTGGAAAACACCATAACAGACATTAATGTGGTTTTGATATACAGCTTCCCATGAAAAAGATGAACGCTTAGTCCTGCCTTCCCCTCAGCACCAGGAACAAAGCTTAATGACAACTTTCATGGCCTCATAGTCCAAGTCATCTCATACTCTCTATTTACCTGGCACTTGGAAAATATCTTTTTATTTGGAGACCGTGACTGGGAAATTTTTGGGAGGGAGTTAGTTGGTGTGGCCAAACCCATGGAACCACCAGTTTCACAAGTGAGTCAAATCAACAACCAAGACCTAGGGCAGGGGTCAGAGTGCAGTTTAATTAAATAACACAGATCAGCACTTAGCCCTTAGCTCCAGTTCTAGTCCTTCACATCTCAGATATCATTCCTCAGCAAATTCCATCATGCAAAATCCTATGAGATTCATAGACCTTGAACCTAGGTTTTCTCCTGTAGAAAAGTCATCGATAAAAGTCATAAAGGAATTTTTCCCGTTTGTATCTCATATATTTGAAAGCAGACAGCACAACAGCAGTTGCCTGTTCCAATACTGTGACATCTCTCCAAGTGAAGCTTCAAAGACAGCACTGATCTTAGGCAGAGATTTCAAGAGGCAAACTCTCCTATTATCTCATTATACCATTTCTTCCAGGAGAAACCTCATGAAAAATTTCCATTGTGGCATTTTCCCTTTATTACAGGGGGGTATAGTGGGAGGAAAAGTTTGATGAATTCTGTTCTCCATGGACCTTAAAGAACACCTTTTTCAGAAGTCAGCTAGCATGGTAGAGAGGGTATGAATTAGTAGTAGGGTTTTACTCAGGGCACCATACTTCTGTTGCTTCTTTTTGGGTAAACGGGATCAGAGACAGAGGATCTGACAAACTAAGTGAGTTTTCAAAAGCAAACACTCTCCACAAACTATCTGTAAGAAGTTGCTGTCTAGGCATGTAAGTATCCCCACAGCTTTAAGAAACAGTGATATCTAGATTTTATCTCAGCCATTTACCTCATAAATCGTTTAAACATTGCAATAACAACAGTCATTAAACCTCAAAAGTGCCTATAAACCAGCTCTCAGCCCGAGGCTAGACTGTCTTTCTAATTCTTGGATTTACATGCAGTTGTACCGGTAAAAGCACCCTCACTGGTAAATCTGCCAGGAACAAGATTTGCACAATTTGTTTTCTTTCACACCAATTTCTTTAAGGTTAATTAAAAAAAAAAAAAAAAAGAAAGAAAGAAAGAAAAATTAAGACACTTGAGTTCAAGGCCTTTTACCCAGAGTTTCTCTGCACTTCATTGTTTTACTTTGCAGAACTAATACATAACCACGGACTAGCTGTTTCCTTGAGGTTTCCTCAATAGCCACTTTAACAGATTGTAGGCGAATGTATTCTACACTTCATAAGACATCAACTTAAGCCACTGCATAGCAGCAATGGATTTTGCTCTGCTAATTTACCTAGAAGTTAAAAAAAATGCTGGATACCTTCAGCTTTTTTAATCCATCAGCTATTTTGAATCTCCAGCTGCAGAAGACCCTCAAGGTTGATATTTATCTCTAGGACAAACAGTGAGCCAGGGTAAGGGTCTGGTAGGTGGTATGAGGTAGGATGCAGATAGTGACCCAACAGTGTCAGTATCATGGGGGAAAAGCAGCATATTTAGTCACGCAAAGATACAGCTGTGCCCTTGGCATTCCTTGTGTCAGTACTGTGAGCCACTGACTCAGGAACAGCAAAGTATTTCAGACGCTACAAGATTTTTCTTCTTGCAACAGGCAAAGAAGTGGTATATTGCTGCTGACATCCCCATACCCATTCCCTAGCCCTTAGCACCTGGAGGAGCTTCTGCACAGTGGAAGGCAGTGGGACCTTGGAAGCTCCCAGAGCCCTCACCTGGCAGATCCCACCAGCTCAGCAGCCACCTGTGTCCCAGCCCTTTGGGACTCACAAGTGAAGTGTTTCAACCTCACACTCTCTGGAGGCCAATGCCAGCATAGGCGTGCTTAGGCTGTGGAGTGCTTCTTGTGCTGCAGGTGACCCACCATCTGTTACAGCTGCTTTCACTCAAACACCAGAGCCAGAGCAGCTGGGAAACAGCACCTGCTTTTCAGCAAGGAGCAGAAGCTGGGATGTGGAACACTTGGGATTCAGCTTTCTTCTCACACGGGGAAGGTCACATGCACTAATCTCTTCCAGCACAGTACATAAGCTGGAGGAGGGACACCAGCTTTGAGCCTCTCCCATCATGGGTGCTGATATCACAGGGCCAGTTGCTCAGGTAGAGCCTGGTTTTATGCACTTTCAGCGTAGGTACTTTCCCATGGGTACACATCAATGCAATGATGATATAAAGATGCCACTTGAGGGGTAAAGGACCAGGATCTAGTATTCTCTAGGTCCCAGGAGAGAGGTTACAGCAGCCTCTTATTACTCAAACATGAACATGAATCTCGTTTTGCCTTGTCAGCAGTTAGGGCTGGAGGAAACCCTGTCTCAGCTGTACATCCACCATGGGGGACATTGCTGACTTCTACACTTTGTGAAAGAGCAAAATACGAGCTGAAGATTCAAGGTTACAGCATGCAGCCAAGAATTAACTATAAATTTTTTAGACAGGTTTTTTAAAGATACAGCTTTTGCACAGCAAACACCAAATTCTCACTGAACTTGACAGCTGTGGAGAAATGCAATGCGCCATCAACTGTCTGAGCTGTTCTGAGCCCCTCTGCAGACAGTGGATGTAAGCAGAGGCAGCCTGGAGTGCCTGATTCCCCTTCCACTCCTGCCTTCCAGAGGAAGTGTGTTCCCTGCAGACACCCCAGCACAACTCCCCATCTTCAGCAACACCAGATGGGTACAAAGTCCCAGATTGCTGGTAAATAAAAGGTCATGTGAAAAAATTAAGACTCTTTAGTATCAATTTCATCTGCAGGTGCTCAGCACATCTTGGGAGCAAACTTGGAGTAACCCAACACAGTTTGTTGGGGTAAACCAACCAGTGTGTTGGCTGGTCACTCCAAGGGATCTTCTGTGAGGAATTTTTGATGCACTTGTGAAGAAAGAAGCCACAAGAGGAATTCTGGTATCTTGCTCCTCTTGGGATACTTGATTTTTATTTTTTTTTTAACCAAAGCATTTAGATTGAAAAAAATTACTTATTCACAATATACATGAGTAGACAGCAGTAGAAGAAAAGAGCCAGGAACAGCAGAGAATAGCTATCTTCTCTGAGTCTTCCCTGGTAAGGATCAGAGGGTGGAACAGCCTTTCTCTGTACTGTTTGCTGGAGCCCATCCAGCTCAGTACTCCAAGGCAGTTGACAGCATTTTGTAATCTGTTACAGCTCATGACTGTTTCTCAGGATATAAAACTTGTTAAAACACTGTTCCACCCTCTTTGAAGTTCTGCAAAAACACTGGTGTAGGAGCTCACAAATACATAATAAGAAAGCAAATACAAAAAGTGTACAAGGTGAAATTAACTCTTCTCCCAGTAACTAACTAGTATTCAACGAAACCTCATCTCCAGGAATATGAATTTTGCAGGACAGATTTACCAGTGGTTTCACCTGCATTACTCTGCAATTCAGAGCATGTGCCCTCCATCCCTCATCCCTGTTCAAATCTGTTAACAGGATCACTGAAAAATAAGTTTTGCTGTGAGCTGGTTAATCAGTCAAATCCATAAGAGCTACACATATCTGCATGTCTATATTGCTAAATTGTCTTCCAGAGGTCCAAAATACAATTGGTCTACTTTTATGTGTTAGTATTTGATTTCTTTGATTTTATAGAAGGGGGCAAAACAGTGGGAGGAAGATGCAGGTTGCCTTTCTCCTCTACAAGAACTCAGAGGGAAGCATAAGCCCCTTGGTAAGAAAGGCATAGAAACATTCAGAAAACAGTATTTATGAACTTGCTAATTATCTATTTTGTGAGCTATTTTGATCTAAAAATAAACATATAACATGTACCCATGTGCTGTTGTATATATGGATAATAAAGTAAGGAAGTTTCTGTAAGAGCAAAATGCGCTTCTTAAAATCTTTTGTTTATAAAATTGCCTGAATATTAAAAAAAAACATTGTATACAATATTTTCAACGCACATGAAGTATTTGGTAACAAGAAGCTTGTGTTTCATTCTATATCAAAGTTCCTGACATACTCACCACTGAGTTACCTAAAGGTTTCCCCATAGTGCATTAATTAACATGACTATCTTTCTCATATATGGGGTTTACCTTTTGGGGATTTCCCTTGGGGAAAGTGAAGTGACTTATTTTGTAAGAGTGTATTGTGGAGTTTACAAGTACTTATCTAAAATAGACAAATTTATGATCTAAGGCAGAAAAGGCATCTGAAAAATGAAACTTTTCCATTAAAGTTGGAGGCAATAAGATCTGTGATACACCTCTGCCCTTAGGGAGTTTCTTCAAGGGTCTCAGAGTGATTTTTTTTGGTGAATTCTGCTCAGACAAGCTTTCTCCTTATCATAAAAGTGATGTACCAGAGGAGGAAGTCTGGGAACAGCCATCTGCATGCCTGCACAAGCCTGTAAGCAGCCTTCTGCATATCCTTAGCCTTGAGCCATAAAGCACTTCAGCGGTAAGGGCTGAAAATATGAGCTTGTCTCAACCTTCTGTGAGGAGCTAATTCAGTTTGGTGGTGTCCTGGTACTTGCACAGGTGAGGAAATGTGTTCTGCACTACTTAGAGGTGCCAAAGCGCTGCATACTTGATGCTTAATTCTGGTTTTGCTGCCATCCAGCTAAGGTCTATTATCCAGGCCATGAAGCAACTGCTTAACTTACTCTCAAGGGTAGGCTAAAGTATGTCATCCATCCAGAAGTGAAAGAAAGAATTAATCATAAGAACAGATACCCAAATCAGTGAGAAATGCAATAACAACCAGCTGCAACTGTCTCCGAGGAGAACTGGTATTACAGCGATGTCCACCATGGTGGCTGGTTGCAATGTCCTCAGCCTGAATATGGAAGAACGTATCTGAGGTGACCCACTTACACAGGCTGGACCAGAAATTGACTGGAAAGCCCTATAGAGATTAATTCTTTGTTGCCGTTTTCTTCTTTCGGCAGCCTTATCAACACTATTGCTGAAACGTAGCAGGATGGTAGCTCCTGCATTTGATACCTCACAAGAAGATAAAGGCAATGCTGCCTTTCCTTGTCTTGGCTGAGTCTATAGTGCGCTAAGTACCCTGCAAGAGGGCTTAGGAGGGTTTTACTGTATCATATTTGAATTATGTCCAGGTAAGGTGAGGTAGACTAATGCCTCTGTTTCTGTTATTCTATATTGTACTTATGTTCTAAAACACTCTGGGAGCTGTCGTTTGTCCCAGATCAGCTGGACACACTCTATGACATCAGTGATGGCTCTCCAGCAATGTCTCAGGCTGATAGCAATGACATATTTTGAGGCAGAATATGGAAATCTGCTCTGGGCAGGTAAATCCTTCATCTGCAGATCCCTGTAGCTCACTGACAGTACCGCAGCTATCCAGGGAGCAGTTGATAGATACTCCTAACACCAGAACAATTTGCTCAAACAAATGCATTTCAGAGTACTTAAATATATTCTTAAACCATAGAATAGGTGTGTGCATGCCTAGTTATTCTATGTGTGTGTAGGGAACTTCATTCCATTTAGAGAGAAAATAAAAGTACTTGATCTCATGTCACAAGATTTGTCTGGTCATGTCTACATCAGAGCTAGCAAGACTAACAAGGTCCAGAACTAGAAGTAGTGCTTGGGCAAATAACCCAAACCAAGGGGCTGAGCTGGCATTTCTGCACACAACTGCACTGTGTGGATTACCAGCACAGTCCTCCAGCATTTGCTCATCTCTGTGTGGTGCTGTGAGCAACGTTAAGTTTTCCATTTCTCTTCACTATGGACTGTCTCTAGTACTTCTCACAAGCAGGGAGCATCTTCTCTCCCAGTGACTTGTAGAAACACAACAAAAAGCCTTGCACCTTCACAGCAAGAGTCATATGAAGTGCTGGACAATATAGCTACACAATATAACAGTCCAAACCTCCACTTGTGCTGAGCCTGTCTGGAATCGACTGCTTTGAAGTGTTGCAGCCCATCAGCCACCTCGAAGGACAGGACATTGAAAAAGCTTTACCAGTTTATTTTTGTATACCTTTCCTTATAAGAACTTAGGGGCAGTGTGCCAATGCACAATAGGTGTTACATCAGCAATAATAAGAGTAGAGTACAGAATATTATCCAAAAAGGAAATAAAGCTAGTGTCATACAACTATATTATCAAAGAACAAATTACTAGGCTCCAAATAATGAAATTCACAGAGGTGTGGTGTCAAGAACTCTTAATAGGATAAAAAATGCACAACAGGCAGAAGTCATATGAATTCATTAAAAAACCCCACAATCTGTATTCTATTTGAACTGCAATGAATTTATATAAAATTGTTGCATTTGTGAGAAGTTCAGTTCTTGGAGCACCAATATGGCTCTCTCTTTCTGTTGACCCAAACTTGCCTTCGTGTTTAGAAATTATAACCAAGGCCAGTTGTGCCATACGCAGAGATTTTCAGAAGTTGAGCAAAAAAGGCTGGAGCAACCTGACATGATTTAGAAGTTGGCCCTGCTTTGAATCCCGAAACGCCTAAATTATTTTGTGATAAATGGTGGATGATTCGAAGGATCTTCTATAACCACACAGCCACAACTGAATCATAAGACATAAGGGATATAGTATAACAAGTAGTTCTAAAAAAGGGATGCCAAAATATTATGGCTGTCACAGTTACCCAAAGGAAATTTGGGGAAACCATCTGGTTTCAGTTTTTTACAGGACATGGGATTTTTCCCTGTGTCCCTCAAAGACAGGATACTTTCAAGAGCATGGCACAGAAGTGGATTACTGTTCCCAGCTTTGGTGGTGAGATCTCTTAACTCAGTACAGACAAGCAAAATTGTGTTGTCTAGACTGAGGAAAAGGTCATATCCCCTATTAAAAAAAAATAACCTCTGGTTACCCTAAGTCTATAACTCTCTAATGCCCTCTCTAAACCCTCTATGCACCCCATTAAACCAGACTGGACATCCTACATTTTTGCCAGAAAACAAGCTAATTAACAACAAAATAAAAGAACAAAATCTCACAATTAACCAGATGCTTGAAGAGCTGGCAGAAATTTCAGGCACGATAATTGATGTCCTAATGCTGAAATTTATAGCTTTCAGATAAAAGTGTTTTTTTCGTTTGTCTGGGGATTTTTTTTCATTTTTAAGTATGTCTTTACTCACAATCACAGAATGATAATGTACTACAATACTAGTGCTTAACTCTGCGTTTGCCACTGCAGAACTTCAGGAGGTTTTTGCCAGTTCATTTCTCCAGCTTTGCCAGGTCTCACTGAATGTCAGCACTTCCTCCAGTATATCAAACACTAACCAATTCTGATCATGCACAGACTTGCTCCATCCCATCTTTCAGATCATTAATAAAGACATTGGATGGTCTTAAACCCAGCATTGGCCCCCGAGGAATACGCTAGGTGATTTTATTCTGCTGATCACAACCCTGGGTGGTCCAGACAATTTTCTACCAACCTCATCACCCACTAATCCAGCCCTTAAGTCAATTTGGCTATAAGGATACTGTGGGGGTGTGTCAAAGGCCTTGTTAAAGTCAAAATAAACAACATTTGTGTCTGTCCTGTATCTGCTGAAGCATCCATCTCATGCCAGAATATCAGGTTGGTTGGGTATGGCGGGCCTTTGGGAGCTCCATACTGGCTGCTCCTGAAAACCTTCTTGCCCTTCATGTGCTTGCAAATGTATTCCAGGAGGATCTGCTCTATAACCTTCCCATGGAAGTTAAAAAAAGGCAGCTCGCTCACTGATCCCTTTTTTAGTGCTACCAGCCTGAAGACTGAACTTTACTGAATGTCCTATTCCCAACCCCGAGGACTGAATGTTCATCTTTCCTACGCTGATCACTCCACAATAACAGACAGAGGCCAAGGCCAGGGATGGGTCTGGCTTTGCAATGCCCTGCAGCACTCCTGCTTTTTGGAGTAAATAATGAAGATTTCCTACACTGTCAATGCAGTTCTCTCATAAACATTACAGCTCTTTCCCAAAAAATTGTATCTCCAGAAAACATCATGATATATGCATCAAATGAGAACAGAAATTAGCTGATGTAAATACCAGGGCAGCCAGACAGCCACTGGAGATGAAGAGAGCACTCCATTCTCACATGGACATGATTCACCACGGTTCTCTCTTGTTTAGTTATTAACCCCTCTGCTGATATATCTAAACTCCTCATGAACCCAGATGAAGGACTTGCTTTACCACTTTACCATAGGCTGAATGATTGAAGTATCAGGACATTTCCCATTTCAAAGGACAGGGGAAAATATTATAATTAAATCTTACGTTGCTTTAATTTATCCTCCATGAACTTCTCCAACATGAGTCCTTACCACGGGCTGCAGCTCTTCACAAACTGCTCCAGTGTGGGTCAGTCCCATGGGGTGCAGCCCTTCAGGAACAGAGTGCTCCACTGCGGGTCCCCCACAGGGTCACACGTCTTGCCAGGAGCCTGCCCCAGCATGGGGTTCCCGTGGGGTCACAGCCTGCTTTGGACATCCATCCCCCTGCTCCTGCGTGGGGTCCTCCCCGGGCTGCAGGTGGGTCTCTGCTCCACCGTTCCCCTCCCTGGGCGCAGGGCACAGCTGCCTCCCCATGGGCTGCCCCACGGCCTGCAGGGGAATCTCTGCTCCGGTGCCTGCAGCACCTCCTGCCCCTCCTTCTGCACTGGCCTGGGTGTCTGCACAGTTGGTTCTCTCACATATTCTCACTCCTCTCTCCAGCTTCAATTGCTGTTGAGCAGATATTTTCCCCCCCTTCTTAAATATGTTATCGGAGAGGCACCACCAGCATCTCTGTTGGGTTTGATCTTGGCCGGTGATGTGTCCATCTTGGCACCAGCTGGCATCGACGCTGTCTGACATGGGGGAAGTTTCTGGCAGCTTCTCACAGAAGACATCCCTGTAGCCACCTGCTACCAAAACCTTGCCATGCAAACCCAAAACAGCCAGTCGGAGAGCAGCCAGGCTGGGCAGCGTGACAGTGCTCTCCATGCACACCAGCCAGGGAGGGATGAAGCCTCAGGTTGGCTCTCAGGAGAGCGGTGGCAGAAGAGAGCTGCTGTGGGAGGGGAGCGAGTGTGATGCAGTCCCCAGCCCCGGGGATGGAGCAGATGCTGTGCAAGGGCAGCAGCGTGGGGCACCTCTGCTCAGTGGACAGCAGAACTGAGACTCTCCCTGTGCCCTTGGCTCAGGGGCCACCCTCAGCTCAATATTTTAAGCTTCACACAACAGAGGGAAGCAAGAGGTTTCATGTCACTTCACGTGGACCTTAATCCTGTATGCAGATAACAAAGTGCAGTAAAAATAGTATTTTCTTAGGGGTGACAGCACATGAGGTTGCAATGCAGGAAATCCTATAGGTTGTGTGCTTTTTGGTATCCCCCAGCATAGTAAAGCCTCATCATGACATAAATGGGAGGCAAATGCATCCAAAGAGGCAACACAGAGGAGTCCAGCTCAGGCAGTCACCAGTGGTGAAGGGAGATGACCTCAAGTCTCCGTCATGGAGAAGGGTGGCTACATTCTGTTTGCCACTCTCTGGCTACAGCTTGACTTGGAAACAAGATGCTTTGGCCTTTGAGCCAGCTGACACAGATTGGCTGTCAAATGTCTTCTCACCAACACAGTCATCCAAACCAGCTGGCTGATACCTGCAGTGAGCCCAGATGCCACCAGGGACTCTGTGGCCACTTTGGGAGATCAGGTCTTCGCTGGGATCCTGCTTCATTTACAGATGTAGTCTCCGGTTGAGTAATTAAGCTTATCGCAATGAAAGAAATTTTGTACTAGATTATGGCAGTAAATGCCATTGATAACAACTTCTTGAGGACAACAAAATGCTTGAATATTTTCCCATAACAGAAAGTCTGCTATGACCTACAAAACTGGCAAAAAATTCATCACCTATATTCTGTGGTCTTTGAGTATTTTTTGTTCTTTGCACTCATTTTTTCCCTCTTGCAACAGAGTTTGGCACTGTTGTCTCCACTGTTCTCCTCCAGAATTGCACTAACTGGTAGTCCCCCTCAGCAGGTATTTCACTTCTTGAAATGCAACTGCATATGACAAAGTATCATTAAAGGAATTTGGGGTCACTACAGAGACAGCAAAAAGAATAAATGAAGTTCTTCCTTTTGTATATACAAGGATTAAAAACAGCTGTCTGCCCTAAGGCTGAGTTCTGCACTTAAGTTATTTTAAACTCATTATTCTTGGAATATGTTACTGATGTATGTCTAGGAACTGTTCAGACTGAATAACATCATTGTTGTTTTATGAATCAGCAAACATTCCTCTGTCAAACTACTATCAGAGTAATCAGAGTCAAACCTAATTCATTTGCACTTCCACTTGAAATAAACAATGTGCATCTGGTCAAATTAAGAGATGAGACACTAATTGTTATAATATGCACCTTACTCTAATTCTCCCAGCTGATACATGATGCTATTGCAGACATTGCCCTTCCTAACCAAAACCCTTCCTACCCATATGTTTCTATAGCATATAATTTCAGCTACTGAAGGAAGGTGACGTAAGTGGATAAGTCTTCAGCTGGGATACTGCAAAGAATGACAGCCCCTGGTTGGTTAACTCTCTGTAAGAAAAAAGCTCTGCATTTCTGATGAAAAAGCATTAAGTACTCTATACTAAATGCTGAATTAATAACCCATAGCTAACAACATTACTAGCACCACCACTGTGTTAAAAAAATAAAAAATAAAAAAAAAAAAAGCAAGCCCTAAAAAGCAGTAAGAGAGACTAAGCAAAGGGATTTATATATGAGGATATGTACTGGGTTTGGCTGGGATGCAGTGAATTTTCTTCACAGCAGCCCATATGGTGCTGTGTTTTGAATTTGTGACTAAAACAGTGTTGATAACACAAGGATGTTTTAGTTATTGCTGAGCAGTGCTTACCCTTAAAAGTGCTTTCACTTATTTTGCTTTGCTTCTGCATGCAGCTTTGTTTTACCTATTAAACTATTAAATTTCACCTGGTATCTCTACCCACAAGTTTTCTGCTTTTGCTCTTCCAATTCTCTTCCCCATCCTGCCAGGGGAGTGTAAGTGAGCAGCTGGGTGGGGACTTAGCTGCCAGATAGGGTCAATCTACCACAGTCTGTAAAGAGATATATCCTAATCCAAGATCTAACGTACCCAGATACATGCTCTACTGGCTCTTTGATACACCTCCAGGAGAAGCCGAGGATTCATGTCCCTGTGGTGCAGCCTTCCTGGGGCATCATATTGCAAAATAATGTATAATAGTATAAAAATCAACACACATCTATTATCCCAGTTGAGGTGGCTTAACCAAATTAGTGACATGGAAAGTAGCAGTCAGAGGAGTGGTGCCAGCACCAGCAGGGCACTTCTTGCCTTACCAGGAACATTTTGTCTGCTGAGTCCCCCAGGAAGGTTGCAGCTATGGTGCTGAGCAGCTGAATCTCTCTGAAGCACAGCTTGCCACCAGGCTCAGCAGAAGAGCCACTAGTTGCCTTGTAATCCCCTTGATGGGCAAATATAGGTGCTGTCACTACAGTCCTACTCCATGTCCAGCTGTAAGCCCTTTGCTACCCACAGATGGGCCTTTAACTGCAACAGCAGGCTGCTTCACAAGATACACAGCCAAGAGTAGAGGCTTGGTGCTCAGGCTTTGCTTCAGCCTGCTTTGTGTGTCCTTGGGTGCTGGAGCTGTGAAGCCCATGTCACACCACAGGGCTAAGGGAAGCCTTGCGTCAGCAGACGTGTTTGTGGAAAGACCCTGTGAAGGAGAGAGGTGACTGACTGTCATGAGCTGGTACCCCACAGCTGTGTAAGCAACCTGGACAAACCAGAGTGCTCCAAGTGTTATGTTTCCATCACAGCCAGAAAAAGACAGAAATCTTTTTACCTTCTATTTTGCAGAGAAAATGCTGTCAGACACTGAGTCATATCCCCTGGTCCTTTCTGGTCTCTGCTGCCTTGCTGCACTCCGCTCCTTGCCTGTGTTGCCTTTCAGCTCTGTGCTCAATTCCAGCTATGCACCCAATATCTGAACAGATGGGACATTTTTCCGTGTTGATTTTGTCAGAAGCTGATAGTGGCTCCCTGAAAAAGCTGCCACAGGAGATCTGCAAGGCCTTTGCTTTGGACAAATGTGTCCCAAGTGCCATTTTGATTAAAAAGATGGTCAAACAAAGAGGTCAGTCAGGTATACAGCACCCAGAAACCCTTAATGACTTGTTCATTACCATTTCTTTTTGCCAAATGCTGTTTGCTTTCTTTCCAGAATTGTCTGCACTGATGAGCAACGGATTTGGGAAGTCATTTCTATGCAAGGTTGTACTCCCACCACTGCAGTGGTGCAAATCCGAGTTTGGCAGAAAGAAATGGCCCCGGGAAGGAGTTCAGAAGGTGGCTCGATGCACACAAGGGTGGAGGGTGAAGGACATCCTGCCTTCAACAGCTTCTGCCTACTGCACTGTTTGGGTACAGTTTCAGAGAGCTGGCATCATGAGGGCTTTTGACAGGACATATTTCTGGGACATTTTGCTTGCCTAAGCTCATGCTGGCCTGAAGACCTTCTAGATCATTAGTGTATGGTTTTATATTCCTTAACACACCACTTCCAAATTAGGCTGTGACTAGTTGTTCTGTACTGATAGTGCACGTAGTCCTTCATCCCAGGAGCTGAGTGCAGTATACATCCAGATAACAAATTTCCAAAACATTCTTACAGATATTTATTCTATTAAAGTGCTAAACGGCAGTGGAAACTTGCACAGGATTATATATACCAATTCAGGCAAATGACAGGAATAAACCAAAAATGTCCCTATATATGGCCTTTGCAATCCCAATGGCCAGTGTTTTCACATGTCAGATCATGGCATGCATATTTAGTTGGGAAATAGGAATAAAATCAGCCATTAACTATTGCAACACATTTTTGATAACAAGAATTTTTGTTTATCCATGTTTGTAACTAACATTTAACTGCTATAGCAACAGGCACTTTATAAATGAGCAAAGTCACAAAAGTCACAGAAGTAAAGATCATTCCTGCATTCTAGTGCTGGATCTTTTTTTCTAGGTGGAACTGTGGAGAGTTTTCATTCACAGTTTATTTATCTTAGGATGAATTGTTTAAAATATAATATTTTGAAATAGACTTTATTAAATGGCATAGCACTTGCTCCTTTCCTTTGGCATGTAAGAGAATGTGTGTTGATGATGGTATTTGAATTACTTCATCATATTTCCACACTTAAATGTAAGCAAATGATGGGCCAGAATCATGGCATATATGTGTTGTAAATTGTCTATATTTGGCTCTGCACTTTCAGTGGACACGATGAGTAATAATGCACATAAATTGAGGGAGTATGAGACTTAGGTGGGACCATAGGAAGAAAATTTTTATTAATGTGTGTACAGAGCATTGGACTTGGTTGCCTAGAGCAGGTGTAGAGTTTCCAATACAACATTTTTTAAAGAAAAGGCTAAAAAGCAGTTTTTCAGGAGTGTCGTAGGTGGTAGAGCTGATCTTGTACTGGCCAGGGGATTGACTGCAGGGCTCTATGAAATTGCAGCTGGGCTTGTAAACTAAATAGTGCTGGAACAAGTGCATAAGAACCTGAACATTTAAAAGATTGTCCACATTGTTTAATTGTTAGTCTAGTTCATGCTAGACTAGTTTCTTTTGGTGCCCAGAGCAGACTCCTACATAACACTTGTGGATAACATGAGCCATGTATACCCCTCTATGCAGTATAGACAAGTTCACATTTGGGACAGAAGGGTGTTTATTTTTATGGAGACAAGGAGCTTTGTGCCACTGGCTGTTATTGCTGTAAAACAGACTCTTCCTCTGCCTTATTAGCACAGTCTTGTCTGTCTTATTAGCACAGACACTGCCAGAGATTTTGTTCCAACCCTACTTTCCCCAGGCCTGCAATCCAGCCTTTTAAAACAAGGAGATGTTTATGAAACGTTGGTATTAAACTCTCAGCAATGTTCAGAGTCTGTTTTGGTTCAGCCCCTATTGTTTGTCTCTCCTCTGAACTTATCTTCACATCTCTGCTTTTGCTGATATATCACTGCTGACTTCAGTGGAGATTATCCTAATTTATGTTCACCAGGACTCAGAAAACAGATTCGTTAAAAGGAAACCTGCTGTGCTGTTTTCTTTATGTACACTGGGTGATGTAGAAAGAGCTAAGGATGAACAACTTTATGATCTAGCATGGAGACAAAAAAATCCAGGACCAGGCTATTGACAGCAAAGAACATAAGCAGTAGTATATTTTTGGAAGCTGGAAAGATTGTCATTAACTTTACAAGAAAGATGGATATTTTCCAGTCTCTCTCTATTTAATTTGTGTGGTCAGTTTTTAAAACTTGTGCATCTCAGGGGACCTGCACAATAAAACTTCTCACCCAATACAAATCTTGCTTTTATTCAGTGCATGAAGAACAACCTGCAGTGCCACTGGGATTAGGCCCTCTGAGTACAGACAGGTTTTGCATGCTAAGTAAGTAATGCTGAGCCCCAAGGCATCAGTGGCCCAAATGTGTTCAGTTGTTTTCCACAGTAGAGGTGTCCATGTTCAGTAACTAAGAGTGTGGACAGGAGCCCTCCACTGCACAGCTGGACTAACTCTTCCTACTTCTTTCATGGGAAGAAAGTCTTGCTGAGGCAAGTATGATACATCTGTTTAATCTGTTGTCCATAGTTTAGATAAAGTTGTAGATGAAGTCTGTCAGACTTCCTCTACAGTAACCCTCTTTCCCAAGAATGGGACTTATGCAGCTGTTGAGCTTGGAGGTTTCAGAACAGATCTGTGATAGGATTTTACCTGTCTTGTGAGAGAGAAAGTCTCTATGGCCTGGAATCCAAAATAACTGCTATGAACTTGATGCCTTTCCCTGAACAAACTGTAGATTTCCCTCTGATTTTGAAGGCCAACCAGGGAAAGAGCTGTGAGGTCATGGCACCCAAGATAGCCATTTGCTGAGGTGACCTTTAAGGGATTTCCTTGGTGCTGTGGAAGGACAAAAAGGGTAAGAAGCTCTACTAGCACTAAGTTTCATATTAGAAGCAAATCCAAGTTAACAGACATTTTAAGATAAATCTGTGAGCCAGCTTCAAAGAGAAGCTGAAAGACAGTGTTATGGGGCACTGTGTTCCAGCACAGACATTAGGAAGGGAGCAGCACCATACTTGTTAGCACTCCAAAGGCCAGTTGGAGTTCACATTTCCTGAAAAACACATTAGTCAGAGGAGAAAGTCTGAAAGGCAACAGGACATTGACAGAGATTCTACCATGCTCTTGACACTGATAACTTGTCTGGACCTGACAGATCCTGTAATCCTCTGAGAGGGCTCAGGTACTGGGCAGATAGGTTTTTCCTACAGAAAGTCTATGATCTTGTTGCTTTTGTAATCCTAAGGAAGGCCCACAGAGTGTGATAAATAATCTTGATATCTATGAGCATATGGAAACCCTCATCCATTTGATAACTGTAAACCTTCCTTTAAAACAGGGATAGTTTCCCTTGTGATTTGGGCCACTGGGAATCCCTGAGAACTGGATCCAGGCAAATATTCTCATCATTGCAGAGGTGAAAAATACAGTCTACTGCCACTGAATGCATCCTGTTTGTTACTGTAGGGAAGTAGAAACTGCCAGCTCTTCTTCATTCATGAAGGATTTTATTTTGATAATTCTGAAACCCTCTGTCCTAATTCAGATCAATGCAAGCAGTCATAGTAATTTGATGTACTCGTCTATAAACTAGCAGATGAACAAACTTTTCACATAATGAGCTCAGTGAATGTCAGCTGTTTCAGCTGGTTTTTGGGTAGGAGTAGCTATAAGCAGTTGTAACACAGGTTAGAAATTAAAGTATGCCTCTCCTTCACAGGACTTGGTACCTCATGAGCAGGCTGTGCAATCAACCACTGTGTAGGTCTTATCAGACAGGCCAAGATCCAAGGTTCCCAGGAGTTTGGATATTTCTCTTGCACCTTCTCCTGTGGTATGTCCATTTTCTACTATACATATGGTAAAGGAATAATCCCATCAGCAAGAACGAGGATGCTCCAGAGGAGGCAAGCTATCCTTCCTACCTGTGTATCAAGTCATGGAAGACATGCAGGGGGAGGAGAGGAAAGATAAATGTCAGGGGTACAGAAATTTACCTGCAGTAACAAGGACTGTTGGCTTAGCCATTCTCCTCTGTCAGCCATCTCAGTCCCTTGAGATGCACTGCTTCTGGGGCCCAACTCACAGGAAAATCAAGGAGAATTACATTTATTATATATACTAAGACTCTTGGTTTTGAGGTATTAAAATGTGGGGCTATGGAAGACAGGTTCTAAGGAAATATGGTTCCCATATTTGTTGCCTGGCTCAGGCTGGGTCTTAAAAATCAGACCCTGTTCATCAGAGAGACCTGTGATAGGACTATCTTGTGGTATGTTTTGGCATGTCTGGTGTCTTCTTACGCCCCCCAGAGTGGGGGTCAGTTTGATGACAGACTGGAGGGCCTTTTGGTGACAGGGGAGCTTGCCTGAGGAGGAAGAGCAGAGGGACCAGCCAGAAGAGCAAGGAAGGATTAGGTTCTGCATTTTGTGAACTTTGAGGCTTGCACAGAGCATTTCCCAGATGAGAAAATTAAATAGTTTTTTTGAGACAGCTTGTGAAGTATGCGCAAAACCCATGCCTTTAAAAACATGTTCCTCTCCTAAATCAGAGAAGCGTCTTTTTATAAGTAGTGCTGAAACTTCTCACAAATGGCAGATCTTGTACCCTGGGATTTTCTTATTCCCTTTCTCTTGAACTCTCTGTCAGGATGGATATAAACAATAGCTTCACTGTTTTACAGCAAAAATACAGAGGTTCGGGTTCTAAAACTGTTAACAACCCACAGATAAGTAACATCCATTAATTAACGGTATACAGGGAAGAATTACATTTCTCTTCCAATCCAGGATTTCATTAAGGCATTCTCTGCTTCTTGAAGTTCAGAAACAATAATTTGCAAAGAAGCCTTTAATCAAAACAAAGGAATTGGATTCAGATTTTTTTTTTTTAGCGTAGGAGAAGAACAGATGGTTTGTGGGAACAATTCATTATTCTGTAACATTATCTCTTTAAGTGAATCTTTCTTTAGTATGCATGAAAACTGCTGGTTTGCTAACTCTGAGCATATAAAGACCTGTGTTTACACACAGCACAGGCATGGTCAAAGCAACATCGCTGGCTCAGTCTTGGTCTGCATCATAATTGGTACTGAGCTGTTGAACAGCACTGAACAGAGCTTGGGACTTCCACTTAAAAAGAAATTGCAATGTTTTGAAATTTCATTTCATACACAACAAAAGCATTTACAAAAGAAAATTCTTGCAAATCAGGACATTTCTGTTTTAATTTGGAGAAGAACTGATATGGAGTGTCAGACACGAAAAAGTCTTCTTGGGACAGCAACAGCTGCTGACTGAGATTAACACAGGTAATATGGACAAAACCATAACTGATAGGACACTAATTTAATTCAGCCGGTACCAGAGCATACAACACCTGGGTTCAGTCGTCTTTTAATACCTGAAGGTGGATATCAGAAGAGACATCCTACTCCTTAAAGCAGTAAGGCTGTAGAACAAGCTTCCCAGGGGGATAGTGGGAGGGGAAAAAAGCAAACTATTTCGGGGTTGAACTGGGTACATAGCAAGCCTTCTCATCTTAATACATCAGGAGAATTTCTGTATAACTAAAGTGTGTTTTCTGGATTAGTAAACCTGTTAAAGAATTAAAGAGACAACACAAAAGCCATACAGACCCAGAGCGATCTTTAATTAGCTGAACTCATTGACTGCAACCTGTAAATGCTGACAGTGAAAGACTGCACAAGTACCCTTGTGTGTTGTGTTGAGGGAATCAAAATACAATTCTCCTTTGACCAAACCTGCAGCTGTGATGTTAAACTTACCTGCAAACTTTCTTTTTCAGTTTATATATAATTTCTTCATCCTTTAGACTTTATCTTAAAAGCTCATGTGATGACTTATTTAGGATTGAGAACAAAACTGCTCTGTAATCATCTGTTTGGTGGGGAATGATAAATATTCAACAGGATATTTCTCACAAATTAAAACCAAAAGAGATTTAAAATCATTTAGTACAAATTATTAAAACCACCCCCCAAAAAAGCATTTGGAATGGCAAATACAGAGGAATCGGGTAGAACTTCCAGGTCAGCCATCTAAATTCATTCCCTCCCACCACCCTAGAATTTCTAATACTTCTAAAGAAAATATATGCTGAAAGAGAAAAGGGAGGAAAAAAATAGAATAATAAACTTCGATTGATGATAAAAGGAATAAGTGGGAGTATGGAAACATATTTGTAACTATTTTCTTATCACTAAATAGGGCAAAATTACTCCAGAAAGGCATGAGATTATTTAAACCACACTTATATTTTGTTGATTTTTCAATATATAATTTCCTCAAAGAGAAAAACGTCAAGACAGATTGACCCAGTGTATTAATTATAAGAAAGCCAGTTGTTTTTATGCTATTGATTTGATTTTGAATCAGTAACTTAGCATAGGATTCATTTACTTAAATTATATACATTTGAGCTGATAACTTTAGTCTCCCTTTATATTCAGTGGGCAGAAAGGACACTCATAGAGTGGAGTTGACTGCACCGTTATGTAGATCTCTGAAAAAGGGTTGATGAATCGCCCTCTCAAGTGCCAGTTTCTCTCCGGGACTGTAAAGACAGTTGAGCATAACTAGTGCTGATGTAGACCTCCACTGTGCAGAAATCTCAGTTCAGTCAAGAAGAGTCATTCTTAGGGCATAATTCAATTGCCTGCACACAGGTATGCAGTGCCACTGGAGAGGGTAGGGAGATGTCCCCGTGACAGTGCAGATAAACATTAGATCTATGGGAGACCGATGTTCTTCTCTAGCAGCAGCAGCAGCTGGAGACTAGATAGGACACCCTGCAATGTCTGTAATATAGTTCCACTATATGTATATGTGGAGACAACTGACATGAGCCAGTGTCATTGCCATTTACTATCTGCTTGATATATTGCCACAATGAAAGGATATAGCAGCTATTTACACAGGTTGGGATCCAGACATCTAATTTAGATGCCTTCATTTCAGCAGATTGGATTTTCCTCTGGAGGTCCTCAAAGGCACTTACTTTTCTCTGTTAGTTATAAAGTGAATTTTGGCACTCACTTTTGGAACGATGTTTCATTAGATGCCAAGAGCTGAGCATAACTCATGTACCTAAATGGACAGGATCTTAATTCGTGCACCTATTTTTTAAAGTGACTCAATACAGTATGTGACTCTGGTATTTCTAAGAAAAGTGATCTTTAGTCATATCCCCGGTGTGGGTAATAGAATTTTGCAGCTCAGTTTTCACTGTATCTTCAGCATTGCTGAACACTCAGCATATGCCAGATGTCTTTATTCAGGATGCTCAGACCAGCAGTTGTGTTTCAAAACTGTAGTGCTGTATTGATCCAAAAGTACAAATTCCCAACCTTTTTGGGGGGCTTTTTTGCATACTTGTCTGTAGGAAAGGAAGGACAGTCCTTTAGGCAGGGTGTGAGTCGGGACTTTGTAACCCAGGGTGCCAGGCCCTTCTTGTGTCCAGACACTTCTGAGTAACGCAAATCTTCCTGAGGTCTCCAGTGTAAACATCTACATCTCAGTCAGTCACCTACCTTCCTTTTATGGTTGTTTTTATAAGAACAGGA
This sequence comes from Athene noctua, assembly GCF_965140245.1. Lineage (NCBI taxonomy): Eukaryota > Metazoa > Chordata > Aves > Strigiformes > Strigidae > Athene > Athene noctua. The sequence continues at coordinate 17,410,541 of NC_134037.1, read as the reverse complement.
TGCATCCAAGATCCAGTTCTCATCTTAAGGTAGATATTTACACGGACATAAGGACTCATGCCCCAAAAGTGCCTTTCTTCTCACTGGCCACAAAGGGACCCATAGGTGACAATCTCAGATGGAGGTGTCTTCTAGAGGAAGACTTGTCTCAAGGAGACAACTCCCTCCTTAAGATTTCTCTGATTTTAATGGGTTTGGGGGTCTCTATGCTTCATTAACAATCTAAAAGTTTGAAGAAGCATCATCTCCCTGTTTGATATAGTGCTCTTGGGACTTAGTGACTCAAGGTATGCAGAAACTACTGTAATGTAGTACCTAAAATACATCATTTCAGTCTGCTAGAGTTGGGAAAATTGCACTCTTTTTCCAAATCATTCTTTACCCCCATCTACCATTTATTAAGCTTCTCTTTGGCTCAGTGCCTTTTTTTAAAAACCCAGTTGTCTAATGACAGATATGCTGGGAAACACACCAGATAAATCACCAAATTCAATATAAATACAAAAGGAAGAGCTGGCTGACATTTAGAGAGACTGACCTTTCGACAGACAAGCCAGTGTGTGATTGAAACACTGCCTCATTCAAGGTTTTAAAAGGGTTATTCCATCTAATAAATAATGCAAAAAAAGAAAAGTCATTTGGAAAGTATAAAGAGTGAGGTCCTTTCATCTTGCCTACTACCCAAGCACAGGCTCAGTTCTATACCATTCAGTACTTCTCTGTTATTTTATTCAAATATATATCAGGGGGGAAAAAAATTAAAAACAAAATTTGATTATTGACAAATCATATAAGCATTTCAGGAAAGACTCTGTAACAAGTTAGAAAAGTGATTTTTTTTTTTCTTTCTTTGTCATCTTCAGTTCTCTCTTTTGGTTGTGTATATCATATGGCTTATCTTTGTCTGTTCTTCAAAGGTCATTTGATAAAACCCTTTTTTTAGAAACCTTTTTTAAAGCATTGTTTTGCCCAGCCAGAATCAACACCTTTGTTACTATAGGCTTGGATTATCCTGTTCTTATAGAATACAGAGCGTTTGAAAGGGTTTTTTCAGAAAATTGTTTGAAAACAGAGACAATATCATCATATAGAGAAACCATTTAAAATGTAAAGACTGTTAACATTTTTAAGTCAAAAATATCTTGTGTTCCTTTTGTTTTCATTTAAAAATAAATGGATGGATCAGTCAGCTAGGTACTGCCAGCATTTTGCACAAACAGTTCCAATTAGTTTCATTTTCAGTCCAATTATAATCTCAAAGAAAACAAAAAAGATAAGACCAGGACAAACTGGAGTAGAAAAAAATGTGCTTTAAATTAATGAGACAAGATTTTTCAGTTTCTCTTAAAGGTCTAGTCTTTTTCTTTTAGAAATAACTTACATTTCTCCAGATGGCTTCAGGATCCCAGTTTGTGAACTAGGAAATTAGGAGTGGTTCTGATTAAAATTATCCTTATTAAAAACCAGCATTGGATATATTGAAAATTCACATCTTCCCAGCATCAGTCAATTGCTGAAACAACTGGCCTTTTAGTAATTCCAAAGTGATTCAGCGAGACATTCAGCCAACAAGTTCAGGAATGCAACACAAAATTCTGATTAAGTAATACTGTAAGGAACATTTTATATAAGTTAGCCTTCCACGAGCCATTTCACTTAACAAAAACTTTTATAACCGTACTTCATAATATATAATTTCTTATTAATTGATCTCATGCACTTACTACCCACAAAAACTCCAGTACTTGCACCGGATTGAAGTGAATTATTCCAGTCACCCAGGAACAGACCCCCGCTCCCACCATCCCACCACATACCATTTTTGCTTTTTGCTTCTTGCTTTTTCCTTTTCAATTCAGAGATCGATTATCTGCACTTTTAAAAGCCACACAATAGGAACATGGTGACAGATACAATTGCAAACTTTTCAGACTACTCATTACTGAAAATGTTGCCCCTATACATTTTAATTCACACTTCAAAAACAAGTGTCGATTTTTTTTTTTAATAAACTATGGTGACTTAGAAAATGGCTAGAAATATGCAGATCAGACAAAAATGAGTAGCTCTTTGAAGCATGCTTTCTAGATGGAATCTCTGATCAGCATCACTCTAACTCACTTTGATATAGTTATTGGCCGTTTGGCTATACTTGAGTTTCATGCTGTTTTTCCAGTTGGATTGCTGAGTTCCCTCTTGTTCATTGAGCGAGGGAGACTCAAGCCATGGCATTTGGTTATGGACTTCAAACTCTGTAATTCAAAGATATTCAGAGACTGCATCTCTCTATGGCATTGTGCAGCCTCTCTCAGTGGTAAGTTAAGACTTAAATTCAAACTTCAGACTCAATTCAGACTCAAATTTCAAAGATACAGAGGACAGTTTGTCCAACTGCTTTACATGCAATTAGACAGATGGTCAAAATTACCTTCCCATTGTGGTATGTGGCAAACTCGGCTTCCTGTTCCACTGATGCAAGTTAAGGTTTCACTGCAAGTAAATTGTGCCTGTTAATTTACATCAGCATCACCGAGAAGTGGATTTGGCCCATGTCCATAACAATTTCACAATATCATAAAAAAGCAAAAAAGACCATTTTTTTTTTCATGCCCTGATGATTTTCTCACTTCCTGAATATTATATTACTGTGAATTCAAGCATAATTAAGGTTCCTGCCACTTCATGCATTGCCAACAGAAGCAGAAGGGCTTTTATTCCGTAATTGCTTGGGTTTTGGTGTCCATGAAAATGATTGTTTGCATTCACATTACCAGCACTTGCAGAGAGAGAGAAGAGCATGAAAGAAGAATCATTCCTGTGTATAAATCTGCAAGCACCTGCAATGTCAGAAATACTGTGACCAAAAGCTTAATGAATTCTGGAGTTTTAAAAGAACATGTCTGAAGATCTCTCTTCCTCACAGTGTTTCCTGCTCAGCTGTATTATCCCCAGTTATGTCTACAGTACTGGGGATAGCTTTCAGAAGTGTGGTTTGACAGCTGCAACAGCTGCTACTGCATGAAAGCCAAAGAGCTTTTGAATCCAGTGCGCAAGAGGACAGAGCTCTTCCTCCCTATTTCTGTCAATAAGAGCTATTTCTATAAAAGCTGCAGCAGATCAGTTTTCAGAGTGAGCCTTTAAATGGCATCTGCTAGCCCAACATAAGGAGGGTTTGACACACTCCAAGGAGTTTATAAAACTTGTGTCATGACACGGGCTTAGATCTTCATTGGTACTGAGATGTCTCTCCCATTTAGATTGATACGTCAAGGATTCTGGCCTGATGGACATTTTAGCACCCTAGGAAGGTTAGATCATCAGAAATCAGAAGCATTTCAAGGTTTTAAAAACATTTGTAAATGCACTGACTAAGCAAACAACACCTGAAAGCACGTAGCAGGTTAATAATTGTTTTATCAATTCAGGTGCCAAAGCAAAACACTTACAAGTAGTTTCTGGAGAGGTATACCCAATCAAACAAACAAGCAAACAAACAAACAAAACAAAAATACACAACGGCAAAAAGTTTTTTGAAGTAAAACAGAAGCTAAGAGTATTTGTTTAGGGTCAAATCCCACAAAATTAATCCTGAAATGAAACTGTATCTTATTTTGAAGACCATGTAGTATTCCAGTCATGTGTATTAAAAGAGATGAACAAAGGATAATTGAGATGACTAGGCTAAAGAGGAGCTTTTTTTATAGATGAAACTTAGCAGTTTGGCTTATTTAGCTCAGCACGATGAAGGCTGAAACAAGATATTTACTGCACAAGCATAGCTGGAGGATGAAAAGAGAAGAGCTAACAAAAAACACAAGTGTGCACAGGTGCAAAGGGTGGAAATACATGGGTCATGTATACAATGTGCCAGTTAGGACACTTTCCTGCCATCAGAGGAGTGCAACTCTGGGAAAAAGATCAATTAGGATTATCAAGGACAAAGTCTTCATGGCCATTAGACTGAATGATTGTCTGTTTGTGAAGGCTACAGCAGCCACCAGAGGACAAAGTGTCCAACAGGCAAACTGGGCTAACAAATGTATTCAGTCTTTGGACTGTGGGGCCATGCAGATTATCTAAGTACTACACCCAAGAAGAGGTAGAGATCCAGGGATGCACTCAGTCACCTGTAAACAGGTATCTCTGATTCACTGACTGTATCAGAAGAAGTATTTGAGTGAAAAGCAATGCTTGCCACTATCTAGGAAGGCACCCACCGAGGCAAGGAGAAAAAAAATGAACCCACATGTACTACATTTTGGGTGACTAGTTATTCTGTGTTTATTGAGTACAGGGGAAAATACATGGGTAGAACCAAGGTCAGAAGCACAAGTTTCCAATATTGACAATCTAGTTGCTAAAAAATATTTTTCCAAACAAAACAATTCATTAAATTCATACATAGTCCTGGGGTGAACAAATCTGTATTTCTTCTTAGCAAATAAAAAGTTCAGTGAAAAAAAACTATGGAGTTTAGAATGAAATAGTTAAAACCTAGATTCTAATACTTTTCTGCTACAACTGGTAAAATGCCAGCAAAGACTGAGTCTAAATTGATGCCAGAGAGGAAATAAGAGGCATTAGGGGCTGAGTGCCTAATTTCTGCATTCTGGCACACTGCCATGCTCTGATTGAAAAGGTGGGGACTGGCTAACTGTGTTGTTAAAGGGTATCCAGTTCTTGCAATGGCAACCCAAGCAATATCACAGATTAGAGGTAGCAACAATTTACCTTCCATATCTAGCACTGAAAGGCTTACATTAACTTTATGGAAATAGAAGCATTGTGCAAGTGATTTGAATCATGTTCTTTCTCCTCACTTGCAAAATGGCTGAGAGCATTGATCGCTGCCCTTGCCATTCTCTGTGAGCTGCGGTAGAAAGACGCAGACAGACGTAATGCCTGAGCTAAGCTGTGCAGGGATTAGTTCAGGAGATAACATTTTCCCCTCAGTCCTACAGTCACTGTCATATACTATGCATTGAAGAGAAATATATAAAGGCAATGCAGGCTCAAAAAGTTTCTGACAGTGCAGGATGGAGGCTAGAAATTCTTAGAGCAAATATAACATGTGCTTCTCCTATTCCTATATTTTTTCCTACAAATCTGCTTTAGGGCATTGTCAAAGACATGAGCATTTAATTCACTGAGGTTATGCGGCTTCTTCTGTGCAGCTCAACTTATTTCTTATTTTCTTGGCTTTTAGAGGCTAAGCTTAGTTTAAAGAGATAAATTGTGTGATAGACTACACAGTCCCTCATCTGTCCAAACTTCCATTAACTGGAAAAACAGAGGAAGACAGCAAAGGGAGCCTGTGGAGGTGGAGGCTCTCCAGAGCTGTTGTAGCTGTCATGCATGCATGCAGCCTTCCCAGCCTTCAGTAAGGAGGCACAGAGCAAGATACAGAGAGAAGTGAACCTGGGAAAGAGAATAACAAAGAAAATAGAGGAGGGAATATGGAAAGATTGATGTACAAAGGCATTAAAGGAAATCTTGATATGGATGGGAGGAAGCAAAATTGAAAAGGAGAAAGTAAAAATAGTTGAAAAAATACTACCAGATAGGGAAATAGTAGTGAAAAATAAAAGTGTTTTCAAAAAGAGAAGCGAAAATGAGATCATTACTTAAAGAAGGGAGTGAAGAAAAGCTCCTCTTCAAGGCCTCCTCCTCTCTGAATTCAGAACAGGCATCAGCTGCCAACCTTTGGGGGAAGTGGTGGCTGCAGCCCCCAGTGCTGGCTTTCACCCCCAGCACCCACAGCCACCCTTACACGTTCTGCCTCCCCCCATGCAACCTTGCACAGGAATGCTCTCAGCCAGGCGTGGGAGTGAGTCACAGAATGCCTCAGTCCTGCCCAAAAGCAGGAACCCCTCAGCTGACTTCCAGGGACACTAGTTTGCTGCTTCTCATTCACTGTCCTACGCTTTTTCACATAGACCTGCTCGAGTGGGTCCCGAGGAGGCCACAAAGATGATCAGGGGGCCTGGAGCACCCCGCTATAAGGACAGGCTGAGAGAGTTGGGGTTGTTCAGCCTGGAGAAGACAAGCCTCTGGGGAGACCTTATAACAGCCTTCTAGTACCTAAGGGGGCTACAGGAAAGATGAGGAGGCACTCTTTATCAGGGAGTGTAGTGATAGGATGAGGGGTAATGGCTTTAAACTGAAAGAGAGTAAATTTAGATTAGATGTAAGGAAGAAATTATTTACTGTGAGGGTGGTGAGACACTGGCACAGGTTGCCCAGAGAAGCTGTGGCTGCCCCCTCCCTGGCAGTGTTCCAGGCCAGGTTGGACGGGGCTTTGGGTAACCTGGGCTAGTGGAAGGTGTCCCTGCCCATGGCAGGGGGATTGAAACTAAATGGTCTTTAAGATCCCTTCCAAACTAAACCATTCTATGATTCTATTTAATATTTTTAACTTAAAAGTGAACCATGCCTAAGATAAAGAAAAATACTGGGTGCAGGTTTTACATGGAAGATAATATCAGCTTCTGTTTCAGCATCTTTAATGGAAGAGAGAAAAACTTACCTGCAGGAGTAAACCTGTCAAGGACTAAGGCAATTAATTGGAGACAAATCATGTTCTATCTGTGACTGACACTGGATTTTTCACTTTTGGATAGTCTTCTGTTTAATCTCCTCAAAACATGTTAAGCTAAAAAAAAAATTAAAAAAATCTAGAGCACAACTTCAGAGTATGTTTTATCACAAAGTCTGAGGGAAAATAAAAAGTGCTCTTTGTAGGTGTCAAGAATCTCACCTCAACAATCTACAGATCCAGGGCAGGGGGGAAGTTTATGTTGTTCGGGTTTTTTACTTAAACGGCATCGATTTGTTTCTGACTGTCAAAAGACAGTCAGTTGAAAACAAAAGTAAGTAAAGATAAAGTGCTGGGAAGTAGAAGCTGTTTCAGCACAGAATAGCATTGCTCTGAGAATAAGAAATATATTTTGACTTCACAGTGCTGCACTGCAGTGGAAGAATAGACTTACTGGAGCTAAGAGGGTGACTTTGTATATCATAATGTACTTGTGTCTCTAGGATTTATTTTCACAGATGTAAGGCTGCAAAGGAGTGTGTGAAAAGGTTAACCAGCTCATTTTTGTCTTTTTTTCCAGCAGGTTTACAGGAGCCCAACCTTAAAAATCATTTTCATCTGTTGACACTCCTTAGACACAGCCAGGCTGCAGGAGATAGCTGCACAGGGTGGGAGCAGAAGTCCTCTGCTCTGCTCATCCCCTCCAAAAGGACCAGAGAACACTGTCCTATGCAAAAGGTGGTGTGGAGGTTCTGTTGGGGAGTGCTGGTCCTCCACACCTGTTCAGCAGGAGAGAGCATCTCTCTCTTGTCTTGCACAAATCAACCTCAATGGCCAAAGCCAAGATGACACAACTGGCTGGCCTGAAACTATCTTGGGGCAAGCAACAAGAAAAGCACAACCTCTGTTATGACAGGGCTCCTGTGCAGTGCGTGCATGTTCTGCCACTGTGCAAAATATTAAGAGACCTTACAGCTGTATGAATCTTTAAATGCAGGGTCATGTAAACCGGACACAGCAGGGTTAGACACTTGGTGATCATAGAGAAGGCACCTAGTTGCCCAACTGGGCAACTTAAGCTCAAGGTAGAGAAACAGAAGTGGACAACTCGTTTCTGGGGTCAGTTTTTCAAAGCAGGGGCTGTGAGTCCCTGCACATTTGTACAGCACCTTGCACAGACTCGTCTTCATGCCAGCAGCTACCACTTTGAGCTTATGCAACCACAAATGCTTATTAATAACTGTATCAATTTTGCATCGCATTCTCTAAAATAGGTTGCACCTCCTCCCACCCCCAGCCCAATCAATCAAAATCCCTTAAAATAAATCTTCTCATTCATGCTTATAATCAAGTGACAGAGAGAAAATAAAAGTAGCTATTCACTAGCACACAAAATCAGGTTATTATCCCCAAATTCTGCCTAGCAGAACATAAAAGATAAATTTTTGCCTATGCACCTCTTAGTCTTGGTGTTATTTCTTTCTCTGACCTTGCTTCTTAATTCTTCATTGGTGAATGCTAATTTGAGTTCAATACAGCATTTGTTTATTACCTATATTACAGGAGTTCCTCTTCTATCACTGTGACAGATGATTCCCATTGCTTTTCACAGACCATGCATGAGCATGAGCATGAGGGAGGGAATCTGCCCCAGACACCCTCTGTAAAGCCAAACCCGCTGTGGGTAACACTTGGTACTTTACTGAATCTATGCTGCTGTTTCTATAATGGATATTTATTGGTTTATAATTGAAAAGCACCATTTAAAATTTTAGTTTTGGCCAGGAATCACAAAAGTCTCACAGATATAGAAGGTGAATTTCAGATAAAGTTTTGTAACTGAGCAAGTCATTAGTTAGCAAATTGAAAATCATTGGTGTGTTCTGAGTTATCACTTAATTCCAAACACAGCTTTTATTGTATTAATGCCAGTGATGGCACATTTACAATACCAGTTTGTAAAGCATGCATTCAAAAAATGCCATCACGTCATTTCAGCAGTAACTGCATCACAGTAAGAAAATATTGCAATTGAAAACTTAGAGATATTGCATTGAAACTGTAGGTGGACTTGCACATTCCTTGGCAGATGTAATCCGACATCCATAGATTTGACACAATTACTTTAACATTTTCAAGACCTGTAAATACCAGACAGAAGTGTACTCACTGTAATTGGAAATGAGACTCTATTAGAAAGACAAGTACTTAAGATTTCCTACATAAATCACCACAGTCTTGTCAGTGGTAACCCAACACAGCATTTGAATACAAGCATTATAATTCACAGCAACTTGTCCGGAGGTTCACCTGGGGCATAGCAAGGGCTAGGATGAGTTCATTCACCTAGAAGAAAGATCATGTGTATTCCAATAGGAAGAATGAAGAGACCTAAATTACCTCTGCAGCAAATCTTTCATGACTACACATGACAAAAAGGGTCGTAGTGTGACTAGCTGAAGACTTATTCAGCCAAGCAGTGTGACCTGCCCTTGTGGATAAACAGTGACATTTGTGGAAGCGAGCAGTGAGAAGGAGAATTTATTTTAACAGTTATTTTTCTAAGCTTGCAAATTTCATTTTAAAATATAATCATAAATTCCTATCTTTAAAATCACAGAATGGGCAGAAGTTAGGGAAAAAGGAAATTTGAAAAAGTTTTCTTCATCTAATCATTCACTGGAATATTTTAATGACTGTCACTGGATGGTTGAAAAGAGCACGATACAGGGACAATGTAGAATCACAGATTTCTGGCATATAACACATTCCCCAAGAGTCACTCCATTTGTTCCCAGAATTAGATTTATCTAAAGGAAAACAGAAGAATTCTTAGAATTGCATGTCAAAGGAACATATATAGATATTCTTCCAAATGATCTTCTTTCATGTTCTTTGCCATAAGAAATGTCACATTTTTGATCTTTTAGACTTAAAAGTTGTCAGTAATTACAGTTCTCCTTGTGTCATCTGAAAGGTGTGAAATAAAGAGCAGGTATTAAAACTTGCTGGGCTTAATTAGAATGTTTCCAGAATCATGCTCAGAGAGATTAATTTCTCTTAAAAAATGAAATAATAATTTTTAATGTTATGACTTTCCATCCTTCTTTTTGATTATACTGTTCAATCTATTAACATTTCCATGGAAATCTTTCCATGAAATAACCATATTTCACTACAATTATGCTTGTATATTCTGTGCATACAATATGAGACAATAAGGCTCATATAGTTTTATCTTTATAGTTCCATTAAATATAATAATTATGTTTAATGGTTTCATCACCTCTTCACCGATGAATCCATTTGTACAGCTGCAAACCACTCAAGGGGACCCACACTCACTCACATAAGGAGTATGGGAAATGAAAAAGGAAAAATGGACAGAAAAGGGTAGAAGGAAAAAAGAACTGTTGCAGTCCTACACACTACTAACACCAACCGTGAAAGGTGTATATCCCTGTACAGCAGCAAAGTAAACCTGTGCAGTTCACAGAAGCTCCTCAGAAAGGTGGGATGTGGTGTCATGGGTAAGGCATAGCTTAAGCTGCTCACCTCATTAAGGACATAAAATTAGAGAGGATGTGGTGATTTGGCATGAAAAATAAGTGGAGCTGAAGTCCATGAAAATTCCAGGTCTAGGTGTCATGTGCAAACTAGAAAGAGTTGCAGAAAGAGGAAATATCTTATGCAGGGGACATAACAAAAAGCACCAGTGTCTAGTCCTTGTCCATGAAAGCCTTTGCTAGCTCAGAGCCCACCATTGCTTACACACCAGATACTCAGCTGAGGTGCCAGCTACCTGCTTGGGAAGGGGTGGAAGAGAGATTCCAGCCCGGCTGGTGCCTGGGCTGCTAATGGGCAGCCATGAAGCATCTGCAAGGAAGACATCCTGAAACAGCCCCAGGTGCACTGCAGCTGCCGCATAAATGTGCAATGCTGGTGGTTCAAGAAGCCCTTCAGCTACCTATCAATGCCAAAGTTTCCATGACTGTAAATGGTAAAGGAGCTCTTATACAACACTTGTCTGTTGATCTGTCTCAGTTAAACCACAGAGGTTATCTTAAATGAAGAGACCCTGGCAGAGGAAGAACGGTCAAGAGTTCTGAAGGGCTCCAGCAGAGCTTAAATATTTTTTTAGAAGGGAATCCTTAATGTGTACTTTTTCTGGGTGTTTCCTTCAGTAGTTTCACTGTGACAGGGATGACTGTGTATTTGGAGACAGAAGTCAAGCCAGCGATGATTTCGAAAGACCCTCAGGGATTAGTTACTCATGCAGAAAACAGCACCACCCCAGACACGTGCCTGCTTCAGCATCCATCCTCAGTGGGACATTCTCCTTCCACAAACAATTATCCAGGGGCTCTGGGTGGGGCTGCTCTCTTCTCTGACTCAACTAAAGGTGTTTCCAGTCTCCATTTATAATTCAATAATTTATTTATTTCATTGTCTTCTGCAAGGAATATGTGTGTGTGATTGGGAAAGGTGTGTAGAACCCAGAAGTGTTGTCTTCAGGCTTGTCTCTTGACTTTTTTCACTTCCCTCAGTTCTCCTGAGAGCAATGGTGGAACCAAAATTGCTGAGGGAAAAGCCAGGGTTTCTTACTCCAGATTTTCACACCCCAGCTTGGTGCTCCATGCCTGCCAGTCCTGTACCTTTCCGCTGCATCACAATGGGGTCCTAAGTCAGAGCAACAACACTTCTCCTTAATTTGAATTTTAATGGCCTTTAGCAATGGTCAGGTTTCACTCATGACCTTTACAGTGCAGGAGTGTCTCAGTCTCATTGCACAAAAAATGGAAAACATCTTGCATTTTCAGCTCACATAGCTGGATTTTTTATTACTGATGAGGTCCCGAGTAATGTATGCACTTCATAAATACAGTGTGAAAGCTGCCTGGAAAGATATACAGATAAGATAGAGGATTGTCATAATCAAGAGACACCTGGACTCTCAGTCTGAAAGCAGAATTCTCTCCAAAATAATGGTTTAAAAAGTGCACATCAAAGCGTTTATTCTGCACCTCAGAAGTGTTATCTTCTGCTTTCACTGGACCTATTTGCAGTTGCTGCCATGTGCTGCTTTTTCCAGATAAAAGCAATAAAATAAATGTCAGGATCAGTAGCACTGGGCTGATCGGGGGAAATTCTGTGCTGTAATCTATAGAGCTCTGCATTTTCTTTCCATCCAGGTTTCTAAAACTGTCTGACTTCAGAGAGCGTCTACATTATATTTTAGAATTAGAGCCCCAGAGGGCACCATTCAGTCAGTACAAAATGCCATCAAATCACTTGGGGTAAAAACGTTCTATTGACTTTCCTGACATCACATTTTATTAAGTAATTTATTTTTCAGATATGTACAGGTGAAGCAAGTTTTGCTTAAATATATTTTTGGGAAGTGCTGTTTTTTTGCAACAATAGTATCTCTTCATTTTTTAAAGATCAGCCTTTATACTGTGAAGACTGTTTGTAGATGCAGTAGAGCCTGCAACCAGTATATAAACCAGACCTCCATAACCTATTGTGGTTCCAATGAATGCAGAGAGAAGCAATATTTCACATCACTGAAAAATACAGTCAATATTCTTAAAATGTGCATATTTTAGACAATTGAGTCACTCATTTGAATTATGTGACTGAAGTAATAAGAAGCCATAGGAACGTATGAGGTAATTACCGTCATCTGCCTCCCTTTCCGCTTGCACCTAATCCACAGTGCCTGGGTTTACCACCAAGCTTTGGCAGCAATGAGATAGGGCTTCCTTGGGCATTACTGCTGACCCTTGGCAAAATCCTGTGTCTATAGATTCTCTCCCCACCTTTGTAGGCTTCTTTTAAACTGAAGGTCTTGCACTTTGTGCAAGAGTTACACCACACTTCCATCAGAGGTATGTCTACATTCCGTCTCATACTTCCTTGATCAGTAGCTGTGAACTTGGCTCCTTGGCTTGACTGGGACCTGCCCCACTGCTGAGGACTTGCTGGGTGCTCACTGAACTCTCATCCGACCCGTCTGCTCACCTTGCACATTGCTGGGGTTGGTCTGTGTGGCTGCCCCGCCAGTCCTGCATCGCACTGGGCTCCCGGCGCTCCTTCCCTGCAAGGCAGCCTGACCTTGCTGCTCCCTGGCAGCCAGAAACAGAGAAGAAAAGATTTTTGCCTTCAGAAATCAGTTTATCAATCACAACTATTTGCTGGATGCTGGTCCCCCTTTTTTTCCAGTTTCTCCTAGACCTGCTTTTGAAAACCATTCATTCAATGGTCTCAAGGGGGTTAGTTCCTCACAGACTTGAGGCAAGTATACGTGACCCCCATCCCTGGCTCTTGAAAGCCCAGACATAAGACTGAACCAATTGAAATAGGAATGTGAAAAAAAAATGGAAATAGGTCAAATGAAACAAACAAAAATGGTCTGGCAGGTTGCAGATCCACCCTGACAGTCTGCAGACTGCCCCAGGTAGCTTCACCTCAGGTTCAGCTGCAGGTCAGTAGCAAACACCTCATGTCTTAGAAACTAAAGGTTTTTGCAATACAGAATAATCTCTGCTTGTTTATTCCTCAGGAGTCATCTGGGGATTTCAAAGGAGTTTGTAACCGTTAATGAAGAAAGTAACGATAAGCAGTAATAATCCACATGCGATGTACTGGATTTTAACATCCAGGCCCTAAAGTATCAATTTAGCCCAAGTAACTTTTTGAAACAAATAAACATGCTTTCACATAGAGTGTTTGTCCTCCAGGTTCAACTTCGTGGGCTTTTGTATCTTTTAAGACTATACTATGCTCTCGCACAGGGATCTCTTCATTTATTCCTTTTCCGAGGTGTGCAGCCCTCTTCATCAGATCACACCGCAGCAGCATGGGCAGGAGCGTGATGGTGGGGCTGGCCCTATGGAGCAGCACTTCAAACGCCATCTTCCTTCGAGGGCAAGTCTATGTCAGGCAGCATACCACTGATCTTCATGCAGCTCTGCAGAATTTTTTCATTCCTGCACCTCACGTTCCTCACACCACCAACCGGTGGCAAAGACATCACGGGGGAGATTTTGGGGTGCAGCGCAAGACGCCGCATAGCCGCAGGGGGAGTGTGGGACAAGAGCCAGTTGTGGGAACCTCTCCCCAACACAAGAGACTTGACAGATCAGTAACATCTAAATGTACAACGACGAGACAATCTCTTATTTTTTAGCAGGCTCTAAGCTCCTCAAGGCAGAAACTGATTTATCACTGTTTGCATGCACATATGACAATTAGCATCACAGGAGCCTGAAGTTCCAAGTGGGACCCCTGGGCCAGACTGCAAGCAATAAATAATACTAAGCAGTTCCCCAGCTGTTTATATTTGATTTCTCTGTATCATATGTAAAAATATTTTAAAGTAAATGGAGGAATGGGAGAAACTGACCACAGTATTGCAGTGACCATGTACAAATTTGTAACATAACAGAGCCAAAAAAGTTCAGTCTTTTGTTTTTTTCACTTACATTAGACAGAAGTTACTTACAGCATTTGTGGTTAAAATAACTTCCAAAGGAATAATCACTTTGCAATGTAAATTGGTAATTACCTTTAACTCATTTTATCAATTTGAGTTCACTCTCTGGTCCACCTCCAACATTCCTCCTTGCAGAACTATGGTGTTTCCAGCTGGAAAGACCTGAGACGGGACAATGCAAGATGTTGCTCTAATATTTACTAAGGAAAGACATAAAAAGGGAGTTCTAAAGCAGCCAGTTTATGCAAGGATGAACTAACACAAGAGGGAACTGAAAGACTTCTGATGCATTAAATTATTTTCCAGATTATGTTAGACACTGGCACCATGTAGGGGATATCAGGAATTTATTAACTCCAGCCATAAAGGCAAGAGAATTAGAGAAAACTGCAGTGTTTCACATTATAGGCAGAACAGTCTCTAGATACTCCGAACTCACATCAACACAGAAATGCCACTGCATCCTTCCCATTTCTCTGCTAAATCCCGGAGACTGTTAGTCTGAAGAATGGGTTGCAGCCCTGGAGCAACCTAGGATGCAAATGTAGCCCAGTGCAGCTGCACCTCCCCACCTCAGCCAAGGTTTCACCTGCAGCCTGCTCCGTCTGCCTGGTTCATGCAGTAAAGAGACTGTCCACCAGTTTAGCAGGGGATGCTCACCCTCCCCACTGACAGGAGTGGGGAGACAGGCTTCACCTGAGCATCATTGCAAGCCAAGCCATGCATCAGCCCATAAAAGCCCCCTTGCCTTGTCCCCATAGAGAATAATAACCTTTTGGGAAGAAAGCACAGGTTGTGTGAGATCTGCTAACCTCAGTGCCTGAGCCAGCTAGGGTCTCACATTTCTTCAGGGAAAGCTTAGTGCCATGACTGAGGGCTGTTAGTCTTTTTTTCAGTTTCTGCTTAATCTCAGAATGCCATTTTAAACTGCAACTGTTGTTTCAGACTCTCCTCAGGGCAGACTTGTCTGGCTCTTCAGGCTCAACACAGAAATGAGAAGGATTCAGTGGCATTTCCAAATTGGGATGAGTTCAGAGTATTAAGAGGCTGTTCAGTCTCATAGCTTGAATTTACCCTTACTTGTCCCTCTGCCTGCCCATTTCCTTCCCCAGTGTCCTTTCTGCCTGCTCTGGACACATGCCGTTCTGGTGAGAAACAGGAGGCGTATACTTTTGTCCTGCTAGCCTGCTGCCCAGTGCCTTCCTCTGCCAAGCAACAGCACTAACACATTGGCAGTACCCGAAGGTGCCGCTTCCATCCAGAAGCTGAAGAGCTGCCCAAGAGGGTAAAAGGCCACATCAGTGAAAAGGGCTAGAGGATGACCCATACATAAAACATCTAAAAGACAGCAATATGATAATTTTGCAATAAGCTAATCTTGCATTATTTATAGCTATGAATGCTTCATTGTTATATCATATAATTTATGTTATATCACTTAAATTTATCATTTCTTGTCACATCAGATCTTTCTCCAACTACATCTCATTCATATGATTCCCTTGAACTTGCTGACTGCCATGGAAGAATTTGGTCTAGCATGCAGAACTGTCTCTGGTCTTTCATACAGCTTTGTACTTGAATATTTATAGATCATGTCATCTCCAAATCTAGCACAGTTCAAATGAAACAGGTTTCACACCAATTCATTGTTGTTGGCAGTGCTGATATTGGATGCCAAATGATGTAGCATCATCTGTCTCAGATGACTAAGCAGATGTGGAGGGACACACAGCTGCTGGGTTTCCCCAGACCTGCTCCCCTAGTTATGCAGGAGGTGCTTTCACCACAGGCAGGTGCCCCTAAAAAACTAAGGCCCCGTACAATGTATGTAATTACATATGTGTGCATTTTATTTCATTATCACCAAACATCTAGCTAAATGCAAAGCATAACTTTAGGATAAAATATGTATTTAGGTAGCTAACTAAAATAAAGGCAGTAGCAGTGAACAGTGTCTTGAGAGAATAAAATTAACCCATCATACAATTTAAATATAACACTTTCATCAGGTTTCTTCCTTCAAAGTTTCACAGTGATATTTCTGAGGCAGAGTGTCATATTTTAGTAGAGATAATGTTCAATATAACTCCTAGATAAAAACATTGACATACAACATGAGAAACCATTCTTACAATACATTTGCAATACTGGTATTAGCACTCATAGGACATAGAGATGTCTGATATATAAGCTGAAGACCAAGATTTAAATGTGATATCTTGGTCTTCAGCTTATATATTTCTAGACTTTGGACGGGACCACTGCCCTTTTCATTCTGAAACACATTTTCCTTGTTGCTTGATGAAGTGTGACAGATTCCAAGGTTTTAACTTATATGTGCTTTAAAACTACTAAATTAGGGTTAGGCAGAATATGGTAGAAGTCTCTGATTTCAGAAGTTGGAGACTTTAGGAGAACATTTGCAAACCAGATAGTTGGCTGTTAGTGTAGTTCAAATCTTAATGCAGAAGGTCTAAGAAGAAATACTTTCAACAATGTGAGGTAATGAGTGAAGATGAATTTATTAATATAATAAAGTTATAAGTATCTTTGCATTAAAATAATGTGGATATGAATTGTATAATAAGACATAATTTATAATGGCTTATGACAACAGACTTAATATTTGTTAGTGTGACTGCAATTATTAATCCAAACTTGTTTTATCTCTGTTGAATTAAGTCTTTCTTCGAAAAAAAATACATTATAATAGTATCTCCCTTCTTAAGTAGTACTGCTGAGCATGAGATCCGTAATGTTTGCCAGGCTTTAGGATTTATTGAGCTTTTAAGGAAGTTAATTTGTTTTGGTTTTTATCTGCCTGGAGAAAAAATTCTGCATGCAGATGAGCAGTGGTCACAAAGTGGAATACACTATTGCATTTTGGAGCAGGAAGGACACTTGTTTTAAATCTAATCATGCACTGAAAAATGATAAACTAATTTAACACTCAATCTGCTTGCTTTTCTAAAAATTAAAACTGTAGGTAATACAAGAAAAGTAATTAAATGCTTAATTTGTCCATTATGCTGCATCTTCATGAAGGGAAAGCCTGTGTCTTCAGCATGTTTAGTCCCTGTAATCAGTCTCTGATCTATGAAGTGAAAATAAACAAAACATCATGGGAAAGGCATGTTGAATTGGTAGTTTAGTCCTTCTCTTACATTTCTGATATTAACCACATCTGAAAGTATAGCAATTATTAAAAACCTTCTGAGAATAGAGTCAAAGGCACTCACATTAAATATTAGTTTCAGTATTTCCATACACACATATTTGAGAACACACAGAAATGTATACACGCTGAAGATACAGAAAAACCGTTTGTGAAGGTAATACCATTTGCCTTCTGGGCAAAGTGAATGCCATATTTATAAATAAGCATGGACAAGCCAAGACAGCGATAGATTTGCAGAGAAGAAAAGCTAAAAAATACTTAAATTTCTGGTTTTAAAATTTGCATGTATTTTATGCAGGGAGTGTGCTTGAAAGAAAAGACAGTCCTGTGTGTAGGAATAACGTGAATGAGTGACAAAAGGAGCACACCTAAGAAGTTACCAGCCCTGAAGCCCTCCAGACCAACTCCATCACATATTCATAGTGTCAGTAAGGTCAGAGCATTGGAAAGGTTTGCTGGTGATGCAGAGCTGCTCAAAGTAGTAAGGTCAAAGATAGACGGAGCAACATTGGGAAGGACCTTAAGAAAATGAGTGACAAGGCAGTAAGATACCAGATGAAGTGCAATATAGATAAATGTACAAAGATGCACATGATGGTGAACGATTCACACATAAAATGCTGGCTTCTGAGCAGAGCATGACCACTCAGGAGTGAGGCCTTGGGAAATGGCAGCTATTTCCTTAAAACCATCATCTTAGTGTTTGTTAGAAGTCAAAAAAGAAAGAAAATGAAAGGAAATACCAGGTAAACAATGGTTTCAAGGGAAAATGGGGAATTCAATAAAAGAAAGATCCCTTGGATATTACTGAACAGACAAGTCAGGATAGGCAGAGGAAATCTTTTGAGCTGAAATTGGTGAAGGTGGGGTAAGGTAGCAGGAAGAAATATCATACAGACTTCTGCTTTTATGCTTTCATAGGTACCTGCTTACAGACACTTTTGGGCTAAGTGAATATTTGCTCTGAACCAGTATGACCATTTTCATGTTCTTATGGGACACAGGAGGGCTGCATCAAATTCCAGCTTATTCACAGAAACCAAGTATGTTCCTTGCCTGGTAGCTTAATCTTAACCTTGAACAAATTTTCCCAAACACCTGAGTGAATGTAAAGTTTGTGGCCTTTCATAAGGACACTTGTGCACCTATGAACATTATTTCCACTGGCTTCCAGTGAATTTTGCAGAAGCAGGAATGTGAGCTTTTTTAACCTGGAGTCCTGGTCCTTTCATTCAGATTGAGAGGCAGCCAGAACACCTGTGGATGCTGGAAAACAGCTGTAACAGTAATTATTTGCATTTTGGTACCAAAATTGTTAGTTTTACTGTGGAAATTCAATCCAGTTAGAAGTTGGCTTCTGTTATGCCAAGTGTGAATTGCTCTGTCTTTCCTTGAACTCTATCCGACAAGTAGCACGCTTTGTAAAGGTTACTCAGCAGGGTATAGAGCAGTTTTATTCCAAATGTATATAATGACAGGGTGCGAGAGAAATGGTTGAGTCAGACACAGCTTGCTATTTGTCACTGCCTACATGGGATTAAGCAAGTGACCTTATGATGAAAGCCCAATATTAGTAGATTATTTATGAGGGCTCTTTGATATTGGAACAACACTCAACAAAAATGAACATTTAACTGTTGTGATATAAAGATGTATTTGTCTTCTTTTGCTTGACTGCAAGAAATTCCTATTGCATTTACACTGGATTAGCCCCATTTCAGCTGCCAATCCCTGCCTCAGCGATGTTGCAGGTGTACCCATACGGATGGGTTTTGGAGCCATGTTGCAGCTTCTTCCCAGCTCTGTCTCTGGCCTTGTTTCACACTGCTTCTGGCTGGAGCCTTTGGATCGATCTTGGCCCTGGTTCATTGTTTGCCATGTCAGGTTGTTAGACCCTGTTATCAGCTCCTGTGGGACTGTACCTGTGGGTGAGGGCAGGGTTTGCACTGGGTCATGCTTGGCTCCCAGCTTGTCTGTCCCCATGGACCAGCCAGCCCTTGCTGCCCCCAGGGTGAGACCTCCCTGTCAGTACAGTCAGTAATAGTAATAATGGGTGATGCTGGCATTTTCACAACAGGTCTATGTGAGTGTTGTTTGAGTAGATGTTAAGGTTGAATGACTCTTTCATAGAACAATTATTATTGTCATGGTCCTCTATGATAGTTACTAGGCTAGAATGATCCTAGATGAAAAAAGAACTTTATCCAATAATTCCTTCATACACTCAAACTCGTGACTGCTCTACAACATATATGCAAGAGGGATGTTCTTCTAAATCAAAGACTGAAGAGTCTGAATGAGTTTAAAATGTCAAAGATGTCTAAGAAATCCTGCAGGGAACCTACATTCTCCAACATCTTCCATGTAGCATTTCAAAGCACTTTTCCTCTACCAAAGGAAATGATACTCTCCTTCCTCCTTCAGTCCATACTCTATTCATCAAATATTACGCATGCTGTTTTAAAAGATTTATTTCTTTTTAATTTCTCAAGTGAAGATGACAAAGGGACTCAGTTAGAAAATTTGATCCCTTTATTCCACTGTGTCATTTTGTCTAATAAGGTGTTAAATATAGGTGTTACCTGTGCGTACAAGCGTTCCTTCCCTGCATCCTTAGACCATTACAATGGTAATACTATTATCCCTTAACATTAACTGAGATGTTCTGTTTGAACTTTCAAGCCACCACACCTGAAACCCAGCAATGACCAGGGCACTTGTGAAAGCTGGCAGTTAGGCTGTAAAGGGACTCTGTAAGAAACTAGGACTGTAGACTATTCCATTCCAAACAGCTAGAAAAACACCACCACTATCTATCATGAAAAAATAAATGCTCAGAAAGTCCTGACTGAATAAAGCCCGGAACAACCTGGCCTAATCTTGTAGCTGATCTTGATTTAAGCAGGAGTCTGGTCTAGAGACCTCCCAAGATCCTTTACAACCTGAATGTTTCCACTATTCAGTAAAAGTGAATCTCTCCCAAATCTAAAATAAAGCACTGTGCAAGGCTCCTTAATGGATATTTACTTTTGGAGGCAATGGATAATTAATTCTTCTGCAAACCCAAACCTTGTGGCAAAACATTTTTTTCACTGATATACTCAGGTCATCCATTTACTTAATTTTCCCATTCTGGAAGCAATCCAGATGCCAATTGTACAGAGCACAAAGGAAAAGCAGGAAGAAAAGAGAAAGAGAGAAATATTAAAAGAAGCTAAATAATGTTTTTATCACTCTCCTTCATAACATCTAAAGGCTACTTACTGCCCAGATGACATAGTATTTATGACATCTGAGAAAATATTTAGTATCTTCATGCTTTTAATGAAGATGTGAAGATGCTGTAAGTTAGACAAATGTGCATGTATTGCTTGAGAGATGTACCTTATGGATTCTTAGAAAGAAAAGGCTGATGGGCTCTTTAAACTGTGGCTCATGGACTGTTTTTACATTTCTGTGATTTAGCCTTATCTGAATGCTTCAGGGCTTAGTCTCTACTGGAGGCTTCCCTAGAAACTGACTATCTTAGGCTACCTATTTCAAGGTTTCTTGTCTCTTCCTTTGGATATAAAGGAAAGAAACAGAGAGGGAGAGAGTAAATTAGAAAGTGGTCTAAGTGTCAAATTTTAAATTGTTGCTATATTATATGCTATCTCTAAGAAGACGGTATAATATAACAGAAAATATGAGTTTGGCAAGATCCATGTATAATGAATATTTTATATAGTGAATACTGCTTTCAGTGCATAATTTAGATAGTTTGAAACAAGTCTTGCATCTGTTGTGATATCTCCACCTCCAGAAAACCCCAGAATGCTTCATTCATAGCACCCAATGGGCTCTTGCCTCAGATCATTATGGCTTTAAAAAGAAGATGAGAAAACTCCAGTGCAAAGAACCAGGGAGAAATGAAGAAACCTGATTGAGAGGATTTCAGGCATGGACAAGTGTATAAAATTACAAGTTGAAAAGACCTCTCCTCTCTCCCTTCATAAGACTGGCTTCCACTCACTGGAGGTGAGCTTGGCAAGGCAGGGCAATTCCAGGGGAAAAAAAGCACCGATGGGTAACTTTAAAAAATGACCAGGAACATCAAGCCTAAGAGAGTGAATGTGGTTAGTTGTTCCCAACCATAGAAGCAAAATCATAGTATGTTTTGTTATTTTCCTTTAGTAATCTTTTTCAGAGTTGTGTTGAGATGTAACCCTTTGCTATAATAGAGTAAGATTTCTTGTATCTGTTAAAGCCAGTCAATTAATCTTAGAGGAATCTGATGATTTGATAGACCACCCCAGCAACATGTTATGTGCTTGGCAGACATGTCCTTTGAGTACCTGTAATTCCTCTCAAAATTCAGGGATTAAAATGTGTTTTTCATCAGTGTGCAAGGTTTGATTTAGAGGCGAGTAACATTAGCTACCAGCACAGAGAGAAACATATCAGTGTGTTAATATACCTAAAGGGCTAGAGACAATCCATCAGACAGGGTAATCCCATATTGTGGAAAAATGGACCTTGCTGTGAGGGAGGGAAACCTTTAGTTTAGAGAAGAGAAAGAGATTATACAGATAGTGGAAGGATTTCACAATTGCAGCAGCCTTG
The DNA here is from genome assembly GCF_965140245.1 of Athene noctua. Lineage (NCBI taxonomy): Eukaryota > Metazoa > Chordata > Aves > Strigiformes > Strigidae > Athene > Athene noctua. Next base: position 17,388,725 of record NC_134037.1, on the reverse strand, counting down.
GGACTTGAATGTTATCTCTTGAAAAAATGCCTGGGATCCCAGTTTACAGATTTTCAAGTTATTCTAAATTCTCAAACAGAAGTATAATTCTTAAAAAATAGTTTTTCAAAAAAGCTGTAGAAAGTTACTATTTTCTATTACAGTGAAGGAAACTATAGAAAAGAAGGTCTTATGATGGAGCTAGTGATCAGTGTGAATAAATGTCCATATTCTATAGATATCCTCCAGTCACTGCACAAATTCTTTCACCATAACTGTCTAAAGGTAATCTATCTCAAATCTGGTCAGAGTCATTTGAATACTGAGTATAGCCAATGGCTTGAAGTGGTACCAGCCCACCAGAATGCATGGTATCATGGGCTAGAGAAAGTTAATTGACAAGGAAGAAGGAACATCTGTGAGTTGGGAGATTAATCAATGTTTTTGTCTTAGGAAGAGAAAGTTCGGAGAGAATAATTTCAAAAACCTTTTGTAAAACAAGTCCTATTTGTCCGTCAGTCACCCAGCCTGGAAGAAACCAGGCAGTTGTGTGCACATGAGGAGATGGGACAACCTGGGCTTCTGATCCTCTACTTGATCAGCCCCTTTCAGTTTTGCCTCCAAAATCCCTAGCAGCATGCTAAACTATGGTCTGTGCTTGCTCTTGGTGGCATCCATGTGTGAACCCTCACTGATTTGAAAGGTAAATTTTGCCTCTGTTTTTCAAGAGTACCTATGATGCATTTATTCCTTGGTACATAAAATGTACTGTGAAAAAATATCGTTTATAGGTAAAATCAGAACTATTAATAAATCCTTCATAGCAAGCAGTACAAATCTGACTACTTTTTATCTCAGTTTTACCTTGCAGAAATTCCCAAAACAAACTGACAATCACATTTGCATGTTTGACTATGACACGCTTGTCCGTTGAAACATTCATTCATAACATACACTGTGCAGGAGAAATAATACATGTTAGGGGCCTGTTAAAGGTTTATTAAGTCACCTGATAACACATTATCACAATATGACATAGATTATTATAAAAATCTTGTATATTTTTTAATCTTTTATAAGTTGCACCAGGGGAGGTTTAGATGGGCTATTAGGAAAAAATTCTACATTGAAAGGGTTGTCAAGCATTGGAAGGTATTTAAAAGACGTGTAGATGTAGTGCTTAGGGACAGGGTTTAGTGGTGGACTTGGCAGTCCACCACTGCCAGTTAGGTTTATGATTGGACTTGGTGATCTTAAGCGTCTTTTCTAGCCTAAAGGTTTCTATGCTTCTGTGATTTTAATATTACAGAGTAAGGAGTATACCTGTTAATATGAATGGGGATATGAATGTAAAATATAACTTATCACAGGATTTCTGCTTCCAGTCCAAGCAGGGTTTTTTTTAAAGTTATGAAATAAAGTTTAATCAAGATTTCACAAAGATCTCCAATGATTAAGCTGCAGCTCAAGTACAGCACATAAAAAATATCTGGCAATTACTTGCAATACATTTGTGAGAGTCACAATCTGTTTTGACAATCTGAGAAAAGCAAATTGAGATATTCATCAAACAAGGAACAATACTCATAAATACATGGAATGGAACTGAGAGAGAAAGCAGTAGCATACTCATAGTCTAACAGGCACATACCTGGAGGTGAGGCATCATTCTCCTTTCAGTTTTTCCTTTTGATGACTGAGGAACATGAATTGATGAGGGATGAGCTACAAGCATAAAAGGAAGGAGTGTTTGTGGGGTTTGCTCCTGAACAGTGAAGTTCAGGTTTCACAGAGGCACTGGTTTCCAACGGTAACATAAATAGCCCCCAAAGATTTTCATAGTGCTGCCTTTCCCAGAGTTTCAGGTAATGCATAGCTGATTCAGGCATAATTTGATATCTGTTGTAGATGAAGGAGCTGCCTGGTAATTCAGCAAAAGCTGATGAGTTGCCCTAAGCAAGAAACCTGACTGCTGCAGCCAGCCCCTGGACCTGTGCCCGCCTGGCGCACACAGAGGGATCACCTGTGGGCACTATTCCCCACAGACTCCTTTACTACAGACAGCTTTTAACATTCACCCGCAAATGAAGGGCTCTGCTGACAGGCTTCTCATGCACATAAATAGGGAATCACTTTGGACCACAGAAAGAGATTGGCCTTTTTAACACTCCAATGTCATGCCACAGAGACCTGCCTCATTTTTAGAGCTGGAACTGAAAATGTAATAAGCCAGTCTCAGCTCTACAGCAGAGACTGACATCGTGCTTAAAGATGCTCAGTATCCCCATTTACCAGCTCCTTTCCTCCCTGTCATATGTCCCTCTGGCAGTGAAGCAAAGCTCCTGATTTCTCTGTAGCCCCCCTCCTGCCCACCCCACGGAGCCAACATGGCCAAGGCTATGCCATCAGCTGGGCACTATTTGCTTCTCTCCCCTAACTTAATAAAATCCCTATTCATGAAATCTCCTCATATCTCTGTGCAGTCTCAAGTCCAGAACGATGTAAAACATTTCAAAGATGCAATGGGGCCACTGCAGCATTTTTCATCCTCTTGCTGCCTCCTAAGGCAGTAGCAAAGAAGTGCTGCAACTCCCTGGCTATTCATTAAACCAACAAAAGCCATAAGTGGAGGAGCCATTTTTGGGCGGGTTGTACTACCTGGGGAAGGACTTGGCTAAAATGTGCACCCAAATGTGTCCAGCTCAGACAACCATTTGTTTTGTGCTTAAATCATTGATATGTGGTTTCTTGAGTACTTCCCTTACCATTCAAATCTCACTATCCTCCCCAGCTCCCAAGCTAGTTACATCTCTAACAATGTTAATCACAAAATACTGAGGTCAGATCATGTAACTGAAGAAAAACAGAGGAGAGCAAGAACAGCATGCTCAATCAATAGTGACACTGAAATAAGAATTTAAGAAGTCTTAATCTCAGATGTGACAATCAGGCAATACCAGGTCTCCCACAGCTTCCTTCTATGATCTCCCTGAACTAGAACCGAAACAAAATTTAGCAGTCATTTACCCTGGATGTTGTGATATTGTACTGGTCAAGCTAAGTGCTGACAGCCCACATTTCAGAAACCTGACAGTGGAAACACTGACTCATGAATCCTGTAGCTAAACCAGTGTTACATGAATATGACTGCATGGGGACGCAAGCTGAACTTTGTATTTTTATTAAGGCATAAGACTGTTTTGGACACTTGTTTGATATTTCCATCTATTGAATATGGGGTTTTGGACTGATTCCATGGCATTTTTTCTGAATGAGTTTCTGTCTATAACAGAAAAAGAAAGGATTCATAGTTTATAAGTCACTGACTGGAGAACCATCTTTAAACTGTAAAGCTTAGCTGACTGAAAACTGGAAGAATTAAGCCATTAATGGTAGATTTACTCCTCTGAAATAAGACTTGTCTTTAAGTACCTCTAATCCTTACTTTTACTTATTTTCCAAGCATGAACCCCACACAGGAGAAGTCTGGATACCACTTCATAAGATGCTTCCGTGAATTCCAGAGATGAGGGAATATAACCTTTTTGAGAGACAAACAAATTAGGCTGTAACTTCCATTGTTTATGATGTTTCCCAGAACACCTTCTGGAGAGTTTAGCCCATTTATATTTGGCAAGACATGAGCCAAATCTACTGCTGGAGACATAATAATGAATGATGTGGCAGGCAGGGTTCATCTGAATGCAATCCCATAAAAAGCTCCAGGCTGACCCCTGTGCTCTGTGCTGGGACACGGGGGCTGCCTGAAGGTCAGCCATCCCCTACCAGGTATTCCTGTCACCAGAGCAGTGTTCTGCACCCCCAGGGATGTGAGTTGGGAGTGGAGTCCCAGTGTAATACAGTTAAGGTTCACATATGTACCCAGCTTCACTGGGACAAACTGATGTCTCTTTACCAGCATTTCATAGCTCCACTTTACAGAAAAATGAACTAAAATTAAAATTGGCTTGAGCTCCAAAAGCTTTGAAAACCATAAAATACATTTTAAAATTGGGGGGGGGGGGGGGGCAAATAATAATAAGAAAAAGCTCTAAGTCAAAATATAAATGAACTCTTAAACTGTGTCTGAAAGCTTGTGCATATTTCATGGAAGTGGTTACTTTATAGTGCTCATCCCTCAAACTTCTGACACTCAGACAACACATATCGCATCAGTTAAAGGATAATGTCCCAAAAGGTAGCACAGCCGTAGCTGCTTTCACACCATAGGTAGAAGCCACCAAGGCCAGGACAACCCTGTGTGAGCTTGGCACACTTCCATCTGGCCCTGAAATGGGAGGCTTATCTCCCTAGATTTCTCCTGTAGTCAATGGAGAGAGAAAGGCACCTCTGAGGATCCAACCCATGCTTGTTAGCACCATTTGTTTTAGATTTTTGTTGGCAATCTGTGTAGTGTTTGCTGTCAGAGAGCGTGACTGGGAAAGGAGCAGGAGATGAGTGCCAAGTGCTGAGGTCTGTGGCAGCACGGTCATGAGGTCCCCTCAACTCAACAGTAAGAGACAAAGTGAGACAATAAATACTTCAATGAGCTTGTTTACACCCCAGAATGTTTGAAGATATTTCCAAGATGATTAACTCTATTGGCTTACTGTCATTCTTACACCTTTTCATTGCTTCCATGGAGTTAACTGTCGGTGCAGAACCAGCAGCAGCATTTCAAATGCCACTGAGAGGGATTTCCCATCCATAATATGTCCTGTTGCATAGGTTTCTTTCCTGCTAGTCTTTAGTGTTACCAAAGTGACATATATTTCACATGAGTTTAATAATGCTCAGCAAAGTGATAAACACTGTTCCTTGGGGCACTTGCACTGTTTGTCACCATTCCTTAAAAAAGACAAATACAGAAAGCCACAGGCTTGATCACAATAGTCAAAGCTGCTTTGTCTGAACTCCCTTACACAGAATGAGAATTTGAAAACCAGAAATTAAGTGGTTAAAATGAGCTCTTGAAAAACCTTTTGGAAATATTGAACATAAAAGAGAAAAGTATTCAGCTAAAATGCTGGTTTGCTCAAAGAATGTTCTTTCCTCTAGTTTCCGATTTTTTTCTTCAGACAACACAAGATGACTTGGAGCTGGCTTTTCTTCAAAAATAATATTTCTGCAAAGCTGTGTGCTTTGTCCTAGTGAGATATTGCATAGGAGAGATGTTTTTAAATGAACATTTTAAAGGTGAACTTCACAACAGTGACACGCCTGTAGGCATTTGTGTTGCATGAGTAATAGCAAAAAAGGCTAACAGGTTGTTATAGCAACAAGCACTGAGTGATGACTTCATAAGAGGAATTGAGTGACATCAGAACAGCACCTTGAAAATTGTTTATTTTGCTGCAAGGCTCGTTTTGCAGGACAGGCTGAATGCTCTTCTTTTTTCCCATCTCCCTGCAGCTCAAAGGAGCCATGAGTGCAGGGTAAACCTGGAGTCGTGTCTCACACCCAGCACAGGGGTGAGCACAGGAAGCCAGATGAGCAAGGTGCTAGCACTGTGGGTTTAGAGCATTCACCCTTGCCTATCTCACAGATCTCTGAGCATTTCCAAGAAGAAGGAATTTTTTTTCCCCAAACTTTGCTTGCTGTTACTCCTCCAAATTTCTCCCCAGATGTCGGGCCGGCTTCTTGCTCAAAGTTTGTGTGTCTCTCAAGCTTCTGTGCAGAGGGTTTCTGCCTTCAGACCCCAGCATGGTGACACACTAAGCCTTCCAACCCTCAAGGAAAAAGGTCTGTGAAGGACAGCAAATACGCAGCTGGGGCTGGGATGGCTGTGGTGCTGTTGGAAGGAGTAGCTGTTACTTTGAGTGATATCTGAGGAACTGCTGACCATTTCCATCCCCACAATGGTTTCTTCAGAAGCAGATTCAATCCCCTTTCAGGTCTCTTCTTCCTGTTAGCTGAGAGGCTCCAGAGTTACTGGGGTTTTTGTTAGAAATGTACATATTTTTCATCCAGTCTCCAACACATTCTTTCACCCTAAAAGCTTAAATAGTCGCAGAGAGATGTATTAGGGTTGGACAAGGCTACCTACCCTACATCTTTTGCTCCAAACAGAAAAGGAACTAAAGATTGAAGAACTTGGTAGGTGGATATAGACAATTATCTCTAATTTTCCTCTTCCTTGGTCTCTTCAGCTCCCTTAGCTAAGCTATATTTTTCTCTCTTCTGGACAGTTTCCATTTCTCTGTGGTTTTAGCATCCCTTTTTAATTACCTGCCTGCTTATAAGCAAAGAGAAGGTGAATGAGGGCTTGACACCCCAGATGGTAGGGAAACACAGGTGTAAAGAACACAAAGTCTAACACCCAAAAAAAGGTGTTTTAGACACCAACATGCTACTTACTTGCAGAGGCCAAAGACAATTTCTACAATAGAAATTTCCTTCTCTGAAGAACCTGATTTGTTGAAATGAGTTTAAAAATATAGATTAAGTTCCCCATAACTTCAGGGTGTTTTTCCAGACAGGTTATTGCCTCTCTGGCCCAGAGATGTCACCTGCTGGATACAAGTGCTCTGGAGATCACACACACACTGATCTGATGCGTGTGACAATTCAGAATAGAGAGTGAGATATTGCAAGGCATCACTCATAGTATGTGAGACAGAAATATGGCAGAGGGGTTGAGTGAGGAGGGCCAGATAACTTAAGCTCATGTATAATGCATGAAACCTCATGGATCTGCAAATTTATTGCTGAGGACAAGCACTAATTCAATGCAAAAGCAGACAGTGCCAACCAGTGACTGCTTGGGCGCTGCAAAAGCATCTGGGGACATGAGGCAGACCTTTTTGATGGCTTTGTGCTTGGCTGGAAAGATTAAACTCATTGCAGAGTTTCTGCTCCTGATGCACTGAAAGACCACCAAATTCTGGATTAGCTGCTTTTAGCAACTAAGAGGATACTCCAGTCATCCAGGATCTTCCTTTTTGCAGGAAAATAAAACATTTCAGTCAAGATGCTAAACATGATAAAAGTAAGCACTCACAACTGATAAAATTGCAGCCTTGTCTGCAGTGACCACAAAATGGTGGAGATCAAGCTCCTAACACCTTTAGGTGGAGGGTGCGCAGCAGTCTCAATACCCTGGACTTCAGGAGAGCAGACTTTGGCTTCCTCGGGGATCTGCATGTTAGAGTGCCATGGGATAAAGCCCTGGAGGGAAAAGGGGCCCGGGAAAGCTGGTTAATATTAAGGGATCACCTCTTCCAAGCTCACAAGTAATGCATCCCATCAAAGAAGAAGTCAGGCAAAAATGCCAGGAGGCCTGCATGGATGAATAAGAAGCTCTTGGACAAGCTCAATCACAAAAAGGAAGCCTGTGGGGGTTAGAAGCAAGGACAGGGAGCCTAAGAGGAATACAGAGAAATTGTCTAAGCAGCCAGGGATCAGGTTAGGAAAGCCAAAGCCCCAGTAGAATTATATCTGGCCAGGGACACCAAGGGCAACAAACAAAGCTTTTATGGGTTTGTCAGTGATAAAAGGCAGACAAGGGAATATGCAGACCCTCTCTAGAAGGAAAAGGGAGACTTGATCACCTGGGATATAGAGAAGGCTAAGGTTCTCAATGACTTTTTTGCCTCAGTCTTCACTGACAATGGCTGCAGTCACACTGCCCAAGATGCAGAAGGCAAAAGCATGGACTAGAAGAATGAAGAACTGCCCACATAGATCAAGTTTGAGACCATCTAAAGAACCTGAAGGTGCACAAATCCATGGGACCTGATGAGATGCATCTGTGGGTCCTGAGGGAACTGGCAGATGAAGTGGCTAAGACACATAAATATGGGTACATCACATATGAGAAGTTGTGGTGGTCTGGTGACGTCCCTTCTGACTAGAAAAATGGAAACATAACCTCTGTTTTTAAAAAGGGAAATAAAGAAGACCCAGGGAACTACATGCCAGTCAGTCTCACCTCTGTGCTCAGCAAGATCATGGAGCAGATTCTCCTGGAAAATATGTTAGGCCACATGGAAACTAAGGAGATGGTTGGTGACAGCCAACACAGCCTCACTAAGGACAGACCGTGCCTGATGAATTTGGTGGCCTTCTATGATGGGGTTACAGAGCTGATGGAAAAGGGAAGAACAACTGATGTCATCTACCTGGACTTCTGCAAGGCATTTGACACTCTCCCGCATGACATCCTTGTCTCTAAACAGAGACATGGATTTGATGGATGGACCACTCAGTGGATAAGGAATTGGCTGGATGGTCACACTCAAAGAGTTGCAGTCAAGAGCTCGATGTCCCAGTGGAGGCCAGTGATGAGTAGTATTCCTCAGGGGTCAGTGTTGGGACCAGTGCTGTTTAATATCTTTGTTGGTTGCATGCACAGTGGGATTGAGTGCACCCTCAGCAAGTTCACTGATGACACCGAGCTGTGTGGTGTAGTTGACACACTGGAGGGCAGGGATGTGCATCCAGAGGGACCTGGACATGCTGGAGAGGTGGGGCCGTGCAAACCTCATGAACTTCAACAAAACCAAGTGCAAGGTCCTGCACATGGGTTGGAGTGATCCTAAGCACAAATACAGGCTGGGTGATGAATGGATTGAGAGCAGCCCTGCAGAGAAGGACTTGGGGATGTTGGTTGACAAGAAGCTCAACATGACCTGGCAATATGTACTTGCAGCCCAGAAAGCCAACCATATCCTGGGCTGCATCAAGAGAAACCTGACCAGCAGGTTGAGGAAGGTGATCCTGCCCCTCTGCTCTGGTCTTGTGAGACCCCACCTAGAGTACTGCATCCAGCTCTGGGGCCCCCGGCATAAGAAAGACATGGACCTCTTGAAGCAAGTTCAGAGGAGGCCACAAAGATGAACAGGAGGCTGGAGCACCTCTCCTATGAAGACAGGCTGAAAAAGTTGGGTGTGTTTAGCCTGGAGAAGAGAAGGCTTCAGGGAGACCTTATAGTGGCCTTCCAGTACTTAAAGGGGTCTACAGGAAAGATGGGTGGGGACTTTTTGTCAGGGAGTGTAGTGATAGGATGAGGGGTAATGGTTTTAGACTGAAAGAGGGTAGATTTAGATTAGATGTAAGGAAGAAATTCTTTACTGTGAGGGTGGTGAGACACTGGAACAGGTTGCCCAGAGAAGTTGTGGATGTGCCCTCCCTGGCAGTGTTCAAGGCCAGGTTGGACGGGGCTTTGAGCAACCTGGGCTAGTGAAAAGTTTCCCTGCCCATGTCAAGGGTGTTGGAACTAGATGATCTTTAAAGTCCCTTCCAACCTAAACCACCTAAACTAAAGGATCACATGATTCTGTGATTCTATGATATTTAGAAGAGTAACCAAAATGGCCACAAACTCTCTAGATATCAAAGATACTGCATGAGTCATTAATGAGTGCTATAAAGAGTCTTTATCTGTCACAGGATCAGAAAGTTACATCCCACCACACTGTGTACTCTGTCATTTTTTAATGACTCAGCCTGCTCTGACTTCAGGAAACCATGGTGTTGAATCTCAATTTAAGGCTCAGCAATGGTTAATGAACTTCAGCAGAGGCAACTAATTATTTGCAAATTTGGACATATGGGAAAAGAGAAAGAATAGGAATGCCTTAAAAAGATGGCGGGGGAAAAAAAGACTCATTAGCATGCCAAGACATTTAATTTATTTGCATGGGTAACATTTCTCTATAAAGAAAACAGAATACCTACTATGGCTTCCCTCCTCCCTACATCTTTGAATGAACTGAGGAGAGAGAGATGCTGTGTCCTTGGACACCAGTTCTTTACCTGCATACACAATATAAATGCCAAGAGAAATGTGAAGAGTAGATGTCCCAAATATTGTTTGACTCGTAAACAGTGAATATTCCAAATCCAATACCAATCACATGAGTCTGAAAGCAATTCAGAAAAAGCTAGCATCAGCCTATAGTGCATCAAATCTTGCCTAAGAAGGTGAAGATAGAAGACAAAACTGATCACTGATTTCAAATCTCACATCAAGGTTTGTACTCTTGGTAGAACATAGCTCAAAAGCATAACAGTAATTTTCCAATGGAAGCTCCTTTCTAAATCTAAAAAAAATAAAAAAATAAAAAAATAAAATCTGTTTGATTCAACTGCAAGTTTCCTGATCCTCAGGGACTTTTCCCTCCCATCTGCCCATGGGAAGCCTTGAGTAAAGCCCTCAAGCTCTCCTACTAGTCAGTGTGGTCACAGCTTCATAGCTGTGCACCTTCCTTGTTCTTTCCATCCTCTCTGCCCCAAGGGTGGGGTGATTTCCAGTCCTACATAAAGACATATGAAAGGAGAGCTTTTCATCTCACCAAGAAAAGAAAGGATTTCAGCCTGATAATATTGTTGCATAGAAAAAAAGAAACAAAAGTCTGGGAGATGACCAAGAAATTATGCTTCAGGAGCAGTAAGACTACAAAATCCAAGCCATATATTCAAACTAAGAGACAACTTAGATATATGGGGTGTGCGTGTATATATGTATGTATATATACACACACACATAGCATATATAGATATATATTTGTATATATAACACATCTTCAAAACAAGGGTGCACTGATAACCAAATATCTGTGATCTAGTAGTATTTACTCCTTTGGAGAGAAACAGTCACTAATGTATGATTTACCTCATCCTCAATTAAATGTTCACAACGGGGCAATTGAACTGTATCATAAAAGTGCCTGTTTTTCTTCATTGACTATTAAGGGAGACTAAAGGGACTAGTTGTTTGCCATCACAAATCCTGAAAAAAGATGCTAAAACTAGAAAGATAAGAATGCCTGGTGAATTAATACCTGGCTGGAAGAAATGTTTTCAGAAGAGGCCCATGTTTGGTACAACAGGAAACAGCACAAAGCAGCATTTCTTATTTATAGACCTCCTAATAAGAATAAAGAAATCCAAGCTCATACAGAAGTCTGGTCCATAAGTAACTAATTTTTGTAGAAAAATTACTTCCTATTCACAAACAATCCGATATAAACAATACAAACATATTTTCCAAAATGTTGTGGTTTAACATGTGTTATAGCTTCAGGAAGAATAGAAGTTGTGAGGGAGGAAGGTGGTTGGTTGATCTTCAACAATGATAACTCAGAAGTGCCAAGAAGGTTTAAAGAAATGACAATACCCCTGGAAAAGATCCGATGTAATCTTCCACAAATTTAAATGTAATACCAGTTTCCATTAAAATGTTAGACTATCTGTTTCTGATGCCACAAGAGGGAACAAAACCATACTTTTCCTAATACAGTTGCTACCACAAATTAATAAAATAATGTCTCACCGAATTTTAACCACATAGTTGGGCATCTACTCTGAATTAGACAGCCAGTTTGAGGTCAGTCTTTCTCACCTTTCTCTGTATAACCTTAGCAGATGCAGGTCATCCCCAGAGTCCAACCTGGGAGCACCATACCTGTCCTAGCTATACATAACAAAAGATATAAGCACTACCAGAAGATGTGTCTTTTTCTACAGTGATTTCAGGTGAAACTTAGGCCAAATTTATTTTCGTTGCCCCAGTGATGAGTTCTGTGTTGAACTCCACTTTACATTGCATGGTGAGGGAATGTCTGAGGAAAATGAATCCTGAAAAATACCCAAAGAAGTCTCCATAACAGAAGAATGGAAAAAATAGTCTGAAATTCAGGCCTTCAACCTGGTGTATACCAAGAGGAAATGCAGTGACGTCGTGTCTCCACCTGGTCTGCAAAAGGAAAGGAAGGATCCCTGTCTATGCTGTACGTGACCTGGCCAGTCCTGGGAGAGGTGTGAAGCCTGTCATGGTCTCCACTGACCTGTACAAACTGAGCCAAATGTAGATTGTTGTGAACCCCACCTGCTGCAGAACAAAAAACGCTAATCAGGCTGTGGGCACCCAGCGCATGATCCACCCAATATCCTCACATAACGTGATCACAAGGACAAGCTGGACCCACACAGAGATCTCAGGCACTGCACGTCGCTGGCTTGATACAATGCAGGTGAATGCAGCTAGCCTCAGAAATGCCTTTCAATTACTTTAGAGACAAAGCCAGATGTGATTGGATGCTGCAGTTGGCAGAACTTCAGCTTGGGGAAAAGTAACTCACTTGATTGCAGATCTGAATCACAAATATCTGCAAATCTGCCTTCAGTGAGTCACAGGTATACATTTTCCTTAATGAAAATGAAAACATATCTGCTTCTTATGGCATCCACAAGACTGTCTGCTCTTCTTAAGGTATTTATTCCTGTTCCTGCTTAGGGTCCCTCCATTTTCCCATTATTTTCTTCCCTAGCCTTACTTCACGCAGTTTTTCTCAGCTGCTCACTGTCCTGACATCCTCTTGCCCTCCCAAACTTTTTCTTATGTCACATCTTCCATCATTGTCCTCCTCTGGTTTTCCGTATCTTCCTCCCATACCTGACATTCCCATCTGCGGGTGTCTGCACAAGAACATTTTTTAGCAACCACTGATGGCAAACAATGGTAGTAACCATTTTTATATGGGCAAATGTGACCAAAATCAATTCTGTGAGAAGGAAAAATGAGAAGAAAACCACACCAACCCAAGCCAATGGCTGGCACTCTATTTGAATCATATAGACCTCAGCCAGACCTGCTCTAGACCAGGGTAACTACACCCTAACACAGACAGTGAGTTTTCAGGCAATGGCTCTTCTGCAGCTCAAGACATAGTTGTACTACCACAGAGCCTTGATCATAAGAACATCCTTCTATTGACATGAAGAGTGAGTCTGATCGTAAGGCAAGGGGTGCTGATGATGAATTTGGGGAAATGAGATGGAGGGAGAGAAATGTATTCTCTCTGAATTATACCTGAGGAGTTAAATCTGAACACCTGAAAGCTCAAAGTACCATGGCATCTGCAAGGTAGGGAGAGAGCCACATGGAATAGAGAATGAAAGGAACTCCTTGCTGAATTACTAATATAAAAAGGCTTAATCCTACTAATTCCTGTTGAGCAAATTCCAAAGGGTTGAAGAGCTAAATTCATATGGGAAACCGCAAACAGGTGTGTTTGTGCTTCACAATGTAATTATTTTATCACCAACAAACTCCACAAATATTTCCTCCAGATTAGCCTTCTGTCTAAAAATACCAAATCTATGCTCATTAAATTAACTTCCACATAGTTATGATCTTGTTATACTTGTCAAGTAAAATTGAATTTGCACGAACTTCCTTGCCATTGGGTATGTAGAGTTCAGTTATTAAAAAGTACTTTCAACTTGAGAAAATGTTGTCAGCAATGGGTCAATGGCTTTGTGCATTGACAAATATAAATCAAAAGAGCATCCCTAAAAAAAAATTAATTAGATCCCAAAATAAGAAATGTAGAGACAATTCTGAAAAATCTGTAAACACAGTGACCTGAGGAAAGAGGCGTCATGTGCTTTAAGAAAATTAAAATTGATAAAATATATTAAACATCCCATTTTCGTTCTTTATTTTAATCTCATCATGCATAAGCTTCTGGCTCTAATTAAAATCTTCATATTGCTCAGCTAACATCCACTGCTACAAAGTGATAACAAACATAAACCACAGGACTGGGCTTTTGAAAATGAAGAATTCTGGTCTTGGAGATAATTGGGTTTATAGGTGTCGTGGTTTAACCAATTATTCGTCTTAATCGATTGTAGGCCTTAACTGATCATAAACCCAAGATCTTTTTGTCACACCCTAACCATTTATTTCTTGATTGTCCCAGTGCAAGACTCCAAGCACTACTTAATCGCTTAGGCCAAAATGACAACAGTATTTCAGACATAGTTTTAATTGGATTAAGGGTACTGTCAAGCTCAGCCTTTCATAACTAGATACTTAATTTCTCAGTCCTACTGTTAATGTCATGAAAAGTCTGCTTTTTTCCTAAAGATAAGATTTCCACCAGTGCTTGGTCTTGCAGAGGAGTGCAAATGGACTGCAGTCCTGCAGATTTCAGCAAGCAGATGGAAAGCAGGGATGTGTCCCTCTAGGGTCTTGAAAGACCCAGGCAAAATTATCTGGCATACTAAGTAAGGCAAAAATATACTCATGTGAAGAGCATTAATGATTGGCAAGATGACAAGATGCAGAGATATCTGAATACTGGCTTTGATTAAGAGTGATATGTTAATGAAATTAAAGCGAATGCTGGCATGTGCCTTAGTAGAGAAAGACAGCACATACTGTGAAATAATTCTGATCAAATGAAAGCTAAATGCCAAATACAAGTTGCCTAAATTTAACCATCTAAATGTAGTTGGATCTCCATCTCTGTTCTGTTTAATGAACTGGTCCTCAGCAAATCGGAAGAACAGGTCCCACTTACTCGGCCAAATACGGAATCAGTTTCTAATATTAAACAATGAAATTTAAGATTTTGAACAGGTCTATTTGATGGCAACAAAAAAGTCAGAGTAAAGGCAACAGACCCTATTCTGCATTTCCCATATCTTGATGTGGTTCACACACCTCAGTGGGTAAAGGTGATAATTTAGCATATGTCTCTATTATTTTTTAAATTACCTTCCTCTTTCTTTCCTTGTTTCTTCACACACAGCCAAGAATTTGCACGTACTAATCTAAAATATATTTTCAGTGCAACACTGTGGTATTTCTCTATAAAACTACTGAGTAATTAAAACTGAATTAGAACTACTGAATAGTAAAACTACTGAGTAATTACAAATTCTCTGAAATTTTCCCTATGAGACAGTGCTGGAAAAGGGCTCTCATACAGCAGAATCACCTGATTTTCCTTTCATTCTTATTTATTTCATTTCCAAATACCTATTTTTCAGAAATGTGAATTGCTTCTAATGCTCTGCATTGAATCATTCATCCCATTTTCTTTTTGCATTTATTATTTTTCATCAGCTATGAAAAATGCAGTCTTGAAATGCCTTAAATGGCTGAAAGTTTAGGTAAATGAAATTCAATCACTTTTTGAAAATTGAAAAATTACAGAAATAGCATCAAGACCAGAAATTTCATTAGCAAAATGCATCAAATAAAGCTCTTGATTCTCAGAAATTTTCATCAGTTCCAATGTCCTTTTATGCCACTGTCCTTGAGGCAATTTTTAAAATGATTTTTATTATTAAGCAGTGAAAGCAGCCAGGCTCCCTGAGCATACAGTCTTCTCCCTAAACCATGATGAAATACAATACAGAGGTGAAAGGAAATTCTGAGGGATTTTGACAGGCCCTAGTTTTGCAACCAAGTGTGGCTGGTGCAAAGAGATGGGAGCAGGGTGCAAAAACTGAGTCAGACGCAACCCCACAGAGGCCAGGGCAAACTCAGGAATTTAACTCATGTCTCTCAAATCCTGGTTCAACATCCTCTATTAGATCAATGTAGCTAATGGCTAAAAAATGGGCAAAAACAATCGGTGTTGCAGAACTTGAAAAACTCATCATTTCTAAACTGCAGCAGAAGTAGCTGCAATGACAAAACTTCCTCGTGTCCAGTGATGGGGGGTTTCATGCTCTTTCTTTTAAAGTTTTTTTTTAAGGTCCTTTTTTAAGGATTTTTTTCTCTTTATGAATTTTAAGGTAGATGTGGAGTCCAGCACAGTGCCATATGTTGTGAGATGATACTTGCTTGTGGTTTACATGGTAACACTCTTTCCTGTTATACTTGACACAGGATGACATGGATTAACCCATGGCTGGATTCCTTTGGACAGAACAAAAGGCTTGGAATATCTGGGCTCCATTTGCGTGACGCACTTTTCCACAATTGGGCTGGATACAACTCCAGCCCCTGGGTGCCTGCTCGCTCCTCCGCTCCCCTATCAGAACATCTCATCAGCATTTGGCTATCATGCAGTGTGCCTGTCCATCATCGCTGGCAAAGTCACACTTCCTAATGCTAACTGCCTGACAGGTTTTTCCCTCCACTCTGCTTTCATAGACCTGCCTTCACACAGAACTGATCACAATCATGTCCCCCTGTGTGTGCTGCAAGAAGAGATGGACACAAGCTGCTGCACTCACCAGTTACAAAACTGCTGGAAAAATGAAGGCAGCAGCCAAGAAAAGTGTTTCTAAAGTCTAACAGAAACAAACAAAAATGCATCATCTTTTAATGTTTCCTTTGCTGTTCTGTACCATTCCATAGCTGAATCTTACAGGATTATTAAAACCCTATAGAAATCTATAGATATTTTACCTTCTGTTAAATTCTATAGGACTTTTCTCATAGGGATCTTAGACCGAGGACCCTGCAGAATCACAGTAATTAAAAAATCAGGGTTAAGTCCTACTTTTTACTACCTACCACTGAACTTCTCCAGCCACATGCCACCATGGTGAGAGAAAGATTTAGGAAGTCCTGCAGCAGTGTGCACAGTGGCATGACCAAACAAAATTTCAGAAAAGGACTCTATGCAGCTCCAGTGGCTTTGTACAAGCCCTGACACTCATGCAGAGGTTTAACCGCCTGTCAATGGTGCTCACACCACGTCCTGCCCTGCTGGGACCCTGTGCCCTGGAAGCTCAGGGGCAATCCCAACCTCCCTCCTGGCGAGCAATACAAAGCAGGCCTGATCCTAACCTCTGCTAACTCTGCAATTCACTTAATTCCACAGCAAAAAATGTATTTATCAACACTAATTCTTGATTGTAGACAGGGTGACAGGCAGTACCCCCCAAAAACATCAGTACTGCACAACTCCCGGCAGAGTAGCAGCCCCAGATCACAAGCAGTTGAATACTTGGGGTCTCAGTACAGGATGGATGAGAAGGAGGGAAGAAGAGTCTAATAATTTCCTGTTGTGTAATTACAGTAAAAATAGTTAATTCTGAATAAAGTTATTGCTTTGTTGTATCCATGGCAACAGAAATGGACTGCTAGACTGTCTGCAAATGAACGTGGTTTTCTTCTCCATCACATAAAGCAGTTCAGTGTGCCCCAATATTTCAGCAGGCAGGCGAGGAAGGGCTTGGACTCCGTGCTAGGGTGGTCTCTGCTCTGGGGTGAGCAGACACACAGGAGCAGAGAAACACATGTCCAAGCTCAGCAAGCTCTGTATAAGCCCTTTACACTTTCATAGCACCCTGGTCTGCCCCTTGGGCCTTTTCTGAAGGCACGCACAGGGAGATGTGGGCTTATCCCCAGCCTTCCCAGCCAGCCCCTCACCAGCACCAGCACAGGTGGTGGGTGGACACACTCAGCTTCTCCTGGTGTCACAACCTCGACTAGAAGCCCAAGAGAGTTTCAACAGTTCTATGATCCCCTTGGGTTAAATTAAGGTGATGATATAGAGAAATTATTACTTGTTTTGAGATTTATTTACTTATAGAAAACTGCTTAGCAACTTATTTACATACTTATAGCAAGTTATAGTATTACTTACAGTATTTTTAAATATTTCTAAGAATCCTGCTTGCCCAGACTGTTCTATGGAATTTTACCAAGGACTACTGTGTTCATCAAAACAAAGCAGTTCACTGTGAAAATCTACCAAGGATTACAGTGTTCAGCAAAATATTATACTTTTGTCCTTGAGGAACAGGTGGCTCTAACTAGTTGAAATTTTGCTAATAAGATAGCCATATATGCATGGTAGATGTTCTATTGGTTCTCTTAGATAAGACAGAAAAATAAACCGGTTGAAAAACACTCTCGTTACACAAGAAATTGGCCAAGAGAATCTGCGCATGCTCTGGAGGAAAAACAAAGTGAGAAAGACTACGAGCCTTCCTCCCAAAGACCCCCGAAGACGACCACCAGGAGGCAACACGCAGGTGCAAAGAGAACATAAACTGCTGACATCAGCCTTTCTAACTAACCCAGCCTTACTCGTGCATATGTATGTTTGTGTTAGGTAATCCAATGAATATGGATATTCACACTCTGTAAGTTTTTGGTAAAATGTGTGGTGGGTGTGCAAGCTTTGTGGAGAGATCCCCTTGCACCCCGGAGCCGGAGTAAACATACCTGTTGTATGACTCTATTCGAGTTGTAGAGTCTTTTTTCCATGAATCAGTGAAATGACACTAAACGACTGGTTAAAATGTTTTACTTGTGGTAGAAAACAATTTAAACTTGGAAAATGATAACAAGCAATGTAGTCTCTTATAAATCTATGGGAAAGGGAAAGGGAAAGGGAAAGGGAAAGGGAAAGGGAAAGGGAAAGGGAAAGGGAAAGGGAAAGGGAAAGGGAAAGGGAAAGGGAAAGGGAAAGGAAAGGAAAGGAAAGGAAAGGAAAGGAAAGGAAAGGAAAGGAAAGGAAAGGAAAGGAAAGGAAAGGAAAGGAAAGGAAAGGAAAGGAAAGGAAAGGAAAGGAAAGGAGAGAAAGAGAGTCAAAGAAATCCAGATCACCACCCCTGGATCCAACCTTGTTTCAGGTCAGGTAATCTTGAGTGGTGGGTGCACACAGAGCAAAGTTTCTGTCCCCTTTTACATCCATTTTATAAGCTGGTTAGCATACTAGAGGAGGAGGGGCTGGTATTCTACAGACTCATTTCCATGAGAGACCAGTAAAAAGGTGGAGCATGGGTTCCGACTGAGTCAGTGGTTGTACTCACCCTACCCACCTTTGGTTTTTCCTCCTTTCCCAGAGATTTTTGCTGACTTCATGCTTCTTACCAGTCATCCCAGAAATGATCACCTATCCAATGGCAAAGGCCCAAAGTCATTATCAAGGTATGCATGGTGTCTGGTTTACACAACAGAGCCACATAGTACGGGGTTTACAGAATGAAGCCAGTGATTAGCGGTACTTGTGCTTGATGGCAAACATTTGGTTTCACTCAGTCCAGTTTCCCCCTTTGAGGCTTCTCTGAGGATTTTGTCAATGCAACTGCAAGGGAGTGGGGGGTGCATCCTTCTATACACTCCCGCTTCCTTGGGTGACATTCCTTATACTAACTCAAAGGTCACAGCTTGTCCTTGAGGTTTTCTGTGTTGATGAATGCTTGAGGCATTACTTCCTTCAGTTCCTTACACCTGGCTTTTCCTTGCCTGCCAATCTCCAGGGAAAAGGCTAATGATGGTGATTAAGGGGAACAGTCAACCCATGTGTCTGATCATCTGTCTCTTCTGCTGCTGCTGCTGAGACACAAGACCTACTTTTTGCTAAAAACAATTTTTTGAATCATGCCACGTTAAAAACTGAAACTACTCATACCTTACAACATCTAACATGATGTAGATGAGTTTCTTAAAATTATTTCCTCTTTTGTGTGGCATTTGTCTTATGTATTTGCCAGTCCTGTGCTTTAGCTGTACAAACACAAATTAATCTTCTGATATTGTAGTGCTCTAGAAAGGAGCAAGTTTTTACTCTGATTGTACAGATTTCTAATGTAGCTCTTCCACACTACTGCAAACTCTTCATCATGGATTTGGTCCTGGATGCTTGGCTTGATGAGGAATTATTTCTCCTGCCATCAGGCACAGCCACTGGCAAAGCTACAGGATTGTCCACAAGTGTCAAACTAGGCAAGATTCCCATGCTTATACAGAAATAAGGACAAATGCTGATGGAAATGGCCAAAATTGGAACATAAAAAATAGCATTGCAATCTTTCACTGTAAACCAGTCTGTAAAGCAGACATTAAATGTCCCCTTTTAGACCTAAAGTACGTGACTACAGTTTTACTGGCACCTGCTTATATCATTTAATGTACTATATGTGCCAAATGACTTTTGAATAAAATGGCCTTTAGGGAGAGATTACTTGACTGAAATAACTTTAACTTTCCCAACATTGCTAATACTGATACTGTATTACTGCATTTCAAAATCATAATTAACTTCTTGCACAGTATCCAGAAGATAAAAGATAAAAATATAAATTACTGTGCTGGATTATCTAAAACAAGGAAAAATGTTTAACACTGCAGCATCAGGGTCTAGAGAGGTATGACTTGAAGTAGTGTGTGAGAACTCCTCTAGGGCTCATGAGGGCTTAATGATGGTCCCTTACTTTACACATTTATCTTCTTCCAGTCTTCATTATTCTGGACTAAATATGTCAGAGTCTTCTGCTCCTCTGGATGGCCTTTCTCCATGAGTTTTTTTCTATATTTCTAGTAAACATACACACCTGAAACTTGTGTGGTAGATGAACCCCCTGCATAGAAAGAGTATGTCCATAGGCTTTAACCTTTGCTCCTGCTTATACTTTAAATTATTATCTTTGTGCAAGATATATGGTATTTACAGCAGATCTGGAAACATTTTGGAGCAGAGGCCATACAGACCACCTTACCACCCGGCCTAAGGCTCCCTTGAAATCGGTTGAGTAGAGACAAGAGTTCATACCAGCTCAGTATCTGTCCTCTCTTCGTTCTCGTATCAATACTTTAAGCTTACTAAATTTGGTATCTGGATGCTTCATAAGTAGCTAAAATAATGATGACATTTGATCCTACATTCACTGATAAAACCCCACCTAACAGACATGTAATGGAAAGTTAGCTTAACTGGACCAGCCACAAAATGGCAGCTTTCTGGTGGTTAAAAAAATGTAAATATCATCCCTCTCTGTATATAGAGTAGTTCACACATTTTTCTCTGCGTTTTTGTGCTTAAATTTAGAATTGAACTTGATATGTTCGTGGGGTAGAACAGACGGGAGAATTCATTTTATTCAAGTGTTACTCAGTGACTACTCAGGCTAGTGGTCACTCTGCAGTGTCCCACCACAGGTACACAGGGCATGCCACTGAGCCAACCCCTATGTAGAAAGGGATGACCAAAATAACAGCAGTTCTGAAGTGCAGCTACAAAACTGCCTAAAACAAGGACACATGTTGGTCTGTTCTCCACCTCCCAGGGTGGGGACAGAGTGGCTGTGCTAGGGGACAGGATGAAGAGAAATACCAAATGGCTCCATAAAAGAGATTAAATAGACTTGGACTGTCCAGCCTTAAAAAAGTCACTACTGAGGGCAGCTACACCAGGAGTCTAGAAAGCCAAGTGAGGAGAAGGGAAACAAGGAGTGCTTATTAACTATATTTTGTAAAACAGAATTGAGATGACAGTCTAAGTAACAGACAGATGGGGGTTTCAATCAAACTGCAGCTGAACCCATAGGCATTGGGTCTTCAAGGGCAATACCAGGCAATATTGACAGGTATCATCGGTGTCCTTTTTCACAGTAAGTGGTACTATAGCACCATGTGTACTTTCTCCTTGATGTAACAGGTCCTGTTTATGAAGTCCTGCCCAAGCAGTCATTCCTGTAGGTACAGACTAGGTAATTGAGCACTTCCCTGGCTCATGTGTGGGGACACCTCCCAGTGTGTCAGTTCTCAGTGGGGTAAGAATTCACCAGAAAAAGAGCCAATACAATCTCTGAAGTGACAATGTTACAAGGTGGCAATTTGTAAGCTCTGAAAGAAACAAATGCAGATCATTAGATCTTGTCAACTAATTAACATCCTCCTAGTGAGGACTGTAACAAATAACTTGAAAAAATGGTTGTATTATTTATGTCAGGGTAATTTCAACTTGCTGGGAAACGTTTTCCTCTTGCACACAATAAACACCAAGAAGGAAGGAAAAACTTATGGAACAAAAAAGATTTGTTTCGCACCAGCTGTAGCCCTTCCCTTCCCTTCCCTTCCCTTCCCTTCCCTTCCCTTCCCTTCCCTTCCCTTCCCTTCCCTTCCCTTCCCTTCCCTTCCCTTCCCTTCCCTTGTTCACAAAGCATTTATTTCATTAACAGGAGAAAGTAAAAATTATAGTTTCCTGACCACTGTTATTTGTCTCATGTGAAGGCAGAGTGCTTGGGTTCTCAGTCAAGAATCAGCAAAAATCAAATGATAGATGACCAGCCAAAGTGGACCAACATTTCTCCATATGTAGCAACAGGTTTCAGTGCATGCCTTGGGTGTTATCTGAAATAAGTTGGGGCGGTTTGCATTCTAATCTAGAAAAGATCTTGGTCCATTGCTGACAATCTGTAAATTACCCGTTGACACTAATATGTTTGTGCTTCTTCTGTGAAACTTTATACATGTCACTGAATGCCAATGAGCAGCAGGTCAGTGTTAGTATCCCTAATTTATCTGTTGAAGTTACATCACCATGTTGATAAGACCAACAATATTGTCTGGAAAACAGTAACCATCACACATATATAGAAGCCTACCTTTAATTCCCAACTGGAAAATATCCCTTATTTCAAATTCTGCTGCCCTATGTAATTTTTATTCCATATGTTCAGGAGATTAGGGCTGGGATACAAATTTCAAATGTCATGCCTAGGCGACAAGCTGCCGTAAGTATTGTATCCCAGCCGCATCTGTGTTTATTTGCATGTTCTCATCTACTGCTTATAATTAATTGTTGGTCATTAAATTCCTCCTTGTGAAATGCATACCAAATTTGATTATAATAATTAGCTTTTATTTGATATTAATATTCTTTTAAGTACAGTGAATTGCATTGCATTTGTAATGGAAAATCATGTAATACAAACTCTTATAATGTGCTCCACTGGCAACATAGCATTGGAAGCACATAAAGTTCTTGCAACTTTATGTATGAAGAAGCAGCTTTTCTAGCCGAAGTACCAGGAATAAGAAAACAGTTTGTAACATAATATTATTATTGGTGAAAATTGTGAACACTGAGCTGCTGGGAAAAATAAAAACACTATACTATATTTTTCAGGTCACATGAAGGATGGGTGAATAGTTATAGCTTATAATATAATAATATGTAATAGAATTATTTAATATATAATATAATAATATATTATTTTATATAAGTGCATGAAGTAGGACATGACAATTTGTGTGTATATAATATTTTTCAAAGAAATACTGTTTATTTTTTCTGTTTGTGGGTTGTTGGGGTTTTTTTCCTGAGGGAGGGTTTTGACTAAGATGCCATCTCCAGTGGATGGTATTTCTATGGGGATTTTTATTAATTACAAGAAACTAAGGAAAAAAAAAATAAAAGCTTTTTAAGGAATCTTTTTACCTAGGTGACAGACGTACAAAATTACCAAGGAGAACAAGTCTCATTTTTATGTTGTAGTTCAACTAGTTTTCTGTAGCATGGCTTTCGTAGGCAGCAAAGAACCATTCTGTAAACAGAGTTAGCCTTTCCACTGCTGTCCTGATACATTTTTCCCAAATATGCCACATGCACATTAGTGAATAACCCGTTCCATGCCCATATACCATTGTCTAGTTTGGAGGGTGAATGGCATGGCTTGGCTTGCACCTGTATAGGAAGACTCTGCTGTTCCCAGCACCCACACTGCCTCGAGGGACGGATCCTGCTCACCCATGTGCTGTGCCCCAGCGCTGTGTAGCAGAGCCGGAGCTGCCCCAAGGCTGTGCCAGGGACGTGTCAACAATCCCACAGTATGGGCAGCCACATGCCAGCACTGCCCCAGGTCCTCATCTTCTTTAGCTTACTGGTATGGATGTAACTTGTGTGGCCCAGAGAAAGCTGAGTTCTTCACGGCAGCTGCTCATCTGAAGGTTAACAAAGAACTCTCACTGTCACACTGATGTTGGGAGTGAATCCATCATGCATTGTTTGCAATTGATCTAAATCACTGGTATAACTGGAAAAGACAGTGATTGAAACGAAAGGGAAGGACTGCTGCCTGATGTCTACTCCAAACAAACTTGCCTCTGGATCCCAAGGACATTTGCATGACAAATCTTTTTTCCTCAATATCTGTCACATTTATCAGCAGCAGCCTGTGCTATCTCTAGAGTCCCTTGCAAAATCTGTCACTGTATTCCTTTCACCTAGTGTTTCTGCAGCCTCCGTCTCTTTTCCACTGCTGCCACCTTATGCATTTTTAGCCCTAATGGTTGTCTCCTTTATCAGCTATTCTTCTTTTCCCTTGCCAAAACCATCCACATTCACATTAGTAATTTGAAGTGTTAGAAAGGTCACCTTGGTGGAGAGTCCCAGGTGCAGTTTTGCCCAGGCCACCTATGTCACCCCAAGTAATATCTAAGAAGGGTTCAGGAGTCAGCACAGAGAGATCTCCAGGAGTTATTTCCAGCAGGAGAGACCAGTGCAACTTCTGTTTGAGTGCAGTCCCTGTTTTGAAGCAGAAGAGAGCATGACATTACTGACATGGCCACGCCATGCTGTATTGTTGCACTCTTATGCTCCCAAACTGGCTCTCCTCTCCAAACACAGGGCTAGTCTGCGCCTGTTTTGCATGGAGAGCTGGTGCTGGCACCATTTAGATTATCAAATATGAGCTGATAAGCACGTGTAGCAAATGTGATCTCAGCATAATGGCAGTTGTGGCATTTAATTCCTTGCTGCAAAATTTTAGGGCTTCAGTAACTGCCAAATATACTCTCCTAATGTGCTTCCTCATTCTTTGGACTGACAAAAATGTCACACTGACAAAAGCCCTTTATGCCACCACAATGGAATGCAAATATTTTCTTATCAACACTGTTGGGTATGATGGAAGAACAAGCTCAATATGTGACCATGAGCTGAGATGGGTGATGTTGAATGCAACAAGAGCTGCTGGGGAAGACAGCACCACCATCATGACAGTGGCCGCACCATGCAGTAGTGGGTCCCTCTCTGTGTCCCGCACCACCACAGCTGAGCTGATGGAAACCCTGATGCCTGCCCCACCAGAAATGCTCCAGTGCACACTGGGGAGCTGGTCTTTCACCCAGCTCCAGCAAAGTATATATTAGGGACAACACATGAGGAAAATTACAGGGTTTTGCCAAAAGAAAGAAAGAAGGAAAGAAGGAAAGAAGGAAAGAAGGAAAGAAGGAAAGAAGGAAAGAAGGAAGGAAAGAAAGAAAGAAAGAAAGAAAGAAAGAAAGAAAGAAAGAAAGAGAAAGAGAAAGATTTTCCCATTGTTGTCAAATATTTTCTTTGCCGTCTTTCAATTTTTCTTTCAAAACAACAAAACTAAAAAAAAAAAAATTGCTCAGAAGCAGTTTCTGAAATTTCTTCCTATGTGTTTTCATTAAAGAATGTTCGTTTTATCCCAATTTTCCCTGAATAAAATAAAATATATTGCTACAGAAAAAAAAAATTATTCTTAATAGGGATGTTCTGTCTGCTATGAGAGCGAAGGACCATGGTTTAGTGAGACAGTATGGGATGCAGGAGAGCTATGCATGCACAGTCCTGTGATGGGATTGCATGAAGTTTAATCTTGGTTTTTGAAGCTGAATCCTTTCCTGTGCGACATATGTGAGAGCAAGGGTAATCCTCCTGTACACCACCGCAGTTTTGGGAGGATTAATAGTCCCAGGCAGTTTGGAGACATTTGTGAAGCACCCACCATTTTTACACAGCAGGGTTCTGCCAAGCCACATTTGCAAGGACGATTCATTTTCAGAGGTTCTTTTTTTTTTTTTTTTTTTTAAATAATTCCAAATTTTTCCTGTTTGAAGACTGCCCTAGGCTTGCTGGTGCAAAAGCCCTTTCCCCCCAGCACGGCACTGGCAGGTATAACTGGGTATGACAGGAAGCAAAGCTGCTGATGGTTTCAGAGATCTGGAGTCACAATTGCAAGCGAAATGAAGTATTCCAGAGACAGCGACAATAAGGCAATACAGAATCTGGCAATTCACACTAATATCTAATGCTATAGCATCTGATTGAGCTGGTAGGATCAGAAAGATATGCAGCTTTTACATGAGACATTTTTACATTGTTAGTGGACTGTTGATACAGAGAAATGATTACTTATTTTGAGATTTATTTACTTATTTACTTATAGAAAACTGCTTAGCAACTTATTTACTTACTTATAGCAAGTTATAGTATTTTTTTAATATTGGTAAGAATCCTGCTTGCCCAGACTGTTCTGTGGAATTTTACCAAGGACTACGGTGTTCATCAAAACAAAGCAGTTCACTGTGAAAATCTACCAAGGATTACAGTGTTCAGCAAAATATTATACTTTTGTCCTTGAGGAACAGGTGGCTCTAACTAGCTGGAATTTTGCTAATGAGTAAAGATAGCCATATACGAATGGTAGTTCTATTGGTTCTCTTAGATAAGATAGAAAGTAAATAGTCTGAAAAACACTCTTGTTACTCAAGAAATTGGCCAAGAGAATCTACGCATGCTCCGGGGGAAAACAAAGTGAAAAAGACTACGAGCCTTCCTCCCAAGGACCCCCGAAGACGACCACCAGGAGGCAACACGCAGGTGCAAAGAGAACATCAACTGCTGACATCAGCCTTTCTAACTAACCCAGCCTTACTCGTGCATATGTATGTTTGTGTTAGGTAATCCAATGAATATGGATATTCACACTCTGTAAGTTTTTGGTAAAATGTGTGGTGGGTGTGCAAGCTTTGTGGAGAGATCCCCTTGCACCCCGGAGCCGGAGTAAACATACCTGTTGTATAACTCTATTCGAGTTGTAGAATCTTTTTCCGCAAATCACTGTCTTCAGAAAAGATACCCCATTTGGGGCTCAGAGGAGTGTAATATTAAGGTTGCTTTTAAAGAGATCACACATATCTTTTGAGTGCAATAAAATTGCATTAATAATTCCTGAAGGAAATATGATACTGAATATATGTTAAAAAGTTTTCCATGATTCCATAAAATGGTTAGTAATGTCATAATATTAATAAATATTAATTTCCTGGGAATGTTTTTGTTAGGGTACAATTTTTTCATTTTGTACAGGCTGTAAAAGTAACTATCCCTGTCCACAAAGACATTATTACTGTAGCTGAAAAACTGACTGCATAATTTATGTTGTGTGTTTATTTATTACTATTTGTGACTCATCTAGCAATAGTTTCTGCAGTTTGCTCTTTGCATTTTTAAATTATTGCATTTCACCTTGTGGGTAATAAGCAACTGCTTATGGTAAGAAGTTGATATGTCAATTTGGTGAGTAGGCATCTAATTCACCCAGTATCTGTTCTGCCCCCAGACCTGAAAATCTTACTTTCAGTAGGGTCTGAACGTAAATAAATTGTGGGTTTGGTACCCTCAAGGCGGCCCCATTTGGGATGCTTAAAAATCTTTCTCTTTTCCAACTATTTGATGTATTTTTGAGCATAGTAGAGAGACCAGGGTGACAATTCATAGGCAGCAAAGTATTCAGTTCAAAGTAAAGGAAATGCAGGCGACCCCAACATACCTATTTTGGAAAACAGCAATGGCCCCTCTTTCTCCAGATCACTTTGGCATTACTTTGCTATCACCATTACCCTGAAGACTGTAGATGAGACCAGGGCCCATTGGGTGCTTGTGGTGGTGCAATTCTTACCCCTCCCCACCCCTCCTTGTTGGGCTGCTTGGTGCCAGATGTGATTCCATCCACATCCCCCCAGAGCTATACACCAATCTCTGGAGATCAGGACTGATAACGTTAAGGAGCCTGGCTCCTGCCCCTCCCAATTGCTAGGAAACGGTTATAATGGCCCATCATGACCTGATGGCCTGGCACACCTGTGTCTGGGATGTGGTCAGATGGAACAATAACAGAGTTGCAAGTTTATCAAATTCTTGTGCAACTGCCAGAAGGCACCAGAAGCCATTTGACAAAAAGCCAATTATCTTGGACCCTATAAACTGTGACCACCAGGGAGACGCTTTGAGCTCTCCTGCATCGCAGCGGCCTGTGAGCAGCATCTCCCCTGAGCTGAGATGCCTCTCAGGTGCCAAAACCCTTAAGGCGTCGTCTGCTCCAGACCGAAGGCCAGAGGGAAGTCCACCCGCTCAAGTCTCAATTATCGTCTGTTGAGGAATGCCAAGGCGTTATGAGTATTTGCTCTGAACTTGAGAGGGAAATTTTCTTTGAGCTAGCTTCTCTTTCATCCGTTCTTTCTCTCTTTATTGGGGGTGGGGGTGAGGTGGGGTGTACGTACCTTTGTTTCTGTGTGTATTTGTCTGTTTTGTGTTCATTTTACTGAATCCAAACACCTTTGTTTATGAGTATGTCCATTTTGTGTATGTGCATGTATATTACATGTATAAATTAAGGTACCGTTAAGTAAGTTAGAGTGAATCTTGTTCTTTTAGAATCTGTGAGTAAGTCTCTTTTCTTTCTGAATTATTTTGTATTGATAAATTGTTGTTAGTTATTAATAAATCTAGATTTCTTACTAAATCATTACCGCGTCAATACTTAGATCCACAACAGTGCTCTATGGACACAAGGCTTGCAAGCCCAAGGCTCCGAATACTAAGGATCTTATGGGTAACCCAGAAAAAAAATGCCAACCAAATGCATCAAGAGAGCCAGAGGCACAGCAGGATGAGAGAATCAGACACAGACATGTGATGAGCTGGAAGCAGAGGTAAATAGACCAGCTATCACATGTGCTACCCTCACAGACCATGCCATGCTGCCTTGTAGGGATTGAAAGCAGTCGGTTGTGCCACAGCAAGTTATTTTTTCCAGTAGAAAGACTGGAAAAACTCATCAGGAATCAGTGATATGGGCAGTACTGTAATTACCTCATCACCACCACCACCTATAGAAACAGGTACATCTCAAGAGCGTTCTCAGGATTATCACATCCTCACAATTTCTGTATGTGCATGTTTTACCAGTTCTTCTCCTTGGCCACTTTTCTGGCTGGTTTTGATCTTGAACGAGACCTTAGAGCATATCTGCTACTTGAAATAAACGAAAAATGTATTTCAGATGGCTGTCAAGACAGTTTCTCAAAAAATGAGAGCTCTTTTCAACCTCTTCACTATGAAACTATTTCCTCTAACAAAAAAAGAAGGTGGCCAGGTTTCAAGTACTAATTCTAGTCCTCCAGCTAGCTACAGACAGATTTAATGTAGTGTTGCATGTTGCAACCATTCAGACAGCTCGAAGCCACAGAATAAGGTACAAGAAGAGCTTTGTGCTGCTTGAGAGTGCAGGACTGAGTGATGTGCAGCCCCAGGGAATGTAGCTTCGTTTCTCTGATGGTTCTTACTGCAACAAGCGGTGGGGGCTTTTTCTCCTCTTCTTTTCCCCTTGCAATCATTTTCTTGGCCAGTGTTTGTTCCATGTTTAGTCTTTCTTGGGGGTCAGGGACCACATGCTGAACAATTTGTCAAAGCCTTCATTGGGGTTCCCACTTTGGAATCTCCCCTTCGCTCTCTCAAACCCTGGGAATCGTTTGAGCCCCAAAGGACCATCAATCCGATACTGAGGATTCTCCCTCTAATCACAGCTTTGGAAAATAAGCCTTTTCTAATACTCTTCTGTGCAGAAATGATAAGTCCCAGTAAATACTTTGCCAGCCTTACACACCCATCATCAGTGTCTGTGCTGTTTTTCTCTAAACTCTTCTGCCAAACATTTTCCTTCTGTACTCACTGCTATCTCAGGTGTGCCTCTTCCACACTGGCAATGGCCGTACTGGGAGAAGGACCCTTCTTCCACCCCACACCCCCCACCTCTCTCTGGGACCCAGGGAAGATGCCATGAGCAGACTGCTCCAGCCCCACGGGCAGATGCTGCCTCAGGAAACATTCAAAAAGAAACTTGAGATGCTCCCCAAGCCCTTGTGGGCAGCTCAGAAATAGAAAACTTGCAGCACTCTCCAGCTACCAGCTTCTACTGGGACCTTATTGGGAACCTGGAGCATATAAACCTTAGCATGTCTATAGACGCTCACACAGAAAACATAAATTTATGAGTTTTATTAGCACAAGGAATCCCTGACCTAGTATCTGTAACTTAATCCAGAGACACAACTGTCTTCCTCTGCCATGGCTGCTAACTGTACTGTATCCAGTAAAGATGGGAAGGTCTTTGAGACCCTCTGAAGGAAGGCATAGTACCTCCAAAGTCGTAACTTCAAAGCTGGTAAAGCAGGAGGCAGCCACTGGAGCTCTTCCTTCCAGGGATATCATGCTAGGAGGGCAGTTACATACCATACTGTGCATGTAGGAAGGTCTCCAGGATTTGAGGTCTTCCAGAGCATGACGCAGGTTTAATGAAGTAGTGTCAGATTTTAACAGGCTCCAGATTATTTGAAACATGACAAGTCATATTACAATTGTTTTCTCTGTCCAGTAAAGCCTGATTCCACAGGACCCCAGTGAAGCTACACCAGTGAAATCCCAAATCACCTATTAAATAGTTCAACTAAAGTTTGACTTTCTGCAGCTTCTGTATAACATGCCACTTCAGGATTTCAGGAAGACAGTAACATTTTGTCTAAATGTCCAAGGCAGAATTTAAAGTATCACCATCTATCCAATGTTTAAGGATAAGCATTTAAAAGATGCCGATGAAGAGTACTGTGCACATCAGTTATTGTTTTAAAAAGAACCCATTCAGCCGCAGCAGTCACAGAGGAACTGGTGCTCAATATGAAGAAAAATTAAACAGGAATGTACTCTCTAAAGTTGATCATAACTGTATCAGTCATAGAAAGTGAGACATCTTCCTATTAGCCTGTACTGGTGGAGGACACTAATAATTAATTATCACAGTGTAAGGAGGAGTGATTTGCCTTTGCCACAAAAACAAATCTCAGCACTTGTTAACTCAGCAAAAGTACTGAGATGTGTTAATTTGTCATATTGGAATGAATCTAGAAGGTTAGGAGTGGTTTATATTTTGGGAATGAGAAATATTAGATTATTTGCAAGATTAGATTGATCTGACACTGAGGATGTTAATATTAATACGAGCCTCTGTAGTGCTAAAGAAATGTTAGAAACCACCCTGAATAACCCAAATGCCTTATAGAATCATTTATTACTGTTATTTGCAAGTTAAGGGCATAGAGAACCTTTTTTTTTAAAAGGTTTCTGCATTAATTTAGTATTTCGTATTTAGATTTGGTCTTCTGTGGGTCACAAAATGCAAAAAATAACGGGAACCAGGAACATTTTGTGGGTGTTTCTGAGTGGCCAAATCTGTTTCAGCATGTTTCTGGTAGGCTGTGAACAGTTAATATCCCAATTCCCTTTTCTGGGAAATGCAATATAAGGGATAGCAGAAGAAACACAATCAGCCTGATCCTCCTCTCAGATTGCTATCTTGATTACAGTGTTTAAGGAGGTCCCTGGGGATGAGGTTGCATGCACTAAAGATTTTGTTAGTCTAACAGGGAAAGAACTGGGAAAGCAAAGGTTGGAGGGTGCAGTTGAATGGATGCAAATCTACCAAGTCCAACACTCACGTTGTATGTGTAGGATGCCCACAACAAGCCCAGTGTTTCCAGGATCATCAGGGCACTCTTCCCACTGAGCACAGACATCCCATGCACAAGCAGATGTATAACCAGATGTATAATTTATAGTACTGGAGCCATCAGAGCCAGACTGCTGAGCTGCTCCTGCAAGCAAGCTCTCAGCCACAAACAGAGAATGCCCAAGTAAACAGATCTCCTTGTACACCAACACCTGCCAGGACACAGGGAGTTTTGTTCAGAAGCACTACTCTTCCACCTGCACTGAATCAGCCATGAAAAATAAAACCAGAAAACACAAGAAAATGGAAAAGCAAATTACCAGCTGACAGTTGAAATTAAAATTCTGAAAGGAACGTTTCTTCTGTCCCATCATCCTTTCTAATTACTCTCAAGACTGCAAAATAAACAAGATAAGCAATAAAATTTGCATTGTACTTCCCCACATGCTGAACTTCAGAAAGGAAGATCCACAGCTCATCCAGCTGTGGGGTAATACAATTGGATCCCACAATTTTCTTTTGTCTTTATATTTTCTCTGCCTGTTCCACAATTGGCAATAAAGTGGGGATATGAAGGCTGAATTTTTATATAGGGGTACTTGGAAACACAAGTGAGTAAGGTGGTTTGGCAAGATCTCAAATTGTATGAGGCTGAATCAGGACAAACAAGGGAAATAATAGCACTTGGGACTTGCACCCAGTTGCTGCTGTTGTTACTGGGAGCATCTTGGAGTTGTTTGGTTAGAAGACAAGCAGTTTTAGTAAAACTTTCCTCTATTTCTGCAGGTTTTGAGGGTTTTCTATATAGCAGAATTCAAAATGGGGAGAGAAAACTCAGGAGATTTCTGTGTAGAATGGTGGCCAGTAGCCTGAGGTTGAGAATGTCCAGTCATTGCAAAATGAGTCCATCTACAATCTTCCTAATGTCTGGAATATATTAGTAGGGATATATTCTGGTTTGATATATAGGGACTTAGTTTAAAACTAGTTTAATTCACCTATTGCTTAACAAATTACTTACAAGTCCATTTAGAGACACTATCACAGTCAGAATCGTATCTGGGATATAAGCAAGGGCTGAAGAAGAGTAGAAGTCAGATAAAGACCTGGTGGATTCACAAAACATACTATCTCCAAAATAAAAAAATGAGACTTGACATGATGCAAGAAAAAAATGCTGCAGGTTACCAAATCACCTATGCAGTCAAAGAATTCATATTAATTTGATCTCTGGTTCATCTGTTAGCTCCAAAATACAACAGTATGCAGAGATCTCTGGATTTCCAATAAAGTAAAACTAAATTTGCATAATTTTCAGTAGCTTTTGGAGAGATGACACCGTAAAAGATATGCAAGAGGAATTGTAACTCAGGCAAAATGGAACTCATCCCATTGCAGAATGGAATGCTCCGTAGTCTGTGGCTGGTTAATAAGGATACACCAAGCTGAATCAAAATTGTGTTGGTTTGTTAACTTTAACTGCACCTATATGCCTAATAAAATTTTAGTGCTTCTTTAATTTGGAGAAACACTCAGCTCTTCATCTCATCAATCTGCACTTACTTTAAATTGCATGACTTAGTTTCCCTAATGAGAAGAGTCTCACAAGCAGAAAGTCTGTAAATATTTGAACTCCTAGCATCAAGTCAAGACTCAGAATCAATAAACAGTTGTCTTTTAACCTGATATTGATATTCTGGGAAATGTAACACATTCTCATACAGGTAGTCCAGAGTGATAGGACTGGGAGAATTTCAAATATTCCTATAGTAATGAGTCACTCCAGATGCTAAAATAGCATCTGTGATTGTTGTTAGACAGCTGGCAGCAGAGATGTGGCCAAACAGCCAGTGATATTCCTCCAAGAGTTTATTACAATGCAAAAAGCCAAACGTGAAGATGTATGGAGCACGAGAAACAAAGTCTGGCTCTAGCTACAGTTTTACAACAGTGCTGATGCAGAACCGGATTAGCTAGGATGAAGAACTGGAGAGAAATCTCAGTACAGCTCTGTAAATCACACAGGAGACTCAAGGTCAAAGCAGAAGGTATTCCTTCTCAACAAAGGACAGGCTCCATTTCTGCTGCCTGTAAGAAATATGTCTATGAAATTCAAAGGATGGAGGTAGAATCTTAGGGATTGTTGACAGAATATTTTAAAAAATTTGTTTGTGTGGCTGTGAATCTGCACTAAACAAAAAAATCCTCAGACACTTGTGTTATCGTGAACTGGATGATAAAATATAATTGAGATTATAGCTGTGCGATGGCATGTTCTGCCCCTCAGCTGGAGCCTGGCTCTCACAGGAGATCTGTGAGCACTCAAGCCTTTCAGTCAGTGATCATATGAACAGCATCTTTCTACTTTTGAATCGTCTTAGTTTTTCAGGAAACCCTGTTTATTGCCTTGTTTTACAGTGGCACAGTCGCTCAGTCATTGCTTAGTCACCTGCCTGCCCTGTGGATAATGAAGCAACCTGGAAAAATCTCTCTGAGCAGTGAAGAGCAGCCCAAAGAGGGCTTAGAAATACATCCAGAGGCTCGTTCACAGTTAGGTCTGGAAAATCAGGCAGAAGGCCTTAAGATTACTTTTTTCCCAATATTTTCAGAGTTTCATGGCTCATTTGAGCTAAAAATGCTCAAGGTTGATGAACTCATCTTGCCAAATTTTAATAATCCTCAGAGATGAAGGTTCACAACTCAAAATTTGACTTGATGCTGACTTCATCCCCATTTCACTTTGCAGAAAACACAGGAAAAAGAGGCAGAAAGGAATGTATATTTCTAATATGAAAAATTATGTGCATATTGCAGCCAGGATTAACCACTCACAGTGGATAAATACTCAAGTGCAAGCTTTATTTTCTGTTAAGAATTTTCTTTCAGATCAAGTGGAAGGAGACTTTGGGGAAGCCACAACACTTGGGCTGACAACTGCCTATAATTTCATTCTCTCTAAACAGCCAGATGATGACTCTTTCGTGCTTCATTAATTGTGGCCCACTGAAGGCACTTCAAAGGCTTAGTCAACCCACAGGGAAAGGGTTTTTAATTTGCCTTGAGCAAATGACATTTGCCCTTTAAAAATCATCCACAGTGGATGGAGAGGGGAGCTAAAATTGCTTTCCAAGATTAATGATGGGTATGAGCATTGGTACTATTTCAATATATATATGTGTGTGTGTACCTGTCTGGTTCCAGGACACCCTTAAACAGAGCTCAGAGGAGAGAGTGAATTTAACAAAGAATGGTAGAAAGCAAAAGATCAGTGTCTGTCTTCTTCCTCATTTACCATGTACACTTTGTCTTTCTAGAGGATGATTCCCCTGAATAAAAAAAATTTAGAAATGCTTATTTGCAGCAGAAAGCCCCTCCAATAGCAATTATGAATCCTCACTGACGAGGTCAAAATGTGCTGCAATCCAAGCAATCAGAAGCAGGTTAGTCAACGCTTCAGCTCCCATCCTTGATCTGAGCAGCAGCACTGCCAGGAACCAGACAATCCCAGCAGCCCTGCAAGGGAGTGCTTTAGTCCTTCAGCAAAGTCCTCTGAAGCTGTGATTCCTGGGGAGAGAAGACCTGCCAACCAACCTGCCAACCTACCAGGCCAGCAAGGGAAACTGGAAGGGCTGGGCAGTCACCTCTGCTGCCCCCACCCCAGCTGGGCACAGAATCACTGCTTTGTCTTTCTCTCTGTATGGATGACCCTGGTACCTTAGGATGAAGCACACCTTATTCCCTCTGAAATACTTTCCTTCTTCTTCCAGAGAAGCAGTTTTTCCACCTTCCAGGCACAGCTGTTTTTTTCAAAGCCCATCAGTCCTCCTGACTACAGCAGGGCAGCACGTTTTTAAATCAATAACTGTGGCGTTTAGTAGGAGTATCCTATTAAATCTCAGAAAGCAGGGGCAAGTCTGAAAAGAATAATGATAACAGTGAGAATAATAACACAAAACACAAAGATGAACACAACCCTCCTGGAGCTGATGGATAATTTAGGGAAACTGCTTGTGAGCAGTTGTAAAGTGAGCGCTGTATTCCAGGAACTGCAGTTATCTGGGTCTGAGCAGAGGCTGTGATGCAAAGCTCTTCCATGCCATAAGATACCTGTACAGGACTTCACCCCTGATTTGCATTACACCTGTGATGAAGTTTGTACAGATTGACAAGGAAGTATGCTTCAAGTAGGTAACAGAAGTTTGCTGCGACAGCAGGAATTTAGGCAACATAAACATGGATGCAACCACATTAAAGTCAGAAGGAATGTTACACTTCCTCTTTGCTTGTTTTCATCTTTCTTTTTCCCTTGTACCAATGTTAAGATCTTGTGTACCTACAAGCCTGAGCTCTCTGTTGTTTTTTTTTTATTATTTGTAATATAGTGGTTATATCTACATAAAACCATTGTGGTATTGTGGTAACACTACATATAGGAGACAGAGAGGGGGGAGGTAAGATGATGCCAAAAATTAGATGACCTCGTGAATCCCCTTCCAACCTAAATAATCTTGTGATTTCATAAAGGCAAGACATCATCCTTTTGTAAGTCAAGCTGATGAACAGCAAGAGCTGAGCAAACTCACTGCCCTCGGGCACTGGGGCAGCACCAGAAACCCACACTGGTTGTTGCTCATCTTTCTCCTGTTTCACAGTCCTTGTTCATCCTCCTCCCTCTCACTTTTTGATCTGCTTCTTTTCAGCCTTCCACTCTTGTAACCTCACTAATCCATATTCTCCACCTTCAGCTGCCATCTACTCCAAAAGCCACTCTCACCATTATTTCTAAGTGTTACTCCCTTTTCCCACATCATCTATCTCACTTTAAGACATACTTCTGTAAGAGTGCCACTGCAAAAGGTGAGTCCTCCCTTTCTCCTTTGATGCTGCACAGTAATCACTGACCCTACATCCTCCTCCCTAATCTGTGCTCTTCTCTCCATTGATTCCACCCATACTGCTGGTGCTTTTCCTGCTGCTCACCCCGTTCTCTGCTCCTGCTGGGAAAAGAAGCATGGTTTGTGAGCAGAGCAGGGCCCTCCTGCTTCCCCTTAAATCGTGGGTGATTGCAGGCTCTGTGGAGGCTAAAGCTGCCAGCAAAATAAATCAGAAACTCACTCAACCAACTGAAGAGGAAGCAAGAGTCATTACATAAGCAAGGGACAGAAACAGCCCGCTAGATTATATTTTCCAGTCCATTTATGTCTGGCCTTTTATGGTTTGTGATGAAAAGAGACACTTGGAATATTTCAGTAGAATAAAATCATCAGGGATGTGATTATCATACATGCAGTTCTCTCACAAGATCTTTTCTGCAATGTTGGTTCATTAACCTGCTGTTTTATTAAAGACTCATTTAGAGGGTCTGAGACAGATCATTTCATGTCATGTGTTTTCTAGTATAAAATGTTCAGGGCATGAACGTGTACTGTTCAGTATTTGGGGAATTCATGTATATTTATGTCATCAACACATCACTCCTAGATTTCCTAATTCAGCCCACTTGCAGAGCCTCCACAACACAGCAGGAAACAAAAAATCAGAGCAGCTGGAAAAGCAAAGGCAGAAACATTCATTCATTCCTCTGCAGCTTGTGCTTTCTTGCACCGGGCAGAGATGGATGCGCAGCTGTCGGTTCCCCTCTGCGGCTGGTGCCCGGACACAGCGCAGAGCCACGGCCAGAGCTCCCCAGGGGCCGTTATCCACCAACGGAAAAGCAAGCAGTGCCCAAACTGCTCATAACCATGAAACAATGGTTTTCCAGGCAGGTGATCAGCACTTGGGTGACTCTGTACAAGGGCAAGTGCACATCAAAACAATTTTCACAAATTCTTTAGGCAGAGACCAATAACTTACTGCAGGGGGACTGGCTGTACTGCCTGGGGTCAGGATGTCTTGACCTTCCCATTACAAACACCAGGTTCGCCATGATTATAAATACTGTGGTTATAAATTTCTGTGATTATAAATTCTGTAATTATAAACTGTCATCATTATGCCTGAGAATTTTTCTGTCAGATCTTTACCTCAGACCAATTATTTTTAGCTTTCTACCAAAACAGTTCAGCAATTTCTGAAAATTAATTTAGTGAAAAGGAGAATTTTTTTTCTCCCTCATATTATTTGCTCCTTGGTTTGTTTTTTTACATTTTCCAGCAGAAACTTGAAATTGGGCAGCATGTGTTCAGGAACTGCTTTATACCACCAGCTAGAAAGTACGTAGCCAAGTTATAAAACTCAGAATCAAAAAATGCCTCTCCGCCCATGAGCAGAAAGAGACTTCAGAGTTTGGCAGCAAACCTCTACAAAGAGCTTGTCTGTGCTGAGAGTACACTGCTGTTTTTAGCCCTTCTGTGAGATTGCACATCCAGCATCTTGTCAAAACACTGCCCGAAACGAGCTAGTAACACCCTTCCTACTGACGACAGCAACTCAGCGGACCTGCTGGGAGAATACATGGCAGCAACCCTCCCACCCAGAGAAGCTCCAAGTGCTTTCAGTGGGTGCTGCCTGGACAAGGAGCCTAGGATTGCTCTCAGATTGCATCCTGAAAACACGGCAGCACATTCAAAGCTTGATTATTATCCTGAAGCAAGAACTATAACTCAAGCATACTTTTATATTTTCTGATTAGGAATTCGATATTTTTTTCTGATCATGGGAATTCTGCTACTGACTTCAAGAGAACAGGGCATGACTTTTTAATAAGAAATGTGCTTAAACTCCACTCTGTATGAAGGGCATTTCTTTCTGAGTACAGGAGGTCTGGTTTGAATCAATTCTGATACCATAAAATTAAAGAAGTCTCACTTACCTGGCTCAATGCCAAGAAAGGAAGCTGCTTACCATTATTCATATTATTACCATTATTGGTATTAAATTATGTATGCCCTGAATAATAGACTCTTAAAACTCTTAAACACTGGGAAAAAGGATGTCTTCCAGAGGCACAGAGATGCAGTCCTGAGCTACAGGTGTGTCTAACCAGCTTGCAGAACAGCAATGGCTGAAGGGCTATCCCACGTGCCAGGAACAGGATCTCTCAGAGCAGCTTTCTGTCTGGGGGGCTAGATGCTGTCCCTTTGACAGAGCTTTGCAGCCCAGGAACACACCTGTGATCTTCTTGTGCCTGAACTGTCTGGTGGGGTCTGTCTACAAGGTATGCCTGGCATTCAGTGAGCATCTTCTCAACGGGAGCCCAAATCTACAACAGGAACAGTATGCAGGCACAAAACTGACGGCTTCTCATATACCCAAAGGGAAATGAAAATAAAGGCCACCTTAGTCCTGGAATGTCTTTGGATTTTGATCAAAACCTTGTTTCAGCTTTTTTTTGGTGTAATATGGGAGCATTCATGCATGATGCATGTGTCCAGATGTATTCATAGAACATGGATGTATTCAATTACATATACTGAATAAATGACCTTTTAAAAAAAAATCCTTGTTTGGTCAAGCAGAGAGAGATTTATTATAATGAACTTTAATTTCACCACTTGCCTGAACACAAAATAGGGTCAACATTGTATACAAGGAAACAAGGAAAGAAACAAAAACCAGTACAAAATGCTGGGGTGGTTGTTTGAATCAAGCTTTCATTAAAATGATTAGGTTTATGTAAATTCATATTTAAGCTACAAATCAAGCACCAACATAAAAGCACACAGAAATGCAATGATACAGGTTGGCCACGTTGCTTGCTGTGTCAGTCATGCAGTTATGATCCTGTTACAAATTACAGGCAAAATACACAACACAGCTGTAACAAACTGCTGTTGGCTGATAAGGTAGTATGTTTCAACAAAGAGACACTTTGCATAGCAAATAGAAAATAATGGGAAAATGGTATATGCAGAGGATA
Source organism: Athene noctua (assembly GCF_965140245.1). NCBI lineage: Eukaryota > Metazoa > Chordata > Aves > Strigiformes > Strigidae > Athene > Athene noctua. The sequence goes on along the minus strand of NC_134037.1, from coordinate 17,349,808 downwards.
GTTATATACCGTAATAACTGCTTCTAATGACAGATTTTGCAATCATTTCAGATCCCATTTCACCAGCCACTGACCACAGACTCATGGCTGATGCTTTGCTCAATGCATTACGTGATGCAAAAGTCCATTTGCAGTAAGTGTGTAATTCCATCCTCCGTCGCACTCTCAGTGGTGGGTACGTGTGCTGTGTGAAGAGACTTAACCAGCGTGGGAGGAGGAGAGGCTGAAATAATTTGAAAACCACTTCCACCCCTCTAAGTGGCTCTCAGGACTAGCAGCCACTGTGGTAATATAAAAACCATCTGGCTATCTTTAGGGACTTTCCTTCAGCAGTGAAGTACTGAAGATGTTTTTGAATATCTGATGGAATTTTATTCAGAGAAGATTTACAACAGGCCACTTAGCCAGTGGGGGCTACCTTGTTTCTTCTACTAATTATATGATGCAGTCAGAAAAATGTTTTCTGTACTTCCAAACACCTACTTAAAATTGGTTTATTTTCAGTTTCATCAAATCTCCATCAAGACAGGTGACCCAAAAGCTCTCTTGGACACAAACCTGGGCTGTTCACGTGCTTGCTATTGGGATGACTATTCACAGGCTTCAAGAGGACAGCTCTCTTCCATGCTTTCCTGGGGCTGTCAGACATAATTTCCAAACATCAGAGCCACTCAACACCCCAACTGTTACTCTGCACAGGGATATTTAAAAATAGGGCTGTAATAATTTTACTTAAGTTATATCTTGCACTCACCCTCAGTAGGAAGGAGAATAATCGAAATGTTATTATGAAAAACTCATTACAAGTTAGCTGTGGGTTGCCAGTCAGGCAGGGATATGTTGTCATTTCTTCTTCACATATTATTAGACCTACTTGAGAAAATACTTCCAAAAATGAAGGGAAAACCTGTGCTTTCCATTAGCTTTAGGAAAGGGTAGATAAACACATGCACATAAACCCAACTTTAACGTTTCTGCTTGCATGTCCACCTCTCAGGTTTCACTGGAGGCTTCCAAATGCTCGGACTTGCTTTGCACTCACTGCCTGGAACAAATTTGAACTGGCATTTCTATCTTGCAATTCCCAACAAAAGTCGCAGAGCAGCCAGGGGTATGCTATGCTTTTCAGTGCCATGCACTCTCCCAGCCTGAGAGACCCGACTTCTCAGTTCCAGCCACCCAGGACAGCTGTATTTCCCTGGGGAGACCATGATTGCTCATCATCTGAAGGCAACAGGGGACACAGAGGCTTTGTGGGTGAACATGAGAACCTGAGGGAGCGAGTATCCATGGGTTGCATGCTCCAGAAGACCAAAAACCTCTCTAGTTCCACAACTAAAGCCCACATTTGGTATTTTGCTCAGTTTCCCCTACAAAATAAATTCCTTCTCTCTGGCCTTCCTGTCCTTTCATTTACACAGTAATAATAAGATCAAAGTCTCTCTTCCCTGTATCTAAAACTTGGCAGAGGTTCTCACATGTGGGACCACAGGCCACTGCTACAAGAGGCTGCAGAAATAGCATGAGACATGTTTGCAGCCACTCTAGTTTAGGTTAATTTTAGCCGTTACTCCCTGTTTATCTGTACCCTCAGATTTCTGGATGAAAAAATATGATTGCATTGATTATGGAGATACTGCTCTTTCAGGCCCAGAACACCCCTTCTCAAAGAACAGAAAAGGAACAAGGGGAAAAAAAAAAAAAATCATATTAAAATTTTAACTTCAGGATCTGCCAGATGGGCAGCTTTCCCCCATTCCCCTGGTGTGGTCACATTACCCCACTCCTCCACAGAGCCCTGAAGACCTCACTCCCCATGAGACTCTAACAGGGAGAAGGAGTAAGAGGAAGAGGAAGAGGAGGAGGAGGAGGAGGAGGAGGAGGAGGAGGAGGAGGAGGAGGAGGAAGCCTTTATCCACCTGCTCAGCCACTGGTTCCACAGGGAGAGAGGATGAAGAGTTCTTCTGGCTTTCTCCTTCTCTACTGCTACTGCTGTCCCAGAGCTGTTTGTCCTCCAGCAGGTCCCTGCCACTATCCTCCCAGTCCTGCATCTCCTAAAGTCCATCCAAGAGAGATTGCTATTATCTCCCAAGGCTGTCAAGCAAACCTGTTCTGGCCTGTGGTTAGAAAAAAGGTCTCCAAAGAACTCCTGCTCTTCCCTGATCCTCACAGCATGCACGCTGCTGGCCATAAGCAAGACCTTCATTACCATCTCACTCACTTTAAAATTGACAAGGATTAATTTTCTTGGACTTGGACCTTTATTCTTATTTCTATCTGCACCAATAAAGCTTTTCAAGAAAAGGCAAAGGAAAGCATTTACATGCATGACTACTTTTATTTAATGTGCTTGTTCCATTTCCTTTGGTGTAGCTTTTTTTTTATAGTTTTATGTCTTGATTTCTGCACTGGTAAACCAGTTGATTTTGACAGTGGTATGTGTGATGTCAGGCATCAGCTTAGTGAAGAGAAAATTATAACATCTGATGCTGTTTGTGAGAGTGTGTTAAGAAGATCAATAAGGACAGGAGAACTTTGACTTTTCTTATTATAGTTTCTCTGGCAACCAGGGGAAATAACAGGTAGAATTTTAGTCCCATCACGCTCCATGTGCTGACAGTACAATATATAATTGCATGCTTCTCACCAGAAAGCTTACTTAGTATAATCCTATACAATCTTTTCTCTTGCACTCTTCTAGGTATTTCATCATTTTCACAGCTTGCAAAGCCCTGAAAAATTAAAGAAGAAAACAAAACCCCTTGAGTTGGTTTTGCTATTGCTTGGCTTTGAGAGCTTATGACAGGACTAATTTAGTTTGTCTGGCAGCAATAATCCTAGATTATTCAAAACTAAGAAGAAGTGGGTGTGTAAATCATGCAGAATTTCTAAAGAGACTTGGTTTTGTAGTTTGACAGAATCCTCATCCTACTAGAGGATGAACTTCAATACTTCTAGAGCATCTTTACTTCCCAAAACACCTGACATAAACTACTGATTTCAAAGAAGAGGTGGTGGGCCAGCATCTTTCTTTCAGCAGGAACTTTCCAACAGTTTGTGTATGGCAGTTTGTCAACCCCACGTATCTGCCTGTTCTGAGTTGTACTGGTCTCACAATTCAAGAACACCCTGGGCTTGCAGAAGGTACTCAGGGGTACCGGAGAAGCACTGACACTTTGATGTGGCATTTCTTCCCCTCTGACTCCTCTTCCTCAAAAAGAAGGCTGCTGGGCATATAGAATAGCCTGTCCTAGTGTTTGAAAGGAGAGGAGCTGGATAAAGCAATGTAAAAGCTTGCAGAATTAGCTTCTAACTTGCAGAAGTCAGGATTTGAAGCTCTCATCCTTCCCCTCCACAGCAGGTCCCCAGTCTCCATACACAGTCCCTGCCTTGCCTCTGCCCCACTCAGTACTTTGCCCGTGGGACAGTGGAGCTCCTCTGAGATGGCTGCTTTGGAACCCAAAATAAGTTCAGCTCCTAAAAAAGCAACCAAATCTCTGTTGAAATAAGCAGCCTCATTTCCTGAACTCTTTACAGGGCTCTCTGTGAGCCAAAAACCACATCAAACCTAACAGAACTGCCATTGCTCGGGGCTATACAAGTGAAATGCAAACTCTTGCTGAGGCCAATGACAGAGCATCAAGAGCTGTTTTTTTGTTCTCATCAGAGCATTTATTTGCAGATCCATTTCCCAGGTAAACGTTTTTGAGATACTGCCTCAGCTGTAACATCCAGAATTTGGATTTCAATAAAGCAGCTACCTTTTCCTTCATCTAGAGATCTTGTAACCTCTAAAGAAGCAAGCACATCTATTGCTATAATACACTTCATGAATCCAATCTCCTTTTTACTTCTAGCAGAGAGTATTTCAGATGTCTTTGGAATGTTCTACATTTGTTTTCTCATTGTTCTGTTTGTTTTCTAGTGACAGAAATTAGAATTACAAACATTAGCAGGATTGCTTTATTGACTGAGGATCAATACTAGATTGCTTTTCTCCCCACACAGCTGACAGCTCCATCCTCCTCTGACTTCAGAAATATTCATCAGAGTTAGAGTCATTTTACAGACTTTTTATCTTAACACTATCATGAAAGGCTTAGCAGACACAATGCTTTTCATATATCACCTCCTTTAATGCTGCCTTTCCTTTTCTGTTGGAGAGCCATAGAAATGGTTGAAAATTACTTTCCAGGGAAAGTTACAGCCATAATTCAAACCAGCAGATGCTTAATGTCATCCACACATTGCAACAGACACAAAATAGCAGATAAACCTTTATACTACAAAGCTATGGATTTCTTTTTTAGCATAAACAACTCCAGACGTTTGCTGTCTTTATTTCCAGGGTTAAAAAGCTTCATGTTGCAGAAGTGAAAGACACGCAGTGGTTCAGAAGGTAGCTGGGCTTTGGTCAAAAATACCAAAAACTGACAGTGCAGGTTATGGCATCCCCTAGTCCAGAGCTGCTGCCGGAGGTGCCTCCGTAGCAGGACACATTGTCACAGAGCTAGTGGTTTCTATAGCAGCGAGCGCTATATAAAAAGCTTGACTTTTCCCTTGCCTAGGTAATCTTTATGTGATATAAGGAAGTTGGAGGAGAACAGGCACAAACCTGCATCTGTGCATGTTGCAGGCAGGCTCTGAACAACCATTGCACTGGAGGCTCTGTGAGGATCAGCTACCCCTGGAGTTCAAGACTCATGGTTCCATTGATGTCTGTAGATACTATTTTTTCTGATCATTTCTATCAGAGAGGAGATGTCCTGAGAATTTCCCAGTTTCCCAGCTGCTCCATATTAAAACCACCTCTGTTCCTCAGCTCCCTGTGCTGATGGGGACTGGTCCTGATGCTCATGCCCACAGACGTGGACCCCCCATGGGTGCCACATACTACATCCCCCAAAATATTCATCAATACCACCCCTGCTGCAATACTACCCCAACACCTCCACACCTTCCTCCCACCACTCACATCATACCTCACCCCACGGCTCCCCAGCCCTCTCCAGGTCAGCCCCGTGCTCTGCACCATAGGCCTCCCACCCCTCCAGTACCAGCCATCCCACACCCACTCTGTGCCAACACCACACAGAGGTACAGGCTGCCCACCACCCCTAGCCTAAAAAATGACCCCACTCTGCTGAGCTCATTAGGGTGTGCAGACGTAGGGTATGCTATACCTGGTGGCGCCTGATTCCTGTACACATCATCCTTCTGCTCGATACGTTGTCCAGAATGAATTCAGGGGTTGAACCTGACCCTCAATTCTTCACCCCAATACAAATGAGGAAGAATAATATTCTACAAAGTACATTTCACCCGGGTCATTTGAGGATCATAGATGTCAGATTTGCTACTTAGATGATATTTTAAAATTCTGACCATGCAATGGCACATTACTACATTTAGCATGTTGCTTAAGAACAACAAACAGCATTGCAATACAGCTTCCTGTGCTAAAGAAGACATTTTTCAAAAAGTAAACCCAGGTCACTGATTGGGATTACACATGCTTCATTTGTCCAGTGAGATCATCAGAAGCTATGCCATCAGCTGGCCAGATAAACATTTGTATTTAAATTAAAACACAGATTATCCCACAGTACACACAAACATGAGCAGGGACCAAATCAGAAGCAGGTCATCACATGTGTAACCCTGCCCTGCCTTCTAATCAGCTTCTCCAGACACCCTCTGTGTCAAAACCCGTGAGGGCCTCACCAGATACAAGATCCTCCGAAACGGTGACTCCATCCCAAACTGATCCTTCCCCTGACCATGTTTTCTGTACCACTGGCCAAGTATAAAGGCATGGCAGCTGAAGCACTAACATGTATTGGTGAAATCTCTAAGGAATAAGGAATGCTCACACTTTGGAATAAAAACTTGCCAATTTACATACTAAAAAAATAAACCAACCCAAAGCACTGCTAGCAACAGTGTCTTAGTATCAGCTGCAGAAAAGAAAAAATGTCCTTTCCTGGCATACCCTTTAAAGGCCTAAAAACCACCTGCAGCCAGGATTTTCAGAGGCATGTTTCTCCACTAGCTTTTCTTGAGCAAAAAACTCAGTCAATTGACGTTTTGCTTGAGTAAAAGCTACTTCTTTAGTCAAAAGGTGAGGAAATTATAAACAGACGGGTTTGGGTTTTCAAAACACACACAGAGTTGCTCCCATTAAACAAAGGGAGTTTTAATATTTAATTTAATATTTAAATGGAGGAACTCATATTCTGCCCAGTGCTTACATGAACTCTCCCTCGGAACTGTCATGCACTTTTTAGTATGATAAATACGTCAAATAATATCCCCTCCCTACTGAGTGGCTGTGATGTATTATTTACTGGCAGCTTTAAAAAAAATAAAATTATTCATCATTTAAATATTGAGTGTAAATTTTCTTCAACTTATCTGCATTAATCCTTTTGTTAGTAAACCAATTAGCGTACTGATTTAGAAAATTCCTCAGGACATAAATTTCCACTGCACAGACGTTTATTTGAGCTGTAAACAGAAGCTGAGGGTTGCTATGGTGTGATCTTTTTCTCAAAGTCTATTTACTTCTCCCAGCCAACAACAGTACCAGTAGTGGACTCCATAAAACAGAAAGTATAAAGTAAAGCAGCCGTCACACACCATGGCACTGAGAAGTCCTTATTCTAGGACAATGAATTTGAACACTCACCATAAACAAAGGTATGTGGAAAAGCAAGATAAACTTTTCTTTCTTTTTTTTTTTTTTTTTAGGTTAAAAATGGCATTTTAATCTGTATTTTGTGATAAAACCTTTAAAAAGAAGAAGCAGTTTGAAAAGTCTGCCTTTGATTGTTGCTGTTTTGTAGTCCTGCAAATTGTAGGTTTGTGCAAGTTAAGGTCTGCGGGTGAATATTCACATTATGGCAAGTTAATGAGACTCTCAGGAATGGGAATGGGCAAGGAGCAAAGAGCAAACAGACACAGCACAGAGATGCCTCTTGCAAAATCCATAATTTAGCCTTTTGCTAAGTATGGTACCATTTTAACTGCAGAACTAGTGCAGGCTATTTCCAAAATGGATATTCTCATTCACAGCAAAACTTCTGGCTCCTGTGAACTGCTCTCCTACTAGAACTACAAGCATAAGAAAATTTCTGCTTTTTATTTTATGCTAATGGCATGAGTGGTTTTCATAATCAGATTTGCAAAAAAGGCAGTCCAAACACATCCTTAATTCTCCCATTGTCAGGTTCAAGTATATAGACAAAATTCTTATGAAAGACAAATGGCTGGAATTATGAATATAAACCATATCAAACAGAGAGAAAACACATACTTTCTTCTAACACCAGACTGGAAATTTAAGTTATTTTTCTATGAAGTCCCCCACCCAACTTCTCCCTTTAGTCCTGGATAAGTCCCTTTTTAAACAGCAAATAAGTAACAGAAAATATCATGCAATATAATGCAATCACTTAGTAATAAACTTCTTCCACTAAGGCAGGGAATGCTTCTGACTCCCACCCAGAGAGCGTGCTCTGGCACTATCTTCCTAGTGCAGGTGTATTTATACCTTTCCTTTATATTAAGAAATCTCATTTTTGACATGCGCGTGTAGGACTCCATAAGGGTATCTCCACTGACCTTACAGGTAACGGAGGTCTAGGGAACATGTCTGTAAGAGCAGGTAATGTGGATCTGTGGAGCAAAACCAGCTGTTATTAAGGACTCACAAGGACGTTGAATCCACCCTGTGGGCTCTGGGCTGCCTGCTCTTTCCTGGGCTGCAGCATTAACACCCATGAGCAGCTGGGGAGCAGGTACAGCTCGCCTTCCCAATAGCAAGCCAGGAGTCCCCACAGCCTGCCTGTTCCAAGACCACCCTGTGGCACAACCCAAAATACAGGAAATGGAAATCACTGGGAGATTTGCTTGAAAAACACTCTTAACTGGACGTCAGATGTGAATATTGATGCACACAGAGCCATCTAGTGCAGTCTGGCAGTCAGATGTTCCTGCCTTTCCCTCCTGGTGTCATAGAAAGACATAGGTCTCTTGCAGGTTTGCTACGGATCTGCTGGACCTGAATTAATTTCTCAAGTATCCTAGGACTATCTAAATTGCAGTAAATGCCTCTCTGTGTGACTAACTCAACTGACCCAACTGATTTTGCAAAGGTTAGTCGATCTTAAACAATATAGAATATATTTAAAAAACCTTTAGCATGCACAGCAGACAAGAACCAAGATTTGTGGAATGCACAGTTTAAACTACCAATGACCTGAAATGCTGCAGCAGATCATCGAGCATGAAAAAGGACATCTGAATACCCCTACTTTGGTTGCTATTTTTTCCACTCTTTTAAAAGCATATGGAAACCTTGAGTAGTCTGCCTAGAAACCAAGGATGTGGGTAGCCCAATATCCCAGAACTTTGAGATTCCTGATGTTCAGCAGCAGGAATGATGGAAAGTGTAGGAGACCCCACCTGTCATGGGGTTCTCCATGCTGTCAGGCTGCTGGCTTTATGCTGCTCTCTGTCCTGAGACTACAGATCCTGGAAGCATTTTGGAAACCCTGCTTCTCATTCATCAAAGATTCACTGATCTCATTATATTTCAAGCTGAAATATTTCAGGTTGAACAGGTCAAAAATCTTCAACAATCTCAGTTTTGCTGAAAAGTTTTTTATGATTTCTACATGGAAGAGGCTGGTAGGTGCACTTATGTCAATGCTGTGATCAGAGCTGGGTTTTTAAAGACAAGTAGATAATCCTCATACTGTACATGTGAAGATTATGTGGATAATTCACACAGAAAGTAGGATAAGGTCTTGTCCTTTTCTCATTAAGTGGCCAGTTGTAAGAAAGTAGGATTTTATCTTAATTCTGCAACTGTATATTTAATTGCATAGCAGTCCACTGCTTTGGAAGCTTTGTAAACTTAAGCAGTAACCTAAGCAAAAGATTTCCTAAACAATGGAACCTGTCCTGTAACCTGGAATATAGCCCATCCTAAGAGCCAGGCTCCCATTCTCTTCATTAAAGTGTAACAGGATCTTTACTGAAGCATCTGGTACGATGAACGTCTGGTCTGAAAGTTGTTCAATGTCTGTTTGGCTGCTCTGGCCCGAAGGCCTAGCTGTTTCCTTTCATTTTTGCTGTACTGTTTGAGTATTTGCATGTGAACTGTTGCACAATTGAGCTAAAAATACAAAGCTCCAAACACAACGAGGAAGATTTCACATTGTTCTGGCTGTTTATTTCTTCAGGGAGCAAAAGTTCCCAACTCCATAGCAAAACAATGAATCTCTCTACAACCGTAGAAGGAATAAGGCTGAACTGAACTACAGAACAGTGCAGGTGATCCAAGAAAAGAATGGCAAAATGGGCTGTGTCTTCCCGGTACACACTGTTACTTTCCTTTCTAGGTCTCACGGAGCACCTGCCCTGCTGGGCGTGAGTGTACGTGGTCAGATCAGGAAGGGATAGAGAACGATGCGAGTTAGGTAAAGGTCTGACAGATCTGTGTAACACAGGCAATGCAACTGGCAATCAAATCCTGCTCAGCCAGGAGCACAGAAGTCTGTAGGGAGACCCAAGAGCAGTCTCCCAGTACTTGAAAGGAGGTTACTGGAAAGACTTCACAAGCTGAAACAAGAGAGGTTCTGACTTCTCTAAGGTAAAACTTCTCCATCATGAGGGCAGCCAAGCGGTGAGATGCATTACTCAAAAAGCTTGTGCAGTCTCTGTCCTTGGAGGCTTTCAAGACCAACAGCACAAAGCCCTGACCAGCTGGTCTGACCTCAGAGCTGACCCTGCTCTGAGGGGCAGGTTGAGTTAGAGACCTCCTGAGGGCCCTTCAGACCTGAATTCTCCTATTATCTCAGGAAACTTGCCAGCAGATTCTAGCGTATCAAAGAAAAGGCTATACACAAAACCTCCTACATCCAGTTATGGGAACACCCTGCCTTTAGGAAGAACTTCCTTCTAATCCCCAACAGTCAGAACTGGCCAAACATCAACCTGAACTGTGATTTAACACTTTCTACAGTTAAGAAGGAAACCTGCACTAATAGCTGCAATGAAGATGCTAAAAGCTGTGCTGAACAACAGATAAAGCTTGTGATTGACATGTTCAGAAAAGGCTTCCCAATTTTAGACTCTGACAGCTATCTTGAGAAAAACTAAAAGGAAGTAGCTCAATTCTCAGCCAACAGAACTTGCACAGGTTAAGAACGTTTGAAAAAACAGGTCCCTTTCATTTTAATAGCCAGAGACCCAATTTAAAAATGTTTAGGTACCCCAGTTTGAAAACTTTGCCTAACTTGCAGCAGAGAATTTTTGATATCTCATATCAAAACAGAAAGTGAATGTTCTTTCTGAATATGGTGAGCAGATGGTAAATCAAACATTTAGTTTATTAAGTGCAGATCAACAAATAGACTCTTAGCTGCTGGAGGAGATATCTAAGAAACAGACAATAATCCAGAAAATAACTGAACAGCACCTTGAGCATTGAAATACATAGTGATACACATCTGGAATATTGTAATTCAAAGGATAAAATACTTCTAGAAGTACTACAGTGCCCCAGATAGCACAGAGAGAAAACTGAACCTCTGTAGTATTTTGAAGTAGCTCCCCCTCGGCTGCTACAAACTGACCTGTAAGCTGATGCTGTCAGAAGATGCCTATCACAGGAGCACAGAAAAGCAGGACTACGCCGGCCGTCAGAGGTCAAACTGCTGCCTTAGGTACTTAAGCGGTAGGACGCACAGCCTTTTCAGAAGTACTTAATCACTTTATACACTGAAATTCTCTTAGACCCGTTAATGAACTGTGCAATAAAACAGTGAGGATGAACAGAAAAAACCCATGCTCCACTATGCAGTTACCAGAGCTCCCTACTGTGGTGAGGATGTGACTTGAACAACTCTAATGAAGACGACTGTGGTTGTCCATGCAATATTGCTCTTCCTGCAGGGTCTAACTTCTAAGACTGAAATCATGTGGAATAGGAACTGAAAACATTCCTCAGCCAGTGAGGAACACAACTCTATTTACAGTTCTCCTCAAACCAGATACTTCCAAACATTCCCTACTCACACACTAGTCCTGCAGTGCTCCCTCCCTGAAATCCCATCAGGTGGCAGGTTTAACCAGAAGACTCTAATGTAACAGGCCTGCATATTCTATGGAACAGCTGCTGTTGAATATTTTTTCAAGTAAATAATATTTCTCCAAATAAATAATTTTTGTTTCAAATGAAGCAAACTGCATATCAGTAGCTAACATATTTTGTAACACTAGAATTTATATTATAAGAGGATGAAAAAAAATCACAACAGATTTCTACAGTCTGCATTACAGCTTTGATTTTATTTTGAAGTGTCAGACTCTGTGTCACTGAAAGCAGACATTCCCTTGATGGTATTTTTACGCTGCCGACGCAACAGACGCTCAACTTGCCAGGCTCTCTCAGCAGAAAACTCCATTAAGACAAGAAAGCAGCTTCTATTTTTTTATGAAAGCTACAGCAAAACCTAATGCATAAGGCTTTTAATCAAGCAGCTACATAATCATTTAAAAGGAGTTTTACTCCAGACTCTTAGATTGCAGGATTTGTTTCCATTTTGGTTGCATACAGCAACCCAAGGCACTCTGCTCCTGCCAAATCAAGACACAGCTTGTCAGCGGGATCTGTCACCTCCAGGCTTTCTAGGGCCTGTTGTGGTTACCATCCAGGGCCGGTGAGAACGCACCGCAGTAAGGCTCTGCCGTCACTTCTCTGCTGGGTTCCCAGCGTCCTCAGACCCATCATCTGATGCCCTGCCCTGTTCACTATCAACATGACCCGTCTTCCAGCCTGCAATCTCGACTGACTTGACTAACCTTTATTCATTTGAGGACGATGATGATGACAATGAAGATGTCACTATTTGAGGCAGGCAACACTGCTCATACTGAAAGTTTTCCATGGGGGTCTCCGTCCCGTTCCTGAAGTGGCAGAGATCTTCCTAATGGTGATCTGCTCTGAAAAGCTGGTCTCCAGAGAGCTGCCCTCTCCTCCAGTTGATGATTTTGCTCCTGCCTCTGCTGCACACATGACGTATACACTGCATTTGTGTTTTTAAATGTGTGTATTACTTGAATACCTGCAGTATCTCAAAAACACAGACTTTCTTATATGAAAATCGCTTTGCTGCCCATCAAATCACTATCACACCCCTTGGAAATTTGTTCTTCACAGTTAATGTGATACGACTGTGATCCTTCTTTTACAGGTGGGCTTGCTGAGAGCCAGGCAGGCATACCATGCATTTTCTCCTAAATTCAGCAGCAGATCTATGAGTGGGAGAATCCAGAAATCCTCCTAGCTCCCTCTTCCATGGTCTAACTGTACAAAACATGGCACTAATGTTTGGCAATGCAGTCCTTAGTCTGGAAAACATAACTTATGTAGGGAAGTATCCCAACACAGTACTGACTTATGAAAAAAGTAAAACCCAACATTGGATGTAAAGGAGAAATCTGGGAAACACAGATGAGCTAAACAAGATTTCAGACCTTATTCCTGCAAGTAGGACCATATGGGTAAATCAGATCAGAGTCTCACTGACTCTGACAGTGACCATCCAGGACCAGCATGCACTTCCAACCAAAGCAGCAACACATTCATCTCCTGTTATTATTTCCCTGCTGTAACTGATGTATTCTTGCATTTAACTAAGCAATTTCCGTTAAGTTTTTCAGTGTTTCAGAATAAGCCTCTGAAGTCCTTGTCTTCCAGTGAAATCTATAAGAACTTTTTGAGCTTCAGGAAACTTGTTACTGTGAAAAACAAAAACAACTCAGAAATTGCCTCTGGACAAGGACATCAAATACTGACATACAAAATCTGATTTTCTTAGCTACTGTCTGATATAAATGATCATTTTTGAGAAATGTGTCTTTAAAAATAAGGCAGTGCATATAAAGGCAAACATTAGCTGAAGTCTTGCATAACTGATACTGCAATACCCTCTTGTGGTGAAATGAAAATATTCTGTCTGAACACCTGAACTTTCTCCTCCATAAAAAGTCTCTCTAGACATCTTTTCCTTTCACAGGGGGAAATAACTCACATATTTTTCACAGATGAATTTGTAGCGCGTATCATCACTTGTCTGGCAACAACAAAAGACTAACCTCGGTCAAGTTCTTTCTCAGAATGATGGGCACAACACTGCTTGTCAAATAAATTAATCTCAAACCAAACTCAAGGCACCAGCTCCTACAGTGACTTTTTTCAAGTTTCATGTCCCCAACCAGAAAAAATAAAGGTGCTATAATCAATTTACATAGACACATAAGGCATGAAGCCGCAATAAACATCAACCTATTCTACCACAGAATGAAAAGAAGTACATAGTAAATCAGTCGTACCAATACAAACGAGTTCCCTCCTTAAATGCCCCAAGAAATGCTAAACTGGCAGATGGTAATATGAGGGGAAACAGTTCAGCATCTGCAGCAGTACTGCTGAGCTGTTAATCTAGTAAATGGCCTAAATGGGCTACTAGGATAACCAGTAAGGAATCTAAAGTAACACCCAGAAATTTCACCCTTGCACTCACCCTGATGTGCTTTAATGGTGCATAAGCACTAACTCAATGATTTCTGGTCCCAACAGAAAAGGGGATAATTTTCAAAATATCCGCTCTTAGTGATTTGGTTTTGGAACAGCAGCTATATTTTAAAGTCATATTATTATAATATTTTTTAAAACCCAACTTATTTAAACAGCCATGATCCCATTCCCATCTCTTATTTCCAGAGAAATGGCTTGAACACTCTGAAATGTCCAATATCCGCATGTAGACTCACAGGTTACTTTTGTTTAAAGCCTAAAGACTTCCTTCTTTTCTGAGATTGTGGCATCTCAGACCAACAGATCTGGCTTTGATCTGTGAGTTCACTTTCAGTAAGATGTTCTGAGAGGCACTTCGTAGCCCTACACCTGCACAAAACCTAGGGTAGTTACTACTCCTGCATCTTTGCAGAAACCACTCAATGGCACAGACTTTAAACACCTACTTGTACTCTTTCGATCCAGTTTATTCAGTGGCTACAAGTAGTCATTTGGAAGCTATGTACTCAGCTCAATAACCATTCATTATTATGTTTAATTTGCAGAAATTGACTTGAAGGCAGGATTAGAATCAAAATAACACCAGAACTTTGTAAACAAGAATTAAAAAGCATTCTATTAACAGAAACAGACTTTCCATCAGGATCCTTTCCTGACCTGATCAGGAGCTAAAATCCCATGCACACTGATTAATGCATTGGGTCTTCCAAACATGCCTCAGCTTCCTTTTAAAGGAGTTAGATGCTGCTAAAACCTCATTCTCTAACCAGCTGCACACACTCCAACTTGGAGAGGACCCTGGAACAAATGCAGCAGGATAAGCAGATTCCACAACAGAGTCAGCTATCGGATCAGGTTGGCAAACCTCATTTCTTTAGTTCATGATAATGCTTTGTGGATACATGACTTCTTTTGCTTTTTGGCTGAAAGAAATTAAAAACACTATTTAGGTTTCAATTATCTCAGAATACAAGCAAACAAACAAAAAGTCTACTAAAATTTCATGCCCAAAGCAAACACTGTGATTTGAGGTGGAGTTTATCTCTACTTTAGTTACACTACTGCAATCTTCAAAGTCAGAATAATTGTTCCAAATATAGAAATATTTCTTGCTCAAATATGCTACATGAAGTGTTTGGGTTGTTGTATAGTTGCAACTATTTTAAAAGAAATTATTTGCCAAATTCAGTATGTATTTCCCAATACTGCAAGCAAGGAAATTTGCCAAAAACCCTCTAAAAAAAGTAGATTCAGAGTTCATTAGCATTTACCAGGAAGATGAAGCAAGAGGCTAGAATTCATCTGGAGCTAATCCACACTATTCAAAAACAAGTCAGTCAAGAATTTCAGAGGAAATTTATACTTATACTCTTGTTTTCCTGCAAGGTCACAAATACTTGAGGAAGTGACTTCATACCACAAAAACCCAATAGGCTGACTGTAAAGACAAACACTGACATTCTGGACACTGTTTTGAAAATTCTCACTTTGTACACTAATAAACCTTTAAAGTTACTTAAAAACTACTTCTTATAGTTGCTTAATAACTTCTGCAGACTTTTGATGATCTCTGGATGCTTTTTTTTTTTTTTTTTTAAATCTGAAAGTAAGGATCTTTTGAAGCACAAATTCGTTGAAATACCTTATTTTAAACAAACAAGCTCTGCCCCAAATAGAGTTCAAGGCCCCAGCAGTTGTCCCATTGGGTCTCTGCTCCCTTCCTGGTGAATATTCACAAGTCAGACTCGTTTCCAATGGAGACAGTAAACACACCAGGGAAACCAGCAGCTCTCAGATTTTGCTTCTGCTACATAACCACAACAAAAGTCCTGCTGATATATTCAGCAGCAATCTCCACAGCACCCTTTGCTACTAAACCAGACTTTATTGTTCTGAGGATTTTGAATAGAAGGTGGTCTCAGCTGCAAGCAGCAGTAATCGCCTCATAAACTGAGAGTTTGCTGGTTACAGCTGGAGATTCAATGGTCTTCAGTAACAGTCATTTCTTACAAAATTGCTGTTACCATGAAAACTCCCTCAGCGTTCAAGCAAGGAAGCAACATAAAGCAGTAGGAAATGAGTGTTAAATAAGAGGGAAGTAAACGAGTGCTGAGCACTGCCTGTCAGTGCTGCCCTGCATGTCTGTTTTCTCAAAGCACTCCAAATCAGCAGCTAAAAAAATACATTAGGAGAGAAGGAACTTTGAAAGTGCAAACAACAGCAGGTTTAACTTTCCTAACAGTCACGATATAACTAACAATACTGGGGATACAGTAACTCTCAAAATGGACAAGTTGCGAAAGAGTTCTGGATTCAGGAGAAATACCTTGGTTAGGTCTTGGCAACCAGCAACCACACCTCTGGGGCAACCAGCCTCAGCTACATCTGTGTCTCTTGGCAGCACCAGACCGAGATCTGTCTTTGCACAACTGGCTACTCAGGCCTGGGCAGATGAGCAGGCAGCACTGCAGCAGGACCAGGTACAACAGGATAAGATCTGGAGAGAGTCTGTGGAGGCTGAACAGAGGGGAAGGAAAATCTGGTAAGTCACTTGCTGCAGTTCATTCCTCTTCTCCTCATCTTGACAATAGTACTGATGCTCCCTGAAAGTCTTAGGGCTTGACCCAAAGCCTACACTATCAAAAGAAATCTTCTTTGGTGGGGACTTTGCATCAGAAGTTAACACTTTTCTTTCTGAGATTATATTATCTCTGTTTTCCTTCACTGGACAAAATCTATGTTAATATCTCCTGGAATGCTGAAAAGAGATGCAAAGAACTGCATGCTAAGTATCTTTTAGCTTTATAGAGACTTCTACAACTCAGATATAAATGTGCCAACCTTTATAATTTATTGCAGACACACTGATACTATCACCTCTTCTCCGACTCTTGGAAATGACTGAAATGGAAGCTGAACAGAGTGTTCTGCCAAAATATGGTTTTGTATTCCCGATCTGTAAATCTGCTGAACATGCCCCATTGTTAGAATGTTTCAGCAGCCTGAACTGCATATATAAAACCTAAGTTTTGACTGTGTATGCACCAGTGACCTGAAGGAACCTGACATTAAGATCCTCTCTGTTTCTGTCACATATCTTGAAGAAGTGTTTATATTCATACTTCAGTACACAGCATGAGCATGCCTATTAGAAGACACTTGGTAAAAGTAAAATCAGATCCAGTTCCAACTGTGTACTAGCTAAGCTAAAGGAAAGGGAGAACATCACTCCCAGGATTTTTTAGAATGGGAGAAAAAAACATCTGAAAAGCCCTGTCCTCCTTATCCCTCTGGAGGACATACAAATCATAGCTCTGATTTCCCCAGAGACACATCTGCAGTCTTGTCTGGCTCCTTTTACCTGAAGGAAAGGCTGACGCCAGGACTCTGACTCATGCAAAGCCAGGGCCATGGTGGCAATGTTACTCTCTCCCAGTTGTGGACTCAGACTCTTCTCAAACAGGCCCAGTATGTTCCATACCCATTCTCTTCTTAAAGCAGCAGGAGGGACTCTGTGTCTCTGCCTGCCTCCTGGGGTTCACAGTCATGGATATTGGTGCAAACTCACCTTCATGGGAAAGTAAGATAACACATCACACAACTGATGCATGTCCTGCTCTCTAGTCTTAGCTACAAAGACAGAAACTCTTGTAAAAGGGTGAGACAGACATGTGAAGGACAGATGCCTAAAGATGGATTCATCAGATTACATCTGTACAGCTTGCAGAGAACTGTCCTTCAACTCCACATTCCCATCCAAACACAATGATGGGGAAAGGCTGCTACATGTTGGTGCTCTGACCTGAAGTGGATGTAGGTAAATGTCTGAGACCCAAGCATTTCTCGGTAATTAGCACCATCCAGTAACACTCAAATCTGGTATGTTCAAATAGTGGTTGGCATAGCAAGATAAAAAATTTTAAGACCTCTATGCTGTGTTGGTACACTAAGACAACTAGTGATAAACACAACAATCATAAATTAGCTTTTATTTGAACTTGGGGCATATTTGCACTTATTGGAGGAAAGCAGCACAGAAATCCAGTGCTCCTAACTCCATGTGGTACATGGCTGTGCTGTACTGATGAGCTCAACTTGGAAGGATGTACAACTTCAGCACTAGATCGATGAGGTTAGAGGCAGCACTCTACAGACACAGGTAACCAGCTCAGAGTCTACCCAGGTGTCCCTTGAGCCCCACTGCAAATACAGTTGTAGATAAATGTTTCCTCTCTTGACCTCACAGTACTTTTACAATAGCAGGTCAACTTTTGTTTTCTCCATTTCAGTCCAGAGAAAACAAAGGACAGAAAATCAAAGGACTTGCCCTGTAGTCCCATACCAGGTACAGAACAGAGCTGAAGAGCAAAACTCAGGTCTTCTAACTCAGTTTGCTCCTAGGACAGCTGCCTACCTGCACAAAATACTCCCATAGGTGTTTGCCTGCAGCAACTACAGCTCTGAGTATTCCTACCAGGGACTTCTGCTAGCAGAGTATCAGTCATTTAAAAAATAAGAAGCAGTGTTGCACTCAAGGTATGGGACAAAAGTTTGCTAGAGTGACTCAGGATTTTGCTAATTTATCTGCATTTGCACAAGGAATACACTGTGGACATGCTATCCTCATCCTCCTTTAGCAAAAATACCCCACTACTCCTCATGTAGTATAGGCTCTATATGGGAATAAAGAAAATCTTGGGCGTCATCACAGAAAAGACAGATTTCAGGACAAGGAGTTTGCAGGTGTAAGATCAAATTGAGCAGTTAAATAGGCATTCAAATATGACCAGCAGTAACTATTTTATTTAAAGACAGAAAATTTTACAGTGCATTTTTTGCTTCTATTCTAAGGCACCAGAACTGGAGTTTCCTAAAGGACTATGACCAAATGGTAAGTTTTGAACAAACATTCAACTGTAATCCAGGCTCTTTTTAGTTTTTGTCAACCTGAGCAAGGCTAATATTTCAAACTGAAGCATACTTAGGCATAAGCAATAAATGCTTTAAGACTAAAATCTTTCGGAAAAATAAAAGAGAACTGAAGTGCCTTTCATCTGCTACCTATGCCACAAAGAAATACAGCAGGTTCAATCTGTTTCAGTATTAACAACTCCATAGAAAGACAGGTGCTAGAAGAGCCAACTTCCTTGGAGAAAATCTGTAAGATAATGTCATCATGCTGAAATCCAAGCCACTTACTAAAAATGAAACTAAAAACCTTCCACATCACGACCATTCTAGAGCTGGCTAACTTCTGTCCCAGCTGACATTTTATGCAACACATCTGAAAATTATTAATTTCCCTTGTTGTCCTATTCCCATGTAAGGCAAAAGGAAAAAATAATAATTTTATTTCTTCAACACTTTTATGTACATTCAGTACGACGTTTTAAAATATATTCAAATTCTAATTTCAAAAGCACAAGTGCTGATATTATAATAATCTTGGTAGCTTTTATTTTTGTAACAAGCAATGGATGCAATTCTGAAAACTTAGTAATGGTCTTTGTTTCATCCAGGGTAAGAAAAAGGAGCAGAAGCCACTGCCAAACTATATGCCTGTGTTCTCAAGTGAAGTTCCCAACTCCACCAACCAGACTATTGGCAGTCGAATGAATACTGAACTTGGCAGGGCTCTGGTAAACATGGATTACTTCTTCAGCAGTGGAGCACGAAAGAGGAAACTCGAGGGTGAGCTTCAGCCTTCCTAGTGCTTCCATAAAAATATAACAGTAACAAAGCAAGTTGAATGGTTCTAGCCAAAAGACTCCACAGCATGTAAGAAAATTCCTCAGTCTTTTACTCAGAGAGATCAATACTACTGCCTAGCATAGATTTTCTTTCAAAAGCGTGTCCAACAATGCCGTAGAAGATAATCCTCTTCATATTTGGCGTGACCGGGCCATATACAGAGAGTTAGGACTACAGATCTCATCCATCTTTCCACACAAGTCTACAGTAAGGTTGCCATTAACATCAGAAAGATTAAGATTACAGCCCAAAGGCAATTTCTTCCTGAATTTTTATCTCCTGAAATAAACAATTAATGGAGACCCACTCAAGTAAGTCCCAACATAAACAACATACTTTCAGTTCTGAAAGTCAGCGCAATAAAATGCAGAAGCTTGCTGCATTTTTTGTAGTTAGTCAAGGATTCATCAGCCTCTGTCATCTGCATGTTTAAGCTTGCTCTAAAGAATAAAATTTAAAGCATGTGAGACATGTCCTGTGCTTTTTTCATCCCTCCCCGCTGAGGGAGGGCAGAGCAAATTTTTTTCACATTAGTTTTCGTTTTTGTTTCTTTAGATTTCCTGTTCTCAAATTCCCTTCTCTTTTTTTTCTTTTTTTTCTTTTTTTTTTATTTTTTTCTGGTTTAGCTGATGGAAACTTACTGACAACACAGCAGGCTTTCACTTCTTGCTCTGAGGGTGTGTTGGCTCAGCAACCTGTCTTACACTCTTAGGATCATCAACCTTGAATTTAACAGGTTCATAGTTCCTAAAACCAGCAGTTGCCCAGGGAAACCATCATCAAGCTAAATCAACAAAATACCAAAACCCTGTTCACTACTGCATCTTCATTACATAGGTGCAAACTTTATGACCTGTCACTCTGTAGGGAAAAAGCAGTAATCAGCAAAGCATGGAGAGTGTACATACAGTATCTGACTTTTGAACTGTATGTAGCTTCTGTAGGATCATGCTCAGTCCTAGGTGGACATCAGCAGAGAAGCCATTATCATTGCCTTGATACACCAGGCTGCAGTCTCTCACCAGACTAAGGTGGATGAGTGTATACTTATGCTTTGCAACTATGACTATTTATGATTAGACTTCAGCAGCAGTAGGCAGTTCAAAAGCACAAGAGGTGGTATGGAACGGTGTGATCACCGTCAACATCCAAGTGGTCTGTGGAAAAAAAATCAAACCAAAGACACTGTAGCAAGAAGAGCCAAATCCCACTCACTGAAGCCATGGCACGAGGCAGTTCACCTCCTGGCTTCCTTGACACAGCAAGAACTGGAGGATTAAGGCTTCCAAGATGACAGCTAAGCTACCTAAAGAAGGAAGACCACATCATGCAATCAGCCCAAGTGAGGAGGACTGATTCTACTCTGTGCAGACATAAACTGTGACAGACAACTGTGTTCAGACATACAAAATGGGTACCTACTCTTTAAGAAAGACATACTGTTCAGCTAAAATGCTTTCTGCTCTCTCCTGTGAGCAGAAAACTGCACCAGGAACTAGTTTGTCATCAGACATCTGAAACAGGGAGAGGAGAGAGCAGATCAAGCCTTTCCTTGTCCCTATGTTGTCCAGAGGTTCTTCCAAAAACTGCACAGGCCACTCACAGGTTACGTATTTACTGGTGACTGCATAGTACTGAAAGTCATTACACTTGCATGCTCTACTCTGGGACATCCTGAGCAGCGTCAACTCTTGCTATGGGTCACAAACTATACTAAGTGGCAGATGTCCAATGTCTGTCAGGCTCAAGCTCCTATTCATGTAAGAACATTTCATTTATAAAGCATGGGGATTTTTTTTTTTTAGCAAGAAAACATACAGAGCTCCATGTTTCCTAACCTCCAGATGGCACTCGCTCCACATTAAGTAATCCACTGAAAAGGACACTAAGTTATAGGAAGGCAGTGTTACACAATTCTTTTTTAATTTCAAGGGACATTAAATAATTTCAGATTCCTGACTCTCTTTGCTGTGTCCAGAGAATCCCTCTCCCAGAGAATTCCCGCAAACTGAAGGGTATGGGAAAGAGGATGGTCTAAGCAGTGAACTATTTAATCCTTCCACTTCACTTAGCACTGGCATTGTTTCAGCTGAAGCACTTCTCCCAGTTTTGGACAAGACCTTCCATGTCTCACACTGAAGATGTGGGCCACTAAGCAGAGTCTAGAGAAGCAATGATGGTGACTGGAGTACAGGAAGATATGGCTTATAAGGAAAGATTGAAAAGACTATTAAAGTTTAACCTGAAGAAGAAAAAGAAGTCTGGGAAGGGGATTGCAGTCTTTAGATACATGTATAGCTCTGGAATGAGAAAATGAATCATCTGCACTTCATGTGAGTGGCAGACAATAGTAAAAATAACAGGCTTAAATTATATCAGGGAAGAATCATGTTAATTCTTTGGGAAGCTAGTGGTATGGCTAATACACCACTGGAATAGATTCTCTGAGGAATCTCCACCTTTGAATGTTAAACACACGCATCCATCAAGAATGACATATTTAATAGGGTTTATCTTTTAGTGTATAAATTGGATGATCACCTGAAGAGCTTTTTATCAATTCTCTGATCTACACCAGAGTTGCTGGGATCAGAACACACTTTGCAAACATTTTTCAAACACATTCAAAGAGAATTTAAAAAAAATCCTATTTCAATTACACCAGGTTTAAAAAGATTGCACCTCTAAAATACAGATTTATCACCTTTTTGATAGAAAATACATTTCTAATTATTCTAATTACTCATATAGAAAATGCTTTTCACTAAGTCTAGACATGCCTCTTCACACATTTGAGAGGCTTAACTAGTGCTCTCCTGACAGCCACGTAAGAACACATCTCAAAGAGCACATTCATGTCATTATGTCATGTGTATGAATGGCAATAACTAATTTTCTTTCAACAATTTCAGGAAGCTTTTATTAATGAAGTGTAGATCTGATTGTGCCCTTAATCAGATAAAGCATCTGTTGAGATGCCAGGCAGCTCCTGCAGCAGGTATTTGCAGTGATTACATGTATACAGTACAGTAAGACCCTTCTACTCTGCTGTACTTTGCACAGATCACTTCAGTCCAATAGATCACAACAGGAAATACTGTAGGTATACCTGGAGACAAAATATGCAAGGATTTTTGGCTTAATCATTGAAGCGTGCAACCTTGGAAAATGCATCTCTGTGCCTTGTTGTGAGATCACAGCAACCCACAACTGTACTGTCTGTTCTGATGTGGAATTAAGTTAATGCCTTGACTTTCAGATTAAGCTAACTGAAATAACTCTAAAATACTGGTGGGCAACAACTGGTTAGGAATAGCCCTTATCCCCCCCAAAACTCCAATTCATTCCTATTCCCTGTTGAAATCAGTAGTAACTCTTAAGTACTTAACATCTTTAAGGGAAAAGTGACTGTTTAGAGAACAAAAGTTTCCAATGCAGAACATATCTAATAATCCATGTGATATGGGAACATTGTGTAGAGCTGGACACCTTGCTTTGTTCAATTATTACACCTTATTTAGAGATACAAATTATTTTATGCTGCTGCAGTTATCCCTCCTCTGGTACACAACGAAGTTAGTTTGGGTGTCACTACCATGTACAGCAACATCTGGAAAAGACCCTTTGGGAGTATCCAAGGTCCTAATCAAAACTGCCTTAGCATCTGTGAGTAGAAGGCAGCAAACAGATTTCCTCTAGACACCATTTTTATCCCATGTTTAACAATCATTTTTCTTTTACCATAATGAACTTTGCCAACTAATAGTTATTTATATGAGCAGAGTCTCTTGAAAAGATTGATGAAATGGTAACTCCACTGAAATCTGTAAATAATCAAGTGGAAATTTAATTTATTAAAGAGATTGTGTAGATATTAAACTGCGTTGTAAGCTTCTCATAAAGACTTATTATGTATCACTTGAGCTTCAGTTTTATAAGCTTTTTTCCTATTGCTGCCAGACTCAAACAAGAGATTATAGATGTTTAGACAATTCCATTTTCTGTATTTCTATCAGTTAAACAGCACAAGTGGGCAGCTATTAATTTAATTCTTTGGTTAGTACACTGTGCTCTCTGGTAGGCTTTTGAGGATTGTTACTGTTAATTGTAATTTGGTGCACGGGTGCTCACTCCAACTTTTGTGTGTTCTGAGTTCTGCTTATTAAAAAAAAAGTGTGGAAAATACTTTTTTTAACAAAACACATGTAAATTCATATTAATCTGTATTTCTCATACTTTTAGAATAGTCTCTGTATATAGTTCCCAGATGGCAAGTTAACTGTAAAGTCTGGTTTACAGTGATGAATGTAAATCCAATTGTGTTTCTTAGAAACTATATTTAAAACTATTTTTTGACCTTTAAATTACTCTAAAGTAAACAAAATAACTAAATGCATTTTTCTACAAAGAAGGAACCATGCTGTGAAGTTATGGCATAAACAGTAAGAATAGGGAAGGGAGAGGATAATGTATGAACATTAGAGAGACAATACGGCCAGTCCAGCACCATGTTCGTATGTATTATGTTATACACATTCACATGTTTAGTTTCTGTAAAGAACACTCTATAGAACAAAATTTCTGAATTGAAGTTCATCTTAAATCAGATGATAGCGTTCTGAAGTGGGGCATTTTTTGGTTTGTTGGTTTTAGAAATCAACAATAATATGTAAGGGCCTCAAGCTGCTTTTCCTAAATCCTTCCCAAATAGAAAGCAGTAAACCTTTCCTAAAGCAGGATGTCTCTCTTAAAAACTGTACTCGCTACTCTGAAACCATGTCAGGTATGCTTTGCCCTCTTCAGAAAACTTCATGTCTTCTTGGATGAATTCCTTGAAACACAGATGGTTCTTCATGAAACTCAGAAGTTCTGCCAAAGGCTGAAGAGGCACTTGCACAGTTCTGTCAGTCACAGCCCTGCCCACAGCCCTCTTCCATCAGCGGGCACAGATGCCATAGACTGACTTCAGCTTGTAACTTCTCAAGGCCTCTCTCAGACGCTGTATGTATCCACAAAACTACCAGTACTTAAAACCAGAATTTCCAAGTATCTGGGTTTACAGCCTCATCTCAGCACAAGACCTTTATGCCAGGTTGATGGAGCAAAACCACTGAAAAGGTCTCTTAACCTGGGGAATGCCCAGAGGAAACTCTCAGTTGCCATATACTGATTGATAAATCACATTAAGAAGTAATCTGCAAGTATACAGGCACAATAGCTATAAAAATTACATGATTTGGTTTCACTCTATGACTTTAACCAGATCACATCAAACTCTGGCTATTTTTCCCATTTACTAATGACCAATGATCTTCACAGGATATATTTTATATAATCTGTGAATTAACAAATATATTCATCCAGTAACTCATTTCAGCTACAGGTATTGCTGAGAAACAAGCCAAACCAATGATGTAGTGTAGAACCATGTGCAACTATTACAATGCTTATTAGCAGTTATACGATTATGTCTCTTAAAAGCCGAATGGACTGCAAATGCAATGTTTATATCAACTCTTCTATAGCAAAGCTTAACACATTGCTGACACATTGCTAGCACCATATTACCATAGGGCTACTCAACTGCTTTTCACTGAAAAACATAAAAGCCATGGGATGAAACCAGCACACAGAGGTGATTCAGATCTGGTAAGCCAACTATCCTCCTTGCTGGAACAAGCATGATTACACTGTAGCTGCTCCTCAGTGCTTGCAGATCTATTTGCATGCTCTGGGAGAATCCGAAGACCTCTAGAAAGCATGCAGCAGGCATCACACAGCAGGACCTCAGTAAGGGCTGCCATAATGTACTCATCCTCTCAACTCTTACTGAAGCCTCTTATTTGAGTAATTCAGATGTAAGTATGGATGTAGAACAGCACCAGTTCCAGATCCAAATGCTACAGCTACAGCTCTCTCTGCGCTACAAGCTCAATGTAGATTTTCTACATAAAAGGGACAATTCCAAATTTAATATAAAAATAAATGTAAGAAGTCCTAGTACAAACTAAATAATATATTTTCCTTCTCTTTTGCTCCTCCCAGTTCTTTGGCTTTGTTAGGTTTGGGGTTAGGTTTTTAAGTCTGTGTTTGGTATTCTAGGCTCTTTCAGTACTACTTTTTAGCTAACCATATTATTTTAGATAACATGCCACTATCCAGAATGGCCTTCAGGCCTTCAGTTAACTGAATGAATCATTTCACAGAGCAAACCCTGAATCAACAGGTTTGGGTTTTTTTCTGCTTACAATACTTTCATTCAATTTGTGATGTTTCTTTTCTGCCTAACATCAAGTAAACCTTATATAAACACAGACATGTTTTCAGTTTGCCACAAATATATATAACACACTGTATACAAACCCAATGAACTACATGCAACCTCCTATGTTTCTTTTACAGTTCTGTCATGCATACTTGTAAAACATAACCTCAAACATGAAGTACACAGGGATCCACTGGACTTCTTTAGTAAGAGGAGGTTCTTCAAATCAAAGTTGAAACACTGTCATTCTGCCACTGAGGAGTCTCTCAGCTGAGACATAACCTTCCTCATGGCAAGCTTTCATGGCAACTCTGCATTGGTCTTACTACTCAAGTCAATAGTAATGGGCACTACAAAAGTGTTCAGCAAATATGACCAAATACAAACAGTAGCTAGAAACACAGTCATTGTTTTTTTAAGTGTTGATCATTTTTACCTTGTTTTCACCTTGATGCCTCCAGCAGCAGAACGGGACCTCAAATATGCAGCTTGCACAAGGACTAAAGTACATGAAATCACAGTTATGTTGGCCAGAAGGGACCTCTTGAGGCCTCTAGGCCAATCCCCTTCTCAAAGCAAAGCCAACGTTTATGTTACAACAGGTTATTCAGGACCTCATCCTGCCACATTGTGAAAATCGACAGACATGGAGATTCCAGAGCCTCTGTGGGCTCCTGTTCCAGTGTTCATGAGTACCCCAGGTGTGATGTCACAAGTGCCAAACAGAGAGGATCACTTCCGTGTACTTGCAGGCTATGCTCTTGCTAACACAGCTCAGGCTGAAGTTGTCCATCTTTGTTGGCAGACCACAATACTGATTCACATTCAACTTGTCCCTTAGGACTCCCATGTCCTTTTCCTCAAAATAGCTCTTGGTCCTGTTGGCCCCTAGCCTTCATTAATGCATGGGGTTAGTCTGTCACAGGCAGCAGGCTTTAATTTTTATTAAACTTCACCAGTTTTCTTCCAGTCCATCTTTTCAGACTGCCAAGATCCCTCCAAGTGGCAGTTCAACTGCCAAGTATGTTGAAGGCTGCCCACAACATGGTATTGTCTGCAGACCCGCTGAGAACACACTCCACCCCTCAGCCAGGTTGTTAATGCAAAACTTATTGGCCCCAGTATCAGCCTCTGAGAAAAAACACCCACAATTTGGTGACCCACTGGATATCAGCCTGCTAACCAGTATTCTCTGAGCCCAGCTGCTCAGTTTTCCACCAACCCTGTAGTGTTCCCATCCAGCCTGTATCTCCCCACTTTCACTACAGGGATGCTAAATGAGATCATGTCAAAGACCTTGCTAAAGCCAAGGTAAATGACATCTACTGCTCTTCCCTCATCCAAGCCAGCTCTCTCAGAGAAGGTAACCATGACAATTCAGGGTCAGTGTGCCCTTGGTAAATCCAAACTGGCTGTTCCCAGTCACCATCTTGGTTTTTATGCACCTGAAAAGGGAAGGAGGCCAATATGGAAGATTTGCGTCATAATTTTCCTGGGAACTGAGGCTAGGTTCACCAGCCTATCGTGCTCTGGATCCTCCTTCTTGTAAAAAAAACAGATTTGCCTTTTTCCAGTCATCTGGAAATTTTCTCTGATAAACACAACCTTCCAAAATTTAAATGGTCAGCAGCCTTGCAGTAATAAAGACCAGCTCCTTCAGCTCCCTCACATGCATCCCACTGGGTCCCATGAAGCAGTCTTTGTCCAGTTTGCTTCTGTAGTCCCCAGTTCTGTCTTCCTCCAACATGGTTAGTATTTCTCTCCCTCTGACTGTGCCACTAGACTCAGGGAACCTCAGAGGCTTGTGAGCAGACCTTGCTAGTAAAAACTGAAGCAAACAAGGCACTGAGCACCTTGGATTTTTCTATGCTGTTCTTAGGTAGGCCCCCTACCTTGTCATAGTGTGCCCACATTTTCCTTCATCTTTCTTTTGTTGCCAAAGTAATTACGGACACTTTTCCTGGTATTGTTCATATCCTTTGCCAATTTCAACTCCAGCCGAGCTTTGGTCTCTGAACTCCATCCCCCCATGTTTTCATACTGACTGGCTAGCTCATCCCAGCTTCCTTTCAAACCCTCCCTTTTGATGTCTGAGTTCAGGCAAGTGTTGCTCATTTGGCCAAGCTCTTCCTCTGCCAATTCTGCTCACATTTCAGCTCACCAGAGAGACTGGTTTTGTGCTATGAGCATGGTGTCTTTGAGTATTAGCTCATTCTTTTAGGCTCCATCACTTAGGCAGGTTTCTTGACCAAGTCCTCTTCCTTTCTTCTGAAGTCCAGAATCTTTTATTCTGCTATTTGCCTTCCTCACTTCTTTTGGAACCTTAAGGTCCTGGAGTCATTGCTGCCAAGGTTCTCATTGCTGCCAAAGTTGTCCTTGACCTGTACATTGCCTACTAGTCCCTTCTTGTTTTTGAGTAACAAATCCAGCATCTGAGGCAAAAAATTTGTTCTTGATGCCCCACAGAAATTGGCTGGATTGCTTCTACCTCACTGGGTGGAGTGTCTTTGCATTAGAATCAGAGGGAAGGTCAAGAGGGCAGATGTTGTAGGAGGAGCCTACTGTAGGCCACCCACCCAGGACAGAGAGGTGGATGAAATATTCTATAGGCATTTAGGAGAAATCTCATGATCATTTGCCCTTGTTCTTGTGGAAATAAAACTCAGCAGAGCGGGACCAGTCCCAGAGATTCCTGGAATGTGTGGGAGACAACTTCCTGATGCAGCTGGTGAGAGAACCAACTAGATAAGGTGTCCTGCTGGATCTCCTCTTTGTAAACAGAGAAGGACTGGTGGGTGATGTGGCAGTTGGAGGACGACTAGGGCACAGCATCA
Source organism: Athene noctua (assembly GCF_965140245.1). Taxonomy (NCBI): domain Eukaryota; kingdom Metazoa; phylum Chordata; class Aves; order Strigiformes; family Strigidae; genus Athene; species Athene noctua. Next base: position 17,321,349 of record NC_134037.1, on the reverse strand, counting down.
CTAAATAATAGAGTTCTCTATTCTTAGAGAGGCCAGGAGAGGGCTAAGCAGAACTGACATCCTGGACTTCCAAAGGGCTGACTTTGGCTTGTTTGGGCACCTGCTTGACAGGATCCCTTGGGAGACGATCCTGAAGGGTACAGGGGTCCAGGAAGGCTGGGCACTCTTCAAGAAGTGTTAATGGCTCAGGAGCAGGCGGTCCCCAGGTGCTGTAAGAGAAGCTGTCAACAGAGAAGACCACTCTGGCTGAACAAGGAGCTTTGGGTGCAACTTGGAGAAAAGGAGAGTTTACAGCCTTTGGAAGAAGGGGCTAGCCACACACAGTGATTACAAAGAGGCTGTGAGGCTATGCAGGGAGGAAATCAGGAGGGCTAAAGCTCAGCTGGAAATTATCTGGCTTTAGCAATCAAGGACAAGAAGAAAGATTTCTATGTGAGCAGCAAAAGACAAAGGAGACCTCCATTCCCTGCTAGATGCAGGAGGAAACATGGTGACAAGCGATGAGGAGAAGGCTGAGGTCCTTAATGCCTTCTTTGCCTCAGTCTTTAATAACAAGTCTAGTTGTATTGAGGGAATCCATCCTCCTCAGCCAGAAGACAGAGACAGGGAGAACGACCCCCCCGCAATCCAAGAGGAGATAGTTGGTGACCTACTGCATCACACAGACACGCACAAGTCTATGGGACCGGATGGGATACACCCGAGGGTGCTGAAGGAGCTGGCTGGGGTGCTCGCCAAGCCACTTTCCATCATCTACCAGCAGTCCTGGCTGACTGGGGAGGTCCCAACAGATTGGAAATTGGCCAATGTGGCACCCATCTATAAGAAGGGTTGGAAGGATGATCCGGAAAATTACAGGCCTGTCAGCTTGACTTTGGTGCCCGGGAAGCTGATGGAGCAGCTCATCCTGGGTACCATCATCCAATATGTGCGGGACAACCAGATGCTCAGGCCCAGTCAGCATGGGTTTATGAAAGGCAGGTCCTGCCTGACAAACCTGATCTCCTCCTATGACAGAGCGACCTGCTTATTGGATGAGGGAAGGGCTGTGGATGTTGTCTACCTTGACTTTAGTAAGACCTCTGACACCGTTTCCCACAGCATTCTCCTGGCAAAACTGGCTGCTCGGGGCTTGGACGGGCACACGCTTTGCTGGGTAGAAAACTGGCTGGATGGCCGGGCCCAAAGAGTTGTGGTGAATGGAGTTAAATCTGGTTGGCGGCTGGTCACGAGTGGTGTCCCCCAGGGCTCGGTTTTGGGGCCACTCCTGTTTAACATCTCTATTGATGATCTAGACGAGGGGATCGAGTGCACCCTCAGTCAGTTTGCAGATGACACCCAGCTGGGTGGGAGTGTTGATCTGCTCGAGGGCAGGGAGGCTCTGCAGAGAGACCTGGACAGGCTGGAGCCATGGGCTGAGGCCAACTGGAGGAGTTTCAATAAGACCATTTTTCCCAATATATTCCTCATGTGCACCACAGGGACTTTATCCCCATCTACAGCACGTGGAGGTTTCGACTGAGCCAGGCCAGCTCGTCTAGCAGATCCTCTTGTGTTGACTAGCCAGGTGGCCTTTGCTAGATGCATGTCCCAGTCTTTGAAGGTCCCACCTCCCAGTGCTTTCAGTGTGGTTTTTAACAGTCCATTGTAGCGCTCGATCATCCCAGAGGCTGGTGCGTGGTAGGGGATATGGCAGACCCACTCGATGCCGCGTTCTTCTGCCCAGGCACTTATGAGGTTGTTTCAAAAGTGGGTCCCGTTGTCTGACTCAATTCTCTGTGGGGTGCCGTGTCACCACAGGATTTGGGTTTCAAGGCCCAGGATGGTGTTCCGGGCAGTGGCGTGGGGCGCTGGGTAAGTTTCCAGCCATCCAGTGGTTACTTCCACCATTGCGAGCACGTGGCGCTTCCTGTGGCGGGTCTGTGGCAGTGTGATGTAGTCGATCTGCCAGGCCTCTCCATATCTATATCTTAGCTATTGCTCTCCATTTCGCTGGGGCTTCACCCTCTTGGCATGTTTGATTGCAGCACACGTCTCACACCCGTGGATCTCTGCAATGGTGTCAATAGTAAGGTCCACCCCTCGATCTCGAGCCCACCTGTATGCTGCATCTCTACCTTGGTGGCCCGAGGTCTCGTGGGCCCAGCGAGCTATGAACAGTTCACCTTTGTGCTGCCAGTCCAAGTCCACCTGAGCCACTCTAATCTTAGCAGCTTGGTCTGCCTGCTGGTTGTGTCGATGTTCATCAGTGGCCCGACTCTTGGGTACATGGGCATCCACATGGCGCACCTTCACAACGAGGTTTTCCACATGGGCTGCAATATCCTGCCATACTTCAGCAGCCCAGACGGTTTTACCCTTACGTTGCCAGTTGCTCTGTTTCCATTGCTGCAGCCATTTCCACAGGGTATTCGCCACTGCCCACGAGTCGGTGTAGAGGTAGAGCCTCGGCCACTTTTCCCACTCAGCAATATCCAAAGAGAAAGTAAAATCAAAGTTTCCCGCCCCTGGACCTGATGTCAGCATGGTATGAATAACCCGGCTGGAGATCCCTTCCCCCTCTCTCTCTGCTGGGGAAACTTAACGCTATCCTAGCTGAACCAGGACAATGATCTTCAAGATCCTTTCCAACCTAGATGATTCTGTGATTCTGTGGGTGGCTCCTCCAGATGTCAGAGCAATTTTACATTCCCAAAGAAGCTTGGGTCTACAATTGTGAGCTTTCTTGTAGTTATTTAAGGCTTCATGTGGTTCCTCTTCCTGATCAGGCAGTTTACAGCAGGTGCCCCAGCAGTGTTCCCCATGCTGTTCTCCCCACTGATCCCGACCCCTCAGATCTCAGTTGGCTTGTTGCTCACTCCAAAGAGGAGAGTTCCAGGAAGAGACACTTGTTTGTGTAGAACACAACTTCCACTAATTTTCCTGCCTGCTTTTCCAAAAGAGCTTATATCCTTCTATCACAGCACTCGGCATGAACTTTGCCACCCTGTCTTTGTGATCCCAAAGAGGTCACAGCTCTGCAGCTGTGCCCATACTTCCAGTCCCTCTGGTTTCTTTCGTGGGCTGTGTGTGTTCAGAGTGTCACACTCCTTTCTCAGGGCAAGCGAGTGAGCCTCTTGCTGCCTGCTGTCCCTGGCCAACTCTGTCCATCCCCAGCCTTCCTCCACACATCTCTTGGGGGTTGTCTCCATCCTCACAGGTTCCCCAGTTGTGAAACTTCATTTTAACCTGGATCTTGAAACACCAATTATCCATAAAATGAACTGTTCCCTGTTAGCATGGTAGGCTGTGGAAACAATGAGCAAGAGAGCACTCTCTGCATTCCTTGCAAAACCACAAAACTCAGGACATTATTTTGCTTAAAAACTCAGATACAATAAACCCATATCATTACTGGAAAAAAAATCTGGTTTGGCTTTTTGTCTTTCATTATTACAGAGTAATAATTCTCTATTTTTTTAAACAGGAATTAGTATTTGCATTCCTATTTGAGGTGCAGCAGTGTTAAACCACTGCCCATCTGCTGCAGAATACGCAATCTGCACTATAGATTCAAATGTAATGAATTTATTCACTGAACTGTAAAGTGGTTCTGCATTCTGCTGGAATTTACCAAGTAAAAGAGTCTGAAATTTGATATAAAACTGATTCATTTAAACAGAACAGGAATAATCCCTTATACTCTTTTTTTTGTTGTTGTTGTAACCTCGAACAGGGCTGTACGGCACTGTGACATCTGTTCTTTCCCTAAACTGCTACTTAAGTGGCCAGTAGAGCGGTATCATTACACAGACAGGACAGGGGAACGACAGTAAAAAATTTTGCTTAACCGATTGTTTGCAATGCAAACCAGCATGTATTCTTTAGAAAGCTGAAATAATGACTAAAGGTAAACATTTCATGTCTTTTTAAAATATAGAAATAGCTGAATGAAAATATACTCATGGACCTCCTTAACAGCTTGAAGACAGTTCAGACTCTTTATTATTCTAGTAGGATACAAGGCAGTGTGTATTATTATTTTCACATTTTGTTGGATCAGCACCCACACAGTAATGCAGATACACAACTTCTACCTTAAATATTTCTCTATTATTCTCAGATTATCTGAAATGACAGACATGTCTACACCTCAAACCTAATTTTAAATGAGATAACTTCATTTAGTGTGATGGGTTACTCAACTATTTTTTCAAGTACACAGTACTCCCACAAGGGTGTAAACTCAGTTTATCAAGAAAATCTTGGAATAGTTAATATTCAAGTAACTTCAAATTTTCTTCTTTTAGAGTATATTGTCTTTGAAAAGCTTGATTAAGTTGAACTATATTAACAGAAAGTTTTAAAATTAAAGTTTTGTGTTGGGGGTATTTATTTCAATCAGAGTTCTGAGAATTTATGTACTCCTACATACTTGCTTCTTTTTTTTTTTATGACTGAATTACACACATGGTAACATGATTTACAAATTAAGCATTAGTAATGCTGTTTTAAAATACCACTAAAGGTATGTGGAATGAATGCAATAAACGTGTTTGTAAAATCATATCATCAAAAAAACAGAAAACGATTTATGAGAAATGTAAAACAGCTGAAACCTAACCGTTAAGAACTATTAGTCAAACAGAAATATAACATTCTTTAAAATTAAAAAGAAAAAATTTTATGCCCGTAACCCCTTGCTTTAAGGCAATTAAAATGTAGGTAAAAATCTGAATTAATGGCATGAATTTGACACTCTGAGTAGTCCTGACCATATACGAGTATGAAATGGCCTAGATTCTGTACGTGTGTGATCAGTACAAATGTGTACTGCTTGGATAATTGCTCTTATTTAGTTCTGACAAGCTGATAAGTACAAAAGCTTTAAAAACCGTGCTTCACTATTTCTGTGTCACTGTGTATGGTGGGTAGGTGTGTGTTCCGGGGAAGCCGCTCCATCTCTGATAACCCAACCAGTCCAACATTCAGAACTGCTTCATTTTCTCTCTGTGTAACCCAAAGTGTCGCTGTCAAACCTACGCCATTCCTACTGATGGAATCGGCGCCGCAGCAATCCAGACAGCGTGATCTGAAAAAAACAGGAGCTGTAGCACTGGAAACTGCACTCTGGGGGAGAAAACTGAAACCCAGCCTACAGCTCCAAACCCACGCCACTCCGAAGTGAGCACAACCCGTGGCTAACCTTTTACACCAACACAGCATCTGACGATGACTCTTCCCTGGGGTTTGTTTAAGGTAACTAAAGAGTAGTTTCAGGACCAGCGCTCTCAACCTGGAGCTTCCAGTTTGTAGCGCTGACCCCGCGGAGCGCTAGCTGGGGGTAGGCCTCAACCACCGGCACGGAGGCGAACCGGCAGCCCCCGCCCCGCTGCCCCGGTCACGGCGGCGTTCGGCCACACGCGCGCAGGGGGACGGGGGGGTTACCGGCCCCTTCCCCCGCCGGCGGCTGCCAGGAGGCACCCCGGCTCCCGGGGCAGCCGCACCGGCCTCCTCCGCGCTGCCAAACCGCCCGGCGGCTCTGCCGGGCCCGGCTCGCCCCTGCTCACGGGCCGCGTTGCCCCGGGCGTTGCGGCCGCCATGAGCGCCCCGTGACGGCTGCCCGGGCGCCAGCGGGGCAGGGCCGGGCCAGGCCGGGCTCCCCGCCCCGCCACACCCCGCCCCGCCACACGGCGGGTTCCCCACTCCGGGCTCCGCGGGTGCGCAGCGCAGCGGGATGGCGCCGACGGTGCTGGAGCTGGCCCACTGGAGCACCTGGGCCGTGTGCGCCGTCGTCAAGCTGCCGCAGCTGGCGGCGGTGCTGGCGGCCGGGTCGGCGCGGGGGGTCAGCGTGGGCAGCGTCCTGCTGGAGCTGGCGGGGTAAGGCGGGGGGGGAACACCCGACCGACGCGACACACGGGGACAACGCGGAGCGCCAGCCCCCGCCCCGCCCCGCCCCGCCATGCCGGGGGCCTGCACTGCGCGCGCAGCTCGGGGGGGGGGGGTCGGGGGGGTGTCGGGCGCGGCGGCACCGCCTCGGTGGGGCCGCCCTCAGCGGCGGCGGGGCCGGTCGGGCTGTGCTGCGGCCGCGGGCGGCTCAGCTCCTTCCGTGACAGCCGGCGGGTGTGCGGGGCGGCTGCAGGGAGTGGCAGCGACAGCCCGTGCTCTGCTCGGGTTTAAACCGGCTCCTCTCTGTCACTCAGGTCACCCCCCGCCGGCTCCCCGCGCCTCCCCTGTGCCGGCGCCGCGTCCTGCCTTCACGGCGCGCACGAACTGCCGAGCAGAAACTTCCTGGTTTGGTGTTTCCGCGCCGTTGGTTAAGGGAAAACGGATTTTTTAACGTGCCCAGAACCAACCCGGGCCACCCATGTAGCTGGGGACAACGTGCTGTTGGGTTTAAGCCATGTATTTCGGTTGTTTGATGGTCTGGGTGCCCTGTTGGGCAGGTAGTTGTACCAGTTAGACAGGCTTCTCTCACCCGAATAAGTAAAACATAATCATTCTTTAAGAAAATTATAAACCATGTCAAACGCCAATGATTTGTCAGTCTGTAATAAGCTCACATGGGCTAGGCTTATTAAATCTTGCTTAAAGAGGATTGTATGGAATGAAAAATAAATAAACTGCGTGCATGTACATTCAGATGTGGGTGCAAACATGTGAGAAGATCCCTTGAAAAGGTTTGTGTTTGCTGAACCGAGGGATGGAGGTGGCCAGAACACGCCGCACCAAGTTTAAAAAGGGCTTTTTATCAGAAAAATCACCTCACAAAAATGACATGTGATTTCTGAATGCACTTGTGACTCGTCTTCAGTTAGGGGCACTGGCCGGTCTGGCTCTGCAGAGGCTTAGGTGTACGGACACCTTTCTGCACAGAGCTGTGCGGAATCCCCTTGGTCTCCACTGCAGCCGTTGTGCCACCCACGTTTGTCCACAGCGCTGAACCCCTGTTGTTGCTGGTTACTGGTAATACACCTCAGAGTAAGTGAACTAAATTCTAGTTCCAGAAAAGATAACTTACCCCACAGCCCCTGCCAAGGAGCGGTGGTAGCATTTTAAAATCATTCATGTGTATTGATGTGCACTGAAAACGCTTTGTAAGTCATGTCTCAGATGGGTGTGGAGGAGCCGTAGCTCGTCTCCTCAGCGCCTGGGTGATAACCGCAATACCCACACCGCTGCAGGTTGTGCGACTGCTCTGGGCAAAACTGTTTTGGAAGAGTTACAAGGAGGCAACATGTATTGTGACTGTTTGTTTATTTAGTAGACTATTTATCCTGGACTATTTGTCCAGCTGCAGAGATCTTTGGGGCTACTGGTGCAAACTGGGATGGTTCTGTGGAGTTAGCATGCAGTGACCTGGCAGAGGAGTGACTCAGAAACATGAGGCAAGGAGTCTAATTTGACCCTACAAGAAATAAGACTTCTAGGAAGTTCAGATACTTAAAATTCTGAATACTCCAAAAGCCAGTTTCTTACACGACAGGCAGTTCCTTAATGCCATCTTCCTATGCCTGAAACCATTGATTTTTCCTTATATAAAACTATGCCCTAAGAGTCCTTTGTATTTTGTCTGCAGCCTTGAAGTTTCTGTCTAAGCCCATGGACTTGCATGAAAGCTGAAGAAAGTAAAGAAATGTGATAGAAGTTCAATTCCTTTTAGATACTATACGGTGGAATGGCAGGAAGAGGAATGGCCATTGATTGGTGTACTTCAGAACAGACTCTCAGTCTGACCCACCTACACTGGGCAATTTTATAACAATGTAGTCTAGATGGCTTGCACTTTGTCTTCATGTTGTTCTGATCAGTTTGACAGCTACACCCATCTGGAGCCTTTTGGCACAACAAAACAGTAAAAAGGAAGTTGTGAAGGAGCTGTCCTGTCCCTTCATGCAGTCATGCTGTTTTGTGTCTTTCTGTTCAGCTTTCTTGTGTTTCTGAGGTACCAGATCTATTATGGTTACCCTCTGCAGACATATCTGGAATACCCCATCATCATTGCACAAGGTAATTTTTTAAAGTCATGATTTGGAAATAAAGCAGGGCCCATTCAGCACTCCAAGGCTCTGCATGTAGGTACAATACTTCACTGCAGTGATGTGAATCCACTGACCAGTTCTAGCTGGAGTCAGGGGAAAGAGGGAATGAGTATCTCAAATATAATGGAATTCTTACAAATTTTATGAAAACGGGTAGAGGAGAAAAATCTAATTAATACATACACAGTGGAGTTGCAGTATAAGTTCATCCTCACCAGTGTAAGTGATTCCACATGGGAGAAAAGCATTATAACACTCCAGACTTTATGAAAAGCTTCATTTTGGAGCTTGCAGTGTTTTGGACATCAATCAAATTTGAGAAACAAAACCTGCAAGAAACAAATTTCCATAGACATGGTGCCCAGTGGAACTGTCAAAGATTGCATTTGGGTCCCTTCTCTCCCTTCTGTGACGAGCGATCTTTTATTTATTTCAGATGTCATTCTCCTTTTGCTTATTCTGCGTTTCAGTGGAAACATGAAACAAGCTTTGTTCTATGCAGTCACGTATCCTTTCAAATCTGGGAATTTTGGTTTATGTAGCTTGTTTGGTAGTTCTTTGCATAGCAGCTATGTCATCATTTGTTTTGTGCTACCATTGTAAATAATTTTCAGCTGCCCCTCAACGTGCATTTCACGTTCACATGGTGATCTCTGGGATCACAGAAAATCTCTACAAGAAGTAAACTTTATATGTAGCTGTGCTTTAGAAGGCCCACAACTGATAAGGAGTAAGATCAATTCTTAATTTACATCTTAACTAGAGATACAGGGTGGAAATGATGAATCTTTTTTATTTGATTGATGAACACAGCAGAGTTTGGCTTTTTTTAAAAGAAATAGGACTTGGGTTTAAATCTTGTGCTTTGGAGCAGATCTTGAGAAACTGCTCAGCCAAAGACAGTGTGAAAAACAGGAATGCTTAATGTTTCAACCAGTGCTTAATCTTTTATCTAGATTGTCTAGTCTGTTATAAAGTTTCAATAAGATTACTTCCAGATGCTTAAAGAAATCTTATTCCCCAGGCAGTTTCAAGAGCTTTTGTATCCTAGAATGTTCAGTGTTATGAGAACTTAACATAACGTAAGATTCTGGGGGGGCTGGTACGTGCTAACACTGCGGAAGTGGATAATAGACCTGGCCATGGTAAGTGCTGTGTGATTATTTGAAATTAGGTCCACATATGAAATAACTTTCTTTCTGGACATCTCGATTAGTGAAATATCACCTTGTATTTGTCCTTGTAAGAATTAATCGTCTGGGTTAGCTTTCAGAACAAACCCAGTTTTCAAATACTGCTGTTTTCCTTCTGTGAGTAGCTGGAAAACATAGCACCGGCAATAGAGACTGTATGGGAAAAAAAAAAAAAAATGTTCAGAGGTAAAGTTGTTAATTGTGTTGCCTTAATTAAAACTAGCAAAGGTTTAAGGTGTTGAAAAAAGATCTCCTCTTTAGTCCTAATGCCATAATCCCCATTGATAAACCTTTAACATAAGAGGAAAAGAATAGAGCATTGGTTAAAGCATTTGAAATAGGGAATGCTCAGTATTTCACAAGATCTTTTTTCCCTTTAGTGCTAGCATTTTACAAGAAAAATATAATCTGATAATGCCCTATGCAGCTTAAAGATGGTCTTTTTACAAGAAGAAAGTTAAAATTTAATTGAGATGAGCTGGAGTTGCTAATACGCAAGGTGATACAAATGGGGATAAAAGCTTCTAAGCATTAATACCAATCCTTACTTGCAAGGGAAATCTGGGCATGGCACAGAGACCCCTGTGGAGGTCCCCTCTACCCACTGCCTTTGGAAAACCCCCCTTAAAAGGATGACAGAGTGAATAGTCCATTCCCTTCATTATTTTTTCCCACCAATTGGACTCATTTTCTACACATTCTTGTCAGTTTTCTCATTCTTTTATGGTTTAGTTTGCCAGACATAATGGTAACAGATGGTCTGAATCAACCTTGCTGTTTAGACTAGATCAGTCTCATTTTAGCTAACTCTCATAAACAGTTTTATGTAGCAGGTTGAGAAGCTTTTTTATTTCTTTGCTTCTTACTGTATTTGCTTCTATCAAGCATTTGCCAACAGCAGTAGCAATTGTGCTTTTTGCTTTTTTCTGGGCAGTACCTCAGAAATCAGTGCCTTGCTTTTGGCAACTTCAGTTTTTTGCTTCAGGGTTCCTTAGTAAGAAGCTGAAATGCTTGGGTTGCCAAACACTGAAAAAGTTTTGGTTTGTTTTGTTGTTTTATTCTAAATGAAAAAGCAAGTCCTTGTTTTCAGTAAGTTACATACTAACAGCCATAAACTAAACATTCAGATAATGCAATGGCAGAGGTTCTTTCTCTTTTTTTACCTGCTTTTCAGAATTTGTGCACGTTCATCAGTGCGGCCAGTAAGCTGGCTCAGCTGCGGTGTCTCTGGCAGACAAAAGATTCCGGACAAGTGAGCGCCTTGACCTGGAGTATGTCTGCATATACCTGTGCAAGTAAGCTATGGGCAACTTGGTGTGAAGCACTGAGTTTTGATCTCCTCTTAATGCCTTTTCCACTGGGTTTTTACTCCATCATAGCAGGTAGGAATCTTGCCTAATGTAGTTTCCCTTAGTGCCGACTTCTGAGACTCAGATACCACGCAGTCTCTTGAAATCAAGTTTTATCATTGACACCAGCTCAGTCACAATGACACTTTGACTTAGAAAACATGCAAATATGGCCAAGGGTACCTGATACAGTTGAAATAACCGAAAGAGTGTCTTTTCAAAGAAAAGATTTTCATGTTCTAGGATTTAATAAAATTGCTAGTGATCCAGCATGAAAAGGTGCTAAATTTTGGGTTAGACAATCAGGCAACGCTGGTTCTGAAAAGTTATCTACAAATAAATACACACTTAATGGTAAATACCTTTAACTCTATGACTACATATAAATACATTTCTCAACAGAGGAGAATTTAAGAACGTACCAAGAACAGTGATTTGTGAAGTTCATGTGTTAATTACCTAGTGGTCTGCATGAAGAGTTCTTCAAACAGCTATTTGTCAGGAGTGCCTTTGTCATATTAACAAAACTTGTTTAAAATAGTCTTGCTGTAAAACAGTGATTCTGGATCTATTTCCCCATGAAACAAATGTTTTAAAGTCAACAATTAGAAGTTGTGGTACACTTGTTGAACAATGGCAATAAATTTTGTGAATGGTTTTAGTCTGCTGCAAACATGAAATAATTAATGTTTAGATTTGTTGTGGGAAGGAAAGCTGAATTCCTCATATTTGCGGAAGCCTAAAAGCATGCATGTGAACATTCACAATGGTTAAGTCACGCTAACTCAATTGTGGGTGTAGCTCAGTATCAACTACTGAAGGAGGAGGCTGAACAGAAAGAGAAGTAGTAAACTGACCACATCCATCTAGTGAGATAAATAGATACAGATAAAAAATTCTATCAGTGATTTCCTTATTAAAAAAGACCTTTAATACAGTGACGCTCAACTTTGAGAGCTTGATCTCTGAAGCTAAAATAGTGAAGAGTGGGAATGTCTATACAATTTATATTTTCTCTATTGAAAAATAGACATTTCATAATTTTTTGAAGGTATAAATGTGTTGTATCTAGTCTGCTAATCAGTATTCATTCAATTTACAGCAAGAATATTTACAACTGTAATGACTACGAATGATCTCGCAGGTGAGTAAAGCATGGAACTAACTGCCTGCTTTTCCAAGATAACAGCTGCTATGGTAGTTTTTAGAAAGCAGTTATCTGCTCTCAGGAGAACAAACCATGAACCTGGCAGGTTAGCATGGTGACGGAAGGAGTTACTGCTAAAAAAGTAGCACGGGATTACAAATCAGTCAAATACCTAGAGAAAACAAAAAAACCTGCATACGCTTATCATGTGGTGACAAGTGGTCCAATAGCCATTATTTTTTTCAAAAGGCAGAAGCACTACGAAATTAACTTTATTATGAAAAGAGTAGAATAAAGCATTAAAAATCTTTAGTATTTAAACACATAAATAAAATTTAGTAAAATGCAACTTTAAAAATGTAGTAATTGAGCAATAGCTTTTCAAATAATGTGTTTCCTTTTGTGGGGTTTGTGCATTAAAAAATTCTAGAAAACTGAAGTTCAGTTTAGTATATGAATACTAATTGTAATGATTACAACATTCAGAACGTTTATGGCAGGCTGAAAATGAAATGGTAGGCTGGGAAGAAGCTCACAAAAAACTGGTTTAAAATATATATTTTGCAGCTGATTTCATTATAAAGCAAATTTATTTAACAGCTTCTTACCATCCTGACAAAACTGAAAGAGCTAAGGAGTGCAGCAGATTTTTCAAGAAATGGTTTGAAATCAAGACTTTGTGGATATAAGAACAGTAACAAAATCACATTGTACTTTATTTGGTGGTTCCTTGTTCTAGTTCAAAACTGGTATTTCATCAGAAACATGAATGGATTATTTTTTTTTACGCAGCCCCCTGCATCACAATTAGGCTCTAGTTTTACAAGCAGTTTGAGTGGCTCTTTCACTGGAAAAGGAAGTCCCCTTTTCAATCACTTATTTTCACTTCTACGCTTGCTGCTTTCTCTTTGCCAGAGTAAGAGTTTTGGGGCCATGTGGTTAAACTGGATCACCAAAAAATTGACATAATGTGCATATAGAAATATAGTCTGGGTCAGTTATTGAGTCCAGTTCACCCACAGCTACACACTTACGCTGATCAGAAGTGAGAGAGGTATATTGAGGGGAGGAAGGAAGGGAGAAAAACACCATGAAAGTACTAAGCAGGCTCTTGAAATCAAAGCTGGCTCTGGTTAAAGCTGCTTTTTAAAATGTAGCACGATACACTTCGGAACATGGAAGAGATGGGAGCAAACATTGATACTGCGCTGCTCTAATGGAAAATGTTTCCACTTCCAACACTGAACATTCCGGCATGTTCATCTTAGTTTCATACACACATCATAAAACTGTCAAATATCACATATTTCTCAAAAAAAGTTTTGTGTACAGTTCTGTGAATATTCCATTTACCAAACAGATATTAGATACACCTGTACTTCCCACTGTGTTCTCACCAGGTATACTATGCTTATTTTGATTTTAAAAAAATCCAAAAGTTAATCAGGATACTGAAAAACTGCTTTTTTCTCAGTTGTCAGATTTCCTCTCATTAAAATCTAACAGATACAAGTATCTCCTGTCTCCCTGAAGTCTAAACTTAACAGATGGCAGTAGAGAATAATCTTTTTATTATAAACAACACACATGATTATAAAGGACATGTGAGCTGTGGCTCCTGAGTTAAATTTTAGGTGTAAATATAAATTTGTATGAGGTGACTCAAACTTGTACTGTTTTCCTGGTTTTGTCACATAGGAATTAAAAGCACTTGTACTGTATTATCTTAAGATATCACTCGCAAGTGCTGAATGCTCTTCACTGCTCTATTTACTTTGAGAATGTCTGGATTCCTGAACATGGTAATTAAACTAATTGACTGAAAAGAGTTGCAGAATGGGAACCATTTGTACACCAGTGAAGGTTTATAAAACGTGTCTTCTGAAAATTACAGCAGTTGATTCTTTTCCATTCATGCTTACAAGATTTTTTTTTTTCCCTTTTAGTTCTCATCCGTTTCATAATCATGCTCATTCTCAATATTTGGGTCACAGCCACTATCCTGCACTACAGGAAAATTAAAAAGACTGATTAGAAGACACTCATCAGCACATAACATAGTTACCATCGAAAAACCCTGATATAATTAAGCTTAAACAACATAACAAAGGTTGAGGAGCTCTCTCTCTTAAGCATAGTATTTATCCCTAAGCATAATTAGTAGTCATGCTTATTTTCTCATAGAAATAATTCTGATAAGATACTTCATTTAAGCAGCATATTTTTATTGGTCATTTAAGACAAGTTTCACTGGTATCACATTTTCTCTGGACTTTTTTTACTAGATGAACAAGGTTATTTTATATTCAGATGTTTATATATTATCGTATCACTTCAGTACTTTCTGGTTACATTAAGCAATTTTCTTCAATTATACAAGAGTAATTTTGCACCAACATATCAACGCGTCTTTCTGCATCTGCTGTGAGTTTGAAAAACAACAGATGTTTGTCATCTTCCTGCAAGCAACTCAGTCAGACATTAACTATGTATTTTAGGATGAAGAAAATTGGGAATCAAGGCCCAATCCAAAATGAGGTTCTAAATGTATTTTACTAAGTCACAAATCCAGTTGGGATTGTAGTGCTTACATGCAACACTTAAATAGTACAGTTTATACAGCTGATACAGGATACCCATGGCCACTTTCAATATACCTGTTTTTTATTAGAATAAGAGCAAAACCTCCACTATGAATTCTTCTTTTTCAACCCGAGCTCTCATTCACTGAACATACTGTTTTGGGAGCAGCAGAGACTACAATATATAGGAATCAATGAAACTCTGACCAATCAGAGTTCCTCAACTGACACCCAGACTCCCCAAATGCAATCCCTACCGACAGTGGCTGTTTACATGTCCAGCTTGGGGCGTCACAGCAGACTCATCTCAAATGGTTATCAGTTTGTGATGATACCGCTCTGTGCTTTCTCAGTTTTTAGCCTGTCTGTGCTAAGTGTGCTGAAAAACATAAAAGACTTCACTTAAATTTCTACTTTGGAGACTCTAATTTGCAGTAAGTGTATCAAAAAGGGAAAAGGATATTCTTGAGAACTATTGGCGAGGGGTTTTGCTTTTAGAAGTAATGCCTTTCCACCCAGAAGTTACAGCAGTAATCATATAGCTTGCCTTCAATTCTCATTACATTCTCCAAAATGAAGAGACGCCTTTTCAAGAGTTCTTACGGTAGTGTCACTGTTAAAACCAAGGCACCCTTGGTTCTGACACTCTTGAAAACTACAGGAAAACTGCATTGACAACATTTGAGGCAGGTTTTCCTTGCAATGTGCTAAATCACTGGACTCTTGTGGAAGAGTGGGATCTGCAAAAGCAGATGTTTCCACCAGTGTACACTCAGCAGTCAGAACGAGACCTTCACCGTCAGAAAACAGCTGCTTTTTAATTTTAATTTTAGTGCGGGAAGGGGTGGGAAGAGGTATGTCTGTGGGCATAAGATTTGATGTATCTCACATTATTGAGAGCAAGTTAAAAGATGAGGATTTTTCACTGCTTTAATAAATTGTATAAATGTTTCTCTGTTGGTTGAGAGAGTAACTGTAAACATGCTGTTACTGATTTTACTAAAGTTGTGTAAAATATCTGAAGTGGTATGAATGGTGGCAAGGGGGCATGTGATACATTTTCCAGGTCATATTAATAAATACTGTTCTTCATGATTGATTAATGTCATTCTTACAGTTAATTTTCATTAATTTAATTTTTTTATTGTTTCCATATATGGAGAAAAAACTAAATACTCATTACAGGTCATAATGGGCAGCTTTCACCTTAATATTTGAAGCATCAGGCTGTGTATTAACCTGTAAAATTCCAGCATCTTGAAAGAAAAAAAACACACCTCATCTCATTTTTTTAATTGAAGCCTCTTCTTGGTAGATAAAGATTTGTGTAGAGTCCAAACCCTCTCTGTTATGGACATCTTTCATAGTCCTGAGTGATGCTGCAGCAAAATGAAGACACTCCATTTTCGATTTGAGGATCAGCACTTCAAGTTGGGTTTTGTCATCATAAAACACAGAAAATGCATTTAAGAAAAGTTCTTTATAGGTTACTTAACATATTTCAAATAAATTGTCTTAGAAACCTGTGGAAAGAAAGAGACTAAGGAAAACAACAAAGCTGGTTAATTCACAAGCTTAAGGTAATTTTGTGGACTTGGAAAGTTTGATTACAAGTTCTCATTCATCTGCAAGAGAGGAACAAATGAGTAGGTAGCAGTAAATAGTTTTACACGCCTTTTTCTCCCCCCAGAGAACAATTTATTTCACTTGCCTAAGACAGGCGCACGTTCAAGTCCTGAGCAAGCCCGATAGCACAGACCCTGTGGTTTGGCAATACATAAACCATAATCTTCTCAGTAGCTGGATTAAAGGCAGTAGCTTTAGACAAGATACACAGGGAGGATGAATCTTGTTAAACTTGTCATTCAGCAGTACCAGGGCGGACACAAGCTGTCGGCTGCATAACGCGTCTTGGATTTATTGCAGTGTGTGTAAGCCAGCAAGCAACTTTTATCCATAGGGCTGGAAGGTCTCCATCCACCGATCCTGTCTAAGTGCTGAATTATGCACTCAGTGTCCAGTTGTACCAGTCACAGAATGCTCACAGGTAACACAGCCCTTCCTGTCTGGCTGATAAAGTGTGGGTGCTGTCAGGGCTTTCAAAAAGTATGGGTTTTCTCGCTGTGAAAAGACAAGATCTGAATTCTCGTAGAGTCCACTGAATAACCCCAAATATCTCCAGCTATGGCTATGATGAACTAAGACTCTGCATTTGGTAACTGATAAGCTACAAGCTGCACTTAGCCACAAAGCTCAGTTTAACAGTATGAAAGAGAAAACGTGAGATCTACTAGGAAAAAAAAGAAATGAGCACACAATTCCAGAGACAGCAGGTTGCAGGTCTGAAAGTGAGGATGTAGAGTCAAAGATGGGTGTAGTTTACTTTTCCCAAAAGCCTGTTTCTGAACGGTCCTCAGTGAACAGGAACGTTGTACACAAATGCAAACCTATTGTCGTCCCCACCCTATGGGCCTCCGTAACGCTTCGCATTTTGTGCAGAGTACAACTACGTAGGCATCAATGTGTTCCTTTGTGCTACTCTAATGCAGCATAAGATCTTATTGCTTTGACCGTGCAGAAGTCCCTGTCTGACCCGAGTCTCTTCCACTGCCTTACATTGTGCATGTAGCTGCTCCCTAACCTGGTTCTGCTCATCTGATCTATTAAAACACAGGAGAGAAATGCGTGAGGTGGGGAGGCAGACACACACCTCACCCGCTGGAGCTCTGCGCAGCTTGACTCTTTGGAGAAAGTAATTCACTATCAGCTAAAAGGTCCCAAACAGCTTACAACTTGTAGAAAGCCTTCATTCACTCCTTAAAATGAGGTAAAATTAGTCTTCCTCCACCAAACAATCCAATTTCCAACAATACAATTATCCATGAAAAGGATATGTAAGGGGGGGGGGGGAAGGAAATGACACCTCAGACCCCACAGGAAGAACTATTATAAATGAAAAGCTACACAGATGTGGAGATCAGCTCAAAATGAGGTAGTTTCCCAGACATGTGATGATAAATCATAATTACTTCCCTGCTAAGTCTTTTCAGGCAGGTTTATTCTATTCCCTTCCAGATTCTTCAAAACTTGAGATTCATATTTATGTATGAAGCAAAACATGAAATGTTGCCTTCATCAACAAAAATGGTCTAAGGATGTCCCTATTTGCAATGGCAGGAAGCTGAAAAAAAAAGCTTAAAATACAGGATGTTATTGAATTCTTGGTGTGTACTGAATTTAATTTGCTTAATTTTGAGCTAGAGCTCTCTAAGATACTTAAAGTTATCAGAATGATGGATCTTGATGTCAAATATGTGTCTGGGAGCCACGGTAAACATCCCTGTAAGAACCTGCGAGCTCATCACTTGTGCTGGATCCAGTTGCAAGACCTTGGCAGTCTGACAGACCTGAGTCCTCATGGACCTCGGGCGTTTCCTGCCTGATGGCAAAACAGACATATAGACCTCTTCAAGTTAAAGCTGTTAATTATTCCATTCTACCTTGAAAGTGGCTTGGGGCAAGCACCAGCTCTGTCTTGGAAAATAATCCAGTTTTTGGACCAGGGGTAAAATAAGAGATTTTTTACACTACGTGATACTCTTGATGAAATTTAATTGGGGATACATAAAGCACAACTGAAATAATTTTGTTCATGCCCTGTTTTGTTTCATTATTTCAGCTCATAACTGTCTTAAATTGTCAGTGGTCTAAAACAAGTACTTCTGTACAGTATGTGGTATTCTTGACTCAGGAAGGGAGCTTTAAGAGGTCAAAACAAGACATCTTGTTTTATCTGTCAAATATTCTGGAAACTAATTTAAATGACAGAACCTGCACCAGCCTAAAATGTGACAAGTTAGCTAATAATGATTACGATTCAAACTGAATAGTAACGTGATTCCATGCTGAAAATAAATCCTACTTGCCACCTTATTGTAATTGTGAATCAACTGTGTACACGCCTACTCTGGGATATACAGTTTCTGCTTCTCAACTTGGAGGCTCTGGCCAGCAGTAGCAAGATGCTGACCTGTCTCGTACAATATGAAAAGCATAAATGGAAGAACAGGCTTCCTGTGCCTCGGTGTCCCCTGTCATGTAAATCAGGAGTCTAAATATGTACAAATTGAACTTGTGTAAAACGTAAAGTTACCCAATTAAAGAAATTCTTTCACCTTTGAGCAATTGATTTCATACATATTCCACTGAGCTGACTTCCAAGACAGTGACTTATCTTGAGTGATTTTAAGTTGTGTTCCTTGAAATGCAGTCAGCATGACTTACAGTCCTCATGGTCTCTCTGAGCTGAAAGACATTTTCCGATCAGTGCTGATGGTTATTTTATGCTTGCACATACGCCTTCCCAGTAATAAAACTACCGTTGCTGTAGCTCTGAGCGGTGTATGAAGCATGTAGGGAAGATTCCTTACTGTATTTATCAAACCCTTCCATTGCTCCAGAGCAGACAAGTGGCTACACAGACCCTACTGAATCTCAGTTGGCCCCCAGTATATGGGGATTGTAATATGCCGGACAACATCACGCAGGCATGTGAGGTCACGGGATCCAGCAAGCAGATGCAAGCCCTGAAGCTGCAGCCAGACCTGCCCACAGCTACAAGATCAGCTTAGAGAGCCTATTCAAAAAATGGAACACAGTTGAGGCAAGAGATGACACTAGGGCCAGGGAATGTGAAAAATGGTTCACAGTGGTGTTCCTGGCTCCTTCAGCCTTAAACCAGTTAAGGTATTAAATATTTTAGATGCCTCCAAAAAAATTTTCCACCAACTCACTCGTTAATAAGAAGTAGCACATATCCTAGATACATTGCTAACATGGCAATTCAGTGCTTAAAAGTCTAAAGAGTTGGCAAGTCAAAGGAAAAGAGGACAAGTGGAAGTCATCCCACAAGCCTAATGTACTTCTTGTTGAGTTGCCATGCTTACCAAGGGGTGCAACAGCATCCTGGGAAAAAAAAAAAAATCCCAAAGAGCTAGCAAGGGCACTGACAAAAAGACAAGAACTGGAGAACCCAAAAGGCACACTGGGACCTGGTAACAGAAGACTACACATACAAGTAGGCTCACATCTCTGAACAAATATTGAAGGCCTACACCTCAGAATGGGGTGGCATCACTGAAGCATCACATGCAGTTGCCTTGGCTGTGAAAGCATTTCTACATAGCTCCTCCAAGCAACCTGAAAGGACTGCAGGGACATGCAATTGCTGCACACACTGCCCTTTCTTTTCAGGGTGAATGTGTCTTTCCAGATTTCTTTGAGGTATGCAGGACTATTACATACACTTATAACTTTGTGATTTTGACACCTTTCACCGTGACTTCCCTTTTGAAAGATCATTTTAATTCTGATGCTTCTCCAAGATTACTGGAGCAAAAGCAGCTGTGGTCAAATCTAGCTTCACACTTGCAATAGCAAGTATCAGGTAGTAACTTGACTTTCTTACCCTTGAAAACACTGCTTCCTGCCTACAGAGCCCAAATCTTCACAATGAGCCTGGTAATTAGTATCTCTGTGCTAATAAATCACAGTTCCTCTGAGTCCCCACTTACTGGAGCTATGGTCTTACAAGGAGCTTTTCCATTCACTGCAGTAGGTTTTGGGGAGAACTAGATTCTATGTGTTCAGACAGTGTTCTTTTCTGCCACATACTTCTCAGTAGACTTGTGTAATTTCTCAGCTGAGCATGTCTGAGTACATCACTGTCCACTTCATAGGCAAGTTCAGCAAAGAACACCAATTAGTTTCAGAACCACTCCATCAACATCTTTTATGGAAATCCAAAATAATACTGCTTCCCACTCTCATGAGAGATACTTCAAAGCAGTAGGCAAAACCCCATAATCCCCTAAGTGCTGTATTTGTTATTTTTTAAGATGATCCTATAATGTTTTCAATTTAAAGTGTAGTATATGCAGAGATGATAGTCCCTAAACTATTCTGAAGACCACTGACAAGGCACCAAGCCTGTCAGAATTCAAGGAGCATCTGGATGATACTCTTAGTTGTATGGTTTACTTTTAGGCAGTCCTGCAATAAGCAGGGTCTTGGACTTAATGATCCTTATGGGTCTCTTCCAACTCCAGATATTCGATGATTCTATGAAAAAATAAATGAATCATCATTTTAAACACAAATGCCAAGGAAAACTATCCAGGAATGTGGAGAAGACTGAAATACTCCAGTTCCCTGAACTGGGCCATGGACTGCTGTTTCTTCTGCCTTAGAAATGGAATAAGGAGGTGGTAAGAGCAATGCAGGTAAGAGAGTTTTTTTCATACAAGTTTCCCCTTTTCACAGCAGCATCCCAAATACAACCTCACAAGCACAGGATGGGTGAGACCAAGATATATAAATCCTCTTCCATGGATGATTCTCACAAAGCTAGGTGGGAAGCTAATACATGTAAGATTGTAAACAGGAATGCTCAAATTGGTAATGATCATCTGGCACTGCCTGAAAAACTAAAGAGAGAAAGCACTTAATTTCTAGCAGCAGCTTTCCTGGCCGTGGTGACTTCAGAGAGTCACTGAATGCCTGTCAAAAATACAGGGGGTTCAGTGTATTCAACAGAGGTAGTAAGAGATTTAGACACTTGCAGTGAAACTTCAGTGATGTTTAAAATTTGGCCACTGTCACTGACTGCCAAGACACCTGTGCCTTTTGCACATTTCCAAGTCCTATGTGGTACTATTGTCCACATCACGTTTTGGTTACAGCGTCAACCATGAAGCACAAGAACCACAATGCTTCCTTCAGTTGGCAGACTTGGTGTTGGGTTGCTGGCAGCGCTGTGAGGAGTTGAGCTTTGGCAGGAACCACTAGAAGCAGGAAACTGCATTACACAACTAGGACAGAAGTGGAAATCTCCTTGCAGAAAGGCCTTTGTGACAACTGACAGGTTAACTCTGATGGGGTCTTCCTGTCCAGCCTCTGTGCTAGTGAGCTCTTGGATGGGAACCAAAGAGCAACTTCCCTACAAGTGTCTTGAGCTTCTGGCTCCAAGTTTGACCCTTGATTTTTCCAGAAGGTTAATCTGCAGCTTGGCTATGCTATATATGTTTAATCTTGTGAAAAAAAATGACTTGCAATGCAAGAATTTCTATAGATAAAGTTATCCAGGCCATAAATATGTCCTGTTTGCTGGGACAGTCCCGTGACAAAAATAGTGTTTAAACATCAGTGACTTTAAGACCAATATTCCTCAGTTCTTCTCTCAAAAATTTTAAAAGGTTACCATTGGACAATAAGGAAACAACACAATGTCCAGGAACTAATGTTTAAAAGTTCTTTGCATTCCACAGATCAGCAGTTGGAAGCTGTCTCAAGCAGGACAAGTGAGAAGAACAGAAGAGCAGCTTTGCCTTTTGTGTCCTGGGTACCAAACAAGCTTTGTGCACATCATTGTACTGGCCAAATGATCATCACAACGCAGCTCAACACAGCCCACGATGCTCCTTTGTTCTGCAACAAACTCCATGAAGGAGAACTGATGAGTGCTACGATACTTCCATCCCGAGGGGCACTGACACCTCAAAAGCCTTGAGGAACCTGTGCTGAGCCAGCCCTGCTGTGAGGACCTCCAGTGCTCCCTTATCAGCCCGTTTCATCCTGTGATACCATCTCAATACAGCCTGCTGCATGTATGGCTAATAACTATTTGTACAACTATAAACTGTGGCTAGTAAATACTCTAATACAGTACATTTCCTAAAATGTCAGGCTTAACGGGGCCCCAGGGATTCACAGTAACTGAGGGCAAGCCAAGGAGAGTAAGTGCAACAGATCCAGGCCCAGCACCTGACGGCCTGCCAAAACAGCACCCTCGAAGCCCGTGCTTCCTCCACACACAGCCTTTGCTTGGCTTCCTTTTGAGCAACGCTTGCCTTTCCCATATCTACCGCAGTAGTTGGCTATATATTTAAATATTTCAATTAATTATCAGCTTCTCAAGTTCAGGAACTACTTTACCTTACTCAAATAGTTTATTTAAAAATATATATATATAATATTCTCCAATTCAGAAAAGGATAGAACTTCCCACAATGTAACATTTTTTTTTATATATATATATAAAATATTTATGCATTCAGTGAATGGAAACAGTTTTACTGTATACATTTTTAATGTTGTACTCTATGCAAATCTGCATTACCTAAAAATATACCGTACTTCTGTAAATTAAAACAAGCAGGGAAAAAAAAACTCTAGCTGTGTGCTGGGTTATAATACCTAACAGCAATGATATGAAAGTTTTAGTTTTTAATTTAAGAACTCACAAACCACATTTTACTTTGCGAGTGCATAAATAGAAGACGGAATACATTCTGGCTCTGTTAAGCTGAACTGCAGAAGAGGTTACAAAATGTAAATATATTTATTAATTTTCAGTATTTCAGTGTTTCCAAGTCCACCTTTCATGATAGTGTTAAATAAATCATGGTCCTATCCTTCCAAACATTTCAACACTCTTTAAAAAACAAAAACAAACAAACAAAATTTTAAAGTGAAATGTCCTCCTTCATTGAAGTGTTAGATCATATTTTAAATTACTGCACTCCCACACAATATTTTATATATATATATTTTAAATATATATATATTTATATATATAAAGAGACCAAATAGGAGACTACATTTTTTACTGTCAATATGTTTAACATCGCATACTGTAGTTGTATAAAACATGCAATTTCTGGGATAATTATGAACACATCATGAATGAGCCCACATAAATTATATTTTTGTACAAGTCCAAGTTAAAAAAAAAGTCAGATTAAGTGCCTCTGAGGCCCTTTCTTCCCAGCTATCAGTTCTCAGAACACACTACTGAAATATTTATCTATGCCTACAGCTATGTGCTAGAGAACCAGATTTAAAATTTTAAAATACATCTACAGTATGTTTTACTTTTCTTAGATTGTGACAGTCCTTGGATATTGTTTTGTGAAATGTAAAAATTTTCACAGATTCTTTTTTTTTTTCCCCAGAAATAAAAAACACATCTAGGAGAGTATGCAAAATCAAGGCAAAATGAAGTTTCATAGCACTTAAAAGAGGGTTAATATAAGTCAATAACTAATATTGAGGTTTGTAAAAAGGGCTGAATGAGCAGTTACATGTACAAGCAAATGGTCTAGTAATTCCAATGGTATCAGACATTGTTTCTGTAACCAACACTTCTCCACCCTTAAAACCAGTTGATATACATTCAAAATAGGCTGACATTGATATACTTACTAGGTGTAAAAATAGTGCACTATTTTTTCTGCCACAAAGCAAAATTGCATCCTAAGAGCTGGTAAACCTTCTTTTTTCCTTAAATAGAGAGAACGGGCAAAAAACTTGAAAAAAAATTAAATTAAGGCAATTAGACAGATAAAACAGGACTGCCCATGATGACGTAGCTGAAACTAGCATATACTTCAAACTTATACTAGCTGCTGAACACTGACATGCAGCTTTTGATAGACGTGTATGAATGGTATAAACTTCAACATTATGGCTTTATACAAGTGCATAGTTGCAACTGCAATAAGTAACGGTATCTGATTAATAAGCATAAAAAAATAAAGTGGAAAGATTTTTAAAACCCTCTTGCAGTATTACAGTACAATATATATACACAGTATAATGGTCACTTCTTACAGATGCAGTCTATATCACTATGGTGGATCTTCCTCCTGTTTTTGCAGGCATGCTGGTGGCATCTTTATGAAAGCTGAAAAGTCAGTATCTTCCATTTTAATATTCATTCTTCTCGATCCTTTTATGAAATGTAGTGTATGTGTCTTGCCAAGAAAGCTTTTGTGGAACAGAGTTTAAAAGATTACCTAACATCCTTTTACTATTTACCAACCATTCCTCATTTGATCAGTCACTCAGGGGAATACAGGAAAACCCTCAGAGATTAGTAATTTATATTGCAGCAAAAATGTAAACCTCTGATATATATAGCACAATCTCTCAGGAAAATATATATTTTTAATATATTTTGGGATATGTTTCAGTCTTGCCGTAACGGGAAGAAAATTATCACCTTGAATTGTGTCTGCATTCACGGAAAGCAGTTAGCTGAAAAAGAAGCAGGAAGTTTGGTCAGTAAATGCAGCAAATGTAAATCTGACAATAATATACTTCCTCAAAGTCTTCATTTAAGATGGGCTCATCAATATACTTAGAAGAAATGTCATTCCTTTGCATTCAACAGCATCATTACTTAAGTACAGTACATCCTTATGCACGATGATCCCAAATCAATTAAACCCCCTTGTAATATATGAGGGTAAAAATCACACAACGTTAACAGTCACTTCTAAAAGATTAGTAAACTGTAAGCTTTTAATACATAAAGATGCAGTATATTTAATTAACATAATGCTTGTTACTGTAAACACTAAGCCAGTTAAATTCTACAAGAGGTGGCATCTCAGTTAATTGAGTACACAGCTGAGGTACAGCCCTAGTGTTGCTGTCATCGCCCGTTCCTTTATAAGGCTGAGGCACACCTTACATACCATTTAAAGGAATTCTTACGAGTTTAACATTTATGTGGTTTTTCTGTGTAAAAATAACATTTCATCAACACGTATAATGATTAAACGTTGAGAACTATAAAAGTGTTATCACTATTTCCAGTACATTTGCACTGCATATTTAAATGAGCCATAGGACAAATTAGATCAATATAATGGCCGTATCTTTTGTAAAGCAGTCAAGAAAACTGTGTCACAGAAGCTGCAAAGCCCATTTGTTTACGTGGTTTTCAAATGCATGGTTAAAAAAGCACAACACTGCAAAGGAAAGCCAAGTCAAATTCACTTCATTAACACATGTAGAAACGCAAAATGCAGAACTCCGGTGATTTCATGTCTGCTAGCCATAGAACAGTCAGTTTATATTAAAAGCTCAAAAATGAAAAGTATTTGTAAATACCAATTCTATTTCAGCTAAACATCCAACTGCAACAATCTCCCTTTTAGCATTCAAAAATTATATGCAAAGGTTAGCAATATTAGCACTGTAGATGACCAACTACTCTGACAACAGCAATATTTTTTTTTTCAGGCAGGCAGACATGAATTTTGAAAAAAGATCTAAAACTAGAAAAACAAAAACACTGACAAAGGCAACAACTTCATTTTAATGAAAATGACTCCTCTAAAAATTCATCAACATCATGAACAGAATCTCATTTTTACTGTTTAAAATATTAAAATGAGATCTTGTATTTTCTTGGCTTTGAGAAACAAAATCCAACATAGCATGCTGTATTCAAAGGCAAACAAATCCATTCCTCTCTATTTAGATTTACCCCTTATACTTCTTCAGAAATCAAAAACATCGTCATCATCATCACCATCAATATCATCAACATCATCAAATGACCAATCCCAGTCCTTAAATGCCAGATCAAGTAATCTGCAACAGGAGGGTTTGATGTTTAATGTGTGTCACGCTTCTATAAAAGACTTCAAAATTCCATTTGTCATCACTAAACCTTTCAATTAAAGACTGTATTAAGGTGGGTTCATTCCTTTGCCTATCATGGAATATGAAGATTCAGTTAAGTGTTCACGTAAGCCAGGAATATTGTATTAATTCAAAATTTATCTCACCAATCATTCAGTTGTATAGAACACTTACCATATTGAGTTTTTCCCCAAAATATTTCAGTAGAAAAGACCAACATGTACATTTCATAAAATTAGCTGCTTTCTGTTTTGCTGCTGTTCTGGTTGACTGAGGTGCAGTTTTATGCTCTCCCGCTATCCCTTTCCAGACAGTAACACAAGGCTAACAATTTTTCCAATAAAGTAACTTTGCTGAACAGAACATCAAATAAAAGAGCATCAACTGAATTTACAAACAAATACAGTAGGATTTTCCTATATCTCAAATACAGTGGGATTTCACTATACAGCTATCCTGTAGCTCATTATTTAAAGCTAAGCAATGCCAAAAAAAGAGGACATATCAACTTGTTCTCTATGCATTGCTGTCTGCGTTCCTTCTATGGTCGCTATAGAACAAAGAAAGCAGGTGAGGCAAATCTTGTCAGTAAATGAGTCATTTTACCTCTTTTAGGCATTTATTTTGGGATGGGATGAATCATTGTCTAGAAGCATTCATCTCTTTCTGTTGTTATCAAAGGATCTTAGACAAATATCTTAAGTCTAACTCCTCAATTGTTATAGCTACAAGAAATGAAACCCAGTCTAGTCACCTCTCCAGTAAGCAAAATGGATTTTAAATCAGGATTACGTGCCAACCATAGGAGGCAGAGATAGAAATCTTATCCTAAAAAAGTTCAGTGTGTTTTAACTAAAACATGCTACTGTGTTTAATACAGTTCATCGCATGCTTTAAACAAAATAGGTTTCAGGGTTTTTAGGTTTTAAAAGTTTTTACACTTTTAAATCTGATATATCCTGAAAGGCTCAATATTCACTTACTATATGAGCTATGGCTATCGAAATATGTTAAAGTTGATTTCTGAATGGATAAGCAGAAATTGTATGGTCTGTATCAAAAACAGGTTTGCCCTTTCTTAAACCATCGCAAAGAACAACAGCCATGAAAACCTTGGAGAAACAATCACTGTGTGAAATTCCTAGTAGGGACAGCATTTGCTGCCAGGGTCCACTGATGGCTTATCTCCAACTTGTCCCCAGCCACCCAGTTCCCAGATTTAACTGGCAACTGCATCTTCATTCTTCACCAAGTTCATAACAAAAAAATTAATTATTCCATATGGTAAGCCCTTGCACAAAAGCCTCATAGAAGCACAAGTCAGAAATAAATTTGCCATAGCAATTACAGTAATTTATAAGTATGTGGTTTCTAATTAAAAGTATTTAAATCCATACAAACTTCCACTGGTTTGACAGAGCTGCATTAGTAAGGTGATAGGTGACATGACCTCACAGAACTACACTTTTCCATCTCCTAGGTGTATATGCAAAGCTCACTTGGAAAGTTTAACTGCAAAAATAAAATGTTTTACACACAAAAATATTCATCCTCCTCCTTTTCCCACCATTATAAAACATACAGATAGAAAAATATATACATAGAAAAAAAAAAAATTCAAGACTGATTCATGGTGGAGCAGGACCACAACTTAAAAGAATGGTAAGAATAAATACTGTGTTATGAAAGCATTTTATAAAAAAGGTCATGAAGATTGAAAGAAAGGCATTAGAAGGAGAAAAATTATTTTCAGAACACCTAAGGATTGCTGTGGAATAAGAATCATAATTTATAATAGACCTGTTCTTTGTTAACAGTAAGAAAGAGAGTAACACTACTGAAGTAGACTGTAAACATTACACAGAAGAAAAGCATTCTAATTGTCCCCCATGAATGTTTCCTTGATTCCTGCTTCAATCCAATCATTAATATTTTGGCTACTTTTGCAAAGAAACTCTTCAATAATCAGTCCCTAAAAAGCAGTGACTAAAAAACTTT
Source organism: Athene noctua (assembly GCF_965140245.1). Classification (NCBI taxonomy): domain Eukaryota; kingdom Metazoa; phylum Chordata; class Aves; order Strigiformes; family Strigidae; genus Athene; species Athene noctua. The sequence goes on along the minus strand of NC_134037.1, from coordinate 17,293,566 downwards.
TTACCTGCATGATTATGATAAAAAAAAAAAATCTAGTAATTTAAAATTCAAATTATAAAGTCTGACTTTCTTTTAAATATGTAAAATAAATCACCAAAAATCAGACTGTATGGAGTTAGGAGCGAAGTGAAATTAAGTTACTTTGAGTTGTTTCACTATGCATTTCCACGCATTAAAATACTAGCATTTTAAGCTCTAACTCTTTGTAGCACGAGGCTGTTTTGTGGTAACTGCAGCATCACAGTAAGAGCACACTACGCTGCATTCCCCCCACTGTGGTGGCTCACCCAATCCAGTTTTCAACCAGCCAGCTTAGATAGTGGTAGCAGTCTGGCCACAGAAACAAGGAGATAAATACTGTCCAGCCACTGCCAAATTATCTCTCCAGGGGGAAATGTTAAGCCATTGCTGCTGGAATACTGCAACAAACAACACAATTCAGACCAAACTTTTCACAGGCTGTCAGCAACCGGGGACTGATATAACCAAGTATTAGCTAGTATTCTAGGTGATGAAAAAGGCAAAGTGAAAAACACCTAGAAATCCCATACTGTGCAATCACATAAGCACTACCTGTAGAATGTTTTCACTTCCACAATGCAGTACAGGATTCTGCTCCTTAAAACTGATCCAGTAATACATTACTGGTTTTCCTACGCATTTTTTTTTCCCATATCAGAACAACTTGTTAAAATTATTCTTTTAGGAATCGTGAGACATGTGCATGAGTCCTTCTAGGCTGAATAAGTAACTGAAGCAAATTCTCCCACCCTCTGGTGAGTGCTCAGCTACTTGAGCAAATGGTGACACCCCCCACCCCCCCCTCCCACCTTCCTGCTCTCTTTCAAAAAGCATGAGTGATGCTCAGACAGCTGCCTACCACTTCAGCAATGGGCTCCACGCTGTGGAACCCACATGGGCAGAGATGCAAAAGTGAGAGTCATCTGAAGTAGCTCTTCACTGTAGATGTACAAGAACATGTTGTTCATACACTGGGAGGACTGAATACTGAAACTAACTCTTCCTAAACATCAACTGTAAATGGAGTCAGACATAGAGATACATACATTTGGTCAGATGAAACACATGTTAACATACAAATCCACAATCAGGTGTCTAACCTTAGAGCAGGTCAGGAATTAACACACATACCTCAAAATCAAGCAAAAAGAAACGAAAAGACATGTAGTCTTTTACTACATATAAGGCCTTCTGGACTGCCTTTTGAAGGCACCTAATTCTCTCCAAGGTTCATTAGAACCACAAGCACTTCACTTCATTGCTCAATTTCAAATCAGGTACAGTAGTGGCCATCTTGAAAACAAACCTTTTTCTCTTTTCTTTTCTTTTTTGAAATTTTCACACCCTTCTCACTGACTCTTTGCCTAGTTAAACCCCATTTTCCCTGCCAGCTGCCAGTTTACAGGAACTATTAGGCTCAGATGATGCTATAGGTTCTACCTATTACACGTAAGAGCAATAGGATAGACTATCAGTATGGTAGACTTAACTAACAGGTAACACAAGGTCCTTTAAACAAGGGAACAAATATAAGTGCTCTTCTTATAACTTAACTGAGGTTTATAAAAGACATGCTAGATCACATGTCAGTAGTTGACATTTGTGGTCAATTATCCTTATTAACATATACAACATTAATTGTTGTAAAATGTTTAAAGCAATAAATTAAATAGCAGCTCTTGTGTCACACCTTGGTTTGTTTGGAGGAAGCTGTCGACTTGGTCGTCTGATGGACTGGTTTGGCTGTACCTTCATGGAAGTTCTGGGAGAAGATCGAGCAAAGGGGTCTGGTGCTGGAGGCTTCTTGGGTATTTTTTTCACCAGTCGGCTCACCCATTTTTGCTGTTCTTCTGTAGAATTAGCTAACAGTAGTAGATTCTTTGCCGTTGAAATATCGTAGTAGACTGCAATAAGAATTTTTTAAATAAGAATGTTGTTGTTATTCTAAACGTGTCCCCACATCAAAAATTAGTTGTCAGATTACCATACTCTCACAGTCAACACACAGAGAAATCAGCAGAGAAATCAAAGGCAAAGTGAACGAGATTTTGCAAAACTAAGTTTCCAGGCTGCTGACAGTCCCTCCTCCTTAGATTTCGAGGGTAACAACTTAGTACTATGAAAGACACACACTCACATGGTGAAAATCAGGGAAGGGTAACACAAAGAAGTGTGCCTGATCCCAAGAAACTATGTAATGTGAGTCACAACGAACAAAATTCACTAAGTCATCTATTTCATAACATGCACTCACACTATCATTTTGCATAGCAATACAGCACAACACACAGTGTGAGCAGCCTTACAACTACCATGCTCTACAACACAACATGTATGTACCTATACTGGCCATGTGCCATTAACTTACATCAGGGAGCTGATCCTCATGTAGACACCCTTAGAAAGGTTCTGATGGCTACATACTAATTTAAGAAAAACCTACCTGTTTATGTTTAGCAGGTGTCACACCATTACTAGAATCCTCTGAATCTATGAGAACACCTTGTGACTATATGCATATTCAAATACTTGCTGTTTACCTTTGCAAGGTGCTATAATCTCTTCTTTTTTATCCATGTGATCTTTGTGACATTTGATATGGCAACGGCGACATTCTAGAGCAGGAGGAGGTTTAAACATATGCCACAGTGGCTTCATACAAGCTTCACAATTGGTTGGAAAGTGATAAAGAGTAGGTATAAACTCATGTCCTTTGTGACAAATGTAATTTGATTTCTCTCCCATGGGCTCCACAAGAAATTCCTGTTCCTTTTTGCTCTCTCCTTCATTAGCATATAGAATCTAGAACCAAAGCAAAAGAATCTCAGTACTCCTAGATGACAAATGTAAATCTCTGAGTCAAAAGACTGAATAATTACACTGGAATCAATTTTTTCCCCGATAATTTTTTAGTAAGTATTTCATTAGACAAAGTTATGAAAGTATTTTTGACAATGTGTGAAATACTACATTTGTTACACTGAAAATATTAATTTATTACTGAATACCTGGAATATCCTAGGAATTTCCTTGGAATCTGCTCTGTACACATCAGTCTGAGTGACTGGGCGGACATGGAAGAGTTTGCTATAGGAAATTATTTCAATAAGAAAATTAATGTTACCAAAATTATGAATTTAAATTAACAGAATAAGTTAGGATAAAACATACAACATTACGACTTAGAGCCATTAAAGATTTGTCAGTACAAATTTCTCAACACTTGATTAAAGTCCTATCTTTCAATCCTACACATGAACTTCCAAAAATCCTAAATAAAAAGCAGTCACAAGCATGCAGCTCTATTTGTGAAAAAAATCATATGACTTGAAGGATTGCCAGTAGCTTTCTAGCAGAATCCTCTCCCCATGCTCTAACCTCTGAACATCCACATTCTGAATTCATTAAGAAAATACGTTAACTATACCACCCACCTATAAAAGCATGTTCTAAGTGACAATGTACAAACACGAAAATTACAGCCACTCTGCTAGAGTTTTCTTAACATTTTTTGCTAGAACATGTATATGAGATAAGTCTAGCTGAGCTAGTGGAAGCAGTTTAGTTACATCAGAGCTCAACAGAGCTAGAGCTCCCTGCGTCAGACTGAGCAGCACACTACTGCTGCACCCACTGCTTACAGCAAACACAATTCTTCATCACAACAGACACTAAGTCCCAGCTCTGTAGTTCAAATTAGAAAAGTACAGCCCATTTGACACTGTGCTCCCAGACTGAACCTCAAAAGGCCTTTTGTCAAAGTCTTTCCAAAGTTCACTGACAAACTGGAAGAAAGCATCTCACATGAGAATACTTACTCTATATCTAATACCATATAGGGATTAGATTGTTCTTTATCTTGCTCACTGTCATAGAACAGGATCTTCTTACTGCTTACAATTACATACTGTTAGGAGATAGAAAAGGATAAAAATATACATTTTAATCCAGCTCATTACAGATGTCAAAAATGTCACAGGAGTATTTTTCTACAATTTTATTAAATGGAGGCTAAATGGACAATAGTAGTACTATATGCTAACTCCATGACTTGCCAATAAACAAAATTCTGATTACCTGATAAATCAATTTATGTTATCAGATTAATTGATATTTAACAGATTTAAGTACCTATCAAGAAATAAAAATGAAAGTCTAGAAGAAAGTAAGATAAAAGCTTTTCAATTCTATTTTACTTATTTAATTTTCACTTGGACAGGTAGAGAGAGTAATTGTCATCTTATGATGTCTACTTTACACATGCAGTTCAGAACTAATAGGGATCATACTTACAAAGATCACTGTTATACTTACCAGCACTGCTAGCAATTTTCATAAAAAAACTTGTTACCTAGAAGACCTCCTACTTCCAGAATTTTGTCCAGAATGAACAGTTTGACTGAGCAGTAAAGTGAACTGGTATGAAAACGTGTATGTTACTCTTTGGGCAAAGACCCATTGAAGAGGTTACTGAAAATCAGTAAATGAGTGAAGGCTGCACAAGGCAGAAGAGTATTAGTTTTATCTCTTAAATACAATAAAGAATCAATCAAGGGCAGCTGCTTCCAGGCTCTGCTGAATTCCAGCTACATGATACTGCTAGGAATGCTTATGGCTGAATATACAAACATTTGAAGATCCTGAAGGCTGTTCTCACCTCTGACTGGACAAAGCGTCTTAACATATTACAGTTGTCTAAACCTGATCCCCTCAGACGTAGCTATACCAGCTAACATATTTCGTACATTTAAGTAATGAGAGAACATGTATCAAAGAAAAATTAAAGTACTGAAAACCTGCAGTAAGGTTAAAATCCAGACTACACATGAAACAAGATCATAAATCTGGTTTTCTTACCTTTTTAACCCATCCAAATTTTTTTGTGTTATTTCTAACAGGCAGTGATAGCCAGCCTTCCAATCTTGATTCTGAAAAAGAGATATATATTAAAGAACATATTCACAAAACTTTTTTATTCTTGAGATTACTGTCCACTTTTAAAGTTATCAAAGATCAATAATAAAACCACAGAGCAAACATGAGTATATGAACTATTTAAAACTACAAGGTCTTGCAAAACGTATCACAATAAATTATGTATTCCTGAATACATCCAATAACCAACAAGGCAATCACAAAAAAGTAGTAGACATGAGGAAGAAGGGGAAGAGCAAACTTGCAATTATAGCACACACATGCCCTTTAGTAATTTCTTCAAGACTTAAAATGCACAAGTCTGTCAACCTTTACCTTGTCAAAGAGCATCTGAAGATATTAGTACAGACCATACAACATTCAGTTCAAGAGAAAAAAAGGCGAACTACCACCACAAATAACCTATATATATGCTGGGTAAAATTTCAGAAGTTTAGTATCTTAACTCATATTTTTTCCTCCATAAATGTTTCATTTTTTCTAATGTTGCCTATATCTCCTAGGCTTTCCCATCCAAAAAAAAAAAGTATTATTTGGCTAATCTTAATACTTGCCTAAATTCAACTGCCCTTTCACACACTTGCAGTATTTTATATTACACTGGCACATTAGTCAGATCAGATTTACCAACAGTATTAACAGCTCAGCAGTTGTGTGACATACACATTTCAGTAATAACCAAAAGCAAAGCAGGATCACGCTTTTCCTAGTGCTTGGTAATATGTTTTATCACGTAGCCTTTGACCCTCTTTTTAGGACCTGCACTTAATATAAGCATTTCTTTCCCCTATGTTTTACTAAGAACTACTACTCAATTGCAGTAATATTCTTCTAATGAGTTTCCCACCCTAGCAGATAACCTCTACTGCTGCTGAGAAACCTCCAAGTCACAAATACTGAAGCCTTATGTAGTAACAAACAAAACCATGAAAGAGCATAAACATGCTCCAAAATTGCAAAAGATATTTTCCTTCTTACCAGAGAGCATTTGCAGGCTCCTGCCTGTGTTTAACACAGTGTAACAAATAGTTATTAGATGTTCATACAATTCTCATTTTGTCTAGAGAGACTTCTTGAAGCAAGGTATTTATTCAGATATGCACTGTCTTCAAAGCTTATTCTATATAAGCACTGCTGTTGATGTCACATTTTAATGTACATACCAAGTACATGAAGCAGTTCTATAACATCTATTTTGTCTCACGCCCACCATTTTAAATTATTCCTTTCAACTACACCCGATACAATCATAATGCTGATGCAAAAAAAAAATCCTTCCCAGATCCAGGAAGCATGTATTGCTAATGGTGTGGGGGGAAAAAAAAAAAGAAGCATTAATATATTTCCTATTTTTCTCGGTGATCTCTAATACTATCGCATGAAATTGGACAAAATTAGCGTTTCGGGTTACATTTCTTCATTTCTGGTGTCCATTCTTTACTAACAGATCAGAGAAAGGGCAGAATATTCCAAAATATTCACAGTACATGCTTATAAGCAATAGGAGGGGAAAAGACAACACAACTCAATGACCATACCTCAAATCTGCTGTAATTATGTCAGCAAAAAGTCCTAGCTTAGATATGATTTTTATTTAGAAAAAAACAAAACCATGCAGATACCACAACAGCAGCTAACAAGGAAAAAATTACGTATGAATGATTCTTTTATTAGAAATCTCACAGCAAAACCCAGACGAAATGCATTATTCTTTACACTAGTTTGATGAAGTAATGTCAATATCCCCAAACAAGTTTTGCCTTCAGTGAAAATGTATTCACACTTCAAAAGGAACCTCAAGTGAAATACAGAAATTTAAATGTAAGTGAAAAACCTGGCTCTGACGTTAACATTAAACGTAAGTTTTGTTCAACAGTGTATGTGCATATAAAATGAATATAGAATTAGTAAAACAAAGCTCTGTTTTACCAGTCATATCATTTCACGATATGCTTTATGTATCTGAAAAAATGAATAAATTTTGCTTGTCTTACCATACAAGAATCAAATATAAGATTCAAATTAAGACAAATGTAATATTCAGAAGACTGGATTTCTGGGAACAAATAATGTAAATTTAGGTGGTGAGGAGTTAAGGTATCTCCACACTTCACTTAAACACAAAGATTTGACTTTTTGGTATCCAGTATCTTAGGGTCATATAAATAGCTGCAGATACTGGATAGAGGTTACCTTGAAAACAAGGCCACAAGGCTCATTCATTCAATGCTTTAATAAAAATGGTGGGTTTATAAATGGTAGCAAGCATCTATAAACGTTTAGAGAAAACAGGCCAATTATTTGTTCATGTAAACTTTTTCATGTCTTTGATGGCAATGCTTACTTCCACTGCAGTGTGTTTACTGACAGATATGCTCTTATGCTCTTTTTTTTTTTTTTTTTTTTAAATAATGTATTAATAGTGTTAGTTTTGAAACAGAGAAAAGGACACAGTAAGAACAAAACCAAACAGTTCTCAGGGATGTCACCTGTGCTATCAACTTCTGTAGGGCTGTGGGAACAAGACAAAGGTTCTTCCTCTGAGTCAGAATCAGAATCGAGAAGCATGCGAGAACTGGAAGGCTTAGTGGCAATACTGACAGAGGTAGAAGAGTGCTGGTAGGTAAAGGACATGGATTCCATAGTGTGGGATTGAGTGATATGGACTAAACATCAAGCATAAAGGAGGAAAAAGGTAGAAAATAAGTCAAAATAGAACCTCTAAGAAGAGAGTATTAGTTTTACATTTCATCACATAACACAGTAATTGCAAAGTAACCACCACAATAAAGTGAAAAAAACCATTTAGTTTTAATGGGGTACAATAGAATTTTTTAAAGTAAGTTCTTTAAATAAATGTAAGGTGAAGTATGATTACAAACAGATTTAGTTAGTAGGTGGATAGTGATCATTACCAAAGTGCTGATAGTACCATAGAAACACAGGAGGATGAAAAGCTACAGAATCATCAGAATATTAATTTAATACTTCAGCTTCTATGGTAAAACATGGATATAAACCCAATTAATGTAGAAATATTAATAAAAATTAACATACCAGGGAATCCATCATCTGCCTCAGCATCTCCAGGTCCACTGCCTATGCTGCTGCTGTCCAGACCGATGTGCAATGACTGCAGCTGTGAACGAAGCTGTTCAATGTCACTGTCTTTGCTGTCCAGAGTCATCTGGAGTTCAATCCGTATCTGACTCTCTTCTGCTATTTGCTGTAAGGATAAATGACAAGATTTCCTATTATCCCAATACTCAGTTATTCAGAGAAAACATAAGTAGAAAATTACACAGACTTTGCAGTCGATCTGAATACATATACTGCATATTTCTTTTGGTCATGGGAAATTCAGGAATAGCAACTGTATACACTACCTTAAAGCTTGTATCAATTCAATGAGAATTACAGAAAATGCTATCAATGTTTCTATTTGCAAAAGGATCTTACTGCTTGCATTTCATTGATTTCCTTCTGATATTTGATCATCATTTGGGTTAATTTTTCTCGTTCAGACTTCAGTTCCATATGCAGTTTCCTATTTTCTTTTTCCTTCCGCCGCACGTCAGTGTCAGCTCCACGTTTGACTGGACCCTTTCGATTCATGATCTCAGCCAATTTATTCACAGCCTTCCCATGGAAAATTAAAAAAAAAGACAAATCCACATTAACAAATCCACAGTTATATCATGAAGAAAGAAAGTCTTCTCTCCTATCCATGACCAGACACTTTTAATCTAACTGTAAGTTAAGACCTCTGCAATAAAGTACTATAAAGTTGCTTTAATTCAATGTATTGCTCAAAATTGAAAAGAAGGTAATGATGTCATTTTCACTTTAAGTAAGCATTAGCTGTGAACACTTTACTCATTTGAATATTCCTTTCCATTTTCAGTATCTAGCCCCAAAATATATTTTTGGATTAAAATGCCACTTGGTGCTAAAAAACAATCTAGACTAAAAGCAGAAATATACTGGTTTATGGAACTGACAGAGGAATATAAGCCAAGATGGAAAACAGTAAAATATTAATTCATTTGACTGAAGAGTTTTGCTGGACTGCATCTAGCTTAGGTTCCTCTATCTATCCTAATCATGAAGATGCAATTTTGCTAAACTGAAAGTCGACTCCGTAGAAAAAAAAAATAAAATTTAAAAAGAACCCCCAAAAAACCAGTATGTTTTGTTTCAGAGGCAAAAAAGAATAAAGCTTTAATGGTACATGTAAATAGATTACCATGGAAAGTCTTCTATGAAAAATTATTTGATTCATGAACACTATCTCTTCATTCCTTTAGACATTTGCTTACCTGGGTTTTCAATGTTCTTTCATTCAACAACTGTTTCTCAAATTGTGCTTTAATATTTCCTACATTTGCTTCTTCTTCTTTTAGTTTTGTAATTTCTGTAGCAAGATAATTTAAAAAATTTTATGAAAGCTCATTACAGAAGAAATCACTACTATTAAAGAACAAAACTGGTTTCATATTAAATTACATTTGGTTCAGAGAATACATACGCTCTTGTACTTCCTTCAGTTTATTGTTTAGTTCTTCTTTCTCATTAGCAAGATTAGCTACATCACTAGTTAGTGTCCTATTTGCTTCCTCCAACTACAAAACAAGAAGTACACATCACCATGTAACAAAACTCATTTGGCATATGAAAGCATTACAGGACAGAAGGAAATGATTCAGAGTGAAACCAGGATAAGGATAAGGGGACTAGTTGTAAGAGGGGCAGGAGCACAGAAGAAAGAATGATTAGAGAGATGCGTGAAAGAAACATAAGCTATTTAGAAAAAAAAAAAATCACGGGAAATAAATATTTTTAAACATCAGATATACTTGTATATCATTTACCTCTAATTATGCTAAATAACAATGGATAACTCAAACTGCAAATAAAACTCAAGCTCATGTAAACCTTCACCAAGATTACAATTCATATTACTCACAGAGGCTATGGTGGCATCTTTCTCAGTAAGTTCCTGTTTATGCCTAGCCATCATCTCTTTAATCTCCAGCTCTTTCATAATCTTCTCTTTTTCCAAATCAGAGTACTGTTCTTCAGCAATGGAACGTGCAAGTTGTTCTGAATCTGCTTTTGTCAAAGTAATCTCTAGCTGAGCAGCCAAGGAATCTCTGCAAATTGACATATATTATTAACTTTAAAAATGGCAGGTTGCGGGGGAAGGGGCAGGAAGAAGAACAGAACAAAATGACATCCTAATCTTTAATTTATTAGTAGTACAACTAGTAAAACCTACCTCTCATCCTGTAACTCTTGTATCTTTTGCGGCATTTCTTTACAAAGTTTGGTCTTTTCCTCACATTCTTCTTTAAGTTCTCGAACTTGTGTCTTATACAGAGTCTAGAATTTAAAGTTGGAAAGAAAAGGATATGACTTGCATATTCTAGCTTGAAGCTACACAAAAAATTATACAATATGATACTGTATGCAATTCTTTAATCGCACACTCCATCAGAGGAGTATAATTGTGCAATACTTTCTATAAATTTAACTAAACATCATAATTTACAAGTATGTTTCAGTTATTTTACTTTCTGGGGTTTTTTTTTTAGCTTGTATATTTGTGAACAGATAGATACATGATATACATTTTGTATCTTTGTAAACATACTGTTAAAGAGACTCTAAATGTGAAAATCACTACTTGACAGAAAATCGAAAGTATCCAAAGCAAGGAAAATCATGCATTTATTTTTCTCTGCTATTTTAAACCTTTATCTGATGTAGGTAAGTACGTAGAATTTAGACTTTAACCACACAAATCCATGAAACAAACGTGACAAAGTGCAAAAAGCATAGGAGGAAGGGAAAAACAGATTAGAAAAAGCGCTTGAAATGCAATGTTTTGTGAAATCGATACAAATGTAGAGCTCTAAAGGAAATGAAAGAAAAATTATATTGCTCTGTACACTCAAATGACTGAATACAGGTAACATGACAACTGCAAGTGGACTTACTGCAGGGATTTCAAAACAGACTGCCTCTGGCTCATCCACAGCTGTCAGCTGACTTCTACTCTCCCTTTCTCTCCTTTAATGTGTGCAGCTTCTTGATCTACTAAAACTTCAGATAGTCCTCACTGACCTAAAGACTGCAGTAAAATCTTGTTTCCTTTAATTCTGAAATAAGCCTTTTAGCCTCTACCTGCAGCAGGACTCGCCATGCACTGTTAATATAAATTAACCTCCATATACTAGTGATGATTTTTAACAACAGTAAATTTTTTTCTGTTGTACCTTATCACAATAAAGCAAAATTTCCAAACAGATCTCTACTAAGTTTGGCTGTAATGCAAGAATTTCCTTCCAAGCCTTAAATGCCCATGTTTTGTCACACCACATGATTCGTGGAACACAGCTCTTCTCCATGCAGTGTGGAAGAGATGCTGAATGCAAAAGGCTTGAAACACGCAGAAAATTATTCACACTGTGGAAAAATGAACTGCTTGACTCCTCCCTCCCTCTGAACTGTGTTTGGGACTCCCTTCCAAAGCTGAGCCTTTTCTTAACATGAGCTCTTTCACACTGCTCATTGATCAAGAACAAGAAATGATTACAAGGTTGCAGACAACACTGCAGACAGACACAGGAAAAAGAATTAGCTTTAGGTTAGAGACGTGAAATGCCTGATGGCTGAGGAGGAAGAAGAAAAACTAACATTGTACTTAGTAAACAGATTAGTATAAAGGAGCATAAAACACACCGAGAAATACTGTTCAGCTTCAAGTTGGTCTTGAAGCTCTTTCATTTGTCCATCTGCATCTTGACGTTCCCTAGAAAGGAATAAAATACTTTAGAAGATATGAAGATATTCCAAACCAGTAAATAGAAAAAATGGCATTCACGCTCTTAAGTTCTTCAGTCATCTCCTGACCAAAATACGGTTGGTGATTTCTCTGAGGCTTCCTCTGGGTACCAGGCTCTCTGTTTCACTTGTACAGCTGAGAACACTGCACTAATAAGAAGTCAGTTTACACGCTAACTACAACAGTGTCACATAGTTTAACCAGTAAGACACTGGTAAAGCAAACAGCCACTGACAGAATCTTATTTCCATGTAAAATGTCATTGATCTGACAGACTGTTTTGGGTCTTTCGTTTGCTACACTTCAGTCTGTGAAAATTCCTTGACATTGTCCTTCCTTGAATTCGTCTGATATTAAAACAGCTCAGAAAATTAGTTAGTCCTATAACAAAGAACAATAAAGAAGCAGAAAAGACTTCTGCCAGTGTTTCACATTACAGCAACTGTAACATGTAGCCACTGTCTACATAACTTGCTGACAGAAAAGATAAAGCACAAGGGGATAAACCATCAGAAGTCAGAAAGAACCTAAGAATGAGATTCATCCAACGTATGTGCTAAACTTCTGTTTTCATTCACAAGAATGTTGTTTATGTAAAAAAAAAAAAAAATTATCAGGTGCAAGTATTCTAAGACCTTAAAGAAATGCTAGGATTTAACACAATTCTGTTTGAAGGTCCAACAGATATGTTTAAACATCCTTAGTACTATACATTTCCAATGGTTATGCTTCACAGCTCCGTATTAGTATTCATTTCCAACGCTAATAAGCTCTCCAGAACTAATAATGCCAGTAACTTTCCTCTTCACTGAAGTCCCACATCATTTAAGTAAAAAAAAAAGTACCTAGACTTTTTGTTAACGAAGGGTTTCTCTGAAGTCCTCACACTCTTGTGTTTAAGCTTGGTTTTTTAAGATTTTAAGGATAACATCCACATTTTACTACAAATCTATACATTCCTGAATCACTAAGGCAAACCTCAATTAGAGTCACTGTAAAATATTGTAAACAACAATCAAGTTTTGCACTGTAGAATAGCATATTCTATGCAGCAAGTTTTAAAAATCAATAATGCTCTCAGCTTTTGCCCCAAACCAATTACAAATCAGTAACATTACTAAAAAATACAGAGCAACTCTGCATACTTGCGGAGCTCGTTGTTTTGTTTTTCCAGACTTAATTTGATTTCCTGAAGATGGTTATTCTCCTGCTTTAACTGCTTCTCTGACATTTTCAAGGTGTTGACCTGCTGTGTTTGCATCTTGAGGTCATTTTGAGTGAGACAGCGCTTTTGTGTTTCTTGCTCTATTTTTAATGTCAGGTTTTTTACCTGAAAAATAAACAAAGCTGTGAATTTTACAGACCTACACAGGAAAGCAACATTTAAACAGTGTCTCTTATTGACTTCCTCTACATTTTTGTACAGCATGCTCACATCTTTTGGTAAATCAAAGCTGTTTCCTGACTAAAGGCATTAGCACACGATAAATAAGCTGTTTTTTCCATGTCAGTCTCATGGAAAGCATTTTACATTCCAGAAGAAAAAATTTTGAGACCAGTAATACTGAAGTATTTCAGAAAAATGAAAATACACTCTGTAAAGTGGAATTTTTAAAGCTCCAAATACAGAGAAGGAAAGAGTTGCTGCCATTCTTATTCACAAGCATTCCTAAATAAAGCTGTAACAGGGAAAATATTAGGACACTGAAAATCAGGTTTCACTCAAGACTCCTTTTGTCCGTGTTCCTTACATCTTCATTTAGTATATCCTTTTGCCTAAGGAGCTCATTGATTTTCTGTTGTGATTGTTTGAGATCACAGTCCAACATGGAGCGCTGCTTTTCAGCTTCTAACAACCGATTTTCTACTTTTTGCTTCAAAGCCCTCTCTTCCAAAAGTTTCTTCTCCATTTCTGTGAAGTAAGAGATTTAAGATGTCAATCAGTGTAAACCAGCAGATTTTGAAGGGCAAGGGGAGGAGGATGTCTATCTCATATTAACAGTAAGCAACATATTTATCCTTTTAACACTGAAGAAGAGGAAGACTGCAGAAAAGTCATTCATTAACATTTTCGGAGTAAACCCAAACCCAGAGGATGCTTTTGCAAGCACTCCTGACTGATAGCAACTTCTTACTTTTGAGTTTCAAGATAATTTCCAGTTTATCTGTAAAACACCTGAGATAGGATAAAAAGGGTGAATTTTTAAAAACAATCCATCTAAACCTACTGAAGTTTTGCTTTGACTATGACTAATTTGAAAGAGTTGAAGCTGTTCAGGAACCTGATATGCCAAGTGATCCAGCCATTATTACTGAACCTTTTTTGCTTCTTTTGAACATCTACATGCTCAGAATTTTTGTAAATGCTCTGTAGTTCAAATGAGTATCTGTAGGTAGCTTTTTAAGTAGCTGCAATAAACATAAGCCATTTAATTCAACAGTGAGAAACCTCTTCTGGAATTGTTTGGTAATTATCTCTGTCTCCAAGAGATTTCAAATATGAGATGCACCAGAATTTGCACAGTGACTATGGAAGTGTAGCAAAGGCTCTGCCATTTCTAAATCTGGTCTATGTATTTAAATCATTAAGTTGCTGACCTGTATTTTATTTAGGAAGGCACAAAGAGGTAGAACACAGATAAGCTCTCAACAAAAATGTTTCAAGCAGTTTCAGTAATATAAATTAAGAAAAATTAACTCAGAATACACTAGCACAGAAAGTGGTGTGTGCAATGGAGAACCTATTTTACTCTCAGACTAAACCAGTGTGTCTTTAACCTAGCAAAGCAAGGACAAAGGGACTACGATTGATTTTTACAACACTGATTATATTTTAAAAGAACAAGGGAATCAAGAAAAAAAGCCTACACTTGGGCTTCCAATAGCACTGTAAGATTATATTATCTACTTTGAGTAATTTACACTTAAGTCCAACTGCCAAATAGATACCTTTCATGGCTTCAGATTTTGCTTCCTCTATAGATTCATAGATCTTATTTTTGTCTGCTAATCGTGCTTTTGTGGCTTTATGTTCAGCTTCTTCTTGTTCAAGATTTTGCTGCATAACTTTGAATTTATATGTCATATCTATTTCCATGTTGCTCTTTTCCTGTTAAAGAAAAAATTACATTGAAATAAAACATTAAATACATCAGGTTAAAGACAAAATTTTAGACAACAGTAACACGCTAGTTGGAAGTATGCTAGGCATAGAAGGGAGAGTTCAGACTCTAAGGAGCTAACTGAGAACTCATTTCTACAAATGTTTTTCTATGCATGGCAAAGTGATGTCCCCAGTTCTAATTATAGAATTACTGCCTTAACAGCCAACATTCTGTAACAAGAGCAGCTCAAAGATTAAGTTTATTGAAAAATTTTTAAAATATTTTTGTTTTCAATGACAAATTTGTTGGAAAAAACGTTAGCAGAAGCTTTTTTTATTTTTGACAATATTGACAGTTTAAAAAAACCCCAACAGATGAAATTTTACTACTGCATTGTTAAGCTACACACTGGAGTATATTATTATGTGCTTTAGAAGTATAATGCATTATAATCATAAGGGAAATGATGTCTGTTCCCCCCCACTTCTCAAACTGCAAAAAAAATAAACCCAAAGAAAAAGATTAAACACTGAAAACAAGGCTTTTTTGGATAGCTTTTTTCTCCTTGTCTCAAGTAATAAAAGCACAAGTTTAAAAATTCCGTAAGAATACAACACCAATGTTCACTTAGAAGTGCTGTTACCTTTTCTAAATCGGTAAGTTTTTCCTGCAGTTGTCTCTTCTCGATTTCCAGTTTGGCTAATGCACTCTTTCCATTTTTTACTTCTTCTTCGAGGCTAGATATTCGACCTAAAATCAACCAAAACATCAATAAGGCTGGGCAGTGTGTGAAGAAAGAATGTACTTTATCTGCTTACAGATGAAATTTTTCAAACAGCTTCTGACTATTAAGAAAATCTCCCTTTAGAGTGATTTTAAGTTATCAATAACATTTGACAAATGTTATCATACATTTTCTCTTAAATGTAAGTCCACACTTGCATAATATTGTATAGAACAGCACACTAATCTAGTCACAACCTGAAGCTCACGTAACATCACCAAAATCTATTTTTATTTCTGAAATGATAAGCCATCTTAACTTCAGAAGATATGCATGAATACCTTGTAAATCACTGATAATCTCAGATCCATGACTTCGATCTCTCCTTTCTGATTCTAGAGCGGACTGAAGATTAAGAAAGTCCTTCTCCAGTTTGAGTTTTGCATTCTCTAGCAGGCAGTTCTTATCTTGTAGCTCTCTATTATTAGCTTCCAGCTGCTGAATTTGCTTCGTGCTTTCTGTCTGGTTCTTCCTTAACCTGGCTGCAGTATCAGACTCTGACCGCAGCAAAGAATTGGCTTCATCCAACTGAAGATAGACAAAAACATACTTCAGAAACAACAATTAAAATATAACAACTACCATTTCTACTACAGAGTACTAGATTTTATGGATTAAAAAAATAAAAATAAGTGTATTTTAAGATTACTTTTTAATACCAACACGACAACAAAGAACAGCTTTTAAAAACTCCATTACACATTTCAATTCCCTCCACTACTAACAAAATCTGTACTTCAAACTGCTATTATTTTAATAATACACATATATAAAGTTGGCATGCCTGTCTTTGTAGTTGATTGATTTTCTCATTGGATATTTGAGAGTTCTGATTCCTCTTTTTTAAATCTTCAAGCTGGTCTTTCAGACTGTTAACTATAATAAAAACAATTCAACATGGTTAATAACTCATGAAAAAGCTTCAATCTGAACTATAATTATTTTATCTTTTAAAAATCCGTATCAAAATGGAACCCTTCAAGCATGGTTCAACATACCCTCATTTTCCAAATTGCGTTTCTTATCTGCTTCATGTTCTGCTTTTCTCTGGTATTCTGTATTCTTATGCTGAAGAAGAGCCTTCTCTCTTTCTAACTGTCTGACTGCAGACTCTACATTCTTCCTTGAAGTTATCTGGATATATTTAAAAAAACCCACCACTAATTACATAAAGAAGAGTGGTATTATTTAAATGATAAAAAGACAGTGCATACACTCAGTTTAGTTTGTAATGGAGAAAGACACAATCTATTTGCCTGCTTCAAACACAGCGTATCAAAACATGTTGTCAAATCCAGCCAAGGACTATTACAGCCAGGAGCTTTTACAATTTCAAGACTGTTTGAACATTGGGATTTGATGAATGCGGTAAACCTGCCTAGCAGCCACTCCAGAAGCACAGAAACATACATGTAACGTAAGATCTTGACATGCATCAGGATGAGCATGAAGTTGTACACATACACTAAAGATATGACAAATTAGTGGGAGCACTAAGATGCAAATGCAACAAATAGGGTCCTTTTACTGCCACTGTTTGAACAGTGCCAAGAATGGCCTTCCTCTTCTAGCAGCAGTACTCACATCTTAAATTTTTAGAATCATATATGGGATACTTATATCATGCTGTCCTCCAAATTAAAAACATGGTAAAAAACAAATTCGGGAAACAAATACGTAGTTGTAATATAGAAATCATAATGAAAATATTTTAGCAGTGACAATTTCATGCTTGTGAATATCAAGAAATCAACTGGTATTGCTTGCTATAAATATGCAGCTACTCAAAAGTAATTTGGTGTTTCTTAAGGAAAAAAGCCACACACAAATGTTAAAGTTCTAATAGCAGTACAAAAAACTATGGACTTACCTCTTCATCTAGTTCTTTCACTATCTTCTCTAAACGAGTATTAGTAGACCTGAAGAAATTTTAAAACATATTTTTAAAGCCTGTGGATTATACAGATACTAGAACGTTTGGATGGGTCTCTTTGATTTTATTTAAGATATTCTATCTTCAGCAATCACATGAAACTTCAAGGACTGGGGAAATCGCTCAAACAATAGAGATTCTTATGGAGAGTTAAAGGAAGGGGGGGGGGGGGGGGGGAAGAAACAAAACAGTAGTCACAGGAGTAACAGAATTAAGCCAGCAATTTATAGCAAATTCTACTTGCAGGGTCAGGAACCCCCAGAGTGGATTAAAATGCCTTTAAGCATTCAAAACCCAAAGGTCTAATAAAACTTCTTTATAAACATAGTGAACATGTCAAAACAGTCTCACCTGTACTTCTGTTCTAGTTCATCTTTGGCTTGTAATTCATTACTGAGCTGTTCTTCCAGCTTGCTTAGTTTTTTCTGAAACTGTGTAAAATGTCAAAAAAGCAAGGCCCACATAAAAATGTTATCACATGAACAAGTACAATTCAATTAAATAACAAAAAAAGGGAAAGTGAAGAAAATTAATTCAATCTTCTACTACATTATTTTAAAAATCATCACTAGAAGGTTACATTTTCACAAGGTATTAAATCCTGATGATTTTAAAGATGCAGATCCATAGCAACAAAATTTGCTGCATGCTACGTTAAATCTAACCATCAGGGAATTATGTGCCGCATATTGTGAGTCATAAAATTTATACGAGCAAAGAATATTGTTACTGGCCCTTTGCTGTACTCTTTCTCTGTAGACAGATCTTCCACTGCAGCAGGATTTTTGGGATAGTCTTTTCTAAATGAAGTTAAAAAATAAAAAGGGGGGCACATGACCAAATTGGACAATATTCAGAGAATATTACTAAGCATGCTCAATGACCTCACATAAAGAATAATTTCTTAGTCTAACACGCAGAAGTTAACAGACATTATTCAGGTTTGGGAATGCTTTGTTCTGCTTACTAAAATATTGAAAAGAATTTGTAAGCCAAGTATCCAAATATTCATGCTATAAATTAAAGAACAGATTTTTGGATTTATCTCATGTCTTCAGGTTTTCAGATGCATTACTTTTCCTCCCTTCCCTCTCCTCCTCTACCCACCAAACATGAAATGTTAAAATGTGGTTTTCTGAAACACTTTATAATTGTTACAATTAGAAGTTTCCCACACAGGGACACTGAAAAGGACATCAAAACTGGACATTCATTGCTTGAGAAAATATGAATAAAAAAGGTTATCAGAAGTTAAATGCAAAATTTTACCAACTGCATCTACTATCACAACATAAAGCAAATATAATAAATGTGACACTGTATTTTAAACAGCAGCAGCATTTCTTTTTAAAAGAGAAACTCTAAAACTGTTAATCTATTCAGCAATGTCTAAAACTATTCTTTTATTCAGCAATCACAGGAAGGAATGAAGTGGAGTCTAATAAACATTTGCATTTAAATTATGCAGGTCAATACATAATACGTTTCCTTTACCCATTTCTTGAACTTTGAAAAGGACTTTAAGAAATGTTAACAATATATATACTATCTACCCTTGAATAATACAAAAGTTTAAGTAACATAATGAAGTACATGAAATTCCATAGCATTCCCCTGTCATCTGCAAACTTGAATTCAATTGTCAATCTTCAAAAGATGGATAAACATGCTCCATACACTCATTTCAACTGAGAACACAATTTAAACATTCCTTTATCACTGCAGGTGATAATTTACTTTTACAAACTCTGAATAAATCAGTTATGAATCACTCAGGCAACTGTGGAGCCAAAATTCACCACATTCCCAAGAGTGATGCTGTTTGCTGATGCAAACAGAGCTTTAAACATTTATTTTCCAAACAAATTCTAGATACCAAAAGAATTCAAGAAAAATCTGTATTAATTCATCTTTAAACTGCAATATCTAATGCTTGAGTACAACTGTTTCAAAACACAACTGGTTTACTGTTAGCAATTTGGTGAATAAACATTTAAGATATTTCACGTTCATATAAATTATGTAGGAATTTTTCATTCCTTTCATAATTCAAACAATACACTCACCTCCTTGCTGTCCTGTAAACAGAAAATATTTCTATTGAGGATCATTAAAGGACAAAAAACCTCCTACAAAATTTCTTGAAAACTTATTTTAGACTTTGTCTTTTCTTAACAGACTTAACAAAATTAATCATACCATTAATACTTAAAAAAAAAAAGGCACTAACCTCATTTTTACTAGATTGCACAGACTCATTTTCTCTGCAAGACTGAGAGGAATCACTTAGCAACCTGTCAAAAACAAAAACAAATCCCTCCAGCTCCTATTCAAGTTTTCAACAACTGTGGCAACCTTGCCAATCAACTCATTTTAATCCATTCTCTCGAGTCTTAATTTGTCCTACGCTATTCTCAGAATGAAGCTTATTTTATTTCAGTGTGAGTGTATCTTTCTGATTTGAATCTTAAGTGAAATATATTTTCAAATCCATAGCATATATTTTTTAATTAATACCATTATTTCTTAACTATTCAAGTTGAGTCCTAGCAAGCTATTACCTTGTGTAAATTTTTTTCTAAAGCTACTCATAAAAATCCATTTTAGAACTAAATTACAAATCAGCATTTTAACCCTGAAAGTTTTAAGAGACTATGTAATTTTGTACCTATAGAAGTACTGTGTTTAATCAGAACTATCAAAATATCAAAAATAGTAGCAAATTATATATTCTACTTAAACTCTGCATTTTCTGTATTCACAACTGGACTTTAATGAACATAATGAAATGAATAAATTCAGTAACCAGACTGAAAAAATTGATAGGATATAAGAAAAATCTGCAGGTGTATTTCTAAAAATGCATATTGAAGTATCACATACAAATTGTCTCTATAGTAGGTAAATCCTATAAAAGGCAGCTGGTTTCCCACAAAGGCTTTGGGGATTGGAAAGGTTTCCACGTCTCCCTTGTCGTCCTCAATGTCATCAAAATTACTGCTGTCTATATCACTGCTAAGCTCAGGAACAACAGGAGCAGCAGCTATAAAAAGGGGAGAAAATATCAACTTTACTCCAAGATTCAGCCGCTTGCTATATACTAGTATCTCTATAATGTTAAAAAGACTATAACGTAAGATGCCCTGCTAGTTAAATATGTATTAGTCATGCAGCAGATCTGTAAATATTACTGTGAACATTTTTTTCTAGAGAAAACCATTTTTACATTAGTTGCCTAATGCATAGAATATCTAAGGCACAAAATGTATTTTCTAAGGTAATCACATTTGAAAACAGAACTCTAAGTACAGTCATTTGAAGAGACTTCAGTAAAAACGTGACTTTAGAAGTTATGATCAAGCTCATGATCTAAACTGACATACTTTGTTGTTGGCTAAAGATATCAAGTTCAAAATGTCTTAAATGAAAAGTGGTAAAACTAACAAGACCACTGTCAAACTGCTGTCTTAACTACAGAAGATAAAAAAAAAGCACACCCCACAAAAATAACCACCCCAAAACAACAAAAACCTCAAAGAATCTAACATGCATTGTTTGTAGCTAGAATTCTGAAATATCTATTTATGTTGTTCAAAACGGAAATCTATACATTAAAAGCATGATAAAGGTTAGAATGATTCCAGTAGGAAACAATGTGTATTTACTAACCCTTACTGATAGAATTTTTAGAATGCAAATGATAAAGATGGAAGTTTGAGCAACATTCTTGATAGAAAATATTAATGTATACAGACTAGTTTTTAAATTTCTATTATTGCAAATACTGAATAAAAATAGAACTTTGAAGCTAATTTACTTACTCTCTCGAATGTTGTCCCAGTTCCACTGATCACTCTTGAAAAAAGGGTGATGCTTTATTTCTTCTACCCCATTTCTCCCAAGTCGCACATCCCTGAACACAGCAATTAAGCCAAATTCACACTTGTTTGCTATTTAACTTCTGACTTGCTCACAAGCAGCAAAGAAACTTTCAGTAAAGACTGTCTGTGTTAACCACATTAATGCTCAAATACATTAAAATATTTAAAACCACCAACCACTGATCTGTAGGTTCTTTACATTTCTGTAACATGTATTCTGTTTCTTAGCAGGGACTCTCCCTGGGACTGCTAAAATGTCCAGGATTTGGAGTCTGCCACGTGGGGAGTAAATCAAGAAAGCAAGTACTGAGGCAAAAACTAAGAAAAAAACTAAAAAAAGAAAAACAAACAAAAACCCAACACCCTCAGGGGGAAAAGAACTGCATAAGTTCCATGTCTGCCAAACCACATGACAAACCTTAAGACGCAAGCAAAGGAAGGTCTAACTTAACTGCACAGAACAGTTATTTAAAACTGGATTGAAATAAATATTTTAAGAACTCCATATTCTGCCCCATAACTAACCCTTACACATCTTTTGCTGATATTTGCAGTGAAGTAAATCTTAAGAGCAACAAGAAACTTTGGGTTTGCCTGGAAGAGTCTCTCTTAAAACTATCTACAAAAACAGGACATAAAAATAGTGTGTGTAAAAGAACTAATAAATCATAAGGTCAATGCTTATTCCGTAAGTGCTTCAGCAGTGATCACACATACAGAAAAAGGGCATCTGTTTCAAATAAATTCCTTGAGCACTCTATTAAATATAAACAGGAAGACAGACACACGTAGTGGAAGTACACCTCGCCACATTTACATTATTAAATTCTTCTCATATTTTCTCTCTACCCTTCAGCTACTAAGGGTGAAAAATGCTGTTAAAGCACATCCTTCCTGAGTAACCACGATCTTGCTCAACAGAGCAAACAATCTCTCTTGGAACGCAAAAACCTTTATAAGGCAGGGGTTTTTTTCCCCTAATCCCTCATTCTGTAAAGGCTAGATGCTCTGCTGTAGCCAAGTTCAGGTGACCACAGGAAAGCAGAAGGCAACATCATCAATACAGAGTTAACTATGGACCTACAGCGTTCTTTTAAGTCAGAGAAATTAAAGATTATCTCTGCTTTCCTGAACTAAAAAAAAAAAAAAAAAGTAAGTGTTCAGGTTAAAAACAACTTTACACAGTTTAATATCAATAAACAGCTCCGTTCCGCAAAGGGAGACTTCTAGAATCTACTTATAGCCAAAACAATATCCTTGCTGGTTTGTTAGCTGTACTTGTCAATTAATGCAACAAAGCAAATGAAAAAAAAGTACAAACATTCTAAGCAAGCTTAAACAAACTCGGTAAATACATGCTTATTTTCATAAAAGTATTTGCTTTCATTTTTTAAAGTAACACTCAATTAAGACACTGAGCACAATTTGGTCCCTGCCTTAGAGCTTACAAATTACTTTCAACTTTACAGGTTTGTTACAGTATTATACACTGCAACTGGAAGGATTTGTTTGGCACAAATCGTGTTGTTAACAAGAGCTGACAGAACTGCTCATAGAAATAAAATACAATACCTGGAAAAAACACCCCAGAAGAAAAACTAGAGAGCATGAGATTTTGCAGAAGATATTTGAACAGAGATTAGGAAAAGTAATGGAATTAATTTTATAATGTGCTAATACCATCCAAAATAAAAACAGTACTAGAATAATACATGCACTTACCTATCAGTTAAAAAGGCACAGATAAGGTTCTTTGCATGCTTAGAGATTTCCACATCATCTGGGAAATGTAATGAGTTCTTATGATCCATAATTTTACTGTATGTTCCTACTAGTGAGTCTGCATAAAAAGGAGTATCGCCTGAAAATAAAAAAAGTGACTGTGATTTTAAGTCATGTTCAAGTCATGTAAGTTAAAAAAGACAGAAGTTATGAAGAAAATTCTAGGAGCAGTTTTACGCAAAATGGTCTTTTATTTTAAAACACAGTAAAATTGGAATGCAGGGCACAAAATAACGTCTACTACTAAAAATATTCCTTCCCTAAAATGCCTGGGTCACTAACTAAACCATTTTCTATTCTGCATATCACTACCAAAATTTTGCCCAATGATTTACATCTTTTGTTCTACCTGAAGACTATCGCTGTGTTTTCTACGTTTTCTAATTTACGTGATGGCTGACACCCACATAAATCCCCATCTTTAAGAGCTCTCATGGGTGTAACGGACCAAAACTCATTAAAGATTTGCTAATGCACATTTGTTGGAAAGAATCCACCAAAGCTCTCCAAAGACTGTTTCAGAGGCACATAGGTTTACCCTACTTAACCCTGGAGCTGCCTAAGGCAAGTCAGCACTGAGCAGGAGCCTTCACAGTGTGTTCCTGCACTGTTAAACTCACATGAATAGATCTTGTTGACTGATAAATTATATTAGCTTGGGTGCACATATTAACATGGGCAGGTGGCTTTTAAAACCATAGACCTTTCTCACCCAAAGATTTGCAGCATAGGCTTTAGTTAAGTCTAGTTTCTTTGCAAATATCCTTAAGAAAGGTAAAACTAGAACAACTGAAAAGAGTCAGCATCGGTAAAGATAACTGACATTCAAGTTAACTGACAACATTCTGAACATTTTGTATTGGTTTGCATCAGTAATCAAGAGGCTGCAATTTTTACATAAATCCTTTCTCACAACTAATCCATAGGTTTAATAGAGAAGGTGAACAATCACTGACATGAGCTAGGCTCTTTCCTCTGTGCTGGTGTATTGTGTGCAGGGGGGGATCACCTGGCAGAGCAGTCAGCATGCTGACTGCATGTTTCCAACAATGTACTGAAAATTGCAAAAGTACATGAAAAAGATTATGAACAGACCAATGGACAAAACCATTCAGCTTCAAAAAGAACACAAATTCAACAAACCTGCCTTTAGCTTCTGTCATTTTATGACAAAATAAGAAATTAGTACACACCAGCTTGAACTACACTTCTAGATTTTCAGTAAATTAAGGCTGCCATACCAGTATATTGGGGGGGGGGAAAATCACTATTTGCTGCTGCATCCCTCTTTCCAAAACTTCCCCTTCTCAACTGCCTTCAGTCACAGAAACATTTTTGATTTATGCCACACCTCAAAACCATCCTAAGTCACCAAACTAATGTTAGGATTCATCCCATGACCAACATTTTAGCTTTCAGTTAAGCACACAATAAAAAGTAGTACTATTTTAATTAGTACTGCATCTTTACTAAAACCAGAACAACACAACACTTTCTGTGCTTTAAGGCATAAAGTTTTAG
Organism: Athene noctua; assembly: GCF_965140245.1. Lineage (NCBI taxonomy): Eukaryota > Metazoa > Chordata > Aves > Strigiformes > Strigidae > Athene > Athene noctua. Next base: position 17,268,758 of record NC_134037.1, on the reverse strand, counting down.
AAGACCATAGGCAGAACCTGATACACAAACACTAACAATGTATGGGATATGGAGAAACGAAGTAAGATTTTACTCCAAAAATATGTTTTCATTAGAAGGATAAAAAAGGGAGAATCCTCTCTCTCAGATACAAGAGGGGAAAAAAAAAAAAAAAAAAGAAGAGGCTCTGAGAAAACATTCTGGACAGCTATGTCCAATTTTAGTAACTAAAGAACTTTATGGCTAAAATTGTTTATGAGAGTCTTAATGATAAAACACACTTTTTGAAAGTCAAAATGCTTCACTATTGAAAGACACAGAGATTGCAGTATCATCATATACTCTAACGTCTTTCCTGGCTCAGGATACCAGAAACATCCAATCTCCAATATTCCCAGAACATGCTGATTTGGATATTTAATAATTATATGCTCAATTCCATCCTTCTATAATCAGTATTTTGCTACCAGACTATAATACTGATCCTCACTGTATTTAAGATGCAAATGACTCATCTCTTTAACAGATTATATTCTATGTTCGTTGCCATAGCAGTCCAGTATATTTTACTGAAAAATCCTGACTTAAGCATAAAAGAAAGAATCAAGCCATACTTCCACAGACATTTTGACCTAACAGAAGCCATTTCTAGTATGGGGGTGGGGAAGGGAAAAAAAAATTAATAAGGCAGTTCTGCCCTTCCGACTCCTTTCCCGTCTGTGCATCCCTGAATACTCTATATTGCCCCTGATGTGGCACAAATGTTCATGAGATGGTGAGGTAGTTGATCCCCTTTAGAACTATTCTAAGAATTAGTTTTAAGCTGAATCGAGTCAGGAAACTAATCACTAAGCAAGCACGCAAACAGCTGTCACAGTATAAGAGCAACAGCAAAGAGAAGAGGAATGGCACAACAGCACCAGCCAAAAGTCAGAAGCTATTAGATAGTGAGGTACAACCAGCCCCTCGCAGCAAAGTACAGCTAAAAGCACAGTAAAGACTGAACGATAATCTCATTAATAGAAGAAATCACCACTTACCGACTAGCATCTCAAAAAGGAAAACTCCTACAGACCACCAGTCACATTCCCGTCCATAATAACCATCACCCCCTTGTGATTTCAAAACTTCAGGCGATATGTAGTCAGGGGTTCCCACAGCTGTATCGCAGCGCACCATACCTGTCTGTGCAACAGCAATTCAAACAGCTTCATTAAAAATACTGCGAGTCTTTAAACAATTTGTCTATTAGCAGACCAGAAAAACATAAAAAATACAGCCCAAAATATTTGGTTTGAGGAATGTATTTGAAAGACAACGGTTTTTATTCCAGAAGCAATATGGACTGAAATAGCAGTTCCTGGTAACAGGCTCTCCCCTGCCTACTCCCTAACAGTTTCTCTTGATTACATCTTTCAAGAATTGACCGATTTTATTACTCTTACTATTGGTTTCAATATGAAGCTACACACTGTATCAGACTGCTTTTTCTCTCACTAAATTCAAGGACAAACTTCAGAAAAGTTTTGATTGTACTTACTCCCTGTAAAACTCTTTACCTTCTGTCTCAGGAACGAATGTAAAAATGCATTCACAGAATCACTGAACAGCCCAGGTTGAAAGGGAACTTTAAAGATGATCTGGAACAACCTGCCATGGGAAAGGGAGCCCAGATGGTACTACCTAGCACCCTGTCCGATCGCAGCTTGAAAAACCTCCAGCGATGGGGATACTAACACATCCCTGGGGAGGTTGGTCCATTATCATCTGAATATAATATTCCCAGATTTCTGTTCCTCTCATTTATATACTTGTTCTTTCAAAGAACTTAGGCGTTGCTCTGTATGCATTTTGAAGTACTGGATACTCTAAATACCACAGTCAGACTAGCTTCTATGATCTCTGGCATCAAAGCCAAGTAAACAAGGAAGTCCTCTGTGCAGTACATGACATTTTGACAGTCCCTATGTTCTGCATGATGGCTTCTGTCATCCGTACTTCAACATTTGAAGAGGTAGACCTAAAGGGTGCTGTTTTCTCTGGGCAAAGTGTTACTCCTGTGTTTCAAATACTAAAGCCTCTGTTTTATGCCTGAATAGCACACTTACTATAGTAGTTCTCATACAAAGCTTCTTTTCGGGAGTCTCAGGAAACTGTTTTGCCTAAGACTTTTCTCACCACCTCAATGATCAAGGTGGATCTTGGAACTCATCTCCTGCAGCTATGTGAGAAAGGTACAGTGTAGAATTTTTAAAAAGGCTGTCTAGGACAGACAGCACGTTCTCACAGCTTATGACAACTTGGCGGTGAGGCTGTAGTGTTTCCTAGTATCGTTCAGAATTATATTGCTGAATACAAAGCAGTTCAGTTTTCATCCTCAGGAGGATCGCCATCAGACCTGACTGACTTGCTGTCTTGAACCAAGGCTGAGAATCAGACTTGCACTGCTCCTCATGAAGTTCTTTTCAGTAAACAAGAGCTGAAGAGCACTTGTATTGAAACATTATGATAGCTCAGATCAGGTGTTAACACTTCACCTGGGCTTGTGCAGCATGCTGCAGACAGTGAACTGAAGAAAGAAGGATTCAGCAGAGTCTTGGATGAGCTTCAATGAGAAATAAATTGAGTTCTAAAAAGAGGAACATGTTCCTTCTTTCAGCTAAACTGCCTGAGCTGAGATGATAATCCCAAATGGTAAACATCCCTTCTTTTGGTCACATCTTTTTTCAACAGATATCCTTTAAAAGCTTAGCACAAGACAGCATTACGTACTGAACCTGGCCACACCAGGAGTTCCTAGCTTTATGATCGCTAGCAAAACCAACTACTGTCTAGTTCCTTATAGAAAACCTGAAGATTACAGAGTCTGGTGAAATCCATATATACCCCAAAAGGGAACCACAATTCCTACTAAGCTAACTCCATTCTTTATTCAAGTATAGAGGTACTCACCTTGTTGCAGGTTTTAAAAACAACAAAAAAAATCAAAAAAAACCCCAAACCCCCAAACCATCACAACTGAGTTACATGAACAGGCCAATTCCTTTTATGTTGGAAAAGATCACCAAAACACTTAGCGATTCTTTTCACATACTGGTAAGGAGAATTCTACTGCAAGTGTCTGGACTGGCCTGGAAGAGGACACCGAATTCAATTCCACAGCAAAGGTCAAAAAAGGTCTCTCACCAAATTGCAGCAGAAATTTCCTGGGCTCTCAACAGCATAAGGAAGATGCTAATATGCACAACTGCTAAAAGAACTCCAAATCAGAAAAAATAAATAAGTATTGGGTAAGCATGTATTTTCTAGAAATCATCCTGCCAACACCAATATTGTATTTACACAGCTGGGATGTGTTCATGTTTTGTAAGAAGTAGCATGAGATTTGGAGACAATCCAGAACCTCCCAACTTCTAAAGCTTCCTGTATAAAAAAATTTTTGCCATTCCACTGAGTCTGAGAAACATGAAGAACTTAAAATGTAATCTGTTAAAAAGTTGATTTCTTTAGGACATCACTGGTTCACTGATGATGCCCAGTCCAAAATGAAGCTCACTACAACTCTTTACAAGAAATGTGCATACACTTCTCACGTTTATAATATGATCATCACATTTTAGTATTTAACAACAACAAAAAAGGAAAAAAATCTTGGGCTCACTGTTTCTGAGATCCCTAAAATAACATAAAGGATCATCCCTTTTCTGTAAATTTGTATTATGAACTTTTTGATGCTTTCTTATTGTCTGTTCTGACAAACATCAGATTCTCTTAAGACCTACAGTCCACTGGCTCAAAACCAAGATTAATTTTTTTAAGGACTAAATTAAGAGATCACGAACTGCTTTTGATTTTTTCAACTAAAGTAAATCCTGTCCCCTAAAATACAGGTAAGTAAATAATCAAAGTGGAGGTAAACAATCTATCTGCCTTCAGAGTAACAACTGCAGCAGAACTAAACAGACTATTGAACCCCAGTAAACAGCTGTAGCTGTTCATAGAAGTGAATATAGTCACAGTAAAAAAACCCTAACCAGACAGTACTTGTAGATACAGCTGAAGAGTCATTAACTTAATGGTGCAAATGTAAATTAAGGAGATTGCAGAGATTATGCCAAGCATACCCAACCGATACAGGAAAAAAAAAATCTAACACATTAAAGCAAATAAGCTTAAAAGGACCATCCTTGCCAACATTAATACAGAAACCTTTCAAAGGCCAGGGAAACCATAACACACGTTCATGTGGAGTTTTTTTAGAATCCATTATAATTTTTCACAGGAAGAATATATTGCGTAAATTGCAGCATAACACTGTTTGTCAGGGAAGACTTTAAAAGTGTAAAAACTACAAAGGGTACCTTTATTTTTAAGTCTCCTTTATTATTAAAGTATTACATCCTCTTAGAAATATTCTTATACAATCTCATTAGAAAGCTGTATTTGGCTGCACATGGTAAAATCTCCGAAATTAAAATGTATGACATCTTGACAAACAGCTAAGAAACTTCAATCAATATATCACATACCACTGCTGCCTTACTGTGACCTCATTTTAATGACCACTAGAGGATGCTATGAGAACAGGTAGACACAGTAAAAAAAAAAAAAAATACAGACTGTATCTTGCCTATAAAATAATTTCATTTACAGAAAAATGTCAGTTTATGAACTGTTCCAGGGTTACTAATCGTTGAAACTAGGAGTTGTCTCTTAAGCTTTTCCGATATTTGGCAAAAAAAAAAAAGAGAACCTTTGCAATTCATAAACACACATGCTTTCAAAAACAACAAAAAGTAAGTTTACATCCTTCTTCCATGTTCCAGAACAGTTTATTATAGACAAGGTTACACTATTTAAAGTACCCTTGTATTTAAAACTAGGAGACAAAGAACAGCTTCCCAACCACATGGACCATTTGATGAATACTCCTTTGGGTATTATAATGCACAAGAAAATAACCTCAGAATAACAGTTTTAGAGATGATAAATTATTCAGTTGCATACTTACTTCATCCATTTTCATGCAAGTGCCAAAATCTGCCAGCTTCAGATGCCCATATTTATCTAGAAGCATATTGTCAGGCTTCACATCTCTGTGTATCAAGCCCATGGAGTGAATTGCATCAAGAGCAAGAACAACTTCAGCTGTATAGAACTTGGCCCATTTCTCAGGCACATCATAATTGCTCATAAGGTTTACAAGATCTCCACCTGGCATGTATTCCATTACCATGTACAAGTATTTGTCATCTTGAAAGGCACAAAATAGCTGCAACATTGAAAAAAAAAAAAAAGAAAAGAAAAAAGCGCAATTACTTTTCAGAGACAGCTAGGAAAAAGAATAAAGCACTCTATCTTGAAGTTTCATTAAACCTGAGCATATGTTTCCAAGATTGATGTAAAGTAACTACATTTTTTATATTCAAACAATCTACATTTTCTATTAGTTATGACAGTACCTTGAAATTTTCTGAACTTCAAAACTTCTTCCAGCAAAAAAGATTTCCTGGTTATTTTAGTAGTATGAGCTTCTATATACCCGTGTTTCTTGACATTAAAAAGTATCACTGAGTCAAAATGCAAAACATCAAATCCGAGAAAGGGAGCATCGTGGATTGATTTGAAGGTAGCTCAACAGTGAACAGCACCTGAGACTGTTTCTAAATTTTATTATAAATCTTGTTATCTCTGTACATATTTACAAAAATACTTGTCACTACTGATTTTGTCCTAAATCAACACATACATTGAAATAAGAAAGACTAAGATTAGTTTCTTTAGACTCTTCAGACTCCAAGTGCTGAAGTTTCAGAGATTTCACCCAGAGGTCACCAGGTCTGAAAATGGCCCAAACCAGCAAAAATCACTACTATCAATCGTTCAATGACTGGTGTGAAAAAGTCTCTGAAAGCCTCTCACTTTATTTCTCAGGGAACACTGCTCCTTTACATTAAAACCTAAAATCATTCACATCTTTAAGTTACCCACACAAAATTCAAAGACAATTGAAAAAGAGGATGTGTGGAAAGGAGGAAGGCAAAAACATGGTTTGTGAAGATGAAGAACCATGAAAGACAGGAATGTTAAGATTTGACCTTTATATTAAAACTTATTGTATATTAGCAACAGAAGACCTATATTATAAATACATATTTTATTACATATATATTGCCCTGTATTTGTTTTCATCAATTGATAGCATAAACAATATATAATATGATAATGCATTTGGCAATTAAATCTAAAAAACAAAAATAGTGTCTGTATTCACATGTGAAGACATTAATATAACACAATTACAAATAACAATGCTATGCCTTTATACAGCACTTTTGTTATTGTCCTCAAGAGATTTCCTTAAAAAAAAATAAAATTATCTAGAGCTCTGGTTTCACTTTTCACATAAAAGAAAGCACAGAGAAGCAGTGTGATCTGTCCCAGTTTCTAGCTCAGAACAGGACCTACATTTTCTTAAAACCAGCTCAATGTCCTATCCCACTGGACCACATCACCTAAATATAGCACACTAATACACTTCATCATAGAAGGCACAACTGCAACTACACTTTAATTCATTTGCAATTTACAAATACACACATTTATATCTCACTCACTATGCCTTCCTTTGAAAACCGAGTGTCATACAATTCTCATTACTTTCAACTGCATGTGAATAATGAAAATAATTCCACACAACTACTATCAAAAACAAAGGACTCAATAAAAATTCATCTATTTGGTTAAGTATTGCTACCGAATATAGGCAAGAACACAGAATATGCTCAGAAGGGCAAAACATCAAAATAAGAAAAAACCTTGTAAAGCATTTCTTGCATACATGAAGTGCTATGGGCTTCATGGTCTATAAGGAAAGCTTAAAGCCAGTCTTATTAAATACACAGAAGCACGGCAATATATGTAAGAGCATTTGAATGTATTATTTATTTAACAAAATTAAATACTAACAATTTCTCTAAGCATATGCTTTCAGTACTTTTTTTATTAATTGGTGTAATTTCCCAGTTACAACAAATTGCAATATTCAGTACTAATTCTTCCCAAAGGCATAATTCATATTACAAACATGATGATGATACATGTCATGAGACAGGTAGCTGCAAGAAACAGTGTTCAATACCAGCTGAAGTTGTCAGCTCTCTATTACCGGGATATCACTTCTGAGCTGAAATGCAGTAACTGACCACTAAAGAGAAGATGGTTTAAGCAACTACAACCTTCTGCCTTGCAGGAGACCAGGAGTATACACTTACCCATCTACCAAACTGCAGATGAAAAGACAGTAACTACTTAAAGCACTCTTAATACCAATCGCCTGTAATCAAACTGACTGTATCATGAGGAAAGACTGGAAATAATGCTGACATTTGTTTCTATAGAGAATTTTTCTTAGTTGGAAAGGTAAACTCTCTATTCCAAATAATTATGTGGATATGTCAAAAATCTGTTTAATGCTGTTTTATGGTGGATTTGTAGTGACTAAAATGTAAATTAATCTACTTTCTAACTCAGCCAAATACACAAAACTCAGTGAAACCGCTAAGCAAAATCTGTAAGTAAACTTACAAGAGTAAAATCTGAACCTAAACCATGATTTGAGTTCAGATGTAAAATCAAAACCAGCTCAAGACTGGGAAAAATTTATGGCTTAATTATTATTGTTTTACTCTTACATTTCTTCCTTACCTGAACCACCCATGGACTGTTGGCAAAGGCCATAATATCTCTTTCTTCCCAGAAAAAGGCCGAATCTGATCTCTTGATCATTTCAAATTTACTAAGTAGCTTCATTGCATAAACCTTCTGTGTCATTTTATGGCGAACCTGTTGGTTGAGGAAGAAGAGAAACAACTTTTTTAAAATGCCTTGTAAAAAAAAAAAATTGAATACCAGTAGAGTATATTTCTCCAATGTGTGAACTGCTTTCTGGGATGCAATGCCTCCAGGTCTTCATACACCCAATTTTCTATACAGTAAGGATTAGAGAACTTCCAAATCTAACAGCTGCTCCAAAAAACCATAGCAGGGGTGGAACAAGAAGGATGCCAAACAAAGGAAAATACACCAGAGCCTGTCCAACTTCTGCAGCTGCTGCTGCAACCCCAGAAGAGGAACTGCAGGGCCTCGAGAAGAACATGCCACAGGGCTGCAGGAGCTCTTAGGAGGTAGCTGTTTAACTGAAGATGCAGTGGTATGAGCATATGTTATTCCTCCCTATGGCTATGAGCATAAAAATGAGAGCTGACTCCAATAGTCTGCTTACTCAAATTAAAACTGGGGGGGGAAAAACCCCCAACAAAATAAACCAAACCCAAAAAGAAACCCAACCCAAAACTCAGAATGAGAGAAGTACTATCTTTAAAGGACTGGATTGCTGCTCTTAATGTTTTCTGAGTGAACATGCCTACTTCAAATCACCCAGAAATAAATTCCATTTACAGAAGAAAAAAAGGAAAGGCTCATCTATTCCTCCTTGAAAAGTTCCATCATCTAAGAAGTAAGACGCAACTCTGCTTATATTTTTGTATTCTGAACACCATCTATATCCATTGCATTCATTCATGTCCACTTCAGCCTCTTCCAGTTTTTATTTTTCAAAAAAAGATTGCTCCTATTTATGTAGTTCTTAAATTCACTTTAAATGGTGTAAAATTAATAACATAAACTGAAATTAAAACTTTTTTAAAAACTTCATCTGAATATGGACATGAAAAAAAAAAATCTTTAAAAGTATAGACTGTAAAGTCATTACTCTGCTAATGAAACAACATTAGATTTATGTTAGTTTACAAAACAACTACTAAAGGACCGGCTTTTTTTAACATTCTTGAGTGTTCCTTGCAGAAATCAAGGTGAGAAGCATTCAGCTGCAAGATGTCAGAGTCAGCAGAAAAAAAGAAGTTAACTGCATCTTAAGTTTCTGCATATTTTCTTCACATTAAAATAAAAAATTCAGTGGACTAACATGTGAAATCAGAACCAAACTGTTACAGTTTTCTGGTGCATTTAAAACCCTCACATTTAGTAAAATAAACCATATCCCTCAACCTCTCGGTTTTACACAATGTCCAAGTTTAATTACGCTAAACGAAAGAGTGTTTAATAGGCTCTTCCTGAACAACTGTAAATGTTTCACGTCCATTATGTCTGCAGTGCAAAGCCACAGAGAGGCATCTATGTGGTCTACAGATCTGGCAGCATCAGTCTCCTCCTGAGGAGCTGTAAACACTAGTGTTTCTGAAGCCAACAAGTATGATCTCTAGAAACAGGAGAAGCATTAGGGGGGTGGGGGGGAAATCCTGAAAAGAGTGAGAACATGAAGAGAAACATGATTATTTATGAACTTACCATTCTTGAAATAAGGGCTTTTTGCTCTCAAGATATAGGTACAAAAGTTTTAGGATTAGTATCTTGCATAGTCTAACACTAACCAACAACCTTCTGCACAGCTAGATCCAAAAGAACTCCAACCATACACGAAAACAGAAACACTTTATCTACATGCATTAACAACTCTATAAGCACGTATATTTTAAGACATTAACAATTAACCGGCTAGCAAAGGTGTCCTAAAACAGGATTTTGAAAACTACCTCCTTCCCATTTACTAATCCTACATGGGATTGTTTACAAAGACTTGGTGGTATACCACATACTATACATAAAGTAGAGCTTTTGTAATCCTGCTCAAAACCAGAAGAAACACAAACACCAGCGACCTCAAAAAGAGGTTTAATTGAAGATGCATTTTCTGTGAAAGTTCATGAAGCTCTGCAACGTATTTAGTAGGTTACAATTCATAAAAGCAGTGTATACTCTTGCCTGGATGTAGTTAGTATAGCTGTACACATTTGTCTCCCATCACTTGGGAAAAAAGAATCTCAAGCAGTCAGCACAGCCTGAAGCAAGCTCATGCAGAGGAAAAGCAAAGTAAACAGGGGTGGGGGGACCAGAAATCACAGTCTGTGCACCTATCTAAGGTAGTGCCAATAGGTTATTAGTTGGCTAAGTTATTTCTTGAGAAAGTGTCAAGATAGGTTCACTCTCTGTACAACAATCAAGGAACCGAAGCAACAACCAGCAGACCGGCACACCCAAAGAGTGAGTGTGTCTTGGCATGCCATACACGTGAACAGACCTATTGCTGATATTACTCCTTATATCACCACCATGGCCTCTGGAGACAGCCTCTTCTTTACCCAGAGCTATATTTGTACATACGTATATTGGCTCATATAGCAGATTATTCATGTATTAAACTGTCATGATGTTTCGATTTCTTCCAACTGTTTAAATGAACTGCCAAATTTAAACTGCAGCTCACCACAGTAACTCTCAAAATAGGTAGGAAAATCCCTTCGTGCCATCAGCACTGAGTAACATGGCCTCATTTAACTTATGAAAATGCATTAAGAAGTAAGAATTTCCCCCTACTCTACTTCATCAACGTAAGACTTTCAAGAAACAAGTACACACAAAACACATCCATAATTTCTACAGCATTCATGTCAGAAGACAATTCGTAGGCGAATAACATATCCATTTGAAGTTATCAGGTCAAGTACGAAGTATTGATAACAGTACTATCTCTTCCGTGATTAAAGAAAATTAAGATCCTAGAATGGAGTTGCGAAATGAACTCTAAGGTTTGAAATAATCAGAGATATCCTAATACTTAAGAGAGCCATAAGAAATTATTACCGATAGGCTACCAAAGTTCATGTCCTGACAGATTTTCAGGTAATAGACCACGACTGCTTTATTTGCATTACTAGAGAAGGTACATCAGCAGTGACTGGGGAACTAAACCTAATAAACAAAGCACTTAATGGAAAAAACTAAACCAGCACCTGTTTACATACGCCATGACAACCACTTGTTTGCAAAACTAAGAAATCACACAGTAAGGACTACCATAAAGACCATCCTTTACTAACCAAATACACAAAAGAGTTGGCCTTGCTTTGGTTTTCTATTCCAGTACATGATCAAGTCAGTCTGCTGTGTCACTGCAATGTTAGAGCAGTTTGTGATTAGATCTGGGAGAAGGAACTAAGGCTATGTTTCAATTTCAAATCAAGAGGATTTTTCAAGGGAAAACAAACAAGAGGTACTCAGGATGAGCTTTCATAAATTACTATTTCTGCATAAACCACAAGTAACATATTAAGCACCATAATTCAATTTTTCTGTCTGCCCTAGACATCAGTCACGTTTATCCACAGCACTGCATAAGAGAAGAAGTGATCTGGCAGCTGACAATTATTTTCTTAGCTTTCCCCATCACTACAGACCCAGCAAAGCCAGAGGCCAGAGCTCAGGAATAGAGTTTAATACTTTTGGAGCTATAAGAAAATTGTTTTTCGAAAGACAGATGCTCAGACCAGAGTCAACTGATCTCTCTTTACTGGACTGAATTTTTAAATTTTTCTGGGGGAGGAAGGGGGGAAAAGTGAGGCTTTTACAAACAAAAAAATCTCACTGTAAGATACAACAGTAGAGAATGTGTTTTGCTTTCTTTCTTGAATCTGGAAAACTGATCTCTTCACACCACTTCTTTCACAAGAAAACGCTGTACTGGAACAGAAAGCTTGGGGGAAACAAAATTAAATGGAGGAGGTCATAGCTGGCTATTTTATGCTGTATATTAACATCATTTTATGACTTGTATTTAACTATTACAAACATTTAACAAATATTTCAGCTGCAAATATTTATGCACAACAGCACACAATAAATTCATGAATGTCATGTTATCAACTTATGTACTTAATCATGTTTTATTTATGGTTCTTTCTGTGTTTAGCCCCCACTGAAGCAAATTTCTATTTTGATCACAGAACATGTTGCAAAATACTTTGATTACTGCAAATCCATCACTGCAACTGTGGTGTTAACAATTTGAATGGAGTAGAAATAGATATAGCTTAGCTCAATAGTTTAAACTTGTATCATACCTTGTGAGGCAAAAAATTTAGGTATGTACACCCTCATCACCAGCTAATATTAGTTCAGATCTACAGTTGTATTTATTAACCCACTGCTTTTTAGCTGTAAGACTGCATAATATTATGATTTCATGAAGTACAGAAGAGCTCTGTATGAACACACAGAAGTTCCATTCTAGTACCAAGCATTCTTAGCTTTTTTTATTTTGGGACTTGAAGGGCTTATTTAAAGAATTTTAAAAACCAGTAACAACAAAAAAACCCAAACCCCATCATTATATGACCAAGTTACTATGCATTCTACCATTACATTATAATGATGAGGCAAATGAGAGGTAGTTGACTTTAGACCCCTCAAACTACCTATCTGCGGTACATACACTGTGAAAAATCATTTCTACTTTAGAATTTAAATTGTTCATGACACAGTGAATCCAGAAAAAAAGTTTCCATTCTAAGCGAGAACAAATTAATGTTGGATTTTAAATGAAATGTTAAAGAGAAAATGAAAAATCATTTAGAAAAATTCTTAAGTTCTTCAAAATATACGTATGAAAATAATGTATTTTGATTTCTGAAGCACGTTAAAAATACAATTCTCTTGGATGCTTCCAACAAATAGATCAGTGTGACATTGAAAAAATGCATATGAATTCTGTTATTAGGATCTTCTCTTTTTCAGAGGAACTCTGCTCCTTACAACTTGATTGTTCCCTGACTTCCCATGCAAGTGCATGAAAAAGAAGCATCTCTATTAGCTACTCTAAGCGGACATATATATAATGAAAAAAAAAGCATTATGAAAGACTTTAAACCAAACCATTTGACATGACTGTCAGTGAAAAGACAAAGAGTAGACAGCCTTCTTACAAAGCTCCCTGCAGCAGCCCCTTCTCAAATGAGTAAGGTTCTGCAGAAGGTTTTGGTATTGTTTTCAATCTCTTGCCAGCAAGGATATAAAAGCATATAAAGACACACATTAATTCTTTGAAGTCTTGTTCAAAAATAGGAATCTTTGGAAATACTCCTCTCCATACTTCATAAATTCTTCTGGATAAAAACAAAGTGCAAATGACACAGAAAGAAACAGGAGAGAGGGAGCTACACTCTCACATTGCCACACTTGGATGAAGTTGCCTTAAAAACATACATAAATGAATAAAAATTGCTGATTAAATGTTAACTGCCACCTGAATTACATCTGAATTTGCAAATTACCAATGAATTGGGCAAATAGTGTTAGGCTAGTTGCAGGGTTTTTTTTTCCCCAAGTTCCAATCAATTTCACCAGTACTAATAAGGAAAACACATATAATTTTATAAATTGATAATAAATGTATTGCTATTACATTCTGTGTAGCTTCTATAAGCACTTCAGAGACAAGATCTTGACACATTCCTTAAAAAAAAATCCAAAACATCTTTTGTATTTTGCAAAATTGCTTTACAAGACAGTATGATTTTCCCAGCTTCCTAGAGCAGAATTAGCACAGAACAGTAAAAGATCAGTTCTATGTCAAAAGGAACAAGCAAAAGGGTCATTTTTGTTACCTTATGGTAACAAGATAACTAGTTTCAATTGCTGCAAATTAGTTGATCCCCTTTCCATTGACTTGCTTCACATCTCTCCCTCTAAAAAGGCTTACACAGAAAATTATCATGGATCAGGTGATGTACAGTTATCTGTTAGCTCATAACCTGTCCCTGGTGTTTGTATTCTCAATTCTACTTGGTGCTTACACCCATAGCTTTTTTCGAAACTGACATATTAACCTATTTTATACATATGCTCACATTTTTGTGCTATTTATGACACAGTGTGACTTGGAAGTCCTGGAAAATACAAAATTAAATTAAAAGCAGACTATGCATTATATACTAAGTTATTTTTTGTATTTTGATTGCTCTTTTTTAAAATAGAATTTTCTTGCAATATAAATTTTAGAAGTAATCCCATTCTTACATTAGATACTATATAGGACCCAATGCTGAGTGGACAATGCTAAGAAAAAAAGTCTTTAAAATTTTTTACATCAGTCATATCAGTTAAATACAATGCAAGCACCTCAACTATAAGAGCAAAACAAACGTTATCTGTTGCACTATTAGCTTGCTCTTTCATAGAAAGTTTTCAGATTTTATTATACAGTGATGCTTGCAGTCAAAGAAATTGAGAATTGTCATGAAGTTGCTTTTTCCATTTTGATCAAAGGATAGCAAACTGTTTCCCAAGTCCTTCCCTTCTAATCCAATGTTTTCAACTCTAGTGTACTGTTTACTATGCACAGAAATGACCTCATGATACAATGAAAATAACACTCTTTATAAGAATGCACTTATAAAGCATGCAAAATTGGGAAGGTTTTGGTTAGAGCCATATATCTGTCTAATCATTAAAATTACACTCTTACCAGCTGCACTTCTCCAAAGGCCCCTCTTCCAATCACCTTAACAACATCATAGTCTTCAGCTTTCATTTGTAAAGCTCGGATTTTTTCCACAATCTTCTCATCTAAAACAAATCAAATAGAAGTTGTGATAAAGTGTGTATTAACAGAATACAAGAATTTTCACTAACATTTTTCATTTAGAGTCAAAATAAGCTATTTTTATTTAAATGTTTAGAGCCTTCTTGGCAATTCTTGAAATCTGCAGTCACTATTAATATCACCTTTCGTTTTTGTTTTGAAACCATTAACCATCTACCTTTAGCTGTAACAACTGAAATATCTTTTGGATTTTGCTGACTCTCATTTCACACTTCTAATTATCATTCACAAGCTTACAGGAAGACTCCAGTAAGGAACAGAACTTGAGATGCCTATCTTGAATTTTCAGATAATTATTCGTTGCCACCCACTGTGCTGCCAGGATCCGCCGACACTCCACTGATAATGCAGGAGTGTGAAAGTACCCAGTACACATAAAAGCACTTCAGGTGCAACCTGCTCCACACACTTGGAGGGTTCAACAGCAGTCAAACAGCAACTAATAGAACTCAGTAACCTTTGTGTACAACTTCAGATCATGCAAAGATATGACTTCAGATCCACTCCTTGCATAGGAAATACTAATTCAGGTTTATGATGTCTGTGTAACTGCTAACCGTCTTCACTGCATGTGTAGTTATACACTTTTTAAAACTAGGTCTACAATGCTCTGATTCAAGTATGCACTGGTGCAATATTCTGCAGATAAGGTCTGCCTTTCGGTATTTTATGTTGGTAGTTGTAAGAATCTGTATGGGAAACTGATGAAATTCAACCTCTGAAAATTCTAAAAACACTGCAAGATCCTAGACTCTTTAATTTTGTAAATGCAGCATGCTAATGAATGCATTCCTGGCTACATACATTTTTAAAATCTATTCTTTTTACAAGGACAAAAGATAACCAGAGCAATGAATGGAATCCATGACACTGGAGGTAATCTTTCTTAAGTGTGACAACCTTTGACACTGCCCCCTGCGCATGCTTAGAGAAAGAATAACACAAAACAAAACAGGTTGGTTCTAGCAAGACCTCTACCCAGGAAAAAGCATGAAATTGTATGAAAAGCTGTCAATGCTTATATTCAGAGAGGAGTAGAGGTATGTATTGCGAGATCCCTGTTCAGGGTCAAAGACCATGGAATTTGATCCCAGGAAAGGCATTAAAAGGGATCTCTGCTGTGAATACAGGAAAAAAAAAAAAGGATCAGAGATATAGTTAATTCTGTACAACATTAAAGATGACATTGTCAGCAGAGTTAATGATAACGAACAACTTGTAAACAGTTTAACCATTCCTACATATTCATGAAGAGCAATCTGGCAGGCTACAAGCAATCCAGGAGATGCCTGACCATCAAGAGCATTTCTTTTGACCCAAGTGAGCAACAGGCCCAGTCAGAAAGGAACTCCATTACTCACAAACAAAAAAGAACTGACCGGGGATAACAAAGCCTGTGGCAGTCTTGGCTGAAGCAACCATGAGATGGTGGAATTTAAGACCCTGAGAGAACTGAGGAAAGAAAATAGCAGACCTTGGACTTCAGGAAAACAGACTACGGCTTGTGCAGGGAACTTACAGGCAGGATCCTGTAGAAAGCTGCTGTGGACGGTAGAAGAGTGGGTTGATCTTCAAAGATGCCATGTTCAATAGCACAAGAACAGTCTGTTCTAGTTAGCTAGAAATCAAGCAGGCATGGCAGAGAGCCACTTTGGCTGAATGGGCAACCACTGCCTCAACACAAGCACAAAAAGCAAAGGTTTGGAACACGGAAGCAGGGATGGGCTACCCAGCAGGAATCTCCCAAGCATCCAAGGATGGAATTGGGAAAGCCAAGCACAGCTGGAATTGAAACTAGCCAGGGTTACGAAAGGAAGCAAGAGCCTTTAGAAATACACTGGCAATGAAAGAAAGAATGAGGCAAATGTGGGCCCCCTGCTCTCAGTGGGGTTGGGGATCTAGCGCCAAAGGACATGGAGAAGATCAAGATACTCATTGCCTTTTTTGCCTCAGACTTCACTGGCAAGCTTGGCTCACAGGCCTCCCAGCTCCCTGAAGCCAAGAGCAGTATGGGGCAGTGAAGTATTGCAGTAGAGGAAGTCAGAATTAAGGACCAATAACGTAAACTTGACATACACCAGACATTGAGATGACACAGGATGATGTGCGTATGCTGAAAAAGCCAGTCAACAGCGTTACTGTTCTCTATCACCTCTGAAAAGTCCTGGCAATTTCAAGAGGCTCCTGATGACTGGTAAAGGGCAAATGTCATGTCTGTGTTCTAGAAGGGCAACAAGAAGGATCCAGAAATCTGGAACAGCAGCCTAACCTCACTGCTCATGATGATCATGGAGCAAATCCTTCTGGAATCCACTTCCAAGCACTTGATGGATGAGAAAGCATGGGAATAGCCAGAAAGGATCTAAAAAGGACAAACTATGTTTGATTAACCTGATTGCCTTCCATGATGATATGTCTGTCTTGGTAGACAAGGGGAAAGCCATGCACATTTCCATTCCTTGATGGTAGCATGACTTTCAACACAACATCTCAAAGTATCTTTGCAGCCAAACCAGGCTGTCACGGATTGCACAGAGAAATTACAAGGTGGGTGGAAAACTTGCTAGAGTCACAGTCAGTGATTCAAAGTTGATACACAGGAGGGCAGGGCTGCTCCTAAGAGGGACCCAGACAGCATGGGTAAATGAGCTGACAGGAACCTCACAAAGTTCAACAAAGGCAAATGCAGAGTCCTATAGCTGGGATGGAATGACACCACATAACAGTACAGGACAGCACTCACCAGCCAGAAGGCACCTTGAGAAAGAGGACTTCGAGAGCCCTGGTGGACAAGATGAACAAACTGGAACAAGCAGCAAGCCTTTGGACTGACTGCATACAAGGCTGCATTGGTAAATACATAACCAGTAGGTTGAGGGAAGTGGCTTTTCCCCTCCATTTGTCACTTAAGACCACATCTGGAATGCAATGGGTTCCTCAGTGCAAGAAAAATATCAAAACATTCCCTAGCTTAATAGAAGGCCACCGAGATGCTTAGAGGGTGGGGCCACATTATCCTCATAGAGAAGTTGAGAGAACTGGAATTGTTAAGCTTAAGGAAGTCTAAATTGTTGGCCTCAACAGAAGTTGAAAGGAGGTTTCACTTCTAAGGTGCAAAGTAAAGGACAAGAGGCAACACAGAAGTTGGAACATCAGAAATCCTACTCTATAGGAAAAAAATCTCTAAAATTGGGGAATGGAGCAGACTGTCCAGTGGAGCTGCAAAACCTCTGTCTTTGGAAATTTTCAAAAGTCAACTGCACAAGGACCTGAACAACCTGATCTAACATCAAAACTGGTTTGGTTTTGAGCAGAGAGTTGGACTAGTTGACATCCAGAGGTCTTTCCTAACCTGTGGAACACAAAAATGCAACTAAAAATTTCTTCTGAGGAAAAGATTAGGGGGGAAGGGGAAGGGGAGAGATTAAAAAAAAAGTTAATACTGAGGGAAAAGACTCCGCTAGTAAGGTTGTAAGGACAGGGGCAACTAAAGTCTCAAAAGGAGAAAGATATACATTCAGTGTACCAATACGACTATGAAGTAATCTGGAGTGCGAACAGGAAAGGGAGATAATTCTGAAGCTGTTTTTTACAGTGAATCATGAAAGCTTAGAGAGGAAGCATAGCACAGCACAGTGCTTCACCCACACCAAGTTTATTATTTTGTTCATGATTTGAACTAATTTTGCAGTTTGAGAAGGGAAGAG
The DNA here is from genome assembly GCF_965140245.1 of Athene noctua. NCBI lineage: Eukaryota > Metazoa > Chordata > Aves > Strigiformes > Strigidae > Athene > Athene noctua. The sequence continues at coordinate 17,250,554 of NC_134037.1, read as the reverse complement.
TGTGCTTGGAAGCTTACTTAATTGCAGATCATAAACTCTGGCATAAAACAAGGAGGACAAATGCAAATTCACAGGATACAGCAGTAGAGAAGGAGTATCAGCAAATTTCACATCAGAGTGAATGTGCAGTTACATGTTTGAACACAATGTTACATCTCATGAGGGAGGGGAATCATGAATTTATTTTCAAATGTTTCTGAGATGTTTCATATGTTTTCAGATGTGAAATGAGACGGCAGGGATTTAAACATGTTTAAAGAGTAGGGTGTAGGTTTACATAGCTCCATTATTATTAGTCAGAAATTCACAGCAATACTGCTGTGTTCAAAATATAATACAGACGTTACAAACAATTACTAATACAGCTCCAGTGAAACTGTTTAAGCATTAAATACTGCAGCTAAGCAATGGAAAACCCAACAACACATGAAGTAAGGAAATGAGATACCAACTGCAGAGTTACCAGTTTTATCATCCCTGTAAAATGCTGAGGATGGAGAAATCCCACCTGCTCTACTAAAAGATGAATATAGTTCAGTTGGAAGGGACCAGCAATGATCGTCTAGTCCAAGTGTGGACCAATTCAGGTCCAAAAGTGAAAGCAATGTCCAAATGCTTCAAACTCAGGTCCAAAAGTTAAAGCATTGTCCAAATGCCTCAAACACAGACCGGCTTGGGGCATCAACCACCTCTCTAGGAAGCCTGTTCCAGTGTTTGACCACCCTCTTGGTAAAGAAATACTTCATAATGTCCAGTCTAAATGTCCCCTGGCACAGCTCTGAACCATTCCCATGTGTCCAGTCACTGGATATCAGGGAGAAGAGATCAGCACCTCCCTCTCAATGTCCTCTCTTGAGGAAGCTGTAGAAAGCAATGAAGTTGACCCTCCTAATTCCTTTAACAAAGATTTAATAATCTTAGTTAAAAATAATAATTATCACCTAGGGATGCAGGTGTTGCAGAGGTATCAGTTATACAGATGGATTTTGTCTATTTTGTCCAGATATGGAACAGAAAATCCAAGCATGGAACTAACCTGAAACAAAAAAACGGGCTGCAAGAAGGCAAGCTCAGAGAAACTCTAAAGCAATGTCGTAATTGCAACATGCTAGATCATATGAATTAATTTATGTATCACATAACAAGATCTAATTTAAGGTGCAGGAGACCCTTCCAACACTATCCTTTTAGTAGAGCACTGAATTTTCAGAAGGTTTCACGCAGATGAGCTTGTACGTTTGTGGTACGTGTATCCACAGATACCACAGACTGTATCTTACAGCCTTGTCTGCAACAGCACAAAGCCCAGCAGAAGAAAAATGTTAAGTTTAAAAGAAGACATTAGATGGACTCCCCAGCCCCAGCATATAACAGAATCAAAAATATTGTGACATTTGGGTAAAAGTCCTAAAATGTGAGAATGTCATCACCTATGACTCAGGTTTCTTCTTTAACACAGGAAGGACCAGGAATGCTGGATAGCAGGAGTGTTTAAAGACAGCTTTTGATTTACTACTTGGAAATGGCACTATAACCTTTAAACAAATGAAGCTGCACTTTCCGAATGGGCAGAGTGTTTGGATCAGTCACTGACAGCTGGCAGCAAGAATGTGGCTGAAGGTTACAAGTGCTTGTGAAAATGGAATAAATACGTGACTAGAAGAGTAAAGAGGGGTGGGGAGGAAGAGAAAAACATGTTTTTCTGCTGTTTAAGGAAAAAAAAAGTTCATATCCAGGTTATTTTCTTAAAAGTTAAAAAGAACGTGTATCAGGCAGTTCTGGGGTGTGTATATATGAGGAATAAAAATGCAAGGGAGTGCAATTTTATCCCCACAGACCAGACAGTCAGTCAATGAGTGCTGCTATGGAGTACATTAAGTCAAAAGTTGCTGCCCTAGGCAAAAGTCTAGCCAGAAGTTAAACTGAAGTACAGCCAGGAAGTGCTGCAATCCCACACCCGCCCAAAACCAAACAAAAAGCACAACAGGAAGACTGAAGTAATTAGGAGTGCATACATAATATCTGTTCAAAGGTGTGTGAGGAACAATAAGCTGCTAGAGACCTTGCAGAAGGAGCAGAAACTAGAAGGCATAGCTTCAGACAAGCTAGTGTTTCCCCCTCCAGAAAAAATACAGGGGACACAAGAAGTATTTTGTGGAAAGGAGCGGAAGAACAGGGAAACGGAAAGCAGCAGTCCTCTGACTTGCAGAGGACACATCCCTGTCTTAATGAAATAAGCCTCCTGGCAGAACTGAATTGCTTTGTATCTACAAAGTACCCAAATGGAAAAGTGGTTAATAGCACTGACGTGTAACTTGTTTATACATCTAAGACATCATGTCTTAAACACTGTGGCTCTAATTCATGCTCTGCTTGGGAAAAGTTGCTTATTTGATACCTCTCCCTACCTATCACTACTCTTATCAGAACAATATCATTAAGAATGAAACCAGAGCCCAGCCTGCTGAGGTGACTGCAAAGACCTGGCAAGGAGTGGTCTTAAAGAAGCCAGAGGGGCAATTAGCTCCTTAACATAAATTCTACAGTGCAATAAATTTCTAATATTCTTCTTGTCATCTGACATTTTATCTGTGTCACAGACAGGAAGTATGGAGCACAGAGAATTACATTAATGATAGGCATTAACACTACACCAGATAACACATTTCTGTTGGTAAACACATGGCTGGAATATGATTCAGCAACTTCAAGTGACGTAACAAAATGTAAGGGAAGGAAGCAGAACTGTTACTCTTGCAAGAAATTAATCCTAGCAATATAACTTCAAAGTAAGCAGTGTCTGCTTGGAGGGGAAAATGGTAAAAGTCACTTTCCAGAAAGTTTATTCAGGGGGGTCGCAAAGCTGCTGCATGAGTGACACATCTGTACTAAAAATTCCTCCTACTCTAAATACATCTATTGCCATTACGCTCTAGAAGTTTGCCAACCTCCAAAACATCAGCAAATCATTTTAATAATAAAGGTTTCCGATTTTTCAGTGATGCTGGATAATGCATAGGAAGTCACGGATCCATTTTGAAAGTCAAGTATTCTGGATTGTACCAGGCCAGTTGATGGTAGCACTCCCTCTGCTGCTACTTGAACTTCCTCAAAATCTGTTCTTCATGACCTTCTATTCTTGATGTAAGATTATACATGATTAAATATTTTTAACTGTTGTTTAAAAGTGTTGCTTAATTATTTAACTTTCTGCTCCCCAAAGTTGAAGCAGCTAACAGGCTAAGTAGTACCTGCGTGGGAGACCACTGAAACAGGCACAAGTCACTAAGACATGATTCAACACTTGGCAAATCTCAGATGGCTGAAGAAGTGACTTGGAAGAATTTATTCAACCTGTTGCCATAGCCTAGATGACTTAAGAGGAAAAGAAAAGATCAAGAAAGATTTGTTACACAAAGCCCATGCTGAAAAGCTTAAGCTTCTTTTCAGCCCCATGAAAACTCCAAAAATGCAGCAATTTAACCAGACTCCTAACAGTTGATTAAAGCAATACAGAAGACTGAAAAGAAATGGTTGTATTATATGAGGTACTTATGTGCCTCTGCTTTGAGTCAATGCCTTAGAGAAAGTGGTAAGAAATCAGAATAGTAATGGAAAGCAGGAAATGAAAAAATTTCTTGCATATTAAACACATGAAGAGGCTGCTTCTGCAAAGTGGTCACAGAAACAGGATATAGAAAACTCCCATCGTACAGGCAATTAATAAATTCTAGCTTTGTGAAATTAGTTAAAACATTTGAATTTCAGCTTGAAACTATGAGTTGAGCTGAAAATAATTTAATGTCTCTTCTGAGATGTAAACTATTTCATTTTTAAATTAAAATAGGCTATTAATAAAACATTAATCTGATTAATAATGCCTTGCAGTAGGTCTGAAGCAGTACATATTCAAACCCCTGGGAATATGGCAGAATAAATATTTTCCTTCTCAAGGTGTTATTGTGGAAGAATTAAGTGACTAAATTGACTGAAAGTGTGATGATTATTGCAGTGTTCTCCACAAATTTTTTGTGTGGAAAAAACAAAATTTGTGTAATACAGATTAAAACAATCACAAGCAACAACTCCACCCTAGCTGCCTCCCTTTGCTCTACAGAGCACTAACTCACAACACAGCCCTGCCACCTCTCCAGGGTTGCCTCAGGAAGCCTGGAGAAGGGATGCAGTCTCCAGGATCCCAGCACAGACAGTCCATCAGTTTGTCACAACCTTTTGACATTCTCATCTAGTCATCTGCTACAGCTACTGCTGAGAAAAAACAGGAGACAAGAACTTGCTGTTCCCTAACCAAAGAGAGCAACAACTTACTGTTGCATAAATTCTTAATACAATTCTCACTCTTCCTCCAAGTCCAAGGTAGCAAGAGGCTTCAGCAGGCCTGTGTACACTCTTCCTTTCCACTGATACTTGCTACCCTCAGAACAATTTCTGAAAAGACATGAGCTATGAGTTCAGCAACTTGAAACTGCATAAAATGGTGATGCCGTTAAGAACTCAACTGTCCTGTTTTTTCCTGCACCCGAAGAGATCCCTTTGTGCTGGCACAAATACCAGTGAAGTGAAATGAAAATCAGAAACTGGTCTTTGCTTTTCTTTTGCCTGACTAGTTTTAACAAAAAGAAATAAACAAACCAACCACCCCACTCTGCATTAATTCTGCTCGGTTCCCCAATTTGGTTCACAACAAACCACACAAACACCTGTGTCAGACAGGACTTTGTACAAATTGCTGTGGCAGGACTGATACTTTCAGTTGCAATGCCAAAATATTAGCAGCTTCAAACGTTTACAAAATTCTCATTTCAGTAATACTTTTTTATAAAAGCATAAATCACAGAAAATATGCAGCACTACTTTTCATTTTCTCCCAAGCAGTACAGAAGCAGGAGAGAAGTTATATAGGTGATTTTTAAGAGACGCATGGCCTTACAACATGTGAGCCAAAACAGCCAGCTCTTAGATGCCTGGTTTTGGTTTTGTTTTGGTTTTTTTTAAGTTCATCAGGTAAGGATGAAGTGCACCGCACAAAACTCTTAATTAACTACTGTGAATTTTTTTGAAACTCATCTCAGAATTTTAACTAACACCTTGCTATTTAAATTATAAACTGTCAGCATATTTTTTTAAAAAGGCAGTAATAAAATTGTGACAAAAGGATATTTTGGGGTTTCTGCCATTGCTGGCAGCCTGCAGGCCACATTAGACACTTAATATTTACTATAACAATGGGAAAGAACCTAGAGTAGGAGAACAAGCAACAGCCTTCAGAAGAGAGAATACAGCAAGAATGTTCAGGAGCTGCAGAAACAAACCAAAAAAACTGTTACCAAGATTAAACTATTTTCCCATAGTTGCTATTTTTAATAGTCAGAAGATATTGCTCTTCTGATTAGAAAATTGTCTTACTACAAAAACAGTATTGTAATGTAAAGGGGAATCTTAACAGCTCATAAAAGTTTCTGTCATTTATGTCACTTTCATATTTGCTGTAGATAGACTTTTCCCGTCCCATCACACATACAAAGCACAGATTAATTCCTTTGAACTCAAACTACAAAAAATCCCAAAATATGCTTCTCATTCCTAATCTGCTGTTTCTTATTCTGTTTTCAGTGACTTCTCCAAATGAGACTTTACAGGCAACTCTAAGGGTGTATGTGCAGCTATGGGGCTCTGCTAAACCTCACGGAGAGGCACTGAATTCCAAACAGAAGAACTCACCCCAGGTGACTACACCAGCCACCATTTAACTGAGGAGCATGAGTAGATATTCAGGAGTCCCAGAGCAACGGAGGGCAGATACATGTAGCTCTTACCAGTAAAGAATCAAAAGAGGAGTTGCTAATAAGACCACATCTGCAGTAAGCTCAACATATGCAACAGAAAAGTGGGGGTTTTTTTTAAAAATAATCTCAAAATAAGCTCACTACAAAGCATAGTTGTTCCAAGAAGGCTTATTCACTGCAACTTACATTTTAAAGCAAATAATCCACTATTTTTACAAGAAAAAAAAATTGTTTCTATACTGCCACTCTGATGTGTCTTCCATTTTCATACATTCCATAAACCCCAAATCAATGTGGGGAGAATCACAAACATTTACACAAAGGTTGAAAAACGCACTAACAGATATTCAGGTACAATAATTCAGTTTTAAAAATCAACAGCAGGCTTCTCTGTTAAGTTAAATAAGACTGTGTATACAATGTTGACATTTTGAGTAATTAATTCCTAAAGAATAGTAACTGGTATATGTTTTACAAATTATGTCGCTGCACATACTTAAGATAAAAAATAACGTAAAGGGATTTTTCCAGCTACAGTTGGAAAAGTTACAATCTACATCTGGTATTTTCCAACATATTTTCAGCAATACAATGACTCCCCAAAATGAAACTTCTCCGTAATAAGTGGTCCTCTAAAGCCTTCTGAATACAGAAGTTCAGTTACAAAAATCAGTGAAATGAAAATGAGCAATGCATTTCTAACCACTCAGCTTCCTGTGACTGACATTACAACAATGTCATTGTTTAAGGGCAACTTGCAACTTACATCTATTTAAGAAATTATCAATGTTCTTGTTCTTCCTCAGCGCTGGATAATCCAGATCAAGGACCAAAGAATTCAAGCCATCCTGAAAGGAAAAAAAAAAAAAAAAGAAAAAGTGAGTTCTAAAATATTAACAGCTTTCTTAAAACTACTACACTGAGACTGATTACATAGTATTCAAGCATGCATTACATTCCTAGTAGGCAGATCACACAAGCTCTCAAGTATGTTTACAAACCAGCAAAGGAGCTAACACACACTGACTGTCTCCAAATCGGTCTATAAACAGTACAGATACATTACCACTGATTAGTGGCACTGGGACTTAAACTGGAATAGTAGCTTTTCTCTTAACCAGTAAGCAATCTTACCCATTAAGCACCAATTTAAAATACTCAGTTTGGTCAATCTGTTTTTCTTACTTCCATTACACTTTTCCTCCGTATTCAAAAACTATGTTTGTATTATCCATATTATTTATTGCTTTGATCACAGTCTCTACTTCACTTTATTCTGGCTATTCAAAAACTAACTGCACATTTTTCTTCTTGGAAGCAAGACATGACCTAAACTTAGGAAGACAATTCACCACATAGTTCAAGCTCACAAGACTAGATTACTTCTTCTAAGTGACTCAACAGAAGACAAGCCAGAACTCTACATGCCGTTCTGCTACCAATTATCACTGCCTCCATAGAAAACAATTGAGACCTCTTAAAATGGCAAGGGATGAAATCATCAAAATCTAAACTAAAAATAGTACTTTAAGCGCCTGTTAAAAGACTTTACTCAATTCCACCTTTCAGCAACCTAGAAAAACATTAAAAATTACTCTTCAAAACCTGAAGTCCTTTCCAGTTACAGAGGGACAATTAAAAATAAAAATTAGTTTCAGATACTAAGAAGAGCCAGAGACTCCATTCATACTCAGCATCTCCCATGTTCTGTCTGAACTGGCAGCTTTGTTCATTTCTCTAAGAACAAAATCCCAAGACCGATTCTTCAGGTTTTTGAGCCTTGACAGGGCATCACAGAGATTTAAGTCAGAGAGCACATCAAGTTTATTAACAGTCAAGCAACAGAACTAGATTTTATATTTATTTTTTTCTTAATATATCTGGGAAGTTATGTTGCAAATATAACTAAAATTATTATACTCGCTCTAATAATTTATCTACCTGGATAGAGTTAAAGGAAAGGCCCAAGATTATTAAAAGCATTTTGAATGCCAGGCTGTCATAAGTACACACACACACACAAATACAACTACCTCATCTGTGGAGATGTCACTTTTCACCACAAAAAACATTAATGATTAAGCACATTTTCAAAATTAAGAAATTTGATTACAACTTACTATTTTTTTATCTCCTAACAAATGAAAGTGTCTTGGGAAGTGTTATAGATAAGCTGACAAAGTATGGGTTAAAAAATGAAGTGGATTAAAAACTGTTATGGAAGACTAGGCTTAGAAGTTTGTGATCAGTGCACAAAGTCCAGTTGGAGGCCGTTCACTAGTAGTGTATCCCAGCACACACCACTGGGGCCAGAACTATTTAACACCATGAAGTTCAAAAAGAGGAAATGCCAAATCCTGCATCTGGGGAAGAATAACCCCAGGCACCAGGTACAGGCTGGGGTGTGACAAGCTGGAAAGCAGCTTTGCAAATAAGGACCCGAGGGTCCTGGTGGACAACAAGCTGACCGTGACCCACTAGTGCATCCTTGCAGGCAAAAATAAAGGTCAGCACCATCCTGATCTGCATTAGGAAAAGCGTCAGCAGGTCAACAGAGGCAATTCTTCCCTTCTACTCAGCACTGGTGAGGCCACACCTGGAGTCCACTCCTGGGCTCCCCAAACCAAGAGAGGCAGGGACTTATTGAGAGGAGCGAGTCTAGCAAACGGCCACGAAGATTAAGGCACTGGAGTGTTTCTCATAAGAGGAAAGGCTCAGAGAGCTAGGACTCTCCAGCCTGAAGATGATTCAGGGCAGGGGATCTCATCAATATGTATGGGGGAAAATGAAGAGGGAATGAAGAGAAGGTAGGGCTCACTGACAGGATGAGACAACAGGCACATGGTAAAACACATGGAATTGGATCTGAACACAACACTTTTTTTCCTGTGAAGGTGGTCAAGCACTGAAACAGACTGCCCAGAGAAGTTGTGGAGTCTCCATCAGTGGAGATATTAAAAACCTGACTGGACACGGTCCTGGGCAACCTACTCTAGGCTGACCCTGCCTTGAGCAGGGGAGCTGGACTAGATGATCTCAAGAGATCTTTGACAACCTCAACCATTCAATGATGGAATACCTAAAATACTTCCACTGCCACACAGAGAAAAGGTGGAATTTTATTACTGAATCTACGTAACATGAATTGTATTATGAAGGTCTTAAACATCACATCTTAGAACTTCCTTATAAAAAAGTGTTAGTAAGCAAAAAGAGAAGTCAATGAGGAAGACACACTATCAATCCTAGTTACTTTAAGAACAATATTTATAATCATTGTGTCAGCCTTGACCTTAACTGTTTCTGCAAGACTCATTAAGGATAGAGAAGTAACACACTAGGACACTGTACTCTTCTTTCAGAAGGACAAAAGACTTAGTACCTATTCTTAAATTTGATGACATTTTTACAAAAAATACAGTAAAACAAAATCAAAGTAACAGAGTTGTTAAGTATTTATGGATTAGTCACTGCATGAATTGCACAGGAACTGACCAATAATCTGGGCAAATGTCAACATAAAGTACTGACTTGAGGTGACTTCCTCGAAAATAACACAACAGAATCTGTAATAGCAAACTCTGTTTAACAAACACTGCCTGCAAACAAGATTATCTCATTCTGTAGCACAGTGCATCAGTAGAAATATAGGTCTTCACCTTGTAACATGTAAAAAAGGACCATACTGATGGAAAACAGCTGGGCCATCTTTTATGATTTTACCTAGCACAATGAAGTCTCAATTCCTATTAGCTGGTAGTCTACTCACAAGACCTAACTCTATCATCAACTATGACTTGAAGCTATGCTTTCATTAATATATGCCTGTAGTTTACAGCATCGATTTATAGTATCAAAGTAAGAGTCTTTCTTACCATTTAGAATCCCTTAATGCAATTACAATTTCACAATTGGTCCTGAACGTATTTTTCTGATGAATTCCAGTTTTCGTCTCTACTGCACAGATTCAAAAATAAAAACTAGTTCTTTAGAGCTCTAAGCACCATCTTACTTTATTTCTCTCTTCACAGCCTAATACCTTATTGCTCCTTTTACAGTCTTCTTTCATGGATACTGAAACAATAATTTAATGATCACTAACAACTGGGTGGACATTTTAAAGGAGATGTAGAAGCACTCTGTGCTAACACAAATCAATAAGGCATATTTTTGTTCTTCATATTTTTGTGGGGGAGAGAAGTGAGGTCATCTGATACTTTAATGCTTTTCATGCAAAGATATTTTAGAGGTTGACCCAGTAAAACATTCATAGAGTGCTCTACTTATATCTCACACACAAAGTCAGGGAAAAGAATAAATGTATCATCCCCAACAGACATTTTAATAAAGTTGGATCACAAGGTCCAAACCAACCATAACTTCCAATTTAAATTGAGCTGTATACCATCACTTCAGATGCCATTGTTTCTTCCCGTGTCATTCTGATTCCACAGCCTTTTTGTGGGCTATAAAAACTGAGAAGCATATTTGCAGCTAATTTTTATTAGTTCTTTTTTCTGCATTTTCATGGACTTCTGATAACAATTTTCACAAGTAGCCGTTAATGAGCAGAAACTTGAGAACAGGACAACTGCCTGTTCTTAACTATTTGGAAGTGTCCTAACTCTTGAGGACAGTCAGCAACAGCTGCCATCAAAGACAGTTGATTAGTATCACCATCACAAGGTATAGAAAGCGTGTCAAATTTTTTTATCCCTGAGAACAAACCTTATTATCATACTCCTTTAAAGACAAGATTTTAAGCTCTTTAACATAATTCTAAGGTAAGGGATTTCAAGTTCATACCAACATGTAGTTTATGAAAGACTTGCATGTTAGCATTTTGTCAAAAGGTGTTTCCTTAAAGTTTTACATTTTCATTAAAACACCGGGTAACATTACTTAACACGAAAACTGCACTACAATTAAGAAGCTGGGTCAAGAGATTACACAGTAAAACAGACTGTTCAAACTGAAGAGAAGTAATCCAGGAAATGACATCTCCTCTGTCTAGGCCTCACAGATAAGTCACTTCAACCAGGAAATATGTTATTAAAGTGATTTCACTGTTCGCTTCCTCTTTCTGCTATTACAAAAGGCTCAGAAACTAACAGGCCAAAAATAGCTGTCACCAAACAAATGCACTGCTGGCAAAGAGCCTTCTGCTCACAGCAAACATGCTAAAATGTTCTCCACAGATTGTTTTCCAAGAGAAAAGTCCAAACTGGGTATTTTTGCAAACACCCTCCTACACCAGGGGAAGAGTTCCTGGCTGCTCTGACAGCAACGACCACCTCTGGTAACACCATGGAGTGTGTCTTTCCCAGCAAGCAGCCCGCACTGTTACAGACCTGAAGAAAAAGCAGGCAAAAAAGGTTCAGGAGATAGTGGAACTAAATGTTTATGTTCTTCTCTCTGACAAAAAGGGCGGTAATACGGAAAAATAATGGTATCTTCTAAAGAAGCAGCTCAACATTATTTCTAGGCAATCCCACTGAAACCTTCAGTGAACTAAACCATGCTGTGCCAATACCAATTTCTAAAATTAAAATAGCTATTCAAACCTGTCCAATGTTGATATGTACATGTAAACTCCACAGGATGCCACAACAGCTCTGGCTACTTCAATTTATTCCTCACTTTCATGAAAAGAAAAAAGTAAAACTCAAGACCAAAAAGTGAAGACGACTGAACATAAGAGTTATCAGTTGCTTCCTTAGTATCCACAGGAAACAATTCATAATCCTGCAGTAACTGGAAAATATAAGAAGCCTTATCTAGTGAAAGATGTCCCTGACCATGGCAGAGGAGTTGGACTAGATGATCTTTCAAGGTCCCTTGTGACTCAAAACCATGTGATTCTATGAGAAGTTCACTAAACCATTACGTATAAGAAAACCAAAACACTATTCCTTTCCCCTTTGCCAGTCTTCCAAATCCTAAAATAAAATTTCATAAACTATGCTGCAGTGGAAAGCAAGGATAGAAAAGTCTAACTTCAGATTACGTTTTTCTGACTTGACCTACATGCTTGTTAAAGCAGAACTTCCTAAACCTATGCACACAGGAACTGACCATCTAATGACTTCACCATGATTAAACCTCCACTATATCCCTTCCATATGCCAAATAGACTGTTAAGTAATTCTGGTCTTTCCTGAGCAATTACTTCTTTCCATAGAAGCTACCTTTGGATATAAGGCTAACAGCTCAATAAGAGCATACAACACGAAAAACAACTGAAAGGTCATATGCAAGGCAAATATAACATTTTCCCAAGCTTATTCTACTCAGTGAGCATTAGAATATGTTGCAATTCACTTTTGTCTAACTTACGCATAATTAGTATGTGAACGAATAATTCAGGGCATGATAATGCAGCCAACATTTACTGCTGGGAGGTCCTGCTATTCTAGAAGTTCTTTAGTAGTTCTACATTAATTAACAGATTTAACAGTATGTTCAGTTTATAAACCTAAAACCAGCTGCTGTCCACAAATAAGTATGTAAATACTTAACAACAGGTTTTAATTGCAATCTGATTTCTGTATATGGAGGTAAACAAATACTGAAATTATTTAAATGACTAAAACAATTTTAATGTCTACTATTGAATAAATGCAAATTTTTCTTCATCATACAAGCAATTCTGTTCAAGGACTGTCATCTCATGTGCTACATCCTACATGCATATTTTAATGGTTTTATACAATTTACCTTGCTATTTGAAAGGCACACTGTCAAACTGTTTCACTGTTAATGACAGGATGATAACAGACCAAAAATAGCTTCATCCTTAAATACTAACAAAAGAGAATAATCACAAAATTGTGTTCAAGATGCAACCAGAAGAACTTTAAGGAAAAATACTACAGAACTCAAAAGCATGTAAATAAAGATCAGAAAGGCAAAGATGTATAATGAGTTGTGGTTTACAACAAACAAGAGGAAAGAATGGAAGATACTTTATATAAGAATGATTAAAATAAAAGTCCTTAAGTGTTAAGAAGGGCAAAGAATGCACAGAAAGCTTAAGTTTTCCATGCTTTCTGTAATTATTTTTCTTTTTAATGTTGCATATCTGGACATATTTACAAGGAGTAAGAACAACAAAAAAAAAATCCTGAAAAAAATCACTATGCATGAAGAAAGGTTCTGAGGACAGCAAGATCAAATGAAATTCAGTCTAAAATAGTTAAGGAGACTGTCTTAATTTTCTTTGTGAACTCAGAGAATAGGGAGGTCCATCAGGACTGAAAATGTCAAATCAAAGCACTACCATTAAAAGGGGAAGGGCTTTCCAAACTATAGATCAGACCACTCAGAGAGAGGGAGATAGAAGATGATGTTAATCTTCTAGGTGTTTACAAATTGATTAACATGTAAGATCCAGGGTTTGAGGTTTTTTGTATTCTTCTCAAAATAAAATGGTGTCATGTAATATATATGATGTAGTCAATAAAGCAAAGCATCTTAACACAGAATAAAACACAAGACTCACCATTCTCACTAGCAAAGTAAAAAAATACTGTATAGGAAATCATGGAAGAAAACGTTCAAAAGGTAATTATCAGGGCTCGGAGAAGTGTGTCAAAAAGAAACTTCCCTGGGTTTGCTCTGTTCCAGTTCTACAGAATATTTTCATTACCACAAAGAAACAGAGTAAGTAACTTATCTGTTAAGAACAAATAAAAATCAGGAAATGATACCAAGCTCATAGTTCTGGGTACATGCTTTTATTGCATTTAAAAGAATCTCAAAATGAAGGAAAAAAGTCTGAAAAAAATACAATCAGATGCAATTCAAAGGGTAAGCACAAAAAGAGGAGGGAAATCCCCACCAACATATATAAGATTTTCAAGTAAATTAAATGGGAATGAGTAAACAAGAAGTTAACAGAAAAACACACAGGGTTATAGCAGACTAGTCCCATCTAGGATGCATAAACAGCAGGTGCATTGTATAAGACCTCCCAGAGAACTAATTAATGTTCTTTTGTAAAAAAAGTTCAGAAATAATTTGCTGATATTGTTACAGTCTGAGTCAGAATATTGTGTCCAGCTCTGTGAATTCCTATACAGAGGACTGCAGAAGACAAGCTGGAAAACAACCACAGAGGTTAACAAAAGCAGGGAAGTCATAAGCAATTTGTGCTAGGGAAGCCTGTGAGGAATCACAGAATGGGACCTTAAAGATCATCTAGTTCCAAGCCCCCTGCCATGGGCAGGGACACCTTCCACTACACCAGGCTGCTCCAAGGCCAGGTTGGACGGGGCTTTAACACTTCCAGGGAGGGGGCATCCACAACCTCTCTGTTCCAGTGTCTCACCACTCTCATGGTGAAGAATTTGTTCCTTATATCTAACGTTAATCTATCCTCTTTCAGTTTAAAACTGTTACCCCTCGTCCTGTCACTACACTTCCTGATAAAGAGCCCCTCCCCATCTTTCCTGTAGCCCCCTTTAAGTACTGGAAGGCCACTATAAGGTCTCTCCGGAGCATTCTCTTATCCAGGTTGATCTCTCAGCCTGTCCTCATAAAGGAGGTGCTCCAGCCCCTGACCATCTTCATGGCCTCCTCTGGACCTGCTCGAGCACGTCCGTGTCCTTCTTATGTTGGGGACCCCAGAGGTGAACACAGTACTGTAGGTGGGGTCTCATAAGAGCAGAGTAGAGGGGGAGAATCACCTCCCTCAACCTGCTGGCTGCATTTGTTTTGATGCAGTCCAGGATACAGTTGGCTTTCTGGGCTGCAAGTGCACATTGCTGGGTCATGTTGAGCTTCTTGTCAACCAACACCCCCAAGTCCTTTTCCACAGGGCTGCTCTCAATCCACTCATTGACCAGCCTGTATTTGTGCTTGGGATTGCCCTCTACAATATCATTCACTTTAATAAAACAATGTATTAACACTTAACCATTACAAAAATGCACTTTTTCTCCTCCAAATTACTTGTTGCTATTTTCTTAATAATAGCCTTAATAAAATAAAACTGGTCTTGCATGTTTTGCTGGTTATCACTGTAGCCATGGAAAATTCAGTTGTTCAGCATAATCTGCTTCCATGTGAAGTCACTGTACAATTCCAGGTTTTAGCAACCTTTGATTTTAGAATCTGTATTGCTTTCAAAAAAAAGTCAATGTGCAGCAAAGCCCAGCCCAGCATTGCAATCCTGTTAAAATAACACTAGAGATTAATTCCTATTAATTGGAATTCTCCAAGGCCCTTATTTGCAATCTTAGTTCCTTAACAAGAGAGCAAAAGCAGTCTGGTAATTTTGACTTGTGTCTCTCCTGCAGCAAGCCATTTATGCATCAGTACAGGTGAAGATTTCTCAAGCAGCCAAACAGAATAGTACTAGAACTGCAAAAAGACTATCTACAAATGCACAGAAAACAGACCCGTGTCTGGAATTGTTTTTCTGACACCCTAAAAAAGTGGAATTACCTGCTGTTTCATAAAAATCCAAATGCAAGACACAGCTTCTGATTCATTTCTCTCTTTTGAATCAGGGCTTTCAAAGGGCTACCGCTGCAGGAATCAGAAAGTAATACCAGGAACACAGATAAAAGCTGAGGGAGCTCATCGGTGGTTGAGGTAGAAGACAGATGAAAAGTCTGTTCTTAAAATCACATTTTGACCAGAAGTCCATCCTTGTTCATGAAAATTATTCTACTTATCTTTCTGCACCTTCAAAACAGTTCAGTCTGTGAAATTCATTTCAGCAGCTAGCCACTGCACATAATGCCATCAAAGTCATTTATCCCTTGATTCCACTGTGAGCTTATTTTTGGATAAATGTTTTTCTTATACACTCCTTAATGCAGTCGCATTATATTATATATTTTTACTAATCTATTTAAAAGTCGGATGAATAAGATGCAAGAACACCATCTAATAACTAAAAAAGGATACTTATTAAATATTTAAAAATATTAACAATATGTTTTACAACAACTGCAATTGCAAACAACCAAGATTGAAAGGAAAATCAAGATACCACCTAGCATCCTACTCCCCTAAAAATTTGATCGACTAGAAGTAATAAAGGAACTTGTTCTTTTCTAATCACTGATTCAGAAGAAATTATTACAAAATTTCCCTGTACTAAAAATATCAGCAACTGCTTAAAATCACTCTTGAGAACATTTCTAACCCAATTAAATAATAGCCTAACACTTTATCTCCTACCTAACTTCAAATTTGATGTCAGCAGCGTATTCTAACCAGCTGCACCATGTATTTCGTAAAAATGTAAGTGCTGTACTCCACCATAATTCCATGAACCCAGATTCACTGTTAAGTGATGAATAAAAATGAAACAATCAAAATCACATCTAACTTCAGAGTACAGAATTTGGATGCAGTATGGAGAAACTCAGAACACCTACTGCTGCAGATGTTTTGGGGTTTTTTTTTCTGTCTTAACGTCAAGATATCAAGACCAAGGTATCAGGATGTGCTGATCCACACGCTAGCAAAAAGAGGCACTGTTTATACTCCAGAGGAGACACATTTCAAGTCAAATAGAAATAGTCAAAACAGAGTCAAGTTCTACCACTTAGATGCTATGCACATATGAACAGATGGACATGTTTCGTGGAGAACTTCTGGAAAACTTAACAGTTGTAAAACGATTGCTGGAAGAAAGGGAGCTTGCAGGTAAGAATCAGAGGAAAGATTAAATAAACACGGAAAAAACCCAAAGGAGATAAAAACTGATTTTAAATGAGTCAAAAGACCTTGTTCAACTCAGAACTACTCTTGAGTCTATTGTCTAGTAATATGGACAAAATAATTATTTTAAGAATATCTTTCTATGAGTAGTTAGCTAATGACACTGAAGGAAAATGAACGGAATTTAATCAAAATTAATATGTATATCTATTTATACCAATCACCAGTCTAAAATAAATCCCAAAAAACTAGAAACATCTGAAAAAACAATTTTTTAATTTTTGCAATAATATCTATGCATTACTGATTGGTAAGGAGATTACTTTTTGATTTAGAAAAATTATAAGCAGCCCTAAAAAATGGCTCACAAATGAATTTGACAATAAAGGAAATTATTTACAATCATTTTATTTAATTAGTAAGTATACATTAATTTCTTGAAATATGAGCGCCTTATTCTTGAGATTCTTGAAAGTAGTTCTATCCATTCACAATCTTAAGTTTATAAAGACCTTCTCCATTATTGATAAAAGAGAATAAACTTGAAAAAAATTTTTATGGAATCCATTTGAAGAAATGCTTTTTAGTTGGTTTTTTTTTTTTTTTTTAGTAGAACGGAGTGTTCACATAGCATAACCCCCATGGCATACATTAGATTCATCTGGAATTTCAAATAAATACATTGTGATATGCTGTTCTAGTCTAACATGCATCCTAGAAGCAAACTTCACTGATGACCCTAGATTGAAGTCAAATTCACTATTAATTTTGTCTCTCAAACAGGTAATGCATTTTCCCACAAAATAAGCCTACATGTAAATGTTAAAATATATAAATATAACATAATGTTTAAATATGTAAAATAACAGAATTAACACTTCAATTTCAATTCCTGTGTCAGGACTACAAATACAACATTATTGGCTTAAAAGCAGAAGAGGAACTTTTCAGGATGATTTCCGCTGAAACTCAATACATATGCTTCTAGGGATTGACTAGAGTAATAATTCCATCATATGTAAAATCCATGATGATAAGGTATTATCAAAGAATTGAAGTTCTTTCACCAACTTAAATAACAAAATGGTACCTAGAAGGTCACTAGCCTCAGCCTCTAGGACTGGAAAGGAACATGCTGGATTTCCTGACAAGTCCAACTAGAAATGTTTGATGTCCTGTTTTTCTCTGGAACAAAAAGTATAAGATTGTCTTTGCCATCTGAAATAACTCAGAGAAACTTCCTATCCCTGAAATACCTGCCAAAAAAGAAAAACAGGAAAAAAAAAATAAAAAGAGGGAAAAAACAACTCTTCCCCACCTATCAAACCCACACAACTGGCCGTCTATAAAAGAGACTGGATTCACAGTTGGGACAGACATTAAGCAGCTGATTTGCGTAGGGGTTGAACCTAGATGACCTCCAGGAGGTCTTCAAAGCTGAGCTACTCTGTGATGCTACAATTACTTCTGACCTGAGCATATGCAAGTCAGCACCACTAATATCAATTTTTGTATCAACGAGTCCAAAAACTTCTGGTCTACTGGAAGATAGTAGTTCTTAAGTAAGGAATTTCTTTACTGTAAAAATGTATGAAGTAAAGCAGTAGCAAAGAAGCGTGGCTGACCAGAACTTCCTCTGAAGAGACTCACTTCAGAAGCCTGAGGAAGTGAGTGTCTATTGCAACCTGTTGCTGTAATTACACATCTTTCAACTCCCTAAGCAACAAGTTCATTCTGTGAACAAATCTATATTAATTAGCTATTTCACCTACAAGATCAGTCAGGACTTTCACACTGCAAACAGATGCTTCCCAAAGTTGTGGGTAGGCTTTATTAAGACCTTTGGCCACCTCTCTTTGAAGAGGTGATGCAAAGGGCCATAGAACAGAGCAGAATAATTTTTTCATCTACTTCATCAACGAACCAATTTAGTCATGGAAGAACTGTTACTTGTTTAGTCACTAAAATCCACTCAAGGTAAGTGCAAAACCTTGTTTGAGAAGTTGCTAGCAGAACAGCTCATTACTAAATTCAAAATTTCTACCACAGTTGACCACAAACTGGGGAAGGTAACAGCTCTTGACTTCTGATCTGCTTCTAGCCAGCCTTCCAGTCCGTGGGTGTTATACCCTCTGCTTTATAAGTCCATTTGCAGAAGTTTTTAATGCCAATTGCAAGTTATATCAGAAGGAACTGTATTTAAAAATAAACTGTTACATAACACCCCAGAAGAAAGCCAAACTATTGCAGCTTGAACAGACAAACCATAATCAATAAATACTTTGTCTGTTATTACACAGCACCTTAGTTTTGCTCCAGTGGGGAAAAAACATCACCTTACCAGTGTCTGTGAGATACTCATGCAACACAAGACCATAATAAACTAAATGTATTTGTCACTTCGGTTACTGTTAAACATCCTGTGTCATGCATAAGAGAGCAGCTAAATATCTGAATGACTGAGTTTAAACCTGTATCTCTTAATCTGGGAAGCATTTAGAATTACACTGTCCCTAGAAAACCAGAATATACACACAGACATGTACACCCCCGCACACAAAGACAGGTTCAGATCCTGGCAGTGAAAGGGTATGAAAGGAAAGAAGGAAGGCTTCTATGAATAAGTCAGTGGCAAAAGACAGTAAATGTGGGCACACCTTCTTGGTGGGGTAGAAGACCTAGGGACGCTCAATGCCTTTTTTGCTGGTGTCCCCTGGGACACACACAGCTCCAGTCCAGGGACCCTGATAAGATCCATCTGAGGGGGGTGAAGGACCCAGTCAAACCATTACCAGTCTGCTCTCTACCACCTCTGAAAGATTATGGCAACTGGAGGAGGTTCCTATTAACTGGAAAAGGGCAAGTGTCATGTCCATCTTCAACAAAGGCAACAAGGAGGATCGTCAGAACAACAGGCCAGAATTCCAGTTAACTTCAGGTCCTATCATTTCTAAAGACATGAAGAAAAAGATAACTGAATTAGTTGGTCACAAGCAAACTGTGCCTGATTGTCTTCCATAATGAGATGACAGTTTCAGTGCCCAAGAAGTGAGCAGTTTATGTTGTTTATCTGGACTTCAGCTATGTATTCAATACTAACTCCTACAATAATCCTATAGGTCAGCTGGGTAAGAGAATGATCAGTTGGGTGGAAAGCTGGCTGGACTGTCAGGCTCAGAGAATCATCATGAACAGTACTATCAAGTTGCACTTGGCAGCTGGTGACCACTAGCATTCCCCAGGGAACAATAAAGGGACCAATACTGTTTAATGTTTTTACTAATGACCCAAAAGTAAGGATACAGTGTACCTTCAGCAACTTCATGGATAACAACAAGTGGGGGCAGAGGCCGATACACTGGAGGGCAGAGCTGCTATTCAGAAGGACCTGGAAAGACTGGGAAAATGGGCCAAGAGAGCCTCATGCAGTTCAAAGACACAGGCAGACTCCCACATGTGGGATGGAATACCACCACACACCAGGAGAGGCTAGCACTTGCTGACTAGACAGTGGGGTATGACAAGAGGCAACAGATACAAGCTGCCACTTGGGAAACTGCAATTGGCTATATGGAAACATTTTTCCCACTGTGGTCAAACACTGAAGCAGGTTGCCCAGAGAGGACATGGCATCTCTGTATTTAGATACTTTCAAAACCTAACTCTTCAACATCATCTAATTGAACCTGCTTAAGAGCATGTCAGCAACTTGGACCAGAAGACCTCCACAGGTCCTTTGCATCCTAAATTATCCTATGATGGGAATTTTTATTCAATTCTGAATATACTTTCAATAAGAGCTCAATTACTGACAGGGTGCCATGTACATCTCCAGAAATACCACAAATTATTTGGCTAGACACTGCTGTTAGAAGAGCTGACAGGATATTTTGTGAAACAATATTTCATCATGAATTGTATTATCATAGTGTCATTGATCACAGACCCGAGGCCTGTCTGTGGAAGATCATGACTTTGTTTTGTTTTGTACTGCAGCCAAATCTAAGACAAGAGATGCCTGATGGATAAGCACAAATTGAAATAAGCAGAGACAACATCAGACAGTATCACAGGCAATCTACTGGAACCTTGTCTCCTACATACGTGGTGACTCAGACTCACTGGCTAGCTGGATCACCATTAATAGGAAGATGGAAGGCAAATGAAGTTTGTATGCATGAGACTCAAAACAGAAGGAAGGGGTTTTTTCACATCATAGAGTCAAGCTAGAACTTACTGCCATGGGATGTTTCTGCTGCCAAGAAGTTTACACTGGGATAAAGGCTACTCGATTCGAGGGAGATAAAGCTGTCAAAAGCTACGAGACAGACAAGCGCTACATCTCCCTCAGAGACCCCGAGCTGCCTTGTCTCCACAGGCTGAGAGAATGTAACGGAATAGTCCTGCTGCTGCACTGCATCCCAGGCACTTCTGAGCTATTGGGTTGCTGCTGGAAAAAGGGTAGTTAGGCTAAACAAACTCCTGATTCAATCTAGTGATCCACTTTCATGTTATTACTTTGGGCAACTGTCTTCAGTCCCTACAAGTAATTACAAGGAAATAAGACAGATACTGTCTTTCAGCCTCAGTATTAAACACTCTCTGGACAAAATAGGACATCAGATGTCAAACTCAAAAATACACAAGGATAAAAGAGAAGCGTTTCAACAACAGATGCTAAGAAAAAGCATTCTGAAACCAGTAGTACATTGTATCTTGTCTCAAACTTGAGAAAATGGAGGCTCTGGCAACAGTCAACCCAAGTGCCACTGCTGTAAAGCAGTCTATGAGCTTGCAGAAAACATTTGACAGGACTTCGTATCAGCCCTAGGTGGAATAAAACAATTTTTCTAATCTTAGTAATACACAGAACAAGAAAACTATTTACCATTTAGTGACGTTTTAAAGTCATACTGTATCCATGTAAAGCTAATTTACAAATCTTGGGAGTGGCATTATAACTACATACATACAGCTATATTATGAGGAAAATTTTTCTAAACTTAGGATATAATAGAATAAAGGTTGAGTGCCCAACCTTACTCCACTTCCCCTTCCACATCAAGATAATCCTTCCAGCGTGGAACGCATGGCTGTGCAATATTTCTTTGTGTCCTCTTTCCCAGATGCAACTTCATCTCTGATTCAGTGAAAACCAACAGAACCAAGCATATAAAATTTCTCTTTGGTAGTTTAAAAACAACAGTTCAGGTACACTCAACATTCTAGGAACTTGATTTTCATTACCACACAGAAAATGCAAAAACCACTCACACTGCAGTTTCTAAATACCATGACTGATTATCAATTTTACAGCTGGTTAAACTTCATTCTAATTAAAAAAGGCTATTTGTTGTGGTAATACTCTAGATGGTAACTCTGAAATTAAGTGGGACACTTGGTCTGGCATTTGCATAATGAGTTCCCAGAACATTCTTCTTCCCACTGTTCCAGCTGTAGGTGCAAATCAAACAGTTGGGTGTGCTTATGTATACAAGATCTTTTTGTTTGCATTTCTCAAAGGGAATCACATCAAATTAGCAAAGGAAACTGCAGTCTTTTCAGAAGAGACTCAAAATCATAATGCAGTTTCTTATTCTTTTACTGCTAAGAATGAAAACAGTTGCAAGTTGTAGCAATATTTTAAATATAAGATTTATCTTTAAGAGAACTCCAGTATCTTATTTTTTTAAGACAGGACAACTACCTTAATTTTCAATTCAGCATTAGTTGAACAATTTTAGCAACCTAGGAAATGATTCTTTTCAAAAGATCTATTTCTGCTAACACAAGCAGCATTATGAAATTTTTCTGAAGCTGGAAGTACTAAATATATTTTCTTCACAGTAAAGAAGATGTTCCTGAGCCATTGCCACTCACTCTTCTGTTCACTACAGATGAAGTAAAATTCAAGTATTTGCTGTACATATGCACATTCATCATTTTAGCCATGAGACCTGTAATGGGATTTTCAGATGGACATAAAAGTTTTCAAGCTCCCAAGAAAAAATCTGGTCCAAAACCACTATGTTTTGAAGTCAACATGTATCTTTACCTTCATTTACTCTCTAAGAGAGTTCCTGGTCCCTAACTTCCTGTACTCAAATCAGGAAGATAAGGTATGCAGGCGAGAGATAAAAAAAGATTGCCTTTTTACTTTCAACTCACAAAAGACCCACTTCAATACTAATGCGCAAACCCAGCATTATAAAAATTTACTGCACTGATTTTAATCACTTAATGGAAAGGTGCAATAACTCACAATGCAGCTTACTTTCTAATACTTATTTCTAATTTTTTGTTTTCACCCTGTACTACACACTATGCATTTCTATATTTAAGCCATCTCTTCACTCAGAATGCCATCACTCTCAGTGGAAATACTTTAGATACCAAAATAGAACTCCTAGAAACAGTAATCCTTTATGCTGACTCATTTATCTGAAAATACAACTTCAGTTCTTCGAAAGCATATACCTAACTTCATCATGTGCTCAAATCACCCGTGTTTAAATGTTTCAGAAACACTGAATTACAGTTACTGTTTTCACCTCAATAACAACTATTCATGAAACTTCACTAATGTGCACCAATCCCTGCCATTTTGTCTGATCCTACAGTGTCTTAACATCTGAATAATAAACTGACCATGGAGTGCCTGTTTGAAAAGTACGTGTCTTTGCCCAATAGCGCAATGTAAAATCCCTTGTACAAAGGACAAGCAAAGAAGTGTTAAAGAGGCTAAGAAATACTGCAGTCACCAAATTAGGAGATATTTAAGACCTGAAACATTAATCATCACAATATTGATGAAAGTTTGGCTTGAAGAGCAGATCCCATTTGTTCATGCAAAGGATTTGGAAGAATGAAAATCCACAGACAGTTTTTTTCACTAAATCATGGTACTTAAAATCCGGGTTTATAGTAAAATGACCAGAAAAACAAGCCAGAGTTTTAGCAGACATAATGTGGACAACAAAGGGGGTCAACAGTTAAACAGATGAAAGGATAGAAAAGGATTACACAGGGAAATGCCAAAGGTCATTCCAAAGACATTTTAAAAGGATTTCTAAATATTGTTATCACTGCAACTTGGGCAAAAGGAAGAAAGGACCAGATAAAAGAGTTATGGCCATTTCAATCTGGTTTAATTCAAATTATAAATCAATGTTTCTGCATTGACTTTAAATCCCATTAGTTACTAAATTATATGACAAATTGAACTAGATAGTAAATTTTTTTAAGAAGTCAGCAGATTAATTAAATGGAAGCTTAACTCCCTAATTACCACTGAACCATACCATGGGAGAAACTCAAGCTGCTTATTTCAAAAGTAAGCTTTCCCATAAAATGTTAAAAAACTATTAAAACAAACCAGTGTTTATTTTAATAGTATTTTAACTATTCTAGTTAGTTAAACTAGAATACTAGTTTAACCACTAACTAGTTCTAGAATTATTTACAATTTTTGCTCCTAAATGTCTTTAGTAAAAGGACCATGTAATTTTTTTGCAGGTACTCCCACACACATATAAAATATAGCACACCAATAAAGCATCAGAAATTGACTATCAGATTTTATGACCTCTTACCTGAATCCTTCCCAGTTTCAACTAGGGAAAAATACATGTGCCTTAAAGTTGCTTGTTGAGCCAGTAAGATAGATTTCTTTCAGGTCATTCACTAGTACATGTATACTACACAATATATAATTCATTACTTGTAAATGGTTTCCAGGATCCCCCACATTACATCCATGGGAATAACATGGGGACAAATTATCTGGAAATGGAAGCTTATTGCTTTGTAAAGCTAGGTTAATGGTCAGAGTTGATGATCTTAAGAGTCTTTTCCAACCTAAATAATTCTGTGATAAGCAATCCAGTAGGCTTACAAAGCAAGAGTGTGGATGACAGCACCTCAGACATGAGGACACAAATGGGATGCCTTTCAGGTAGACAGCACAGGCTACGTAGGCTACAGATCAAATAAAAAACTCCAGCTTTAAAATTCTTATCTTCTGCCAAGAAGACAGCCCTGATTTCAGAATCACAAGTGCCCTGAGTTCCCAGCAAGACATACTTTACAAGTCAATGAAGTCTTCCCCAGTGAAAACACCCAAAGCAGTGACTCAGCCCCCATGCAGATTGTCTAACTGTATTTTATGCCAATGACTGTTTCAGAGCAATACCAGCAGTGAAGATTACACCCAGAGTCCAGCACAGCCTTATCGCTGCACTGCAAATGAAAAAGTGGATTATCAACCGCTGTTACTCGAAATTCCCGTTGTAACTTGAAATGCAGGCAGACTTCTAGATGGTGACTTGTTGTCTGGAGTACATGCACAACCACACAAGATAACTGATGCTCTTCCCTTTCTCCTCCCTCTCACTAATTTTCACTCTACCAATGTCGCAGCTCATACCTCATCCATGCTGCAAACTCAACTCTGGTAAGCAACTGATTGCTGGGAAACAGGATCAGTTCAACAAAAATGTTGCATTTCCACCCCTTTATTAGCCAAAACCAGCAGAAGAATGTACACTGTGAACGGAAGGCAAATGGCCTCAAGACCAAAAGTAAGCTTGTGAGGTGACATAAATTAAAACAAGAAAATGTTTACCAGTATCATCCATTTGCAAGAAAACACCTACCTATGCAATGAAAGCAACTAGAGCAGCTTAATAGTATAATTTTCTGTTACATCACCTGTTTATTCCCACTTTGCCAGGAGTTACTCAACACTTAGAAACCCTGCACTTTCTCGAAGTGTCCCTTCTTGTAGTTGTATAAATACATTTGTTAAATGTGCCAAGTGATGTATATAGTAAGAGTACTTTAAATAAACCAAGAAAGTATAGCATCTTTTTATGAAGTATCTTTCAAAGTAATAAAAGTTGTAACTTATTTTAAACTTGGGAAAAATCTTCATGGACCACCACCATTCAGAACTGTGCATGAAAGTTGACCCTCTTACTATATAAATCATCTGCTGAATGAAATTTTACAGATTATTTAGTTTGAAAAAATTCAATCCACTTGAAACATATATGCAAATATACTATATCCAAATACGTGCTTAAAAGGGATCTATCTATTGCTTTCCCCTTATCAAGCGGTCTCAGCAGAGCAGCAGCCATGCCCGGTGCCCAGAACCGCATCCCACGGCAGCAGGAGCGGGGAAGCAGCACGACGGCCCCCAGTCGCACACACGGTGCCCTGCTGAGCACCGAGCAGGAACCGATGCGGTGGGAAGGGGACAGCCACTCTGGTCCCGTCCCCCCACACTTATGGTGCGGTCAGGAGTGTAGGCTTTACGCCCCTTTACATGTTCAGGGGTAAGAACCAGAATTCCCCACCCTATGCCAAGGAAGCCTTCAGAGCTGCTTCCTCTTCAGTATTTGCCAGCTCTTCCCCTCTACCTCATGGAAACATCTGCCAGTCTGAAAACTGCAAAGGGGAAGAAAAATAAATATCCCCAAGCCCACAGACAACTATTTTCAAAAGTAGGAGACTGTCCTTCAGCTACACATGAAGGCCAACACTGCCCTCAGAACAGAAGCTTTATCCTTATTTCTGATACAGAATTGTGTTTTAGTTGAATAAACATTATCTTTCTTTACCAAAATGCAGTTTACCAGAAATCAGAGTTGTTTGCTAGGATGTGCTGTTTTGCTTATCAATTTTACATTTACAGTTATGCTGTTCAATTAGTAAGAATGTTAATGAAGATATTAACACACTCCCTTTGTCATGAAGAAATATTTTTAAAATGAAAACTCTTACTACTACAATTTCAGATTTTATTGTGTTTAAAAAAGTACTAGATTAAAAAAAAATATGCTATGGGAAAATTAGAAGTAAGTTGAAGTCTTACCAGGAAGACATTTCCACAATTCTCCCAAGTTCTGAAGCTACCTATAAATTTGAAATCCAATCTTACTTTATAATATACATGGAAACCTGCAACCATGCTTTGCTATATATTCATTTTACCCTCTCAGTTGCTGCAATAAAGATTTTATGTGTGAAGTTAACAGTATGACATTTTCCTCTTTTAAAATGTTTAGGAAATTATAACCATACTTCATTTTAAAAATATGTTCCACTCACTACAGGAAGTAGTTGAACAAAGGCAGAATGGGGCACCTGCCCACCCCTGTGAACAGCTGTTCAAATGCTCTCCTCTAGTAAATACATGATTAGATGGGAAGTTTATTTAATTTCCTGATCTGCCTCAAATTTAAGGTACTACATAACACACAGCCATCTGCATGAGCTACTGTGTGAATGTTTGTGTGAAAAGCAGGAATTTTTTAACAATATTGCAGTGCCTTATAATTTATACAAACCATGCATATGTCAAACTTAAAACTCAAAGCATGATACCATATATTTGTTAAACTCTGACATTCGCAATAGAAAAAAGTGAAACTACACTCAGTGTAGCTGTGACAACGTAAATCACAATGCTCTACACAAACTCACTTTCTGACTACATAATTATGGCACACTGTAATTAACTGTATTCTTCCAGATAGCCCCAATCTTAGTAAACCAACTACCTCCTGTTAAATTTTCTCCTCCTGTTAAATTTTCTCACAGAGTTAAAAAAGAGGAAGTGTTCAGAGACCTTCAACAACCCCTCCAGAAGCCCTATGACATAGCCACCTACCATGTCCCACTAAAAGATCTAGGTCCTTCCTTGGACAGAAAAGGACTGAATGCACATTTTAAAGATAGAAGCATGAAGATCAATGGAGATTTATGTTGTGATTTTTTTTGGCAACTCAGAGGAACAGGAAGTACTGTCCCCATAAATGCAGAGGTAAGCTATTCTGTGCAGCGGGCATGAAAATGAGGCAAGTGCTTTTTCAACTTCCACTTTCAAACCAAGTTGCAGAAGCTCTTTATGCTACAGAAATAGTAAGTTCTTACTACTTCATGTTACAATAAGGCACTTCAGACAAGATTCACTTTATTTCTATTGAAGTCAGCAGAACCGTCTTACTTTAAGAATTTTTAAAAAGTGGTGCTTTGTCAGTAATACAATGTCAGAAGTAGTTATTTAATAAAGTCATGCTCCTGTGTTCCTCTCTTCTCCTGCTTTGCTTGGGGTTTCTCTCCTTGCTCCATCTCAGCTTGATTCCCAGACAAGATTTCACTCTCTCAAAACTGATCTTACATTATTTTCATAATTTGTTATTAACTGATCTTAATATGAAATGTTTGACCACGGTTATACATCTTCTTCAGAGTTGCAATGTCTTACTCAGACAACACATTTACAGCTTTTTTAACTCATCTTATCTACACAGTCCAGGTTGCCATGTAGTTTTTTCCTACAACTATTTTTTTTTGTTGCATGTGAAGAGATGTGCTGTATTAACAATGCATGCCGCTCTTCTCAATCAGATCACACAGTAGAAGACCTTTTCAAACTGTCCAACTGAAAAGACCACACACTTTCAAAGACTGGGACTTTTTAAGGAAAGTCAGCTTTTAAACAATAACTTTCAGAATTCTTTTCTTTACATTACAACAGTTCACCTGTTCTTTTTTCCCCTAGATGCACATACAGATCCGTGGAGGACACCAGGAATTTTTCCTTGAACTTAGTGCCTTCTTTAGATCGCTCTCTGAAGGATTTTCCCTTTTTCGTCTACTCAGGGGCAACAAACAATAGTCAAGCCTACTTCACAGCTGAACAACAGCACTCTACCAATTTCACAAAAGCAAAAAAATTCTAAGTAACTATTAATAACCATTTAGAAGGAGGTTCTGGAGGTCTATTGCATGGAACAATACTATCTCGGCTTTTCTGTGGAAGTATTACATTCATCACACAGTTTTAGTTAAATTGTAGCTTTATTATAAGCATTTAACTTCCATGTGCTTTAATGGGAATTTTTGTGTGAGCAAGACTACACAATGAAATTCAACAGAAGCACCCAATGTAGCTGAAAAATGCTATCAGTAAATTAGCAAATGTGTGATAGAAACGTTATTTAAGAGCACCTCAAAAACTTGACTGGGGAACAGAAGAGGGTCTAGCCTGGCACAATCTCCTAATGCACATCACTATATAAACTGCTGGGGCTTTAGAACACCAGCATCGACAGAGCGCCTGGGTGGCTAGAAGTTGCAGCTTTACATTTGTAGTGTTTATTTTCCATAATTTCTTTGGAATTAAGTCTTTAAGCTGTGTGGTACAGTTCCACCTCTTTAACATGGTATAGCTTTAAGCCAATTAAGCCTTTCATTAAAATGTTATGTAAATGAGAACATTAATACAAGCTCTCCCCTCTTACATATTCCCTCCCTAACATAGCATTAATAATAATGCACCTAAGAGTTTTATAAATAAAATCTATGCACTCTATCCCTCCTACACCACCTACCTCCAAGTCTCAATATCTCAAAATATCTGGCTTATATGAAACGAATCATAACAGATATTGGACACATTAACTATACAGAATGTATGAAAGTTGTTTTAAAAAATAAATAAATTTGAAACCTATGTCTAGACGTATTATAGTCTATTAAAATAATTTAAATGGGATTGTGTTAAAGGTAAAAGGAGAAAAAGCCTAGAAGTTGTCATGACTCTTGGAATACATGATGTAGTAGTTCCTTGCTACATCTTTTAACAAAGCCTGAAGGACTTCCACAAATAACAAATGCAAAAATGTTCAACTGTAAAATATGTTGGTAATTGCTTTAATTCACTGAAGAAAAATGATCAAAAGTAGTTTTCTGTGAGGAGTTCTGAGATGGAATTTAGTGAACAGCTTGTACTTCTCATTAACTGACCAATTCTGATAATTTTCAAATAAAGTTATCATTATATGGCATTCTAATATACATTCTGTATCAAAGACAAGTGTAAGACAACTTTCTGAAGGTTATTTCTTCCCATTTGTCCCAAACTGTATAAAACAGCCATTATATTGTTGACACTATCAAGAAGCATTTGAATAAAAACTGCAGAGAAATCAGAAGTTCATGCCTATGCTATAGTTCAGTGAAATGTGATATCCACAGCAGTTAAAATGGATGCCTCAAGAATTTACTCCACCTGACTCTTCCCAAAACAAACTTCGAAAGCAGGTTAACAATATTATTTGCTTCCAAAGATGTGTATGTTGCAGGCATCTAACAATGAGTAAATCAATTATAGCAACCCACAGTAATTTTCAGGGCCGCTGATTAACCAGTCAAGCAGCATATGTTTGCATATAGCAATGCAAAATTCAAGGTCTGAGGATGAAGTTCCAGGACAGTCTAAACCAGTCTCCCTGTCCCCCAAAACAAAAATCCCCACCCCTCCTTTGACTCAGCAGCAATCTCATCCTGAGCAAGCCAGTTTAGTGAGCTAAACTGGACAAGTCTTTTGCAGCTTTCATTTTTGGCCATTTAGCCCCTTAAACCTGCTCACTGCAGGGTCAGATAAGTAAAATAATCAGTGAAAAGGCAGCAAAAAGAATACAGCAACCAAGACAGATCAGTTAGATGCATGGGCAATTATTCCTGAGAAATTGTAATTTCATTCAAACTTGAAAAACTGAGAGGGGGAGAAAAGAAAATCCACCACTACAAAAAACTGTAAAGAACTTGTTTCTTTTATTCTACCAATACAGTTGCAATTGAGTGGAAGATGTATTAAGCCTTGAGAACTGATTGTTTCTGGTCATACTAATTGGTCTATTTTAAGGACAGAAAGTATTTTTGTAACTCTAAGAAAAATATGCTAAGCATACTATCAATAGTTACCGTTTATCTATAGAAAATGCTTTGCATTTTGCTGGTTATGGTTCACATCCAAGTGGACAGATAGATGTCTAAAATATGTAGGGAGTGTTTTGATCTTGAAAGAGTCATCCAGAAAGTTCATCCATTACTTTCTTACAAACAAAAAAGAAGACAAAATGTCAAAATAGTGAATACTTATATAAAACTGTTCAAGCATGAATACAGTACCTTCTTTTGCTTAGGAAATAGAGCAAGAAATTTAGAGAGAGTGAAAAAGAGGTAATTTGTAAGAAAGTCATATTTACATATTGCACAATGGTCACATTCAGCTGTAAATTAACACACACAGCTATATCAATATGTATATATTTTGGGAAAAGATTAATCACAAACTATTGTCATTTAAATAATTCTACTTTGAATTGATCCATACTCTACAGAGAAGTGGTAACATCACTTCATCTCTCCAAATAGTTTTAGTTTTTCATTCTATTTAAGACAATAGTTGTGACCTCTCTCATAAAAGTGTTGTTTGGATTTATATTAAGTAGTTTGAAAGAATGTTTATCCTGAGTATCTGCACTGTCAAGTTGAAAATCTCTTCCCTCCCTCCCCTTCAAAAAAACCCACCCTGCAAAAATCCAAACAAGACTTTTCCTTCTCAATTTCCTACCCCATTCTGAACATAAGTCTTAGTTATTCACTTATCTTAAATCTTGGCTGGAGTGCTGCCATACAATTTTATGGACATGAAGACTTCTGGAGCCTAGTCCTGCTGTACAAAACACTGCAGTATTCCTCCACAGCCAGACTAGTCATCTCAATACATTTGCCTTTGGCTTCTGTGGTTGATGTAGACTTTCAAGACTGATCTTGGCACTCCTTGAGAAACACTGTGTTCATGAACTGCACCTTACAGTATCAAGACATCGGAAAATCTCCCACCTGAAGATCTTCATCTATAATTATGTTCCTCTCGAGTAAAGAGGCTTTCTACAACAGATAAGTTTTATCATCTCTGTCTAGGAGTCTCAGCTTTTGAGAGCGTGGTCCAAAATTTGGGAATGAAATTCCACACAAATTAAGGATCACAAAAAAGCTCACCAACTTCTCCAGTGCAAGTTGCATTTCCTAGTCAGATGGTGCTTATTTGCTACAAGATGTCTCCAAATGTAATAGTTGAAGAAGCCAGCATAACAGCTTACAGAAAAGCAAGTCTCATTCCCCAAACTCTAAAGACAAGGAGAGATTGCAGGAGCTCTGAGGGCAGCCAGCCCCACAAGTCTGAGACAGACTAGTTTTCTTTACTTATGACAAGCTCATTTTTAAAATGCATTTCATAACACTGAAGTGTGTTCTTTCAACTACATTTGAAGTTTGTTGCAGAAAGTTTCTCTTACGTACGATAAAGAGGTTAGAAGTTACCACAATTACTTATAAAAAAAAGAGGTAAGCAAATACTATCATTTAGCTCAAAATTGCAAAATATATTTATTCTTTAAAGATGGCCTGTGTGCATATGGAGAGAAAAGGGAGAAAAAGATATAATAGCTGGTTATTATTTGACAGTTTGGGTTGAAGTTGCTTTTCAAAGACTAGCTTAATTACGGTAGTGCAGCTCACACTAAGATGAGCAAACTGTATATACAGCTGAAGTGATTTTCACTAAATGATTTGCAAAATGAGATGAACAGGACAGAACTGCTGTCAGTATCACCTGATTAAACCTACTGAAAAGCTCAGAGGAAAGAAAAGTAATATATATATATATTTCCTCACTAAAAACATTGAAAAA
This sequence comes from Athene noctua, assembly GCF_965140245.1. Taxonomy (NCBI): domain Eukaryota; kingdom Metazoa; phylum Chordata; class Aves; order Strigiformes; family Strigidae; genus Athene; species Athene noctua. The sequence continues at coordinate 17,218,520 of NC_134037.1, read as the reverse complement.
TACTTTTTATGATTGTTTCTAGTGTTACATATTTATCAAAGTGGATGAATATCTCAGAAAATAAATCATTACTTAAATAATCATGGGGGATATGAAGGGTAACACATTTTTTGTAACTACTCGAGTCATGCACATGAAACAGATCTCTGGCCAAAATTCACTTTCATTAATACCAAGAAATACTAACTTCCAAATACACATACATATATGCATAACAAGACACACTGTAGCTCCTACCAGTGATCTCAAAGAAAAGCCTACAGTAGCATGGAAAACGTTCAATGTCTTGAAGAAAAATAATAAAAAATGTTTTATCAACCTGTTTGTATTCAAAGATGTCATAAGTCAGTAACTTTTAATTCTGTGATTTTTCATCACAGTGGCACAGCTGCAATCATTGCAGTTACACTCCAAGTTCCACCCAGATATTCTAGCAACAGAACAAAACATCTGGAGTCTGGGGAAAAAAAAAAAAAAAAGAAAAAAAAATCATCACTGGGCCCAGGTCATCTGCCCTTTCCTCTTCCTCCAATTATTCCTCTGTAAGGCATACAAAACTCACTTTAAAATCACAATGAAATACTTGAGAAAGAAGGAGTGGAATTCCACAGAAATAAGTTGAACGTATTACTAAATTTCACATAAGGTAATCTGTTTGGCTTCAGAGCAGTAATGACTAAGCTCAGAGATCTACATGCTAACAAAACACACGTTCAAACATCAGTCTAAGATGTCAGGAATCCACTTAAACAAAGCATATTTTTATTAGGAAACAGACTTTTTCTCAACTGAAATGGCTCCATGTTGCTTTAAGATGAGAACATTAAAATGAAGTGGATACAACAAGTATCTTACATATCAAAGAGACAACCAAAAAAATTTACACAGTCACTAGAAACAACCACCAAATCCGCAACCCTCTAGACTAAAACAAGCTCATGTCTAACACTGGGCCTGTTTATTTGATTTACTAAAATGTTTTAAGCTAAACATGCCTGTAATTGCTTGTAAAACTGCACCCTAATAATAATTCTGAATAACACTCCCCCCACCACAAAGTGTCTTTCAAAAGACTCTCAGGAATCCACCTCTCTAGGATCCATTTCACTTTCATGATTTGTTAAATAATAATAAAAAAAATCCTAGTCTAGCTATCTAATCTGTTTATCTTGGGAAAGGAATTTATAATAAAACAGAGATATAAGACAACATCCCCACTGTGACAGAGAATCTGCACAGTATAACAATACAGATTTTGGATTTGCTGTATTTGATTTTTCACATTAGTGTTGCCAAAAAAAGAACTTCTATGAAAATAACTGACTACTACCATTCCCTGGGATACATACTTCTCTGAAAGAAAATTTCTTTTATCATGCCTGACCAGGAGATCCATTATCTACAAAAAGTGATCCCGTCTTCATGGTTCCTGCACTCTAATGGTGAAAAAATAGTTTTTGTATCACACTCAATCTGTTATCAAAACAGGGTTCTCAATTGCTTAATATCAGACTACAAATACGAAACAAACTGAACATAAAACTGTCATGACACTGCAAGTATCCATTGCTTCCATAAATCCTGTTTGACATAGTTTCATAAGATTTTCAGACAAAGAATCAAGAATACCAATTCCAGTTGTAACTCCAGTAAACTTATCAGCCTGTTCCTTCACATGAACCTCATGAGGTTCAACAAGGACAAGTACAATGTCCTACACCTGGACTGGGGCGATCCCCAACAGCAATACAGACTGAAGGATGGCAGGATTGAGCGCAGCCCTGACAAGAACAACTTGAGGGTACTGGTGGATGAAAAGCTGTGTATGACCCAGCAATATGCTCCTGAAGCCCAGAAAGCCAATCACATCCTGGGCTGCATCAAGAGAAGTGTGACCAGCAGGTCAATGTAGGTGATTCTCCCCCTCTACTCTGCTCTGGTGAGACCCCACCTGCAGTGCTGTGTCCAGCTCTGAGGCCCTCAACATAAGGACATGGACCTGCTCAAGCAGGTCCAGAGGAGGCCAGGAAGATGATGACTGAGGAGCTGGAGCATCTCCCTTATGCAGACAGGATGAGAAAGCTGGGGTTGTCCAGCCTGGAGAAGGCTCCAGGGAGACCTAATTGAAGCCTTTTAATACTTAAAGGGGGCTTATAAGAAAGACTGAGAGAGATTTTTTACCGGCACCTGTAGTGACAGGACAAGGGGTAACATTTTTAAACTGAGAGTAGATTTAGACTGGACATAAGGAGAAATTTTTTAGTGAGGGTAGTGAGACACTGCAGGTTGCTCAGACAGATTGTGGAAGCTCCCTCCTTGGAAAAGTTCAAAGTCAGGTTGGATGGGGCTTTGAGCAATGTGATCTAGTGGACAATGGCCCTGCCCATGGCAGGGGGGTTGGACTACATGATTTTAAAGGTCCCTTCCAAGCCAAACCCTTCTGCAGTTCTGAAAGACTTCTGGTATCAGTACTGAAAAAGTCTACATAAATGATCAGCTATTTTCTTAATAATTTGTAAATGGTATCCATCATTAGAAATATTGTTTTTCTTTTACCAACTGTAAAAGTAAATGTTTATTTTCTGTGGAACCTTCAGTATCGTTTTATCTGTGATTAAAATACCTGCATCTCCATTAACAACCCTTTTATTCTTTAAACTTAAAATAAACTTGATTCAATATAACACTACGGATATAGTTGATGGTGTTGCCCTGATGTGAGGATATGAAAACAGAAAACACTGCATAAGTATAAAGTCAAATTAGTATCTGTATAATTTAATCTAGTCAGGTATCAAAGCAGACTGCACTGATATCACTCTGCTTTGTGCCGGTGTAACATAATGTACATATTGGATATGGAGCAATAGTAACATACACTAAGAACAACTTCCAAATAAAGCCCTGGCAGCTAAGACCTCAAATCATTTTGGCATTTCTTATGTTGATGGATTCCATTATTTTCAGAAGAAAATTTGAGCCAGTATTCAAAACGAACTTGTTTACACATACACAATCCTGTTTTTTTCCTAAAAACAACAGATTAAAGCAACAGACAGGCTACAGTACAAAAAACAGGTTTAAGTTACCTGAATTCAAACATAAACAAGTACTAATAGGAACTGGCCTGTTTCAAGTTTCTTTACAAAAACAAACCTTTCCAGTTTCTACAACTTCCTCTGTACATAGGCTAGTAACATGGTGTGCTATTACCCCATTACTTTCTTACATAGGTCTGAATGTAACAGAACTTATTTCACCCTTTTATTCATTTCTCTTTTAAGTTTATATTAGCAGATTCTAGCTGAAGTGAAGTTCTCTGCAATTTTTAAAACAGCTACAGAATTTGCACAGCAGTACATGGAACTTCGTTCTTGTCGCTTTCCTCAAGGTTTCATTACCAACACTGTGGTAGGACACAGATAATGGCCTGCATTTGAAAAAAGTAGGCTGCGTATTTTAATTAATAAACAAACCATCCATCTGAAACTAGTTCTTTGAGGAAAGGAGATACACTGGATTTTTTAGTTTGTTTTGAATGGGTTTAGGATTGTGGGTTGTTTTTTTTAAAATGTCACAGCAGTAGTTACCATTGTGTTCTTCAAATCTGACGGGATTAACTGGGAAAATGATTCAGGTTAGTTTTAATCCAGATTAGTTACTCAAGTCAATTCACAATACACCAGCACAAACATTTGCGTCACCATCAAGGTGGTGTCCCATGCAAGCAGGTGGAGCTGCTTCTTTAACTGATAGTGAAACTATTTGTGGAACTCTGTTAGCCATTTGTTTTTAAATGGATCCATACAGCTAAGGGAGAATAACACAGGTTAAAAAGTTTCTGAGATCACTCAGGCTCAGTTTCCTATACTGAAAATCTTCTGCCTTCTTCAGATTTCTGAACATTTATTGCTCTAAAATTAAAAGCTGCTGTGTATCTCCCTTCAACAGTGTACAGTTTTACTGGTTCATATACACACTCTTGGAAGATAAATATATTTTTGTTAAATATAAAAATACTTGTTTGTAACTATCTTTAATGACTGAGGCCCTTAAATAAATACAAAACTATACACACCTTTTTTTTCTAAAAAAAACAAAAATTTTTAAATCTATACTATTAAGGAATAATCCAGAAAACCTTATTTCAGTTATCAAGACCACCATGTCTATTCCTCTTCTAAACATGCTACTCCTGAGGCAGAAAAGCCAAATTGGCTCCATTAATATCTGCACATACATACCACTGAGAATGCATGTCTGTCCTCTGTTGTGCCCACCTCTTTAGAAATAAAAGGTTCACCTTTGTTGTATCTTCCTTCTGAGCATTATAGGCTACCTGAAAATAGCGAGGCTAGTCTTAATTACTGCTGTATTTACCTCCACACTGCAGACTGCAGTTGTCTGACCCAAGATCATACTCGCCTATTTAGTAAACTTGCATCTGCAAAAATCTCATCTTTCTGTTTCTAGAAGGCATTCAGAAACAGATACTGCATCCTACAGAATTTTAAGGTTTCCCTAATCCCCCAATTACTCATCGATCTTAAATGGATGATGACAGAGCTTATCTGAAAAGACAGAAAGACATTCTAAAGGTCTTTGTCTATGGCTGATAGAGATCTTCACAAAGGAACTCACATCCTCAGGAACTTTGGTCTCAATCCGACAATTAAGTACCTTGTATCTTTAGAATTACAAGACTATTTCTCAGTTTTTTCAAGATAAAGCTATTACTAGGAAAGACTCCTAGGCACTGTAAAACTTAAAACAGTATAAAAATTTTCTTCCAGTACCTTTGCAAGGCAAGGTGGTATTACCTTCATGCATTTGGGCAGTGAAATGTTGCCTTAATCATAACGTCACTTAACAGAAGACATGCACGTCTGCCTTTAAAATAGTTAAACTGCAATTCTATCAGAATTTGTTTACATATTGATATTAAAAATATCAGCTGAAATTATGGTAGCTAAAAGGAATTTTAACATTGAAGTGTATTTTTCAGTTTATTTAGCTTGTGTTTATTCCAACATGATCAGTTTCCCCTTTCTGTGCAAATTTGTCTTCGGAATACAAAGAATAAAAAAACATGACTGTGAAACAAAAATATGGCAAGAAATTCAGGGCTAAGTGAATATCCCAAGTTACTTGGGAGAACAAAGCAAAAGAGAGAATAGATTTCAAGTTTATTATGGTTCTACAAGTGGAAAAGTTTCCCCATAGATAACAACTTAATGCTTTTGAAAATTTCCTTACTTCAGCAACAAGCAATTCTGACACTCAAACACTATCTCACCTTTCCATTAGACCTGAGCAGACCAATTCCCACAAGAATCATCTGAATCAGTTCTTTCCCCAAGGAATCACAGTTTTTATATTTGAAGGAAAAACTCCTATACGTCAAGATCAACAGGGTCATAAGAGGTGTATGCACTTGGCTAAATACTGTGGGGGAGAAGAAAAGTTATATATGTCTCTTGTAAGAGTATTGTGGCACACATCATATATATATATATATATACACACACACACATATACAGAGCACTGATTCATGAACTAACTAGAAACAGGCCAGCCACACTGGTAGTGCTGTGGCAAGTACAGCAAGCAGAGACTATTACCATCTGTCTACTAAAGCAACATTTAAATCTGGGGGAAAAAAAAGTCCTTACATCAACAAAAAGCAGTTTATCTGTTTTACCTACATCATTTAAGTAAGAGCATGACCCTAATGTTACAGGCTCTTCCATACAAAGTTGTGTCTCTGACTCCGATTTCTTGCCATTCCTTACCACCCTTCATGGAAAACCTGCTATACACACCTCGCTGTCCAAGGGAGTTCAAACATACAAAAAAGTTAATTATGGAATAGAGCTACATCCATTTACTCAAAGACCAGCATTTTCAGAAAGTGAACATGGGAATAAGACCAGATAATTGGAGTTGCATTATTTCAGATTAAAAGATCTCCTGCTTGTACTTTACTACCTCTTCCTCTGCTGCAAGAACGGCAATCAGAATTTCACCATGGTATTTCTTAGCCTGTTCTGTCACACTGTGTCTAATCTAGCAATTAAGTCAAAACCAGCAGAATAATCAGCAATTTATGCTTAAAATGAACCTTGACAATGCTCAGGATGAATGACGGTTTCCAAGACCACATCTGTAGCAGCAAGTGAAAACAACAGCAGCACCTGAGTCCCTGTGTGAGACCTCCATTCCCCACGCCGTAACCACAGCAATGCTTTTGGAAGACTGCAGGCTAGGAACTTAACACTGAGGACAGGACAATGGCATGGCAGGACCCTGACACTGGTTTACTGTTATAGATACAGACATAGAATACAGTGATATTTTACTTTCATGACTATTTTGCACAGAATCAAACACAAAAAAATTTTATGAATCTCTCATGATCTGTGTGTACTTTCAGCATCAGTAATCCTACAATATTACAGTGTCAAGCATGTTTGTGTCTTCCCCCGCCTCACTCCCCTTACATTTTAGGAGACAGTCCAATAGTGGAAAGATTTCATACGTTAGAAAATAAATCAAGACATGATGGCAGTAAAAACAATACCAATTCCACAATTCAGAAAATTACTTGGGGTATAAAACCAAAAATAATTTCCACGTGCCAAGAAAGGAGTCCAATCACATGGCAGCCTCCTCTGATATTTATGATCTAGAAATTAAGCTTGAAATAAAAATGTAACAAAAAAGTTTTACCTTGGAATAAGATGTGTATAAGACTTTTCTTCAATCCTGCTTTCTACATACTACAAGAAGTGAAAACAGCTTACACAAAATGCTATTCCTCTTACTCCCTCACATGCAGCATCCATTTGATGTAACATGTCGACAAACAGAAATAATGTCATTGTACATTGCTTGGCTTTGAATTAATAAAAAAGTACTTGGATGGCAAGTATACTAAAATTTCAGCAATTTACATCCAAGTTGGAAAGATACACTGTGAATCTTCCCTCATAAATTTAGGTGGTGGGATTTCAAAATGTGAATGTCGTATGACTAAACACATTTTCAACAATACAGTCTAACCAAAATGTACCATACTGCATAGAAAACGTAAAATAAACTCTACAGTTAGGCTCAGCATTGTCTCTGGCTTTTTAATTCAGTGAAGCAAGTCCTACAGTAGAGTCATATAAAATAAATCTACAACTTTCCTCAATAATGAACAATGCCATACATACAGAATTGGCTTTAAAGTTACATTTTCCATTTTTAATTTGCCAAATTTTGGCAATGGTGTTTTCACAGGTAGAGAGGGGACAGTTGGAACTTCTGAGGAAGAAATTTTTTCACTTGAGAAACACTGCAGGGCACAGATGGGAAAAAAACACTTGTATTTCTTCTAAAAAAAATGAAGAGCACTGAAAGTTTATTATGACACTTAAATTGCCTTTCTTCAGAGGCAGCCAACCATTAAAATAGATGAAGTGATTCACACCTCTGTTTCAGGCACTTCTGTTTCAGGCTTCTACACGCAGGAACCATTCTTCATAATACTGTCCATATTTAGAGGTTTTCTTCATCATCCTAACAGTTAGAAATTATTTTCAAAACAGAGTAGCTCGATGCCTACAATTAAAAGGACCAGGACATGCAGCTTGTATTAGTATATTATTTTGTATATATTTATCTTTTAATTTAAGCTTAAAATATTCCCAAAACAATAAACACTAGGCACACAGAAAACAGTGTTCCTGCTACCTTATTTTCTGCTACATTCAGGTTTTGCCACCAGAATTTTGATACCCAGAGTTCTGCTCATCCCAAGCCTCACTGGCATAAATGCCATCATTTCCAGAGTCAATACAAAACCTTCAGTTCTGGGGAGATGAACAGTGGGGAAAGACATAGGGATGGGGATTAAGGAAAATAAATAAAAAATTAAAATGAAGCACATTTCATAAAACTGAAGCAATTTATTCATAGTAATACTGTACAGTGAATTTGACAGCAATTAAAAAAAACAGAGTCTTACAAAACTTTCCAATTTAGTAATAGCAATTTTTATCTTGAAAACGCACTTATTTTTAGCTTTCCCCATCAGATCTATAGATTAGTTCAGGTGCATATAATACCAGCATGGATGCAACTCATCTTTAACAAAATTGCTAACTACTTCGTACGCACAGAGAAAAATATTAAACACAGAATAATGTTTAAATTACTAGTAGTAGCTGCAATACAATAATAAACTGTCAGTACCTCCTTGCCATGTGAGTAAACCAAGTAGTTGTTTTCAGTCATTTTTCATATGAAAGAATAAGTGTTTTTTTAAAAAGGGGGGGGGCAGAAGAGTACTTTACAATCCAGGCTTATACACCCTAAAGAGGTCACTAAATTGACTAGGCCAAGAAATAAAAACTATAGCTTAATGCCTAAGTGGGTTGAATTTTACTGTTGGAGGAAGAGGTCCTGAGACGTTCACTAACGGAAACAGGTTGTGCATGCATACAGCTGGCATTAGAAAGGTTTTCATTATTCACTAAACCAACAGCTTTCAACACGGTATTATTTCCCGCTCTTCTCCATTTTCTTGTGCTAGAGGGAATTACTCTATTCCTAAGGTGAAAAACTTCATGCTTATTCTATCAAGAAGTTTAAAAATTCCACAAAAAAAGAATTCAGAAGTCAAGTATGGTTATAAAATCGTGTAAGATGGGTAGAAACAATTTTAGTAACCCTGTAACATCTTATATCTACTTACTGCACATATTAGAAGTCTACCACAGTATACACTTTCCTGCATACCAGATGGGGCTAAAAGTAATTTACAAATAAAAACCTGTGTCCTATACATGCAACAAATGACAAGGCTTGTCTACGTAACCTTGTACTCAACATAATCAGCACTAAACTGAAAATGGAGACCACACAAACCAGTTTCAGAAACCACAGGGAAAACCAGTTTTAAACTAGTTTCCGTATGAAATAGAACATTTTCATAGCACAGGCAAGCCAAATGACAGTATAACCCTTGACCAAAATCTGTGCTATTACAGCTTTTAGACTACAGTGGATTTATCAACGCAGCACTCTTCATTTTGAAAAATCTCTTTGAAGGTATGTACATGTTTCTAGACATTCTTTCAATCATATTTCTGACCTCCCTATCAGATCCTTATGTCACAGTATAAGGTTTTATTTATGTAACATGATGCAATCTATCCGCTGACCTGAACATCAAGGAGAAAAATGAAATGAAAAATACAGTGTCCATCAAGTTGTACAGTAGCAACAAACACAAGTAGATGAGGTTTTTCAAATTCACAGTTCATTCAATAAAAAGTAATTTCCAAGGAACATCCAAAGGTATTTCTCTGTATCTATGCCATACTAGAGTAAATCTAAGCTGCTGAGAGAGCAATGTTTGATACTTAATCAACAACTAAGCTACAGACTTTGGACAACTACCTATAACAGCAGAGACAGACACGAACAAAGAACAACGATGCGTTACAGCCTTTGAATAGCAATCAAGATTTCAGTTAAACTTTAAACACCATTCTGAAGAAAGTGTGGAACTTCAGCATTTTTCCCTTCCAGTTATTTATTTACTTGGTAATAGTAACAGTCAACATTATTTGTTTTCAGATTTAAAAAAAATAATGAAAAGAATATTTGGTAAAGATCAGCTTTTCTTTTTTCATGGTTCAAGTATTCTTTCATGTCTGTATGCGACCTCCTCTTCATTTCCTCCTGAAGAAAAGTATAAAACAAATTCTTCTGTTTGGATGAGTCACCCAAACTTTATCCTGCTTTATGCAGGATCCTGTTATTCTGTACTTTAAATACAGACTAATAAAATCAGTACCCATGATTTAGAACAGTCAAGAGGCAATAAAGCAACCACTTGGTTATCTGAATCCTCAATGCTCAGAATTAAACATGTTGACATAAAGTTTTCTTGTGATCACCATTTTTATATCACATAAGTTCATTGTAAATATTAAATTCTTCTCCAGTACAGGCTAAAAAAAAAGCTTCATCATCTGTATTTCATATATTTGGAAACGAAGCAAGATTTGTCTGATGACAAGCAGCGCTAGTACTGAACTAGGACTCGGACCCTTCTGCATGCCATCCTTTTTATTTCCCTCTGCCTGTACCATCTGAACAGCACTGTCCTACTACTAAAAATGAACAATGATATGACTATGGCATTAAATTAGCAATGCCACACACTAAGTTCAAAACTCAGCAGTCTCTATCTGGGCACATGGAAAACTCAAATTATATGTGCTTGGTGACTGTTTGCGAAAGATTTAACTTAGGTAAATTGTTCTACATAAAATTACTGGAAGACAAACATAATGAAAAAACACTTGCATGTGGCACCCAGATTGTTTTTCTTCGCACGTCTATCACCTTCCAGATCCTACAACAACTGAAGCAGAGACTGAACAAGAGGGATATTTCACAAAGTGATGAAGAAATTTGGATCCATCCCTTCATGGAAAACAAAACAACTAAACTCCATGTTATTTCACATGAGAAAAAAAGCCCCCTCCCTCAACAGCTGTAATCATAGGAGATGAACACAGAAAAACAAAAGCTAAGTCCACACCACATAAACAACTGTTACTAATTGAGACTATCCAACCTAGTGAAAGTTGGACAAAATTCACAGAATCACAATCTTCCAAATATAGAGCCTCTGCACATTAGGTGGTGACCAAATCACTGTTTTAAGCATACGGTCTTAAAGCTTTTATTAGCAGGTAATTAATATAATGTTCCAAAATAAGAATGCAAGTGACACTTCACCTGCACTACAGAAGGTTACATGTCACTGCCTGCGAAGATGCACCACGGTAGCAGTCAAGCACAGTAGGCATAGCTTCAGAACTGAGCACTACATTCAACTTTCTGTTTACATAGCGGAATACTCATTAAATTAAGTTTATTACTAGCAAAAGCTGCCAATATAAACATAGTATTCTTGTTCTTAACCAATGGGATGTACCAAGAAAAAAGTATTTTAAATAAATTTGTTACCAGAAACTTTTGGTGCTTTTCACTAACAGTTAAAACAACCTAGGACACAATACAGCATCCCCCCCTCCACCCAAAAAACACCCTTATGGGTTATAAAACCATATATATTTTTAAAAAAATAATTTTCCATTATGTAAAACTCTACTAACAAGTTTCAGTGACTTTCATCCTTAAAATCCAAGGTCAGCTCGTCTGTGGCAGTGATATAATTCCAGTCATATTTTGTAGATCAAACACTGGCAAGAAATCATCAACTGATAGCTGCAGAGATTGGTTACTGTGGTATCATTTTTTTTCAATTAGGCAGCTTTTGTTATGGATTGCTTCACTAGACAAATAGCCAAATGCTTTGGCATTACTCTGCCATTAGTTGAAAACTGAAAATGTACTTTTAATCAGCATTTGCACACACTCCCCAACTGACACTGAGGCTACTAATATTTGGAAGAGTTCCTGTATTTTTACTCCATCATGTATAAAGCAGAAAAGAGCTGTGCTGATTTGATAGCATGGCTGTCTTTTTTTTTTTTTTTTCTTTTTCCCTGAAGCTGTTAGAGACTGAACAACTAAAGGATACCAATGACCCGCTCTGCCATCTGATCAATACAGGTGAAATACTGGGAGTGAACATTCCTCTTGTGAATACACACACAAAATCCACACACATCTCACATGGCAGTAAAAGTATTAAAGCTGAGTATACTGGCTTTTCTCCTTTCTTAAACTAAAAATGAAATGCTTTAATCCTAGCATAGAATAAAACAATATAAGAACACATAAAACTGTCAGAAAACAGAAATGTCCTTTTCCAGTTAACTATATTGCTATATATAAATCCATCACATTTGAACAATGAACAAAAGACAATTCTGTTTCTTTAAAGCTTATCTTTTTCAACTCTGAAGTAGATGTTCTGAAATTACAGATCAAAAATAGAAATATAGAGTCAGAAGCTAAAGAGAGAAATAACAGCACAAGAACTATAATAAACAAGAAAAAATACTTTCTTTAAGAACAGAGAATCATTTGGCCTTTCGACTACTTACTGGGCAATTAATTTCAGATCAGATCCCACTAACTGCTGCGTTTTCAGCTCTTCCCTGTGCTTGCTGGCTCAAATTAACACAACAGATTGTTCTTACTGATTCAGAACTATGTGGCAACAAATTTAGGAAAATGAGATCACTTTCATATTAAATATACAACCTTCATATTAAATACGAAGCACTTTCAAAGCTCATAAGACAAAAATCCTGCAAAGGGATACGCGAGTGTCACCCACGATGACCTGGAGGCCCTTTATTAACAGAACTCGGGCTGGTGATCTGCTAAATTAACACTCTTTGTATGAAGTTGGTATCTATCCAGTTGATGAGATTGCTGTGGACAGATGGGTGCAACAGCTCAGAGTCACAGCTGTATCTGCAACCCACTTTTTGTTAGGAGTAAAATTCTAGGGCCTCGATGGCAAGGATCAACATCTATTCATGTTCAAACTAGTATAAATACAGTTTACCTGACAGCTGTATTTTAACAAAGAAAGAAATAGCAAATTACTGCAGTTCTGGTTTAATTTTTGGTTTTGTTTATTTTTTTAAAGCATATATATTCCGAAACAGTTAAGCACCCTCCATTTCTTAGTCCACCATGAATGCATTACCAGTCTGCCTAATAAAAGTTTTAAGAACTCCTTCTTTCAAAGGCTGACACAACCATAGCAAAGCAGGCAGAAGATACTTAACACTCTACATCTCTAGCATAATGTCAAGGTTTAAACTTAACACTAAAATCCTAAGGCTTGCACTGAACAAGACCAAGGGCTGACACCAGTTTATTTCTCTAGGCAACTGCATTCGACTTGCAGCTCCAGCAAAACAGATCAGGCAGACAACTGCAGGGAGGAGGATGATAAAATTTATCAGAGCTGTTCGTCACCACCATAAAACTCCAAGTCGAGTTCAGCATGTGCTGAAGTGATACAATTACACATGGCAAGGAAGTGGAGGTCTGGATTAGTTTTACACAGCCTACATTGACCTGTCCGCTCTAGTTTTAGAACACATTAAATCTTCAGCTAACACTTACCAGTGCACCCTTAAATAACACGTATTTAATACTACATGAAATAACTCAGTTAATACTTTAGATAGAGCATATATGCAAAAACATAAATACACAAATGACTTTGAGAACTGTTAAGCTCTTCTTAAATGTAGCAGTGAACTAGGAACTATTCAGTAGGAATGTATTTATAGAAGTGTTTCTTATAGATCACCCAAGGTCAAATACCATTAAACGCTATCATCAATGTGTACATGCAGTACACATAAAAATGTCACTTTGTTAAATTAGCAGATGACACAAAGTGGTAGAAGAGTAAATAATACGAATACAGTAGTTCTACAAAGTGATCTGCACAATCCAACAGTAATACACAAACCAGGTTTTCATAACCACCAATGCAATGTTATATGACCAAAAAGCGTAAGAGACTATATCAAGGCTATGACAATAAAAAAGTTATTTATCTTAGCATAGGTAACCTAACACGGGCTTTCAACATGATACATGAGAAAAAGACATTCAGTGGATGTCTAAAGAAGGTTGCAAAAACCACTTCCCTTTGTAAATGTCTTTGCTGAAACCTACCATGGAACAATGTATACAATTCTAGCATTGCCATTTTCATCTCTTTATCAGATCAAAACCAGAAGAAATCCAGCAGGTGCAGGCTATGCATTTGAACCATGCTAATGAGTAGAAAGTCCACTGTAATTACTTTTTTTTTTAATTTAGCAGAAAAAGGATGGTGATAACCATGTTGCACATTCCAATTTACATTTTTTAAAAATTTTGACTTCATAACTAACTACCAGGACAAACTAAATAGCGAGTGACACCTGTGAATTGTCAGCATGTCTTCTTCAAAGATGTATTTTAATCAAGCACAAATGATCATGCTCCAACAGGCATAAATAGACAAATGTTAAGCATACAGTATAGCAAAAATCACAGTAGAAAATCTAACAATCTCTCCCGAGCCCCAAAGGGGGATGGGAGGAAAATAATCAGTCAATGTATTTGGCCTCATAGATTCTCCTGCTGAAGAAATCGATGGATGTGGTCAGCCATCCTGTGGTCAGGAAGGTACATAAAGAAAGTCTCTTCTAATTCAAAGCCACTGAATAAATTATCTCTTGATAGGCAGTGGAATTGGTATCTAGAGAAAGACAGCTTATTACCTCAGCTTTTCACATCTTTCAAATTTGCAGCATGTGTTGTAGATTAACAGTTACTTTTTTGCTTTTTACGGCTTCCCAAAAATAAAGTATGCACACAAAATGCAGAATAGCAGCTGTTTATGACTTTTTACAGTGTAAGGAAATGAATTCCATTTTGAATTCCATTCCACGTTTTTAGTTTTGGTTATGTTATTTTTGGAGGATGAAATAGTGGCATTCCAGCTAGTCTTTTTAAGACATTTTCCCCAACTCTTAGTTTCTGTTGCCGTATTTCTACTTTTAACTGAAAACACATTTCCACTTATGATCATTTACACTGAAAGTGAGCTGTTTAGTAAACAAGAAAATTTTGCAATTTGAATACGATGTTTTCATACTCAAGACTGCATAGCAGAATGCCAGTTCAAAATTAATGTCAAATAGCATTTAAAAAAAAATATACCAAAGCCCAAAAGAAAAAGCTTTTAGGGGAAATCTGTTGCAAATTTCCTAAATAAGAATAATAATAACTAACATGATGTAGTTTGTTATTTCATACACAGACATGTAGAATGCACAAGCTAGTATATTTGTCTGATTAGCATTATATTTTACTTGCTGTTAATTTTTTTAACAGTACTTACACAGAGAGTGCAGAAAACAAAGTGATGACCCTTACCATAAAAAAATATGCATTTACAATCCAGCTAACACTCTCCCACTGGTTTGCTAATTTGTCCAATGTATTACATGAAGTGGTCTATATTGTCAGAATACAAAACAACACAAAAAATCGAGTGCTAAGCAGCCCAGTCTCAATTTTGCAATTAGAATTTCTCTTCAGAAACAAAACGGGTTTTAGTGTACCTAATCTATGTCCAAGGCAGGGGAGGTGAGAGAATAAAAGAAACACACTGTTGAGTATGAAAGCAGAGAGTGTGAAAAAGTCTGCTGGGGTTAAGTATTAATCTGATGCATTTTTCAGAACGACTGTACTATTTTTAACTGCTCTTTTTTGGCCACAGGTCAAAGTTTTCCTAGCAAAATACCAAAGTGAAAATGCCGGGAGCGAAGCCCAGAGGCAGCTCTCTTTGCTGTGGCCTAGGCAAAAACTTATCTGAATCCAGTTAGATGTGTAGCACTGTTTCCCACTCCCCTTCATTGACTACTATGGCTGTCATTATGCCTCTGAACATCTATGAGAGGAGTAATACAGTGCTAAAGCCTCGAGAACATTTTTCAGATGTTATAGGAAATTCCTATATTCTCCACACAGCACAGGCATACATACTGTTCAGTCAGTTCCTGTATTTTTGGCCAAACAGAACTGAGTCATTTGAAAGCAGAAAAAAAAAAAAAAAAAAGACTCAGTGTAAGTGCCTTGAGCAACTCTTGGAAAGGCTGGGATTTTCTCTCCCCCCCCCCTTTTCTGTTCCTTATAACTGGGACACACTGGAAATCTTGGGACAGATTGAAAATGGAAGGTTTGAAGACCTTTCAGTTCAGTTTTAAAAAAAGTAAAATAATAATAATAATAATGACTCCCTCTCACTGCCTTTCCAGAGTTTGGATGTTTTAAATGGGGAAATATAACTCCCATCCCACTCCTTCCTGAGGGCATGGATTTCTTACTAAAGGAAATTATATTTCATACGCTCACACAGAAAAATTCTATTTGAAATAGGAGACAGACGAATCAATTTGCCCCAATGGAAAATAAACGTGACCCCACAGGACCCCCGTTATATTTCTCCCTTAGGCGTGTCCTTTTTCTGAATTATTTTCACACCGCACAGAAAACCTCAACTTTACCAGAGGACGGCTTTACAGGGGGTCCAAAGGACGGGCACTGGGGCCTAGCAGCACACACAAAAGCAGGTACTTGGGGAACCGACACGTTATGATTACGAGGCGCGAAAGTAAACGGTGTAAACGATGCTGAGAGGAAAGAGAAAAGAAAAAAAGGCGCTTTTCTCCCCAGGGTCAGATCTTTCCAGAGACACTTCTGTTTCCCCTAAATATGCTGTACTTAAACGGAGAGGGCTCGCTCTCGGCTCACGGCGCGGACCCCCACTACCCGCCTCCCCCCCCCAAAACAGCCCCCGAGGGCCGAGGCCCGCTCCCCGCCCCCTCCGCGCCCGGCGGGGCCTCCGCTCAGGTGCCCGGGTGCCCCTCGCCGGCGCCCGGCCGGGGGCGAGGGGAGACGCGCCCCCCACCCCGGGAAGGGCCCTTCGTCCTCCCCCAGGGAAGCTCCTCCGGGACGCGGGAGCCCTTTCCTTCCTGCCGGCCTTCCTTCCCCCTCCCGCCCGCCCGCGGCGAGGGCAGCGCTCCCTTTGTTACCCCGCCGAGCGCTTTTCCCCGCGGCGCGGCGCGGCCGCCCCCCTCACCAGCAGGCTCTCCACGTTGACCGGCGAGCGCGGGTCGCGGATCATGGACTCCAGCTTCCTCTGGCGGCCCTCGAGCATCCCCGCCGCCGGCTCCAGCGCCTCCGCCGTGAGGGGAGCCGCCGACATCTTCACCGCCGGCTGCTGGCTCATCCTCCGGCCCGCCTAGCGGCGGCGGCACACCGTCCCCCGCCGCCGGGAGGAGGGGACTGAGCGGGGTCGCCCGGCGGGCCGGCCCGGGGCCTAGCGCGGCGGAGAGGCCGGGGGAAGGGCGGGGGCCGCGGCGAGGCGGTAGCAGAGGGCAGCGCGGGGCCGCTGGCCGCCTCGCGGCCGCCCGGGCATGAAGGGCGCGGGGAAGCGGCCGCTGCTCCGCCCGGGCGCTGGGAGAGGGAGGGGAGGGGAGAGGTGGGTGGGAGGGAGAGCGGGAGGGAGGGAGCGCTTCCCGCCGTGCCCCCGCCTCTCCCCCTGCTCGGGGCGTCCCTCAGCGGGCGCCGGCTCACTGCCCGCTCCCCGCCGCCGGCCGGGCCATCGCACCGGCCAAGCGCCCGCTCCGGGGGCGGAGGGAGGCGGGGAGGGAAGGGGAGGGCGGCCGCCGCGGAGCGGGGCTCAGACTCTGGTTCCCTCTCCTCCGCCTCGTCTGCTGCTCGGCCGGGAGCCGCGATCCCCGCCGGCCTCGCCCCGCCGCTCACTCCATGCCGCGGCCGCCGCCCGGCCGCTGTGCGCTGCTAACGCCGCTGCTAACGCCGCCGCTGCGCCCGCCCCCGGCCCGGCCCGGCCCGGCCTCCTCCTCCCCCGGCCCGCGCGGCGGAGGCGGCGTCCCTTACCCACAAGGCCTCGCTGCGAGCGGCGGCGCATAGCTCAGCGCTCGCTCACCGCCTAACTATAACCCTGAGCTCAGCGGCCCGCGGCCGGGGAGCCCGGGGCCGCCCCTCCGCGCCCAGCCCGCCGCCCGGCCGCAGCACTGAGGCGACCTCCCGGCTTTGCCGGACCCCGAGGCAGCGGCTGGGGGCAAGGTCCGGTGGAGGGGCCGAGCAGGGGCACAGCAGCCGGAGAGAGAAACGGCAGCCTGGTGACTGGGTGAATTTTGGCTGAGACTTTCTCCTGTCCGCCCAGCGTAAAGCACACACACAGCAGAAAATAATAAACATATGAGAAAGCGGGTGAGCGGCGTTTCAGGTAGAGCAGCAGAGCTCAGGGCATGGTCAGGAGGGAGGATGGAGAGCTGGACGGTGAGGACCTGTGCCAGGGAAGAAGCAGTCCTCCCTCGTTCACCCTGAGGAAGGTGATGTGTCGAACGTGGTTCCAGCCACCTCGCTGCGCTCAGCGGACATTTCGAGGGGGACAGGGTGCTGTTTATCAGACCCAGGCAAGTGCAGGCTGTAGTGGGGAGAGGGCCGCCCGAGTTGTGTCTGCGGGCGTGGAGGAGGCGAGGGGACAGCCGGGATGCTCCATGGGATGACGTGGTGAGGCTGTGGCCGAGCTGTGGTTCCAGCAGCCCACGGATGTGGCTGACGGTGCTGGGCGGAACGACAGAGACCATAGAAGTGCCGTCCGCAGAGGTGGTGGGACCTCAGGGAGGAAAGGTCAACAGTTTTATTGTGCTGACTTTCAGCTGATAGCTGGATGTCAGTGAACTGATGTCAGGAAAATGGGCCAATATTTTAACTTGAAAGGAAGAGGAGAGGGAGTCAGAAGTAAATATGTGAGTCACTTGCATGGTTTTGAGTGAGATCACTGATACACTGAGTCAAGGCTCTGGTGCTGAACAACCCCCAGCTCGAGGGAAGGTCAGGTCTGCATATCAACCCATACCCCATAACTGGATTCTGTGTACTGTAAGTCCACTGAATCAAAAGCCCTAATTGTGACAGAAAGACACACATACATGCATACACATGAACGTTTTAAAAAGTCACATTGGGTGTTGTGACTCGTGCTTCGTTCAGGGAACCATGTTTGAGTTTGTGAGTTTTCTGAAGGAACTGATGAAAATCTGTTTCAAGAGGCACTGTTTATTTATGTCGTAGGACTGCTTCATCCCCAGAACAGTCTAAGATCCACTTTACTGCAACACCAACAAAAAAAAATGACATAATTTGCTTGAGCAGTTTACTTTGCAATGAGATAAAAGAGGTAGATGCAATAACTAGGAGGGTTGCTACTAGGATTAGGACATGGGTACTAGTAGGATCATGAAGTAAAATAGCCTAGAATGTCAGCCATTAAAAGCTCTAAATTACCTAAAAGAAACATGATTTTTTCACATACAGCCTACTCTTTGGCTAATTTCTCGTAAGCGCCACAGGAAAAATATTCTGTGATTTTTAACAAGGCATTTAAAATAGGTTTGGATAAGAGACCAAACATGGGGAGTGTGTCTCCAGTGATTATAAGGAATCTGTGCTGGGTTTTGCTACTGTCAACCATAGAGGTGATTTCAGTGAGCTTTGAGTTGAGCACCAGGTGAAGAAGATCTAAGCTGTCTTCTGAGTTTCCCCTTGGCTATAGACAAGCTGCTTCTCTTTTCCTCATTTTTCTTATCTATAAAATAAGCTTTGTAAAAAATAATCTTTATCTAGCGTATATGATTTAGTGTCACTGTTCAGGGCACTATTTAAACAAAGGTAACAAATTCTTAAATAAGCATAACAGCCCTTTTTGTGTACAAAAAGTGTGATTGTGGCTTCAAAAGCAAGTGTGTAGAAACAGTACCTTCTTGAAATTCTTATCCAATAGATCTGTTTCTCCAGCCTTCAGGATATATCTGTTTACTGATTAAACAAGTTTTACTCTGTTACAGGGACAAATTGACAACAGCAGTGAGCTGAATTCCTTTGTATGACTCAAATCCTCAACAAAATCATCAGCAGAAGCTTTATTGCTCGTTTTAAGTGATTAAGTGACAAAAAGAGTACCCAGAAAGTCAGATCTTTCCCTCAGTATTTGCTAAAAACACTGCTTTAACATATCCTAAAGGCAAAACACCACCACCTTCTGCTGTCTTTTTACAGTTCTACCTTTTCTGCCTATAGTGGGATATATGTCTTATGATAACACCTATCACTAATGATGACCGTCCGCATACGGGTAGTTTTGAAGTCCGATCTAGTGAATCGTCAAATGTTGTTTACCATGTTTTGTAAGGCAAAGTCCAAGCCTTCCAGTGTGCATGCTGCAGCTTTAAGCCTGTGAGTCCACAGCTGGGTTCTTCACCTCTCTCTCTACTCCCTGAAATGCCATTTAACTCTTTAGGGGTTGTGGTGGTTTGACCTTAGCTAAATGCCAGGTACCCACCAAGTCGCTCTATGACTTCCCCTCCCTTTCCCATTGTTTTCTCAACAGGGCAAAGAGGGGAAAGAAAATAAGATAGACCAACCCTTGTGGGTAAAATAAAAGCAGTTTTAATATAAGCAAAGCGAATCAAAGGTCTGCATGCAGAAGGAAAAAAAAAAAAAAAAAAGAAAACAGATTTATTCTCTACTTCCCATAAACAGGCGCTGTCAGGCCTTCTCAGGAGCAGGGCTCTGATACGCGTAGTGGTTGCCTCGGAGGACCAAGGGTGACCCCAGCCCCTTCCTCCTTTCTCCCAGCTTTATACTGAGCAGATGTCGTATGGTGTGGAATATCCCTTTGGTCAGTTCGGGTCAGCTGTCCTGGCTGTGTCCCCTCCCAAGATCTTCCCCACCCCATCCCACTGAGGGGAAAAAATGTTGGAAAGAGCCTTGGTGCTGTGTAAGCACTGCTCAGCAGTAGCCACAACACCAGGGTGCTACCAACACCCTGCAGCTCCCAGCATAAAACAGCACCGTGAGGGCTGCTATAGGGGAAAACCAACTCCAGCTCAGCCAGACCCAGTACAGGTGTCTACGGTTCAAATAGGTCTTAGGTGTCCCAAGGCAGTCGGGAATTTGCTGTTGACCATTCTCAGAACTGGCTGCATTTTTATGAGCAGATTTGTAAGAAATTGGTAAACTGGGCTTATTGGTTAAAAGTCATTAGTTTCAGGTCATTCCTTTTGGGTATTTCCTAGGGATCGAGCCTTCTCAGGAAGAGGAATTTTGCTGTGGACCTCAGACATGCTTTCACTACTAGCTATTGCAAAAGAAGAAAAAGACAAACTACCCATTTGTGCATCTGTTTTAGGAGAAAGGGCTGCTATGTTTTTAGCACTTGCTGCTGGCTAGTTAAGGCTTTGCAAAGCCTCTTTTTAAGCTCCCACTCTCTGCAGGTACTGTATAGAGAGCATAAGAGCAGTACTGACGGGTTCCTTCTGCTAATTGTTAGGGTTCCTAAATTTAGGCTTAGCATCTCATGTGGATCTAGCCCATTTTTGTGTTTTGCATATGGGAAGACAGATGCATAGAGAAGTTAAAAGTAAGTTGCCAGTGATCTCTTGGCCTATCTCTGCCTAGAGACATGAATTGACTCTCATCCTGAAAGAGAACCAAATTGTGACAACAGAGTAAGGACAAAAAGAAAAAATAGTCCAAGCAAATACACAGTCTTTGAAAGCTGTCAGAATTAAGCCGTGTCAAACAGCTTCCGGCAAAGGTGCATAACTGTGTCATCCCTCCCCTCTGGGGCGCCCAGGACAGCTGCACCGATGGTTTGAACATCACAGTCAATCGTTGTTGTGATGGAAATAGGACAAGAGGTGGTTTGTTAGATAATGAAGTCTCAAGGCTTTGGAGATTGTAGCTCAAGATCATCATCCTACCTCCAGAATATCATTTACATTTATTTCACTGACATAAGGGTTTCTTTATTTTTAGATTTATAAATGTGAAATAGGGATGGAAAGGAATATAAGTTTATTGTGTATTTTTATTTTTTTTAATTTTCCTTTCTCACATGTTAGTGTTTAATCGGTTTAAGGGTTAATAATTTTCTTCCGGATTAAAAATAACCCCCTTTTTCTTCATTTTAGGTTCATGAAAACAGACAGGAAAAAAAGTACATGACTTCTGTATTAAGAGATATAAAGGCACATGTTTTTAAAGGAGTCGCAAAGTCAGCCACAATCATCGTTGTTGACTTTCTGATTCCAGTGTTGTCTTGGTGCAAATACTATAGTTATGTAAAGCCCTCAGAAAACCATTTTTTAACATTCTTTCATTTAATTCATGGTACAGCATCTGTTGCATTGCAACTAGTGGCTTTAAATACAAGCAGCTTTTCAAACCCCATGTATTTCCAAACCAGCCCTCAGTAAGAATGACACTACCACATCAATCAAGAGCACAGGCCAGCTATAAAATTCCAAAACCACTCAGCCATCTGTATAATTAAATGCAAACCAAAGTAATCAAGCAAATGTTAAAGAAAAATATTTTCATATGGTAAACTTTATAGGTAAAGGCCTACAACTACAGTTTCTACTTGGGACTGAATATATCTTTGTCTCTAATAGGTATGCCAGGTGTCATTGCTTCCCGCTCTTTCAAACATCATTTATAGCTGATAAATGCAGAAATACTAGTTGGTACTGTCTGTGCTGTGTTCAGTTCAGTATCTTAAACACAAATACCAGAGGATCAGGAAAAGGAGGTGTGAAACAAAAGTGGCTGCATAATGCCTGGGTGTGTCCTGATAATGCAGGGCTTGGTCTCTGCCTGTCTTTTAATTGGCTACATAATTCTCCCCAGCTAACTAACATTGCTTTGTTAATAAGGTAGTTTCGTAGTTTCTTGGATGCATTGAGAAGACAGAAGTGAAACTGTGAATCTCGGTTAATTGAAATGCTTACGTGATGCTGCTGTGCCAGATTCTCTGCTGTAAATCTCAGGAGGAAACTTGCAGTAAGCGTAGCTTGGAGAGTGAGGACAAAGTGACCTCAAGTTTTCCTTTGCCACTTTCTGCATTTAGGTGAAGTTTAGGCCTCCGTGTCCCATAGGTGTAAGTCACAGCAGTTCAGGGGACTGCTCTGTTTTATGAAATCCTCTCCATCCTGCTGTCAGTGGGCTGTTTATACCTTACTGCCCTGGAGCAGAAGGTTTCTGCCACTCTTATTACTTCCGTGAGCATTATCTCCAGCAGTTTCTTTAAATGACACATTGTAAAGGTTGCAAAATTGGAAGTGTATAAAGCTGCTGGTCCCTCGGAAGTGCTGGCCATAGCTTCTTAAAGCTGTTTCTGCCTCCTTTCAGTTCTGACAAGGGGACAAAGGATTGATTTAGTCCTGTCACTTGCATGTCTGTAATACTTACCTTTTCCAGTCAACATGTCCCCATATGAACATAAGCATTTCTGATGATAGTTCAGCCTGGATTTAAGATCAAATGTTTAAACACCTGCTTCCCTAAATGGAAGCCAAAGTCCAGAATTGGCCAGATAGTCTCATTATAGAAAACCTGGGGAGGATCAGACATGTTAGAAAGGAGTGCCCAGCTGCATACTGAATAGAACTTCTTGTAAGAAACGTGCCTGAAGCCCTGTGTTTTCCCAGATGATATGTAATCTGAACAGCATGTCCATCCTGATCCGATCCAGAATTCTTTAGCAGAGTGAGAACCCACATACACATTCTCCTTTCTCCATCCTGTAGTAATTTGTGCTGCATATTCTAGCTCCAAATAAAGTTCCTAGCCATTATCATGCAGGTTTGTGTGTGGTTTTGCCTCTTTAAGGATGCATTCTGCTGAAGCGGTCTTTATGTAGTAAAAATGCATTAATAAGAAGGTGATGAGGCCAGGAAGAAAAGGCTCTAGTCTATCCATGAGAGCGCTCAGCAGCATGGAGGCAGAGAGGCAGGTAGCAAACGTAGCGACCTTCACAGTTAGATAGCTATTGTGAATAGTATTTTTGGATTGTGATCTTGGATTTTGGTGTAAGAACCATCGTGGGCACCTAATAAATCCTTCTTTTGATCTGGCCTTTAGCCCTAAATATGCAGGAACTGGCTTGGAAAGTGACAGTAAAACCCTGGGCACCGAACACTCCCTGCAATTAGGAGGAAATGCCTGTAGAAGATGACTTGTATAGAACAGGCTAAATAAAGATGATTATTGCTGTAGTTCTGTGTGCATCCCTGAATACCCACATTATGTGTCTCTGTATTAGCACTGTCATTGCTATGATCTGCTTTTCATCAAGACTTAGCTACTGTTAATTGTGGGGAAAACAAGCCAGTCTAGCTGATACTGGGGTGTAAACAACTACGGTTGCTGTGCCTGCTCTTGGGGAACTTGCAGGGGCTGTAAAATAGGAATAAGAACAGTTGTGAGTGCACTAGTGAAGATGTAGCTTTGTAGATAAGGGCTTACACTTGGCATGGATAAACTATGTCATTTTGTATTTAAACAAACATCAGAGTGGAGCAGCAAAGTAAACAGCACAGAGAGGCAGGGAAAGAAAAGGAATATCCAGGAACCCTGTTCTGTTTCTTCATGCTTCCAGTTTTCCTATTTCTCCTCACTTTGTTGAAAAAGAAGAACAGTCTTGTTTAACAAGGAGAGGAACTGAAATTGAGGGTTGGGCAGAGATAGAGGAGCAAGGCAGCCTGTTTTATGTGAGGTGAGTAACTCAATTTGCTAAGTCCAGCAGAGGGGTGACTGAGAATGGGGTGGTGTCTGTAGGGACACCAACACCAAGGAGACTCAGAGCTCTGTATGTTACAGACCAATGCTGGCAGAAGAACATAGGCATGTAAACTGTCCACAGATGAGCTTAGATAGAAAATAAGAAAGTTTCTAGGTATAAATGTTGGGCTTTTGGTACAGTACAACCTTCATACAAGTAAAGGCAGCAAGAAAATAACTACCTGCAGCATGATCAGTGCATTTTGAAAGGGCTGTACAATGTGACTGCCATCACAGGGACTGGAGTTGGTAGCCCTCAATATCTTTATCAGTTCTTTGTTTATAAGACATAATGGTTTGTAAGATGCTTAGTGCAGCCTGGATGAAAGTGAAACCAAACTATTTCACGACCAGTTAAAGACTTTGTGGAGGTTGCATTTTTTGTTCAAAACTCACAGTGAATATAATA
This sequence comes from Athene noctua, assembly GCF_965140245.1. NCBI lineage: Eukaryota > Metazoa > Chordata > Aves > Strigiformes > Strigidae > Athene > Athene noctua. The sequence goes on along the minus strand of NC_134037.1, from coordinate 17,193,898 downwards.
AAAAGCAGCACAGTTTGGATGTAACCAAACTGGCCGGTTTTCCTTGCTGAAAGAAAATAACCTGAAGGTATTTCTTTGAGTGGACCGTTAAATGTTCTGTTTGATCCAATGTAGAATATTTGCTGTGAATATTTGAAAGAAGAGAGGCAGTCTCTTTTTTTAATCTCATAGTGTGGAGATGCTTTGGATAAGGAAATCCTACTTTTGTCCAAGGGAATTTGAAGCAGAATTCTACTTCTTAGGAAGCTGTAAAAGGACTGGTGAGACCTGAAGTGGAAGAAAGGGGAAATTCTTCCTTGCCTTGAGGCTGTTTCCCTGCACAAATGTACCGAGTTAGTTGGGTCAGCAGGGAGGAGCATGGCTTCCCACCCTGGGAACCAGCATGCTCCCTTGGGACATGTGTCCCCATCCCTCTCCATCGGGACAAAATCAGAGTGGTAACAGGAAGGACTGAGGGTAGCCTGCCTCAAAACAGCCTGTGATAAGGGGTCTGCTACCTAAGTAAATGCTCTGATCATTGAGCTGTTGGGTAATTCGGGACTTTCCTCCAACAGAGTTTATCCCCTCCTTTGTTTTTTTTCCAGCCAAAACTATTCAGCAAATTTGAAGCAAATAGTTTAGACATGACTGAAACCACATTTTCCGGGGAATTAACTATTTAAATAAATAAATAAATCATCCAACTCTTAACTATTACCACTTTTAAAAACCTATGCTGCTTCTTTTGCACCTAAATTAAAACATGTTTTTATCTTTTTTTAAAGTATAAGAGTTTGACCCATCTACCCAGCCAGGGTAATAAATTAGGGCTCATTAATTATGCTGCTCTGGAGTGCATTAGTCTTATTATAGCACTTACAGGTAATTCTTACTTCTTCAGATTACCGATTTCTTACTCTCTTTGCAGCCCCTTTTGTCTTGTCAGTTCCAACAGTCAGTCCCGGTAGGAGGGGGGACTCTTCACTATTAATTTTTCATCTTTTTCTAGTCAACTAATTTACAACTAATAAAAAAATTAAAAGAAGTACTTTTGTCACTGAGCATCCTGATAACATAGTTTAGATTATGCCAAGCCACGAGTTACAAGCTAAACCATAGAAAACAAACAAACAAAAAAGAGATATATCTATCTGTAGTTGATAATAGTGTAGGAAATGTTACAGTAAAACAGAATTCCAGTGCTGGATGTGATGCTGCTGCAGAGCAGCCAGCATGAAGAGAGATTTCAGTACAGAAAAGAACAAAATTTGTTTTTTTCAGATTTTTCCAAGCAGCTGTCCAAGATTCCCCCATGACCGGTGTTGCAGGCAGGCAGCTGCATAGCCCATAGAGTCAGTCGGCTGGTACTGCGACAGCTCAGACCCTCTGATCTTCCAAGACCTGGAAGCCCTTGAACTTGGGCTGTCACAAAGACTTGGGTGGATGGTGTCTGATGTGCTGGAAAGAGCAGCAGCTAGGGATTGGGGTGGAAGCCATTTGCTTTCCACCAAATTGGAATTTGATCATGGAAAACTGTTCAACCAGAAGATTTCTGATCATCTCTCTTGGACCTTGTGGTGGACCAGCATTGCATCGCATCCTTCCAGTTCGGTGGTTTCCAAATACTTTCCCTAGGCCATGGTGAGCAGCCCTCTGATACAGCCTTTACAGCATTTTCATTACTGTTTGATGCTGAGTGTAATCTGCAGCTGGTGAGGAATGTGAAGTGGTGGTTTGACGAGGCAGAAACCGGTGGAAGGATGGTTGTAGACACCCCTCTAGTGGTGCCGCAGCTTTGGGGAGCCAGCGAGCAGCCGGGCCCTCCCCAGCGCTCGGCTCTGGCTCTAGTTGGGTCTTTAGATGTTGTGCACTTCGGTCAGTGTGGGGCTAGTGACCTGTCTGACATCAATGGATAAGAAATGGCAGATCACTTCTCCCTTTTATTGCCTTTCACCAAAGTTGCCCCAGAAACTCCGCACCAGTTCAGGTTGTTTAGAGTGTTTATTTTATGCAAGCCATGAATCTGGCAGGATGTACCTATTTCGGTTCCTTTCTGGCTGCTGTAAAAAGATGTACTGGGAGCTTAAAAAGGGGTGAGGAAAGGGTTAATATTATTTCTAAGCTTTTTAAAATGTCATATTATTTAACCTAGAGAGGGAACAATTTTGTTGTCACTGAAAAGATGCAAGTTATACCGAAGATTAATCAGATGTTTCAGATTTTCCTGTCTCATAATACATAACTGGTAGACTACCAAAGGAACAAAAATTGTGGTATATGTAAAATAAACATAAGGAACATTTATTCGTACATTTGCACGCTTTGGCTTCTCCACTGAAATTGTCAATAAGATGCTACTTTTGATTATGTGTTTGGAACATTGAATTTATTTTGCCAATTAATTTGCTAAAGGACATGCAGTAGAGACAGAGAGCATCCATAAGCCCTGGGGAAGCATCTTTCAAGACAGCAGAGAGTTTTCTGGTGCTGTATTCAGAGAGGATGCTCTTCTAGGGCACCTGGGTGGTCCTGGCAGCCACAGTGATTGCTTCATGAAGCACAGCAAGAAGTCCAAGGACTGTCCGTGTTGGTGCTGGGCATCCTATGGGGCATCCTGGGGAAGCTCTCAGGAGTGACTGCAGACCACAACTAAGAGGAGTTTGCAAAGGCGATCAAGGCAGTCATCCCCTTTTTGCAGATGAGCACAGCACAGAGGAATGATTTGTCCAGAGGCAGCAAGCTGCCTGATAGCAGAGTGGTGTTGAAAGGATGTATGGGTTTATATGTAAGTAAAACTGTCCTTGGGGGACAGCCCAGACTGAGATTCTGAGTATACGGAAACAGAAACCCCAAATCTCATCCTGATAATCCTAGTTCTGTATCTCAGTAATCATCTGTACTACAAGTATTACCATTGTGAATCCATTATTAAACTAAGAATTACCTATACAAAATATGAAAGTGTAACAGTTCAGCTCCAAGTATAATTTATTCAGCTTATTCACACTCATTTCAAAGCCACAATTTGCCATCAAAAGACATATGTCCAAATGACTATTTCTAGTTGAACCTCAATTTTGTTAAACTGATAAGAAGCAATTAATTGAATAACAGACACCATCCTGATCGGTTTGATTTCAAAGGTAATAAAAATTTTTTTAAGTGGTGTTCAGTTTGTTTTTTTTTTTCCCCTTTACAACTGTACCATTTTATTTCCAAATCATAAATGCCGTTTTGTAGACTTCCCTCCTTACCCCCCAAAAATAGCTCCCACTTGTCAATTTAAGAAATGATCCATTGGCATAAAGCCAGCAGAGGGAGCATAAATGCCTGAGAAGTTTTCAGGCAACATTTATGTAAACAATTATTGTTGTCTTGTTTTCATTTCTAGGCAACAGATCCTCAGAGACACATACATAGCATAGAGACAATATCTGGACAGCCTTCCAACCCCTTCTCTCCAGATTATAACACTCTACATTTTTTCCATGTATAAAGGAACAGTATTTAACAGATGGGGAATAAAAGATACTTTCATTTGGAAAATACTTGGTTTTAAGACTCTATGGAGTGATCATCTAATGTCACAGATTTAATACCTTTTTGAAAAGAAGAAAGATTCCTGAGCTTCAATCTGCACTAAATTTATAATATAGTCTAGAGTCTTGCAAACTGGGAGAAACACATAACTAACCAATAAATATGCAGTGGCCCAAGGCTGTCAGTGTTTTTGATACTTTCGAAACAAATCAAAATCACTAATCTGTGCATTAAGACTGCCAACCTATGTGTCAACTTTGGCAATCGAAAGACTGACATTTGTATTTATATCTTTACTCAGTTCTCCAAGAAAAATCTGCAGTTAAGACTTGCTTGATCTCAAAAGAAAGTCAATGCTAATGTTTTCACAGTATTTTGGTTTTATTTTCAAACCTCTAATCACAGGAAGAACTGATTCTGCAGCTCTTGAGGCAAATCTCTGTATTTCCTTCATGAATATTCTCCCAGGATGGGATCATTTTGCATCATTTCAAAGGTGTTTCTCTTCAGCTGAGTAAGGATAGCTTCTCACCAGTTTGAGACTTGCACACATTGCTGGGCAGTTAAGGTTGAATCTGTCTCTAACACCAGGGGGATTTTTGCCATGAAAAATTGTTTCTTACACAAAATTAAAGTATTAGCAGTATTGGTGATAAGAACATTGCTCGGTAAAAATGTTCTTTGATGATTTGTGGGGAGTAACATTATCAAGGAAATCACAGTTCTCTGCTCCTGACTACGAATTCTGGCAGCCTTGTTTTAGTGTAAGGGACATGTAAGTGTATATTGTGCTGTTTTTGCAGGTGTTTTAGGGATCATGAAGAGATCACAGCTAACTTCTGGGAAGCTTGGTTTCATCCGTGAGTGCCCAGCAGAGTGTCTGGTGTTACTCAGAGCACTTTCATAGCTGCTGTATGTTCATGAAGAAATCGTTTGAATGTTCATGAGTCTCATTAGGGGAAAACAGGAGTTCGTTCGTTCATTCATTCATTCATTCATTCTACATACAATTTATTTTCTGGACAGTTCTGAACAATAGCACAGGCAGAGCACAACTTAGCAGATGAGAATGTCAGAAGACAGTCTCATCACAGTTTGCAGAAAGATGGATCTCACCAGTAACAGCATTAGAGACACTGACTGTGTGTCCTTCTTTTCAAAATCACAGTAATGCCTTCCCTTATTTCAGATGCCATGCTAAAAATTGACAACTTGCAGTATTTAGTAGAACATATTTCCTACACATACTCATGTTCAAGAACTTCTTTTTGCATGCTTGTAAAGAAAAAAGTAGGTAACTGCCTACAAACAGCTACTGCTGCAAATAATGGAGGGAATTTCCCCCTTCACTCATGTTTCCAGATCCAGAATTCTTCTGTTGGAATCCCAGTTTCCTCTCAAATATTTTGGTCACACTAAATCTCAGGCAGAAATCTTGATCTTTAGAGAAGTCTGTATCTAGGTTCAAGCTTTACCATTATGACTGGTATAATAAACATGGGGCCCACTGACCTTGCTTTACTCTTCCAGTTTGTAGATATTTGCTTCTAAGTTGTGCTTAAAGGTCTGGACCCATCTCTAATTTACAATCCTCTGTAAAACTTTATTATCCAAACAAATTCTGAAATGTTTTTACTGGACTTTGAATTTTTCTCCTGACAGCTAACTTTTAGTTTCACATTTGCAATGAACTCTTCTTCTCGAGGTTACACTTTGTGCACACATATGTTATCTTGGGTTTAGGAGCCAGCAAGCCTCTTAAGAATTTGGGTGCAAATATATATATATATGTGTATATATATATATATATATATATAAAAAATATACTGCATTATCTAAAACCAGATCTGTGGAGGATTTACATTAGAACCTACAAAAGACTGAAAGCAAAACTGTTCCAGGAGCTCAGATAGCTTCTTGCAAATTTTGAGATTCCTAAATTAAAAGACTAATGATGTCCTGAGCTTCCATCTTTTGAATTTGCTGTTACAGCTTCTAAAATCGTGTCCTGTAGCCCCATCAGTTAATCCAGGGGCGATTACAAATGCTGCCTCATGCATGGCTCACGTTGTGAGGAGCTACCATAAGCCATGTATAGGTGCAGGTGTCCAGAGAGCACAGCTACAGGCCCACAGACAGCCCATCATCAGACCAGTGGGATGAAAGGAAGGGAAGGAACCACGTATGAGATACATGGAGACAACCAAGCTCCTCTTTCTCTCCAAGAATCATTAAGATTTCCTTCCGAACATACACCATGTTTTTTTACAAACAAGTATCCCAATCCTTCAGTAAACATCTATGTGAGAAGCCTTGTGTAGACTTACATAAACTGTACGTAACCAAGTATAACTTCTGTGATTTTAGCCTCAACACACTTCTCACAAATTACCGCTGGCAGATCAGCAGTGGATCCAAAAATAGCAGATTCTGGGTAGCGGATAAACACTTCAGCAGTTCCTTAAGTCCCAGCACAGTGCCAGAGCCAGCCTATACACCAAGACTGGGGAACACACAAGTGTTAAAAGCTTGCAGTCAACTCCAGCTACTTGGGACCAGCCGATTGTCTAGCAAGCAGGCTAACGTCACCACTGAAAATTATAAGAGCTGAAGTGACTTTTGAAATCAGTGTAATTTAATTATGCTTATAACGAGGCTCTTCACACACAACAAAAAGATTATTCAAAATGAAGGAATTTGCTGTCTTTTAAGTGCTTTCCAAAAGATCATGATTTAAAGCAATCTTCCCTCTTCTTTACAAATCACATAATTCCAGTCATAGAGTCAGCAAAACCAGGCCATTTTATAATTATGGATCCTGGCTGTCACTATTGCTGATTAATGCATTTAGATGCTCAGCCATCCTCATTGAAGGAAAGACAAAAGTGTTATTAGAGCTTTTTAATTTATTACAGGCAGAGTCCTCAAATAGCCAAGGGAAGTGCTTACACTTACAAATATGCTGAAAATGGACAGATATGGACTCCACAAAAATACTTTAATCTTAATAACCTTTCAGAAAAAAATCAAGCATGATTATGCAAATTCAGAGTCAGGTGCTATCACATTTAGTTTTTAAGTGAGCTTGTAACTGGTATTTAAGTTCAGCATCACTCAGGAACTTTTCCTCAAGTTCAAGTCTAATCTTTTCAGCTAGTTAGAATACTGAGCTTATACAGTGTATTGTTTTACAGTATCGCAAGTGGATAATACTGTTAAGCATCCAAGTAGCCACAACAAAGTGGTTTTATCTTCAAGAGTCCATTTGTTCCACTGAAGGTGCACTATTAAAACAATAAATGTATTTAAGAAAATAATTATAACTGTTATATTACAGCCTCTCCCATTTCACTGTGATAATCGTGTAGCTTGAAGTTAGAAGATTAATTCTACAGCTAGAAAAGCCCCACAAAGGAGAGAGGAAAACCAGAATCACTAGATTTGTTCAAAATAAAAAAATCAATTAAATAAAGTATGTTCTGCTTTTGAAGACACACTTCCATTTATAAGAGTTTTTTGTAGAAGTATACTTCTTGCTCCACAGTTCAAAACACTGTTATCATCATGCAACAAAATCCTGCCCTAACACATAGCATTAGTTGTTGGTGCTGGAAATTTGTACGTTTCGCAGCAAATATTATTCCATGTCCATATCAATAAATACTTCCGTTAGGCACAGACCTCTCTCCCCACCAAAACAGAACAGCAGTGCAAAAACTCAAAGAGCGAGTTTGCCACCTGGAAAGAAGCCAGCCACCGAAGGAAAAGGACAGCCTTCCTGTGTGAAAAGATGACTTCTTAATTTTAACCCCCAGGCCTAGCTCCACTGGAGGAGCACCTTCCCCCCACCGAAGGAAAAGGACAGCCTTCCTGTGTGAAAAGATGACTTCTTAATTTTAACCCCCAGGCCTAGCTCCACTGGAGGAGCACCTTCCCCATTTTTACTGTGATTATGTATGAAATGTGCCTTCACTTTGCTTTTACTTATTGTTGTAACAGCTGAGCCTGCAGTTTGCATTTTACAGAGATGCAGACAAATAGCATCCAACACCAAAGTCCTACATTCTTGAGCTGAAATTTGGTAGCACATACACAAGTCAAGATTACTTTCTGACAGAAGCTTGAACTTGGTGTATTTCCCAATTTGCACATTATACTACTACACATTTTGCAGAACTAGTGAACTTCGCAGAAAACTGGGTTAACTCTCAATCTGTATTTAGGTATATTTAAGGTCTTCCGTGTCAACTGCCCTACCTTACCTGTATTTATTAGTAGAATATAGGGCATTTAATTTCACAGCATTTGTCTAAAATAGCCATAGAGTTGCTGGTTAAAATGAGTTGAGGTTTAATAACTTTTTGTTCTCTCTTGCAAGTAGATGGATAGTTGCTGATACTGGGAGTTGTGATTTAAAAATCAACCAACCAACCCACCCTTCCCCATACAGAAAACTGAAATACACTTTTCATTACTGGAGTGAAATGAGCCTAAGTATGGTATTTGTAAGTGACAGTCAATTCACTTAGAGAAGCCAGAATCAAAATGCTAAAGCTTCATTTTACAGATGCTAAAGATAGGTGAATACAATTGTAGTTCTAAAGTATTTTACATATTTTTGCAAGCTAAGCCACAAAGAAATCATGGTACTAGACCAAAGCTATGCTGAATGTAAACTCTAGAAACTGGAAGGGACCCATTTAAGTAGTTATTGATCATAATGTTTCTTCTGAAAATTGCTACAGTATTGTGTCATCACAAGAAACAAACTGCTAACTGCCAGTACCACAGATAACAGATTTAAAATTTTCACATCAGTTTTAATGTTTGTAGTTACCCAGTGAATTCCAACAAAGACAACCCAACATGTTTCATTGGACTGACCAATTAGGCTATTTTAATATTTTTATAAGTTCATTTTATTTCTTTGCTGTACAAAGGCAGAAATGCAAACCATCTCAATAAATCTACATCAGTAACTACCTAGACATGATACAGGTATGTACAAAAAACCCAATTATTTAACTTCAGTGTTAATACCATAGTTGATGCAGAGCTGGATGCAAACAATGCAAGCAGCATCTACACAGTGTAAGGCATAACTCATGATATTTACATCTTGTTCCTTATAGCAAAGGCTTCTGATACACCAGTTCTTTGTTACACTCTTTATTTGACAATCCTGCTTAGTAGTAGTGCAGCCTCAGAACTGAAAAGTGCATTTCTCTATTATATACATTCTTATAAGGATTATGGATCATTCCAGAAATAATTTCATATCTTCATTTTCAGAAATAATCAATTACCTATGTTTTCCATCAAATAAAATTATTTCATAAGCTAAAAATACCGTTTTCCCAAAGCTCTGTAGATCACATGCAATTATGAAAACAAAGCTCCTAAAAGGAACTCTAGGAACTGTTGTCTTTTGACTTGGGAGATAAGCAATCCTGTGAAAGCACTCAACCAACCCACTATTGCTGTAAATTTAAAACACTTTGGAACATTTCAGGTTAGTAATTTTGCAGATCCAATCGGCTTTGGAAAAGCTCTGTAACACAGATATTTACATTCTGTACTTGATTTTTTGAGTTGTAATTAATCCGTCATCTCAGGTGGTTTGGTTTTTTCTTCCTCCGGAGATCTCACTTTGAAAGGAAAGTAAGAAAAGGAATACGATTACTGTCATTGTAGGAAATACAATTTTGAGTCATCTTGCAAGCAAAAATAAAGTAAAAAAACTACCTAAGATTAAAAAGTCAACTTTTCCCCTCAACTGTAAAGGAGCACTGCTAAAAATAATTTTTTTTGTGTGTTCTGAGCTACTGCAATTCCCGCTACATTTCTTTTTAAACCACAACATCCTGCAGCTCCGGGGCTCCTGAGAGACTATACTGCAGTCAATCTTGGTTTAGCAGCTCAAAATACTGCATCCCCTCTTCTGTCTGCCCTCCCTCAGACAGGACAGTAATGAGCAAAAGCAGCACACACCCTTGTTTGAAGCAGCACTTTAATTCTCACAACTATTTCAGCTTGGCTGCTGGACTCCGCAGTGAGGCAGCTGAGAACTGACACACATTGTTCCACTGGCAGAGCACAGCTCTGACAGGAAACCAGTAACGAGCAAAGGAAGAAAAGGGTCAGGAACAAGAGTGCCTTGCTTTGTGTGCACGTGTCTGACCTCCCGCTGTTGTGAGGTAACACAACAGTATAGACTTCTCCTTCAGGCGTTTCCTATACTCCTACACATCTTGGCCCACAAACTATGCCCAGAAAATTATACTTGTATAGTACAGTTTTCAACTTTATCAGAAAGGTATGACAGTCCTAAAAAAATATTACACAGAGATAAAAATGTAAGTGGAAGAGACTACCTTCATCAGGAGGAACTGATGGCTGGGTTTCAGAAGTAACAGTATCCATTTCTTCAAAAGTTTTGGCACCTGGCTTCTCTTGTTCCACCTCACATAGGTACACATCAATAGGTCCTTTTGTGCTCTTCACATGTACTTCTATGCAATTCTATAAAACAGTGACTTGCATATAAACCAAAGAACAAATCTCACACATCAGTTATCTGGTTTTGCACATATTTTAAAGCCAACAGATCATGAAAAGAACAAATACAGGAATAACATAACTATTTGAAATTGTGTTACTAGTTCTATATAAATTATGACTCTATTACATAGATTTGTAGGCCATTTATTAAGCTAACAAAGTTTCATTTTTGATGAAGATGCACTTAACAAATCTTTGTTTAGTCTTCTTACTGACCTTTACACATATGACCAAGATTTACTATATGTTTAGGAAGAATAACAAAATTTAAAACTTGACAAGTCAATGCCATGGATCAGAAACAAATCAGAGCACATAGCAGTGTTAATAACATGGCAAAGCAACTAAATTATATTACTTTTACCACCCTCCTTCAGCAGACGTCACATTGCTAGGCACAGAGCAAATCAAATTTAACGGACAACAGAGAAGATTCTGTTCTCCCTAAAATATAGTTTTTAAAATCCTGCCTTCTTTTGCTTCAGGAAGCCTCTGAAATCTTATCTTTCATTTCCACAGGATGTGAGCCAGCTGCTTTTACCAGTGAAACCACTGCAGATCTATGCAGTGGATTGAAGTCTTCTGGTTCTATTGATTCCTATCTTCTTTTCCTACAGTATCACCTCCCTTTCTGTGCAAACAGCAAGGCAAATTTGATGGCTACACAATTAAGAACATTATAAAAAACGCACACACAAAAGAAAAACAGAATTAAAGCTCCACTTGTTATCTCAAACTTACTTCCAGTATTTCCCCTCTTTCACAGCACCACTTTAACCAGTGGGTTCCCAGTACACAGGCCCCAATGCAGGTGCAGTGACTGGGTGCAGAGGGCAAAGCTATGGCTCCTCTGTACGACCTGAGTGGGAGGATGTGCTGTACCATGAGGTGAGGACAGAGCACAGCCCTCCACCTCCATGAAAAGTCCATCTTGAGTACCAAAACGTTTTCTTTTGTCAAACACACTGTGCATTTCATATTTCAATATACAATAGCCATCTAGTCATTAAGCAGTAAGACAGCATTTACATGCTGTTAAGATCATTCTCAAATCATTCTTATTGCTTGGTCTGGTTTGATGTACAATTTCTGTAGATTTTAGCATATGAACATTAACAGCTCTTTAAAAGTCACATTATCCTAGTAAATTATCAAACAAACTGATAGTGAAAATAGGTAACATTTGTTACAGCTGTTCCATTCTCTCTAGCAAAACCAAATAACTAAAGCTCAGACATGTTTATTGTTTAGTAATATGGGTAAACAGAAAATACTGAAAATGTTTCTTAGACTGTTACCCCTACAGCACTGTTTAGTGAAACACAAGAACAATGAAGTACCAGTATTTGCTATACATGACAAAGAAACTGGAAGTCAATTACCAGTTGCGGCTGCAAAAGTCAGATTTGAGACCTTTGGTTCCCTTAAAAGTGGAACGTGTAGAACTTACTTCTTTAGGAATTGGTATTTCCAGTTTGGTTTCCTCTGGAGCTTTAATTGCAATCACAATCTGTTCCTGAAATGCCTGAATGTTACGGATATCTTGATATGTCACATAAGCTAGTGTATACATTGGTCAAGGATTCTGTAAAATAATTTGCTAACAGGCAGAAGCAAAGAGTATGATGTTAAAATATGTTGAACCAGAATACCAACTTAAGCGGTAAATAGTTCAGCTAAGGTTCCTTTAATACTAGCATTGTAAAATTAAGTATTAGTTAACAAGTGGAAAACCTTTTTGCATTTCTAGGAAGGAAAAAGCTTTTAAAAAATAGATACTCAATATTAAAAAACTCACATCTGACAAACATTTTTCACAGATGCTGTCAAAATTCTACAATGAAGAGGGAATACTGCCCTTGATAATTACTACTTTGTTCTGTAATAACTATGCACATAAATAATTTCCTGGAAAACTATAGAATTATTTTCTTAACCAAAACACATAAGGAGTAATGAAAAGTTTTTCTCATACCATAGAGAAAATGGGCACAGTTCATTTGAGCACAGACTTTAACATTCTGCCAGACAAGGGAGCCATGTAACATTTTATTGTAACCCAAAGCTAAAATCCAATGTTTATGTCAAAATGTGTTAAAAGAAATCCCTTTTCTATTATCAAAATCCATGTCAAAGAGAAGACTGCATTGGAACCCCTCTCAAGAGACAGAACAGTATTAGGACACAACCAATGTACCATTTATCTTCTTGGCAGCAGGTCACTGGGACTGTTTTGGATCCTCTTTCTCATCTCACTAAGCAGCTCAATCTCACTGGTAGGTCAAGACCTGCCACTGAGACAAATTTACTCTATAATGGGGAGAACAAGGTGATGGTCAGGGTACTAAGACTACTGCCCCACTTCCATTCTTCTGCAGTGGAAAGGTCACACAAGTAGCACTCCCCTGAGAACAGGCTAGATTGTGCATGGTTCGGCAAAGCAGGGCACAGGACTAGTATACACTAACATAAAATAACCAAAAAGCTTCATATTATAAAACTCATTATCAAGTATTACTGTATACCTGTGGTATCAGCCTACACTTATACTAGATACCTGAGTACTTGCAACCAAAACCACATGTTAAAGTAATGCAAGAGTTAAAAGGATATTTTGCATTTTCTTTGTCATCTGTTAGTTCAAATAACTGATGAGCACAATCCTTGATTAATTCATCCAGAGCTTCTTCCATGGCTGACAAATCAGAAAGTTCATCTCTAAGGCTTTGCTGCTGTGGTGCTTTTCCAACAACTTGGTCAAAATTAGAACCTCTAGAAGAATATGAAAGTTGTCTAGTATGTTTATATAAATAAGAGCCTGTTTACTGAACACAAAATATACTAACAGAGAAGAACCAGGAACTCTGGCATCCTTACTCTGCTGAAATATGTTTCATTGTGCTTCTGCACTTGATACTTGTTAATATAGTAAGTAATTCAGACAGCTTAAGTATACAGAAGAATTTAAAATATTTTCATCTATTACAAGTAATTCAATATGCTTAAAAATACTCTCAAAGTTATAAACATTACTCAACATTGTTGGGTTTGATTGTTTCAGAAATTAGAAGTTTCAAAGCCAACTCACACCCACTGGATAAGATTCTTAGATCTTTTCTGAATTAAGTTTATTCCATCCAACACATTGGTGATGTCATACACTCTTCGTTTTCGTACTCCAAGTGCTGTTGCTACTTCATTCAAATCAAGGACACCATCTGGAGCTGTTTTGACAAGATCCATGAATTTTCGGGTCAAGTAGACCAAGGATGCATCAAATCGAGGCTTTTTGACTTTCAGAGTTCCTGTAAAGTTTTGATAGAATATTTTGACAGAATAAAAAAACCTACTACTTGAGTATTAAGTATTCTTTAAAAACCCAACTGCAATGAAGTAACAATGAAGATAAAGTCAGAAAGCACTGCAATTATTAATGCTGACATTGCAATGGCATCATATAAAGTCTATTAACTATATATACCTTCATTTGTTTGCAATGAGTATATCTAAACAACAAGCATGCATCTTCATGCTTTCAATGTTCATGGGATATTAATAGTTGTGTAACTGTATGTTCTGTAGGACATGTGCTCAGACTACTGAATGAATACCAATGAAACCTTTGGTTAACTACAGATAGTGTCAGAGCGCTGCCAGGAACTGCAGTTCTGTCATCTGCTCCGTAAGACTGAAAATGTATTTTCACACCCTTTTGGCCCAAATTAACCACTAGATCTCCCAAATAACATTCAGGCATGGTTTAAGGGTTAGCTTGATTTCAGGGACTGTTCCAGCCTGGACATGACCAATCTGTTCTGTAGTACAAGAACTTAATATATGAACAAACTCTGGTTGTACTGCTTGGCTTCAGGGCAAAAGAATTGGTCATGCTGTTTAATTTACTAATACAACAAAGATCTACAGATACCAGGACACCGCAGGTTTAAGAGAGATCCCTGTGATATTTGTATTCATTACCAGCATATTTGCAGGAACAGCAGTAAGGTTACTGATGAACAGCTGGCTTAACTTTAGGTTCTTTATGTACGCACAAAGTATAAAACCCAACATATTTCTGGGGTACCAAAAAAGATGTGGTACACATGCACTAGAGTGTTGCTAGAATCAACGAAAGACTATCAAATCCTGATGTTACTTGGTTTGTTTTGCAGGAGAAAAGACAAGTATTTTGTATCTGATCAAACTGTGTCACTAAGCAATATTCCAGTCTAACGCCTCAAGAGAATATGTGTGCATGCACATCAGTGCGTGTGTAAGAAAACTTCCCTAGAAAACACTCTCATTCAAACTTCAGTATTTTTCCCAGGAAGAATGAGACATGCACTTTCACTCATAGTATATCACACCGATTCCATGGCTGCAAGATTATGCACTCTTCAACATGAAGAGGCAGGCTCAACAGCTCAGTTTTGGACTGTGTTACTGCGAGATGTGTGAGACTATTCAGCTGGTGAGGAAAAAAAAAAAACCCACGATGCAAATTCATTCAAGCTTGTATTTACATTTGTTAATACCAGTTGAAAACTGTCCTGGTTCAGCTAGGATAGGGTTAAGTTTCCCCAGCAGGGGGAAGGGATCTCCAGCTGAGTTATTCATACCATACTGATGTCAGGTCCAGCGCAGCAGCACGGGAAGCTTTCCTTTGTGGCTTTGGTCATTGGAAGCACGCGCGGCGGGCTGGCTGTGTCCACTGCGGTATTTCTCTGCATATCTTTTGTCTTGTTTATTGCTACTACTGTTTATTGTTGTTATTATTGTTAGTGTTGTTGTTCAGATTGTTATTTATTACACTGTTGTATAAAATTTCTCCTTACTTCAACCCCGGGGTTTGTGCCTCACTTCCAGCCTGTCCGGCCTGAGGGTGGGGGAGGGACAACAGCAACATGGTCTCTGGTCCCGGCAGGGCCTAAACCACTACAGCCTTTCCTGGCGCCCAACGTGGGGCACGAATTGGGTTGAAATAAGAATCAAAAAGGGACAGACCCTGACCAGAGTGTGTTAGAGCAATCTGTTAGGTGAAATTTTTCTGTTTGTACTTGTTTGATAAGAAAATGTTTGCAATGCTGGCCCACTTGCTTGTGTGGTGGGGCTGGATTAATCCTTATATCCAGTATATGATCTCAGTGCTGATGTTTGCTGTCGGTGGAAAATGTGTAAAGGGTCTCTTTTTGTTATACTGGCTACTGACTGCTTATAATGCGCTTGTATCGCTGTGTGTGGGGGCGGGCCGGTACCTGTTTGCTGCCTGGGCTTTTGTTAGGGGTCTCACCCCCTCTATGGGTGAGCCAGGGGAAGAGATCCTCTCGGTTTTTGGGAGTTTCAATTATCCTTGGAGCCTGCAGGCCAGTGTGACTGCGGCACTGTGCTTTCTGAATGTCTGCCTGATTTCGGTTTTGGCCATGCGGCACTTCTCTAACAACAGCAGTGCCTGGAAACCGGCCCCAAGGTCAGATAATAGGGAGTGGCAATGGGTGTGGGAAAAGATGGGCAAATACCTGGGTCAGTGGTCACCTCCAATGCTTTGGAATTTCACTCTTGAACAAATGCAGAGCCCTGATAAGCTGATGGAGTGCTTAGAAAGGGTGTGTTACCAAGCTGGCAAAACCCAGGAGACACCACTTGCTGCGATGCGTTGGGGACTTGCCCATGCCTACCATGTCCTTTTTAATACCACTCACTGCCCTCAAGGAGGAAAAGGAGCTGCAGGATCTGAGAGTGAACTTACTTGTACAGCAGCTGGGCTGGGGGAACAGGCAGAGTCAGTCTCAGTTGCCTCTACCAGCACAGCAGCTGAGCCAGAGCCAGCCAGTGCCGGTATCAGTCGCCCCGATACAGAAAACAAAATATACCAGAAAGTCAGCTTGCAAAGTGGGGGATGGGGATGAGCCAGGCCCAGCAGGGGAACAGGAGGAAGGACCAGAGGTGATCGTCCAATCTCTATCCCTGACTGAGTTGTGAGATAGGTGGAGAGATTTTGGCCGCCTGGGAGGTGAGCAGATTTGCACCTGGCTGCTCCGATGCTGGGACAATGGAGCCAGTGCTTTTGAAATGGAGGGGAGAGAGGCCAAGCAGCTGGGATCTTTGGCCAAGGATGCTGGCATTGATAGGGAAATAGGGAAACAGACTCAAACCCTCAGCCTTTGGAAGCGACTCCTGTTCAGCGTAAGGGAGAGGCACCCCTACAAGGATGATATCCTGTGTCAGCTAAGCAAATGGACCAGTATTGAGAAAGGCAAACAGAACCTCAGGGAACTGGCTGTGTTTGAGATGATCTATGGTGATCTGAATAATGAGCAGTCACCATGAACCCAGATCAGGCCCCTTGCACACACTTGACGTGGCACCAGAAGCACACTCGAAAGCACTGGCAATAGTGTCCTGGTGGACAGACACCCACACTCTAACAGTGGATGGAATGGTTGGCAAGCTCCAGCAATATGAGGGAAATCTCCCTTCATCTCAACATTCCTGGGTTTCAGCTGTAAAGGAACTGTCTCAGAGGGTCCAGAAAGTGGAAGAGGACATGTCCAACATTCCACCAGCACGGGCTAATGTCTCAGCCATTAGAAGTAAACGTTTCCCCACCCAAGAGAAAGGCAGCAGAAGGCACACACCACGAGGCACCCTGTGGTTTTTCCTCCGTGACCATGGAGAAAACATGAGGAGGTGGGATGGACAGCCCACTGCCGCCCTAGCTGCACGTGTAGAGCAGCTGAAAGGGAAGACCATCACCAAAGGGGAGTCCTCCAAGAAGAGCGCAGCTCCAGTGTCCAGTCGGAAATCCCCCAGACAGAACAGAATGGCCAACGTTATATCTGACCCTCTTGAGGGGACCAGTGAATCATTCTTGCAGGAAGCATTCTTGTGAGTGATGATGAGCAGGATTAGAGGGGCCCTGCCTCCAGCCAGGTGGAGGAAAGGGATAATCGGATTTACTGGACAGTGTGGATCCGATGGCCTGGCACGTCAGACCCACAAGAGTATAAGGCTTTGGTGGATACTGGCGCACAGTGCACCCTGATGCCATCGAGCTACAGTGGGGTTGAATCCATCTGCATCTCCGGAGTGACAGGGGGATCCCAACAGCTGACCCTACTGGAAGCTGAAGTGAGCCTGACTGGGAAGGACTGGCATAAGTACCCCATTGTGACTGGCCCAGATGCCCCGTGCATCCTGAGCACAGACTATCTCAGGAGAGGGTACTTCAAAGACCCAAAAGGGTACCAGTGGGCTTTTGGTGTAGCTGCCCTGGAGGAGGTTGAACAGTTCCTCTCAGAGGATCCCTCAGTGGTGGGGCGGCTTAAGGTTGAGGAGCAGCGAGTGCTGATTGCTACCAGGACAGTGCACCGGCGGCAGTACCGCACCAACCGAGATTCCCTGGTCCCCATCCATCAGCTGATCCGTCAACTAGAAAGCCAGAAGGTGATCAGCAAAACTCACTCACCCTTCAACAGCCCTATATGGCCAGTGAGAAAGCCTAATGGCGAATGGAGGCTAACTGTGGACTACCGCGGCCTGAATGAAGTTACGCCAGCGATGAGTGCTGCAGTGCCGGACATGCTAGAGCTCCAGTATGAACTGGAGTCGAAGGCAGCCAAGTGGTATGCCACGACTGACATTGCTAATGCGTTCTTCTCCATTCTGATAGCGCCAAAGTGCAGGCAACAGTTTGCGTTCACTTGGAGAGGCATCCAGTACACCTGGAATCGATTGCCCCAGGGGTGGAACCACAGTTCCACCATTTGCCATGGACTGGTCCGTACTGCGCTGGAGAAAGGTGGGGCTCCAGAACACCTGCAGTATATTGATGACATCATTGTATGGGGGGACACAGCCGAGGAGGTCTTTGAGAAAGGAAAGAAGATAACTGAAATCCTCCTGAAGGCCGGCTTTGCCATTAAGCAAAACAAAGTTAAGGGGCCTGCAAGGGAAATTCAATTCCTAGGAATTGTTAGTGTTGTTGTTCAGATTGTTATTTATTACACTGTTGTATAAAATTTCTCCTTATTTCAACCCCAGGGTTTGTGCCTCACTTCCAGCCTGTCTGGCCTGAGGGTGGGGGAGGGACAACAGCAACATGGTCTCTGGTCCCAGCAGGGCCTAAACCACCACAAAAACCAATGTTTGCCAGCACGATGTTCCAGTTTTCTCTAACTCTTTTCCCATACATTATTTCCTTTACAGCAGTGGGAAGGTATACTTGCAGCAGATTTAAAGAGGAAAAACCATGAAGAATGTGTTGTTTCATATCTGTCATTTTGTGTGTAGCATTCCTCCTGCTATGCCTATATTAGATACATAACAATTTCACATTTGCTCACAGCATCTACTCAACATTGTAAAAAAGCATAAAATACTTCAAGAATAGTCTTCACATGTGGAACACAGCAACTTACTTCTCACTAATGGTACATCATTGTCCACATTCAGGTTGATCATCTGTGGCTGGGGAAAAAACAAAAAAGTAACTGATATAAAATGCTATCTATACAGGAAGCCTCAGCAGACAAAATTCCCAGATCTACTCTAGATGCTACAGCCATCAGTGCTGACAATTCAACACGTTACTGTATAGAAGGGATACATGCTCATTACATTCCTGTCAGAATTTTCAGCCCTTAATCTCAGCACACATCCCCCTGTCTTGGAAAGCAAGGAAACACCACTGAACTCCCTAATGCTCAGGCAATGGTCACAACACAAACAAGATACCTGTTTATAAACACAGGCTTCAGCTATTCATGTAATAGCACAAATACATAAGATACACTCCTATTATATAGCATTACAAGACTGGCAGCAGAGTCTGCTCTGGTCAAGAAACTGACATGATGAGCCTAAGTAGGTACTTCATTCCACCCCTCACTCCAATTTAACAAAAGGAGTATTTTGAAATTCAGACACATTCCAGTTGGAACAGACCCAAGAAGGTCTCTGGTCCAACCTCCAACTGCAAATAGGAACAGCCATCAGATGAGAGTAGCTTATTCAAGGCTTTATCCAACTGGGTCTGGAACATTTCCAAGAGATGGATGCTACACCTCTCTGGGCATCCCATTCCACTGCCTGCCTGTCCTCACAATGACAAAGTTTCACTATACATCAAGTTGCAACCTCTCTTGCTTCTTTAGTTTCAATTTTGTTTCTATTTCCTTTCAGCCTCCCATCCTGCACTGATGTGAAGCATCTGGCACCAGCTCCTTGTCTTGAAGGGCTTCTGCGGCTTAACAAACTCTCTCAGTAGTTATCAACAGCCTTCCTGCACTGGTGGGCCTAAAATGGACACAGCATTCCAGAAGGAGCCTCATACATGCCAAGAAGAATCACTTCCTTTTATTTGCTGGCTATGCTCCTGCTAATACAGCCTCATATGCCTCAATACCAGGGTGCAGCGCTGGTGCATGTTTAGCCCACCATCCATCAGGACCCCCAGGTCCTTTCAGCAGGATGGTCCCCCAGCCAGTACCACTGCAGGGTACAGGCCCAAGTGCCAGGACTTCACACTTGAATTTTCAGCTTCCTTGGTCAACGTCTGTGAGGTGTCCAATGACCCACTGCCTCCAGCCCATGCCTGGCTGTCTAACGCACTTTCCCTACCCATGAGGGTCATCTCATGTCTTCCTCCTATCAAGAGGACAGGTCTC
Organism: Athene noctua; assembly: GCF_965140245.1. Classification (NCBI taxonomy): domain Eukaryota; kingdom Metazoa; phylum Chordata; class Aves; order Strigiformes; family Strigidae; genus Athene; species Athene noctua. Next base: position 17,174,153 of record NC_134037.1, on the reverse strand, counting down.
AGATAGACCCTTAGGAACACCAATTTTGGGTAAAGCATAAACTACTAACTATTCCTCTTTGAGCTTGATGATCCAGCCAGGTTTTTTTCTACTTATCTAGTAGTTTACAATCTGTAACACGCCAACTGATATAAGGATACTGCAGGAGACTGTTTCAAAAGCTAGTGTAGATGACATCCAAGGCTTTGGATCTACAGATCTAGTCATTCCATCACCAAAGGTAATCAGGTCGCAAGTATAGTCATGTTTGCTATTCCCAATCACCTGTTCCTTCATGGGCCTAGAAATAGCTCCCAAGAGAAGTTCTCCAAGGAACTGAAGTGAGGCTAAGCTGTAGCTGGCCTCCACAACCTCTCAAAGATCATGAGAGCAACCTCACAATGACATCAGTCAGCCCTCTCGGGACTTACCCCAAGTATTAGGCTGTTCGGGAATTAATTTGTTTTGTAATGTGATTTTCATTGTATATGTTTCAGGAATAGCACCTTCTCAACTGGCGTACTGTTAATATATTTTTGAAAAGCTCATGTTATGAACTTTCACACTGTATAATTAAATTATAATATAAACTGCGTTTTTGACAAATTTTGGAGGTTTGAAGTTCAGATGTCAAAACAGCAATTTCGACAGATCTACTTCCACGAGTTCAAACTTGGATGTAATGCAGCACAAGCTGCTCGAAACATCAATGAGGTATACGGCCAGGGAAGTGTTAACAAACAGACAGTGCGACTTTGGTTCCAAAAATTTCAATGTGGTGATTTCGACCATCAATATCAAGAAGGTCGCAGACATCCTTCTGCTATTGACGACAACGAATTGAAGGCTTTGGTGGAAGCAGATACACGTACAACTGTTTGAGAACTTGCAAGAGAACTCGGGGTAAGCATATTGACTGTTTCTGAGCATCTGAAGAAGATTGGAAAGTCGAAAAAGCTCGACAAATGGGTGCCGCACGAATTGAATGCGAATCATAGAAATTGCCGTTTTGAAGTGTCTTCATCGCTTCTTTTTCACAACCAGAACAACCCGTTTCTCGGCCATATTGTGATGTGCGACGAGAAATGGATGCTCTATGATAACCAGCGACGATGGGCTCAGCGGTTGGATCGCAATGAAGCTCCGCAACACTTCTCAAAGCCGAATCTGCACCAAAAGAAGGTCATGCTGACTGTCTGGTGGTCTGCTGCTGGTTTAATCCATCACAGCTTCCTGAATCCGGGTGAAACGATCACGGCGGTGAAGTACGTCCAGCAAATCAATGAAATGCACCAGAAACTTCAACAGCTGTGCCCAGCACTGGTTAACAGAAAGGGTCCAATCCTTCTCCATGATAACGCGCAGCCACACGTTGCACTTTCAACGCTGCAATGGTTGAACGAGCTGGGCTACGAAACTCTGCCTCATCCACCATACTCACCAGACCTCTCGCCCACCGACAATCACTTCTTCAAGCATCTCGACAGCTTCCTGTGTGGGAGACGCTTCAGAAACCAAGGGGAGGCCAAAGCTGCCTTTGATGACTTCATTGCCTCCAGAAGTCCAGAATTTTATGCAACCGGAATAAATATGCTTGTTTCTCATTGGCAACAATATGTTGATTCTAATGTTTTTTATTTCAATTAATAAATTTTATTCTGAGCTGGGATATGCCACTTCAAACATACAGGTTGAAATCGACAATTAATTTCTGAACAGCCCAACAGCAACAAGCTCACCTTCGTCCCTGCCCTCTTTACTGCTAAAGTAGCAGTAGAAAGTTCTTCTTGTCACCCTTAACATTCCTTGCTAGTTTCAACACTAGAACTTTGGCTTTCCCAGAAGCATACCTACATGTCCAGAAAACATTTTTTCATCTTTCTCCTTGCTCCCACTTTCTGCATATGTTCTTTTTGACCCCCACCCCTGGAGTACAGGTATAGCTGTGCCCATCCCTCAACACAGTTACTTGTTGTCACGAGTATCAGGATGGCATATCCCTGTCCTTACAGACCTCTACCTTTTCAGCTCTTCCAACTTTCAAAGTTGCCTCCCCTAAAATCTCAATTACCTGTTGCCTGAGTAAGGTGAAGTCCTGAAGCCTGAATAAGCTGGAGTCCAGGTTCTGTACTCTGCTACCAGCCTTCCTCGCTACACTCAGGGTCTTGAACTTCACTATTCCATGGTCATTACAGCCCAGGCTGCTAATGATCATCACAATCTTGACTTCCCTATTTATAAAAAGCAGATTCAGGAAAACATCACCCCTGGTTGACCCATCTAAACACCTACATAAAGCAGCCGTGCCCAAGACCCTTTGTTTCTTACAATCATCATTGCCAATAATAAGAAATTTTCAATTACCCGTGTAAAAACCCCACATAAACTTTTTCATGGCTTTAAGGCAATACTACGAAGTAACATTTAGCCCAGCAGTCAAGGTTCATAAAAATAAGCATTTTTAAGAAGCTTCACAGAATTAAAACCAGACCTGTTTTTTGTTAGCTACCTCATACCATTACTGGAAGTAGCAGTGGAAGCTGCATAGGTCATCTGAACATCTGTGATATTTGGGTAAGAGAACAGAGTTGTAGTTTTGCTTTTCTCAAATCTGTTTAATTCTGCTCTACAGTCTATTTAACTCGATTAAGAGTCTGTAAGTAACGCAGCTAAGAAAATCATCCCTTTGCGCTGTAAGTAACATTACTACGTTTTCCCGGGCAGCCTACTAAACTGCAATGACAATGCCTCTTTCGTGCACGCTCTGGCTAGGCCTGCCACACCTTTCCAACTCTGGGACATCCCGCCGGACAGGCGAGGGGAAGGACTTTCGAGAATCTCTTTAAAACCTCCCGCGGTGGACGCAAAGCGCTGCAGGGCCGTCCCGCACTTCCCCATCCCCAGCAGCACCTGCCTCCCCCGCCCGCCGCGTACCTCACTCACACGCAGCATGTCCGTCCGCAGCGGCTTCAGACGCTCCCACCTGGAAGGGCTGGCCATGTTCGCCCAGCCCCTCCGCCGTCCGCGGCCTAGCGCGGCGGAAGGCCTCTCCCGCCCTGAGGCGAGGCGAGGCGGCGGAGGGAGGGCGCTCAGAGGCCTTCACGACGAGCCTGCGAGCCCGTATGGGAAAGCGCCGCCATCCCCACCTCCGGGAGGAGGGGGCGGCAGGGACCCTCCCGCTCTCAGCGCAGTCCGCTATGGCCGCCTCGCCTCTCCTCCGCCTCCCCCGCCCGCCCGCCCGCGGAGGTTGGGCGGGAGACCGGAACCCGGCTCCGCTCGGTTCCGCCCCGCCAGCGCCGCGGCGCCAAACCTGCCCCCGCGGGCGGCCGCTGCCCTTACCCAGCGGCCCCTGCGCGCGGCCTGGGACGGAGAGCCCGCCCGCGCGCTGAGGGCATGGAGCCGGCGGCGCTGCCCTCAGCCCCAGCCGCTCAGCGCCGGGAGGGAGGAGACTCCGCCGGGTGTCGCCCGGATTGGTGTTTCCTCCACTCTTACCGCCTTCCCGGAGCGCCGGGGAAGAGGATTCGCTGGCTCCTTCCCCCTTGTCTTGGGGAGCGTGGGGTGCCGTCGGCGCGGCAGGGCGCTAGAGTGGGTTAAAACGAGGAAGCTCTCACCACTGTGGTTACTGCAAGGAGGGAGGCTTTTTTTCCCTCTGCCTGCAGCATCAGCAAGGAGAGGGCACCCCGCCCAAGCACCACTGTGTACATAGGTGTGAGAATATTGCTTTCTTCCCATATAATCTGCTGCTGTCACGACTTGCTAGTATAAGAAGACCAAAGCTGTATCTGTCACTCACTGGGGAGATAAGGATCACATGCTCAGGCCAAGAATAAATTGATTATGAGAGGTGTGTGGGCAAAGGCCTAGGTGTGTTCCTCTAGGGCCAGACAGGAGACAAACGATGTGGCTTGTCTGAGCTAAGCTTGCCCATTTATCTCCCACATCCTTTCCGAAATCCCAGCTCCATTGCTCCTGCCCTTTCTTTCACGCTTGTGATAATCTTGTAAGAACTGGCTGTTCCCTTGTTCATTTGTCAGCATCATCAGTAATCTCAAAATTTTAGTAGGTGACCTGTTTGTCAGATAAAAACCATTACTTTAAAACACAACTCCTTGTTAGAGAGCCAATCTGGATTGTTTGCTCTTTATGGCAATTAACTGCCATCTACCATACTGTACAACAGATAAGTCTGTCTGGAGTTCTTTTACTTAAAGAATTTGTGAACTGTTTTGCATCTCCCACCCACACCTTTGGTGAAATTTCCAGTCATTTCTCTTCCCTATCCACAGGGCAGGTGCTCTGGAGAAATGTGAATTTCATTGGACATTGTGTAAAACTGCCACTATGGTATGAGGAATTCAAAGCCATGAAGAACTTCATTCATCTTCTAATATGCCAGACTGAACAGGTCAAATAACACTCTATTATATTGACAAAATACCAAATTCATTTTAATTTAGTGGCTGTTTCATATCCTTTCAAGTTAGACATTCCATTGGAGCAGCTTATGTCACTGCTGGTATATCAGTTGCCTTGGTAGAGGATGGAGTTTTCTTCATATTGATAGTAATCAATTTTCAATCAATTGCTTGCATGGTAATAATTGTCCTTGTAGGGGTGTGTAGAACTAATGTGGGTATTTCCAATGCTCTAATCAATGTATAAGAAAAAAAGGGGGGAAAATATGTTGCAGTTCCTCAAAGGCATGATGATAGGAGACATGAGGCCTTAAGTTGTGCAGTTAAAGACATGAAAAAGTTCCTTGTAATTATTCTAAGGATGCTGCAAATGCAAAAGGTTTTCCTGTCATAAAAGCAAGACATCACTGAAATGCAAAAATGCTCATTTTTATATGGGCAATATGATCCTAACTACTCTGTGGTGATAAATGTAGTCCTGTAAGGAATTTCTCCCCCTTTGTTATACGCTTAACTGGAAGATGTAGTTTAATATTGTAATCATTGATTGTATAAACCCACTGTGATAAAGCAGTCTTTTTTCCAGCCGGAAGAGCAAAAAGGTTTGGAATAGATCTGTCTTGGGATGCTTTAGTTTGAGCTGAGGTGAGGAATGTGCCATACAGTATAAAAATCATTGAATAGGATTTTGATGATTGTTGGGCAGTCAGATATTAGGAGGGAGGCTAACGACTCATAATTTGAGGATTAGGATAGATGGATTTCTGTATTAACCCATGTGGAAAACATTGCATCAACATTTAACTATGCTGTTGTTCTAGCCAGTCATAAGACCAATTTCTGTTGATCCTGTGCTTCTCTGTCCTTGGCTGCTGATGTACCTAACTAAGAAAAGCCCTGCATGGATTCAGATTCAGAAAGATTTTTCTATGTTTACATGAAAATTGTGAAGCCTAATTATTCTTTTAAATGAAAACTGAATTTTGAAGTAACTGACTGGACTATCAGGAGTTTTGGCTGTGGCATTCTGTTGATAAAAGTTTGATTCTAGTGTGTTATTTACATCTTATAAAGCTGATAATTAAGTTTATCCCACATTATTTATTACTCTGGTAGATGAAAATGTAAATTATACCCTATTTACTGTTATTGCATCTTACAATTGCTGTGCATTCTTTCTAATATCTCCATACATTAATTGTACAAGACATGATTCTTAAAATTAAAGATTTGCTTATTTATCTGAAATAATTTTCTTCGATTTTATTGATTCTTAATCTGCCACCAGGGGGCAATAATTCCATTTCCTAAATCTGATTTTTTAACAGTATACAATAGAATGGTGGTTTTATCTACATTTTTGAGGGACTGCATGTGAAAGTCAAAACATAATTTTCTTTAAAATGCTTCGTGTAATTTAATGTTTTACTCTGCAGTACTTAGGCAGGTAGGTTTTACTTTTGAGCAGCTGAAATTAGATGGCTTTGTAGCAGTTTTTACTGGTGAGCCTCATGTAGCACTGTAATCGTGCAAGGTTTGGATTTCATGCAAAATAGGATTTTGTGTGGGTTTTTTTATATTAACACTGTAATATTTAAAAATTTGTTCTGAATGCTTTTTTTTTTTTTTTTTTTTGTATTACACTAATGGCCTGTTAATATTTATTAGCCTATATATGTAATCCTGAATTTGGGAATTATATCACTTGACAGGTACCTTTATATATATATATATATATTCTTATATGATATGTATTTATTTTATTTATATACATAGTAGTTCCAACAGACTGCAGTTAAAGACAAGGCCGCCTTCTGTAAAAATCAGTACAATTCTGTATCAAAGGCAATCTTCCCTTTAATAATAATAATAATAATGTAACATGATATTCCATTAGGTGCATATTTATTGTTGAAAAGATGAGTCAGAGGAAATAACTTCCTGCAAAGGTGCAAAAGTAAAAAATCATGAAAGACAGAAATAGCTGTAAGCATGTTTATACTACATAGAATCATCCATTTTTTTCTATATTAATATGTCTGTCTGTATGAACTTCCTAGGCTCCCTAAGGTCCTCACCATGGCATAATGATTAGGCATAAAGGTGTGGAACATTACTGTGTAATTTTTTACACTGTAAGATGTAATGATTTAAATCTGTTTCTGGTAATAGTACAGTCTTTCTTGATGTGCTCAGCTTAATCTGACTGCAAAAAATTGTTCCTGTATACATGGTGAATAGTCATCCATTAATTTAAGAAGGCAAATCTCTTATTTCTTCACTTTGTTGCATGAGTACGAGCAAGATTGAGTCAGCTAATCAGATCTGAACAGGACAGTGCTAAACAGCATTCTCTTTTGTGGTGTCCTGAATGGCACACCTGAAATAAAATTAAAAGTCATGGATGTGGTATCATGCTGGAGATGTAGGTTTTAGGACATATAAACTGAAGCTCCTACTTTTTGTACCTGTAATCCAGGAAAGAAATTACGTATATGAAAAAAGTACCCTTAAGGCGACATTAGGGCTATGTAAACAGCAACTCCTTGCTGCATATCAGCACTGGTGTCTTTCATTGAAAAGATTTATCGAATATTGTGTTCTTGGTAAGGTTTTGAAACTTGGCAGCAAGCCATTTCCTATCTGAAGGAGTCTGAGGGTTCTAGGCAAAGGTCTTAACAGAGCTTGCTGGAAATTCTTATCCACGCTAAGGAGTTTATGAACAGAAGAAGATTCGTGTTGCAAAAGGGAATTATTATATGTGTTGTTTGTATCTTTTGAGTTGCAGAGGAGGTGCAAAATTGCCTGAATAATTTCATTTTGTCAGCTTTAAATCTATGGAAATATTGAAGTACATGCTCATAAGATGGCTCTCTTTATATCTTGAGTTTCAAGGTATCTTTGAAGTTATTTTTTTTAATTTTAGATGAAGATTTCCCCATTGCAGTTTCTGTATTATTGAAAATATTTTATTTATTTTTATCTCATAATATGAAAAAATAAAAGTGTTCTATAACACCTACTTGCAAGAGCAACTGGTTTTTGTGTGTGCGCTAAGGCTTGTGACCTAGCACATTCACTGATGGCAGGGTTGTCTCCAGATGCATAAAAGTAATTCTACCCTAACAGGGAAGTGTTTGAGTTGGCCACTGCTATCCTTTCTTCCAGTTTTTCCCTCAGCCTTACAGCAGTGAGAACACGAAATGGCTGAGAAATGTTTGGGCACCTGTTTTGTGCTGGGAAGGTGGGTTACCTGTTGCTGGCAGACATACTGTAGGAGGATGCTTGGAAAAGCAGAAAACACTGGGAAAACTCAGGTAGTTATTTCCATTTTGGAGGCATCTGTGTTTCAACCATTCATGCTGTGCTTGTCCATCCCCAGTACTTCAGTGTTTTGCTGTTAGGGAGTAACACCCCTTGTGAACATGTCCCAGCCCTGCAGCAAGGTTAGATCACCTCCATCCCCAAAGCATTAAACCTAAGCAGACTTTTCTCCTCTCTTCTTATCCTTCCCTTACTCTTGCTTGGCCACCACAAGCAAAATAGAAACTAGCTATTACCACTGACAGAAGAAACTTAATTTGCCATTGTGGAATGGCAAAATTCAGTTTTGCCTACAATACTGAGAAACCTTAGAGTGACAGAATCGTTTAGGTTGGAAAAGACCTTTAAGATCATGGAGTCCCACTGTTAACCAGTACTAGGTTCAGTCCCAATGAACGATGTCCCCAAGTGTCAAATTTGCATGTCTTTTGCATGGTGACTCAACCACTTCCCTGGGCAGCCTTTTCCAATGTTTGACAACCCTTTTGGTGAGAAATTTTCCCTAATATCCCATCTAAACCTACCCTGGCACAACCTAAGGCTATTTCCTCTTGTCCTATTGCTTGTTACTTGGGAAAAAGAGATCAACACCCACCTGACTACAGCATCCTTTCAGGTAGAGAGGGATGAGGTCTCCCCTCATCTCCTTTTCTCCACCTTAAGGTGGTTCTGATCAGAAGGCAAATTCTAATAAATAATAATAAATTATTTGATTTTAAAGGTCACATTTATCTAACAATAAACCTTAGCAAAGAAAAAACCCCCAAAATGTGGAGAGGGATCTTCTTTATTGCACTAAATCATAACATCACAGAAGCATAGAATGGTTTGGGTTGGAAGGGACCTTTAATGCCATCTAATCCAACCCCCCTGCCATGGGCAGGGACACCTTCCACTAGATCAGGTTGCTCAGAGCCCCGTCCAACCTGGCCTTTAATGTGTCCAGGGATGGGGCACCTACCACCTCTCCGGGCAACCTGTGCCAGTGTTTCACCACCCTCATTGTAAAAAATTCCTTCCTTATATCTAACCTAAATCTACCTCCTTTTAGCTTAAAACCATTACCCCTTGTCCTATTGCAACAGGCCCTGCTAAAAAGTTTGTCCCCACCTCTCTTATAAGCCCTCTCTAATTATTGAAAGGACACACTAAGGTCTCCCCAGACCCTTCTTCAGGTTGAACAACTCTCGGCTTTTCCTTAAAAGAGGTGTACGATCCCCCTGATATTTTTTGTGGCCTCCTCTGGATCCACTCCAACAGACCCATGTCTGTCCTGTGCTGAGGACTCCAGAGCTGGACGCAGTACTCTATGTGGGGTCTCATGAGAGAGGAGTAGAGGGGCAGAATCTCCTCCCTCGACTTGCTGGCCATGCTTCTTTTGATGCAGCCCAGGATGTGGTTGGCTTTCTGGGCTGCAAGTGCCCATTGCTGGGTTATGTCCAGCTTTTCATCCACCAGTACCCCCAAGTCCTTCTCTGCAGGGCTGCTCTCATTATGGTAATGGAATTACCATAATCCTATTCCTCTCATTTCACAAAAAAAAAAAAAAAAAAAGTTAGCTGTTTTTCTGACTTTATTTGTTGATATAACAAAGGTGATATCTCTCTTTACAGGTTTGACTTGACTTTGTAGTCTGACACAATGTCTTCAAACTTCACTCTGGAACAGGTGGAGTAATTTCTACTACTTGTAGCCATCATACTAGCTGAGGTGACACACTCAGTTTCTTAGACGTATTCATTTATAACTGTATCTAATGATCTTTTTCCAGGAATATTCAGACTGGCATGTTACCTAACTAAAACGCAGGCATGTGCTTTGAGTTTTGCTTACCTTTAGTCACATGCATGGGTATGCCTGTATTTTGGCCATGTAATAAGCATGTCATATGACTGAAAATGCTTTAAGGCATGTCAGTTTTCTTACTGTCACAGTGAAATAGTATGGTGATTATTGTTGCTGGGGTTTTTTGTTGTTTATTTATTTATTTATTTTTAGAAGTGATTGGATGAGTATCCATCCTGCACTAGAAATCATGTTTATGATGTACTATTCCAGATATGGACCAGACAATACTCTGTATCCTGGAAAGAGAGGGAAGAAAAGGCTATGGGCCATATTAATTGTTCTGGTAGGGTGTATCACACTGTAAACTGTATATTGAGTACCTGGGATACATATGATTAAAAGGAGTGATTTTGAAGAGGCAAGTTAAGAATTTCTTGCAACATCTAGACATAAAAACTGGACAGGATTTCTTTCCTCTGATATTGACTGGAATGTTTTAAATAGCTGTCAAGTGTCTTGCATGGTTTCTGTAAGGGTGTCAAAGATGGCTTAGTTCCTAGCATTTCAACATCAGCTGAGTTTTTCTGTAATTAGGAAAGTGGTGATTAAATGGTGCTTAACTTCATTGGTTACTAAAATCTGATGCTTAGTGTCATTTATAGTTTGTGAATATGTCCAGTGCTAACTTCAGAATACACCATGCAGATTTTAAAAATTTCCAATACATATTTAAATTACATGTAATTTGATGGTTTCCTCATTTGCATAGCTACTGAAATACCTCATTATTCACAGAAACCTATCCTGAAGCTACTCTATCTGTCAAGCATATATTGGATATTTAGTGATTTTCTTTTAAACGTTATTGCTTATATAATTTATATTACCTCAAGTAATGTTTGTAACATGAGTAGCAGAGAATTTTCTTGCTAGTTCATTAACAGTCTTGAGAAGACAGAAGGCCTGCTCAGATACAAATTAAAAAATAGGTGAATGGCACCTAAAATAATTACTTATGGTCACTAATGCAAAATAAATATTGACTTGTATTAGAAAGTGAATTCTTGAAAGCAGACTTGCCTTTTGTTTGAACATTTTAATCACATTGTTTATCTTAAACCTTTAGAAGAAGTTTTTATAGATTTTGCATAAAACAGGAGAAAACTGTGTTTTAGTGATTACAGCTGGATTGAAATCCTGTGCAAAAATTGATGCCTGAGCTGGAATGATCCAGTTCCGGGTTGGTGTTAGATGTATAAAGCAGTCACTTGCTCTGTTCACACAGAGAATAAGTCTTCTGGACTAGGTCAGAATTTCAGGTCTGCCATGACAACCTTTGGGCTGTTCCACAGAACAAGAAACGTGGGCTTCTGCCAAAAATGTGATTCTGCTGTTTAAGTTGGACAAGCAATCATTGACTTTTGCTTCTGGAGTTTATAGTGTAGCTGCTCTAATGAAGCCAAGAACCTGCTTTGGTGGTCTGTCATTGGATGTTGAGAGGAACAGTCAGCCTTGAGGGAAAACACCATTTATTTGCTAATGTAACTCCTTTGAGAACTTGGATACTTTTGGTGTAGCAGCACACCAATGCCATTTATGACATCTTTGCAGTGAGTGGTATATGATTTACAAATAGCCTATGAAGAAGCAACAGAGATTTTTAGAAGTGTCTGAGGTAGAAGACTTGTGCTAAATGCAGCAGATGAAAATGCACGGATATTTGAAGACTATGTTGAGACTACATCAGGGTATAATAAACAGAAACTCACTACATGATGGTGTCTTTAAATGTTATGTGATGTACTGTTTTAAAGCATTTAGTATTTTTATGAAAGTTGGTTTCCTCTACAGAATTACTGCATTGATATTTTATGTATGTGAAGATTTTTCATCTCACTTTGCTAAGAAAATCGCTAGAAATGTGTTTTATTAAAAGGACACAGAGGAGTACACAGAAAACTTTGCTTCCTAAGAATACGTGGTACCAAAGTATGTTTTTTATATTCTGTCCATGACAATGGACATTAGGAACATCCAGTTTCAGGAAGAGTTTAAGAAACAGAAGTGTAAAGTAGTGCCCTCTCTGGAGTATCCATTTGTAATAAACGGTTTGGAGAATTCCTGTCCTGCATATATCTTGCATCTGAGCTGCCCACTGATGAACCAAACTCCATGTGTTCACTGGATTAATTTTTGAACCCTTTGACAGTTTTGACTGCTGTTACATTCTGCAGCAGTGAGTTCTACAATTTAATTGTAAGTTGTTTGAAAAAACAAATTAATTTTGTTTCAGATATGCTCCCCCTAATCATGTTGTTGGGTGCTTTGTAATTGTGTATGAGAAATTGGAAGAACTTCTTTTCAGTTCACTTTTTTCCATATTATTCTCAACTTCGTAGGTCTTTATCAGCTCAGTTACCCATATTCCAGTTTGAAGACTCCTAGCCTATGTAAACTGTTTTGTGTGGCAGTTATCTAAAATCTGTTGTCACTCTTCTCTGTTTCTTTTCTGTTCTGCTATAGCCTTTTCAAATGTTGTTACATTTGAAAGGAAGAAAACTGTAATTTGAAAGGAAAAAAAAAAGAAAGAGAAAAAAGGAATTTTTTTCCCCCAACATGAGGATAGTAAAGCAGTGGAATAGACTGCCCAGAGAGGTTGTGTAGTCTCCATCCTTGGAGGTTTCCAAGACACAGCTGGATAAAGCCCTGAGCAACTTGGCCTCATCTCATGGCTGACTCTTTTTTGACTGAAAGATTGGGCTACACATCTCCTATGGCCTTTCAAACCTGAATTATTCTATGATCCCATGACCACATATGCAGGCAGTACACAAGAAATCCACAAGTGTAGACTTAATACAATGTCAAACTGATATTTTTTCTTTATTCTCTATTCTGCTAACACTGTGTGTGCCTTTTTGACAACTAGACACCACTGGGCTGATGTTTCCAGAAAACTGTCTACAGTGCTCAAAGACCTCTTTACTAAGTTGGTAAGAGTCCATCATTATGCATATACAGTTATCAGCTGCAGCAGGAGCAGAGAAAAAAGAGCATCACAACTTTGGAACTGTGGCTTTGGAAGCAACATTCCTCCATTCTCTCTGTGCTGAGTTACTTCCCTGAACTTGGAGAAAAGCAGGTAGAAAGGAGGAAGTATTTCTGGGATTCCCTGGTTCTGTGGCTGCTGCTGTTGGCTGAAGCACTGGCAAAAACATTTGAAAGTTGTTTGCTGTGAGGGGAAAGGATTACACTTTGTGCCACTAGCGTGTCCATTGCCCCTGGTATGCTCTTGCACGGGAGAGACTAAGCAGAGCTGCACCCAGATTTATTTCCCTTACTGGTGCTAGTGACTGCTGCCCTCTGTCTTAGCAGCCTCATACCATTCTTTCTTTGCCTGCTCTCTGGATAGGTAACTTCTGGACAACTGCTTTTGCTCTTCCACTGACCTCCGAATCTCTGTAGAGTATCTGTACTGTCAGCGTCTTGCTTCTGACTTCTTCCTGAGTGCCACTATGGCTTGCTAGAGCTACAAGGCAGATCTTTTATTGCACATCCATTGTTTTTCATTTACTAGTACTTAATTTAACCTGCCTTTTCAATTATCCACTACTATGAGATATGCCTGCCACATTTCACAGTCTATGTTTGGGTATCCTGAATAATTTTCCGTCATTTCACTGTTGGTGCTGTACAATGTATCAAGCTTTGTCACAGCAATGTTCACTTTCTCCAGATAGTTGGCAGATATATGAGAGACAGTCCATCAGTCAGTCATTGGTGTCCCGCTCATATATACCACTCTTCTGATACTGAGGCTGGTTTAAGCTATAGTTGACATGTCTCACCTTATAGCTAGTAGTTCAACAGCTTTGTATTTGGGCAAAAATCCTCTGGTCCTGGTGATATGTTATTTCCAAATAACCTGTCCATTCTAAAGCTTCCTTTGCTGACCATCAGGAAGAAGTTCTGACCTTTAGAAGTTGTGCTGACATGTGACATCTCTGGAGTGTTCTCAAAAAAGCATCTAGCTGGTTTTATAGAGATCTTTTAGCACCAAAATAGGTGAGAAATCTGATTCTCTTTTTTTTTTTTTAAGTTTACTTGTTAACATAAAAACTCATGCAAAGTATAAGCTCTGCCTTAGTCCTCATCAACTGCAACATGGACAGCATCAGTTTGAGCTAATTACTTGTACTTATCTGGAGATTGTTGCCATAATGATTGTAAGGATTGTTTCTGGTCTGAAAACTTTGTTGCACACACAAATTTCTGGGAGACTTCCTTCTACAATTTAGGAGTGGTACTCTTGTCCTTTTGGGCTGGTAAAGGCTATTGTAAAGTAGTGTGTATACTGAAGGTTGGTAGGAAATATTTCCATACATAGTGCAAGATGGCACTAGTTCTTAGAACACATATTGCAGCCCACAATTCAGGAAGGAAAGTCTTGATGTTGGCAGTCTGGCTAATTGTCAAAAGTTATCCGGACATTCAGGTCTTCACTTTGTCTTGATTTTTGAAAAAGCTCTGCACTGGTTTTGGGACATGAGATTAATTTGGTTATTTAAATTAGGTGAGACACACTGAGGTGTAAGAGTATGAAAATAGACAGCATGCCCTTTTGCTGCAGCACAATAATGTAGCTCATTTCTGAGTGTTGAATGTGTCAGATACGTTTGGTTAAGTTTAAACAATTTGCCAAGAGCTGCACTTGTTGTGCCTTCAAGAGGGAGAGGGGATAGGATACTGCTGTGATACAGGTCTTGCTGCAGACAAAAAGGTGGAAGAAGCTGCTTGATTGAATCACATGCTGAGCTCATAAGATCTGACAAGTTTGGATTATAATTTTTTTTTAAAGTGTCTATTTCTGGGCAAAATCATTGTGGTGGTTATGACAGAGTGACTAGACTAGTGCCTGAATTTCATTTCAGTCATTTAATTATACTTTTCAAATTGGATCAAATCTGTGTTGTTTGCACTAGTTACTGAGCTTGTCCTAGCACTGAATGAAGATAAAGACTGTGTTCTGATTCTTTCCAAATTGATCGAGAGTTTTACAAAGTTTGATCAATAGATTGTTTTGATATGGCAGATGTTGCTGTTGTGCTCAAAGAGTCTCCTTAGAAGATATCTTTCTTTCTTTTTTTTTTTTTTTTTTTTTTGTGAAATGTTCCAAGGAATGTGAGCAGCTGTTTTGCCGCCCTGTGAATCACCTTCTGCTGACCTGTATCATGCCTCCTAGTTGCCCTACGAGGCCACAAACAATGAAGAAACATGGGCTAAGATATCTAAAGTTTTAAGATAACTTGTAATTACTACACCTTCTCTGGCTTTGGCCTTGCAGTAGCTAACTTGCTGCTTATTTAGGCAGTCAGTAAAACATCTCATGAAGTAAGTGACTGATGTATCTTCATACATCACTGGAGAGAGTCAGGTGCCTCTCAAGGCCTCCAGAGGGAGATCCTGTCCACTTAACTTAAGTGTTTAACCTTAAACAGACAACATCTTTTGGAAGTCTTCAGCATCACTTACCTCTCCCCATAGTCTCTGTAACAAACATAAAACACTTTAGAAGGACTGGTTTATCACATATCTAAAATTAGGCCCTTAAGAACATGCTGGCTAGCTGTAATTATATGTGGTTTTTGGAAGCTGTGTACTGGTCACCTGAAGTTGCTTCTAGTCATCATAGCGGCTGAAAGTGAAAAAAGTCCACTTGAACACATTTATCATTATTGCTGAAAAGTCAGAGGACTTCTGCCTGTATTTTCCATGATCTTAAACGTGATTATTTCATAGCTCATAACTAAAAAATACCACTGGTTACTTTTTCACTTTCATTCACTATTGCATCAGCAGTTTGTACTGGTATTTAAGTCTGGCTTTGCAGGGGAAAAGTTTGGAAGCTTCTTTAAAAAAAGTTATTTAGGATAAGGATTGAGAAACAAAGAACATAATAAGTAAACTGGATTTGAGAGTTAACTAGCTATCCAGGGCACTTTTCTTTAATCTGCATGGATCTTTTAAACTAATCTCCAAGCGGCAGGCTTCGGCTACTGTGACTAGATTTCTTTCACACACTGATAAACCCCCAAAGTTTTCAGTTTCTCCGGAATATTTCCACTTGCCCTTCATATCCCTGGTCTTCCCTGTGCATCTTCTGGTTTATAACTCTTTTTCTCTTAGGGCTGCTGAAATTGTCTGCTCTTTAGACCCTAGAGCCAAATAAGGCATGTCTAGTTGGGAAGATACCATATTCCGTGGGAAGCAGGGGTGAGGATGCATGAGACTGGAGAGGGAAAGGCAGGGGGGGAAGGGTAAGGGGGCTGTATTCTTGACCTTAGGTAGCTGCTGCTGAGAGGTAGCGTGTATTGTGTTGAAGCTCAGGCAGAACTAGAGTTTGTGGATGGGAAGGAGGGGGCAAGGAGGAGGGAGGAGGAAGCTGGGACAGCGAGGGGGGAGGAGGAGAGAGCAGCATCTCTATCTTTCTTTGCAGACCACGCTGCTAAACAGCGAGGGGAGGCTCATGCTTCCCTAATATCCATCACTCCCTGCTTCCAACGTGGTCACAGACAGAGCAACAAAGAGGGTCTGAGAGGTAAGAAAGATCCTTGCAACTTGCAAAGCTGTAGCATCTGCCAAAGTAAGGAGAAGAAGCAGCAGCAACAATACAGAGAAAAGCTTATCAGCACCTGGGAATGCTCAGGGACGGCAGGGGCGTAATTGGACGCCCAGGTCCCCCGAAGGCTAAGAAGTGTTAGCAGCAGCAGCAGCAGCAGCACGAACGGAGTAAGAGGGGAGCAGATCGGGTCCGCGAGGATGAGGATACCAGCTAGCCATATTCAGCTGCGGGCACTTCGTGTCCCAACTGCCTGTGTAGAAAGAGGAGAGAATAGGGTAGAACTGTGAAAGCAAATGCTCTGATACCTGAAATACATGGCTAAATAAGGCTTAACAAAATATACGAATGGTTTATTTACCCAAAATGTAGTTTTGGAGTGAACAATTCATTAATTTGTGCATGTCAGAAGAAAAAAAAAATATAAATGAAAAGCGAAGCTAAAGTCTGCATATTGTTTTGACTTTTTTACATGAAAATTTGATTTTTCATTTTAGGACAATGTTTCAGTCCAGAAGTACATTTAATAACAACAAGGAGAAAAAAAGGCAAAACACCC
The DNA here is from genome assembly GCF_965140245.1 of Athene noctua. Taxonomy (NCBI): domain Eukaryota; kingdom Metazoa; phylum Chordata; class Aves; order Strigiformes; family Strigidae; genus Athene; species Athene noctua. Next base: position 17,157,469 of record NC_134037.1, on the reverse strand, counting down.
AAATGGAATTTTTTTTTGAGTCAACAGAATGGGCTCTTTGACAATTATTGTAAGAAAATATTTGTGATACCAAGACAAGGTATGCTGTTTGATCTGAGAAATTTCATTTAAGAAAAAAACAATATAATTTTGTACTGGCCTGAAATGAAATCTATAATTATGTTTGATTCATTCACTCAGCCTAAAAAATCAGCAATTTGTTTAGGTGTATTTATAAAGGGAATTGTTTATTTTAGTTGCAGATACTGGAAGCTTAGATGAAGGAGACAGAAAATATAGCATCTGTACATTGGAGAAACTGATGCTTGCCTTTTCCTTTTGCTTTGTCTCATTTACTTTACTTTTTGAAGTATGAGCTACCTTGGTTTTGATCTAACACCTCATAGACCCATCTGAAAATTATCAACTAATAATGGCAGTAGTGTGAATGTTTGTTGTTAAATATGTTGAACCAACTAGAAAGAAAATTAACAGTGGCTTGTATGTCTTATGAATAAGAGTCTTTAGGATTTAATGTCTTTTTTTTCACTATGAAACATAGAATCAGTCTCCAAAGATGGACATTCTGGAGTATTTGTGCTAATTGAAAGTTTCTGTGTTTTCATCTCCACATGAGGTAACTAAAATAGCTGTACTGAGTTGATTCGGTGTGTGAATGAGGAAGTTAGAACCACCATTCTCTGCTTCTTTGGGGAACTTGGAGATGGTGGACCTGATTTTGATTTGCTTTATCATCAGGGTAAATTTACTGGTACAAGTGTATATGGATTCGGCATCAGGTTCTGTACTGGTCTACTTCATCATTGCCCCATTGTTTTTATAAAGAGAGAAGAACCACATCACACCAATGGGACTTCTATTTGACCACTCTTTACAATAATGTTAATTACTGTTTCAGGGTTTACAGTTCTGTTATTATTTTCAAACAATAAATAAGGGTTTGATCAGCTTATCTGGTGTGGTAGTTGTCAGCTTTAGCTTTGAAATTGACTTCAGTCAGTAGAGAATAAGTTTTTTTATTGAAAAAGAAGAACCAAAATAACTTACTTTCCTGTCACACTACCCTTCTTGCTTACACAACTAGTTTTATTATTTTAATCTCTCTTTTGGTTTACTAACTGCAGGAATGCCTGATATATTTTTGAAACCTCTTGTTCTGTCTTGTCCTTAACGTACAGCTGTTTAAGAAAACCTTTAAAGTGATCTTTAATTTTTTAGAAAAGCTAATCTTGTTACATACAAAATTGCGCTTTTTTTTTTTTTTTTTTTGACTACAGTTTTGATTTTCTGTGGCTTCTGCTAAAGAAATGGAATGTTCTTACTTTGGAAAGGTTTAACTGTGTTATGTGAATAAGAAAACAAACCTAACACAAATCTACTACTGCAGGTAAATTTCATTTGAAGCTAGAATTCTTTTTTACTTAGACAATAGTTAGCCATTGTTCTCTTAAAACAACCTTCTATGAACTGTATTGTTCTTGAAGTTTATAAGGGCTGGATGCAAAGCTCCCTGAAATCAGGAAGAGACATTCCATTGACTTCAAATGGCTTTGGATCAGGCCTGTCACGTGAGATTAGCTTCTGACAGAAGATCTTATAAGCACAGGCGCAGAACAGAATGATTTAGGGATGGAATTTCACTTATGCTGTGATCATCTTTGCTTTGTGAATATCTGGTAGCCACAATGTTTTTGAAACAATGCTTCATTTATTTTGCGTTGAAAATGTCTGTATTCCTTGGTATTGTGAAGATACAGTTTTGCAAAAATTTTCTTCTAACTTAGGTCTTAAATCTATTGTCTATTTGTGTCTATATTTAAAGACTTTGTTAAGGGAGTCCGTCTTTGAATGTGATAGTTCAGAATCTCTTAGATGAGATTTTATAACCTCAATAATACTATGCATAATATGCACAAAATTAAGGAAAGAGGTTTCTAATGTGAAATAGCAAGTTAAAAACAATCATTCAAATTTTCTTTTACTTGTTAAACTAAAAGGGCATATTCTATATAAGAAACTAAGGGTTTCCATAGCTTCTCTTTTAAAAAAACAACACCTGCCCCCCAAAACCCAGAAGAGATTGCTTTATAAAATGTGAAAAGTGGCAAAGTCAGTTTGACATTTGCAGTTTTTCTGCGTATGAAACTTATGCAACTTACACAATGTCAAAACAGTATTGTTTTGTATAACAAAATAAACCAGGAACATTTTACAGCACGTATTATGTAAGGCCAAATTTGGATTAGGAAGTTGTAAACTTTCAAAGGTGATTCTTGTTAATAAATGAAAGCCTGTCAGACTCCTAAACACTGTAGTGATGCTGGGCATAATTATCTTTTGGGAAAAGTTCTTATTGATTGTGGCTCTTCTAATGCATACAAAGTCTGCACAATGAATGATAAGCGATCTGTCACTCCTTTTTTTCAGTCTCATACAAAATAAAGCATTTACTTACTCTTAGCTGAGATCAGGCACAACCAGGGGTTTATTTCATGTGAATAAAAGCGACATGAAGGGCCATAAAAGGCTAGTGTATTTAAACAACAACCAAAATCTACATACAAATATCCCTACTTACACAAAAACATGATTGCGTTTGCGTATGACACACACATGCACAGGGAAAGCATTGCATCTTTAACTACAGCTGAAAATTCTTTCATTTTTTCCACTTAGACTCTGGTTAATGATTCAGTCAGTCTGTAAATCTGACTAACTCTTCAAAACTTCTCTTCCACAGATTGTGGCAGGAGATACTTTTAAATTTCCTTAGTAAATTGGTGTCACTTGTGCTCATTTTGTAGACATTTGTAGCTGTTCCTTTATAATGACACCTAAGGATTCCAAAGAACATTGGTTTGCTTTTCAGTTTGCCTTCATTTGCCATTATCCATGTTGCCTTTCATGCTTGAGTGTTTATGTGAAGAATAAAAGAAGTCTAAGAAGTAACAGCCAGTGGTGTATTTCTGAAGAAACAGTGAAAGAAAATTGCCATTTAGATGCCATGTATCTTGGATAAAAATGCTGTAAAATATAAATACTGATTGAGCATTACATGAAGAAAATATCCCTTTTCTCCAGCTACATAGTACAGCAGTACTTTATGTACTAAAAGCAACCTGTAATGATGTTGGAGGCATATTTTATGTAATTATGCAGTAGATAGAAATGAAAAATTATTTGTAGAAAGTATATTATCACAGTCATAAAAATAGGCAGTACTGACTGACAAAGAATTACCATCAAAGATGTACTTGAGAATTTATCCTGATACTTAGCTTATTTACTCTTTTAAGACTTTTTCTGTTGTTTTACGTGGTTGCCTGCAAAATGAATGACTGTTTTTAACCTAGCTGTCTTAGTTTTTAGAGCTCCTTAGTAGGAAAGTGTGGAGCTAGGTCTTCTATTTTTATGAGGGAACAAATATATAAATTTTGTCTTGTGGGGCAGAAAATTTTTATTTCCACAATGTTTCCTATCCTTTTTCCAAAGATAAACATTTATTTAAAATAAAAATAATAATCTGATCCTCTCCTGTGAAGTTCTAGTGTCATTATACAGTGCTTTGAAATAATAAGCTAGGTTCTAATGATTATGACTGCATTTCTGTTATGATTTTATCATACAAGTCCTCATCTACAGGGTATATATATTGACTGCAAGAGGACTTGAATGTGTATACAGGCAGGTTGAAAAGCACTGGTTTTGCTTCTATCAACTAGAAGTTTAGTGCATTAAAAAAGTAAAGCATAGTCTTTTCTGATTTGGAACAACATTTTCACATGCTTTCAAAATCTCTGTACTGTCCTACTTTCTGTATGAACTAGAGATTGAAGTAGCAAAGTAATACCGTGTACACAAAGTGATCAAACCATATGCATAGAGTAGTGAATAAAAATGTAGATATCACTGGTGTAATAATTCAGGATGTTAATTAGAATAACAGTAGTGAAAATATTTTTGAACACAAGAATGATTTGAAGTTGCTAAAAAGTTGTAAAGATTGTTTCGTTCTAATCTGACATCTGTTTTCATTATTTTTACCCCAGAGGTAATGAAATGGTTGATTTATTTTGTAAATGCATTTGTTTTTAAAGAAAACATTGTGACTTGACTGCAATGGAAAGAATGCTTTAGTTAAGTGAGGGATCCGTATCTCAGTGGCATTTTTGTATAGATGGAATTATAAATGGTTTGGACCCTAACTGTTTAAAACCCATTCATGAATATGCTGTGGAGATATGCATAGACATACAGATGTAAATTGGCTTCAGTCATTCCTGACACCCGTGAAAAAGTCACTTATCACTCCCATTTGAGGAGGAAGTGCATCTAGATGCTGGCCAGTTCAGACTTGCTAGAATATATCTGATTTAGTAGTTTTTTGGTTTATAATTGTATTCACTTTAAAATCTTCTGTCAACAGGTGTATATGTTGCTATACACTTTACTATTTCCCCCCTTGTTCTGCTATATTCCCACATTTTTTGTCGTTTGTCATCTTTTGTGTAAATAAGAGGATAGTGTTCACATCAGTGGTAATTATGTCTGTGCTCAGAAGGGCCTTGACTCAAGAGAGCCATAAAAGAAAGGGGATAAGCCAAGCCTTGTTTTCTCAGCATGAGATAAACATTTGACCCAATATCCAGCCCCCAGCTATGATACAATCATCTTACACACTTACACCGCAGCATTGTAATATATCTCCTTCTTTGAAATTCATGTGAAGCTGGAAAAGAGAGAGAGAAATCTTGGTGATGTACTGTAATACTCTGCCTCACCATGGGGTCCCCATTTGAAAGACCATTTCGAAGGAGTATTTCCTGGGTAGCAGCATTAGACTAATCCCATGTGTGTGATACATGGCCCGGCATGGTGGGTGCCATGAGATACCCACCAGGCCTACTCGTGTGAGAGGGTGGTTGAGCAAAAAGCAATGTACAGTGCACATTCTATATTTAGAAGAGTTTGCAAAGACCTGGAAAAGTCCTCTTAAATTCTGTGAAGCAAATCCAGGTGCAGAATCAGAAAGATGGTGTTTGGAAAGCTCTGGTCTTTCCACTGATACTGCAGTCGAATCTCTAGGGGCAAATAGGCTTCCACAATATGAAATGAGGGTGCAGCTCCACAAGGACAACTTGTAGTTTTAATATTATTGATGGATTATTGTGGAATTTACTGTCTCTTATATAATCCAAGTGTATTAGAATGTGTTTCCTCTTGCAATTTAGAGGATTGTTTAGAAAGTTAATTTTGTCTTAGTTGAAAATTCATTTTTGTCTAGCGATGCTTGTCTAGGTATTGCTCAGATGAAAAAAAAAATCTAAGTATCCAGCTTTCAGGGTGGTGAGGTCAATTTTCTTATGTCCTAGACATGAGTCATAAAATCACCAAGGAAGTTTAATATTGTGGAGTTAGATATTGGTAAATCTTCTGTTTTAATTCTTACCACTGGGGAGGATGCTGTGTACTGTTGCTCCCGGTAGAAGAGCATGCCAACACACACTTCCTGACGGCTTTGAACAGCTGAATTCTGAACAACTGGTTAGATCCTTCTGATTTTTATTGAGTTTTGGTACCAGGCCTCAGAATCAATAAATACTGGGTGTTGCTCTGCAGCCATGTGTGGCAAGTTCAGATTAACTGTGGTAGATTCACAGACATTTATCTGTGATGTCAGGAAAAATTGATAACAGACTCTTTGAACGTCCATTTCTTTTTATGTAATACTTGTGGAGAGCCATCGTGCCGTATTCTTTCTTGCTTATGGAGCTCTTTAGAGGAAATCTGCATACAGTAAGGAAGCTGTACTATAGAATCATAGAATATGTCAAGTTGGAAGGAACCCATAAGGATCACTGAGTCCAACTCCCTTCTCCTTGCAGGAATTACCTAAAATTAACCATATGACTAAGCATCGTACAGACATTCCTTGAACTCTGACAGGGTTGGTGCCGTGACCACTTCCCTGGGGACCCTGTTCCAGTGACCAACCACCCTCTCAGTGGGGAACCTTTTCCTCATGTCCAATCTGAACTTCCCCTGGTGCAGCTTCATTCCATCTCATGTCCTGTCGCTGGTCACCAGAGAGAGGAGATCGGTACCTCCCCCTCTGCTGCCCCCCTTGAGGAGGATGTAGACTGAGATGAGGTCACCCCTCAGCCTGCTCTTCTCCAAGCTGAACAAGCCAAATGACCTCAGCTGCTGCTCCTAAGTCTTGCCCTTGAGACCTTGCACTGTCTTGGTCACCCTCCTCTGGACATACTCTAATAGTTTGATGTCCTTACACTGAGGTGCCAAAACTGCACACAGCATTCAAGGTGTGGCTGCACAGTGCCGTGTAGAGTGGGACAGTCACGTCCCCTGACCAGCTAGCTGTGCTGTGCTTGATGCACCCCAGGACATGGTTGGCCCTTTTGGCTTTCAGGGCACACTGTTCATTCATTCAACTTGCCATTAACCCAAACTCCCATATCTCTTTCCATGGGGCTGCTCTCCAGCCTCTCGTCTCCCAGTTTGTACATATAACCAGGATTACCACATCCGGCACTTGCTCTTAAACTTCATACAGTTGTCGACTGCCCAGCTCTCTAGTCTATCCAGATCTCTATAAGGCTTCTTGACCCTCAAGGGAGTCCACAGCTCCTCCTAGTTTAGTATCATCAGCAAACTTACTTTGTGTACATTTAATGCCTTTGTCCAGATCATTTATAAAAACATTAAAGAGCACTAACCCTAAAATTGATCCCTGGGGAATACCAGGTGACTGGCTGCCAGCCTGATGTAACCCTATTTACTATATATACTTGGAGCCCTTATCTTGTCACCTTGCCTTTGAGAAGTTTACCTTCAAAAGGACAGATTTGTTTCTACATGAAATAGAAGTTGTCCTATAATGTTCCTGTATCTTGACTACCTTTGAAAAGTCAGCTGTAAATTTTATAGTATTGTAACTTAGAATTTAAACTTAAACCAGCCTTTTTTTCTACATGCCTAAACCAGCAATAAAATTAACAGAAACAAATTAGTGAAATTACGACAACTTCCATTTATAGAGTATCTTCCATTTGCCTGCGCTAACCCACTGATGTACCAAAGGTCACACGCCCCCAGTTTGAACAACAGACTATTTCTTTTACAGATTGTACATGCATAAACAAGAGTTTACAGCCTAAACAGACAACATATGTTATGGATATATGTGTAATTTACCATGGCCTAGCGGCGTGCTTGATCAGCTGCTCTTGTCGTCGTTGCCCATGACTAAAAGCTTTTGTCTGTGAGAATTTAATAAGGAAATAAGAGACCTTAGGTTACTTTGCACCAAGACTTCACCACAGTCTTCATTTTACAAACTGTTTTCAACCTCATGCTCTACATTTCTTTGATTCTTCTGCCATTTCCTTCCTCTTCTATCAAATGCATTCATAATTTTTTTTTTTAATTTTTATTTTTTATTTTTTTAAAAAAGCTCCATATACTATAAGTATGTTTTGAAACAATTCTTGGTACAATTCTTGGTGGGCTGGGAGAGTTGAAAGGCAAACTATTAATTTCATCTACTCATCTACAAGCAACATTTACACTGACAATCCTACATTTTCCAATTCAACAGTCACATACAGAAGTTTAATACAAAAAGTAAAAGGTCTATTCAGAAAAATGATAGGAAGAAGAACTAGAAAAACAAGCAGTGTTGCTGTTTTCTGAGAAGATGTACTTAGAACTGATCACAGAATAGAAGGGAAGTACAGTCAGGTCTCTCTTCCTTGGGATTATTAAACTGGCAGTAGGTTTGCTGATGCAAAAACTGGTCTTATTCATACCAGTTCAGATAGCTATGTTAATAAGGCTCTTTAGTTAATGGACCTGCTAGTCTTTAATGGACCTATCTTTGGCTCCACCAGTGATCATTCTTTCTGTTATGGTCCTGCCATGTATTTTTATAGCTTAATTCATGTATGTTTTATATGATCTAGAATATTGCTTCATCTCATTAATTTTGTGCTCCCATCCATCTGAGTAATCAATCCGTAACATCACTATCCATATGGATGTTTTTTGTATGGATGCCGTATCTATCTAATGGGCCGCCTTCCCATGTGGGGAGGGCAATGATTCCATGTACCGTATATACCAAATTAGATACATGTTTTTATCTACAGTTTGGCTGGTTAGTTAAAGTGCATAGAAAATTATAGGATTCTCCAGCTATAATGTAAGTCTTCTACTGATTTTAACACTGCAATATTTTGTAGAAGAGATGTGCTTATTACAAAGCTAGATAATGACTTTATAATCCCTGAAAATGCAAATGCTTCATTATATCTATGCATTTTTACCATTTCATTATTACTGTGCTTTGAAGGATTCCTACAGTCTCAAAAGGTCAGTTTACCTCTTTCAATTTCACATGAATTAAAATATTAACATCTGTAAAATCTAAGGCAGTGACTTAGATTTTAGTGTGTAGTCTTCTGTAGGTGTTAGTATATGTCTTTTCTTGTGTATATCTTGCTTTCTTTTATACAGTGAAGTTTTCTGACGTATTCTGATGCTTATTTTAGTTCTTTTCTTTCTGTTATGCAGCCAGCATTTCATATGCACAAGAGAAAGCCAAAGGCAGCTGAGGGATACAACTGGGAGTATCAGTGTGTATGTAAAAGAGTGCAGCAAGCAGGGCAGGTGACTTGGCTTCTTAGTTCATTCCCAGGTTCTGGTCCTCTGATGATGTTCACTGTGTGAATGGTGTTCTCTCTTGGGTTCTCTTTTACAGTAATTCAATAATTTCCCTCCAAAACATAACTTAAGCATTGTTTTGGGGCTAATTTTCTTCAAAGACTGCTCCCACTAGGGCAAAATGAATGACACAATTACTTATGACTTAATCCCACACAATTTTCTCATATTTTTTAAGTAGGCCTCTTACCCTGTGTGTAATATGATGCAACATCCCGATTCATGTACCACATGCTAAAAAATGTCACTCTGATAAAAGCTGCAATACAGCCTGGATAATAATTGAATTAAACTGACTAGAGGAAAGACCACACACGAATAATTATGTCAGGGTCATGGAGGCCCAACAGAGGCCTAAAGACACTTTGGCCAAGCATCAAATAATGTGAACATGATCCTGCATATGAACGCAAGTGTTTCTCCATCCCTTGATGTAAAGGCCAGGCATCTCTTCCTGGGCCAGATGCTTTTAGCGGTAGAGGTGTGAGGTCATGTTGACAAGCCGATCTGGATATGAAGCAGTGCTGTGTATGATGACCGCAAGAAAGCAAAACTTTATGGATGGCACTATCCCCAGTTCAAATTGGCTATACTGCTTCACAGTCATTTCACTGCTAAGTGGCATTGCTTTTACACGTAATTTAGTTTCTTTGGCAATGTGTTCACTTTCTAAAGAAAAAAGGCTATCCTGGATTCAAGCTAAATCTTGATAAGTGTTGGAATGATTCCCTTAAATTTTGCAAATGAGATCTTAATCTACAGGGAAAGCTTCCCTGAGATTTGTTTCTTCCACTGCGTGCTTCTGTGGATCCAGGATGAAATACATTTTTTGTTTTTAAGGTGCATCTTTTGAACTATCCAATTAGAAATTGGTTACACAGTTGTGTTCGTTAGGTTATGTGATGAGAGTATGGCAGCTCCTAATGAAGTTGACACAATGGAGAAAGAACAGTCTGACAAATAGCAGGACTGCAAATGAATAATCTATTCAATTTTTTTATCTTCTACCTACATCAGAATTAAGTGTAACTGCAGCCATAGAGTTTGCTTACACTCAGGGCCATCTATAAAGCATGTACATGAAAATCTAGTGTATTTTACTAAGATTTATTCACACATCCTCTTCAGACTGCAGCTGTGCTGGCTAAGAAGGGTACTGCTCCAGTGCCTCCTAATTGCAGTTTTGTCAGAGGTTATCACAGGTGACTCTGCCAGCTGAGCAGCTCCCGTGCATGGCTCCTGGTCTGTTTTGCTTGAAATTGTATGGGGATGGTGAAGATCTATTATTTTAACAGCTTTAACTGTTTTTACTGAAAAGGGTTGGGTATTTCTTACAGGAGCAAAGTTGTGGGTAAAACTGTTAGGGGGAATAATTTCCAGCATCAGATCATTAATAAGCATTTATAAAAGTGATTGTAATATTTTCAGTGGACACTGCCAGAAATGAGATTTGTCAATGGCCTTATGGGCATGAGTTTACCCCACTGATTTTTTAGTCTTTGCATGTTTCTATATAGATATGACCTTTGTATATATGTTGCCTCTTTGGGTGTAGTTTATGTTATCCATGGCCAGGATTCAGTTAAATGAAAATATTTACAGACTTGTGGTTCAACATAGAGCCTTTTTTCACCCTGGTTTAACTTAATCTGTTTCACATTCATGCTGGAGGTGCTCTGAGGGCTCTGTACTGATTCAGAGTCAAGTCCCCTGTTCTGTCTAAAGACATGCAATTTATTTTTAAAAAACCAAGAGTAATCACTGAGCAAAAATGCTGAGGGTCTGGTTTAGTTCAAAACCTACCAAACCCAGTAAGACTAATTCTAACAGCCCTTGTATGGCTATCATCAGCATTTTGTCTGAGAACTTTAGCATTCTAAAACTTAAACCCCCCCTCTTTTTTCCCTCTTTTCTACTTTTTGTTGTTATATGCCTCATTTTTTATGGTAGTAAATTAATAGAGAGAAGAGAGTTTCTAAAGATGGCAAGATTCTTGGTTATTCTAATCACACTGTCCCTTTTGTGAATTCAGTTTCACTCTCTTCTGATAGATGTCTACATTAAAGTAAATAAACACTGGCTGAGCTGAATAGATAATATGAGGTGATTTAGAATTGGCTTTAAAACAACCATTATAAATCCAATGTTTGCATTATAAATTATGGAGTTTTATTTTTAAAATGTTGGCATGTATGCTTGCTTTATTGTGTTATCATTGATATCTCATTGACTTATAAATTAGGAGGAATAGTGTCAGGGTAGAAAAAAATTGCATCAATGCTAGTTTAAAAAAAAAAAATTGTTGCAAAACAGTTTACCACTTGGGCATGTGTTTTTAAATTAAAGTTAGTTTAGAAGAGTGTATATTGTGAAATCCATCAGATTTTGGACCAGTCTTTGTCCTCATTTCCAGCAACAGAAGTTCACAGCAGGATGATATTTTAGCAGAGTGTTACAAAAGTGATTTTCAAAGCACAAGAGACTGAATATAGACACTGCTTTGGCTGAACTCCAAATTTGTCCATACTTAGTGTTCATCAGTAAATTTGTCTTGCTAGAATTATTACTTACATATGATTTCATTTACGTATCTAGAGTGGGTTTTCAAGAGGATTCCGATAATAATGGAGGGGAGTATGGTGTTTCTGTAGGCCTGGCTGACCTTGTGCCAAAAATGTTTGAATACTGTAGGGAATGTATTGTGTTTTTAATGATGTTAGAGGATGGCCAGTGTCTTGGCTAGATGTGTACTATTTCTGTATGACCATTTTGTTCAGTTTTAATCCCTCAGAAAGGGGGAAAATGAAACTGCTTTGTTAAAAGTACCCATGGTCATCTCTGATAGTTTGATGGATAAATGTTTTCTCTAAATATTCTGGAAGACAATAGGAAAATGATCCAATTATCAATCACACCATGTGTAAGGAGGAAAACACTTTGAAAAATATTAAAATTGCATTTCTTTTTAAAATATGAACATATAGAAATTGATATCAGTCCTTAAACTACAGCATACACACCATTTAAAATGTGCAAATTTATTGAGTGAGATTACATTAGCAAGCAACATTTGCATGTTAAAATAGGAATTCTGTATGACACTGACTAGGTAGAAATACCTAGTCCATGTGCACAACATGGTATAATCACAAAGCTTTAGACAGAGTGGTTTGTGAAAGAAAGTAGATGTTTGAGAATGGTTTCAAAACCAGAAAATTGAAAGTTTTTTCTAATTGACACTTTGCCTTCCTCTCTTTTAAAGTCTTCTTGGTGTTCCCAGTGGTACATTAGGACACAAGACAATTATGAAAAGCAAAAGAAATCTTTATTTTATTGGCTAAATTTGGAAAGAATTTTTGACATAGCTGACCATCCTTCAAATAAGGATGTCAGAGTGCAGAGGTCAGGGTATAGAAGCCTTGGGATATCAAAAGGTGGTGAGAAGAATGGCTGGGATTTCCAGCAGCCTAAGAGTGCTCTTTTGTCTCTAGTGGTCAGTTGTCGAGGATGGTGCCTGTGGACATCAAAGAAATGTCTAAACAGTGTTATCTAGGCCTGTCCTTTGCCCCCTGCCATGTAATGGGCCTCTTTTCAGGAAAACATTGGGAAAGCTGAGAAAGCGAGTTGTTCTATGCTAGTGCTATTAATTCAGCAAGAAAGTGGATCAATAACATTTGCACTAACCAGTAAAACAATCTGTTAGTTTCTAAAAATGCAGATTAGTCAAGCCTATAAATTATACATTGCACATCCAAGAATCAATTTTAATGTTTCTTCATAATGTATATGTAATGAGACCTTACTCTTTAAAGAATTCGTTTTCTGCCTGCTCTGAAGTATTATGAAGAACTGTTCCAAGAAAAAAAACAAAACCTCCACCTTTCTTTTAACACTTGCAGAGAAGTTAGGCGTTTTTTTGTTCATGGGTTATATGTAGTGAGGTATTTTTTAAGTAAAGAAATGAGCTGATATTTGATGCAATTCATGCTTAAAATGTTATCTTTGGGAGAGTTATGCCATCATTTTCAAGATGGATTGCTTTCCTCATCAACAAATAAAAGTTACAGTACCAAAACAAAGACTGTACCTAATATAATTCAGCTCCTGTATTGCCTATTCACCCTTTTGTACACTGGTGAAGGCATAACCATTGCTAGCTGTTTCTGTGTGCTAAATGCAATAAAAAAATCTATTCTGAAAATGTTATGAGAAAATAGGTTTGAGTAGTTTCTATAATTGCCATGTGCAAAAGCAAAAAACAGTTTGCTCCTTGTAATTTTGGGTTTCCTTTTAGAGATCAGATATTGGAAGTTTTAGTGGTGAACAACCAGGGTAATAGTCTGGGGCCCCAGGCATATGGGAGGTCATTAAGCCGAAAATAGGTAGCAACGGAGAGGAAGTCAGACTAGAAATGGGCCTGTGCTTGTGATTCCTGTGACCTTAACTGGGGTTTTTGTTGATTCAGAACCAATGACAGTGCCTCTGTCATTATGCAGTACTGTTGTCATTCTTGAACTAAGTAGACACGATGTAAAAATTCTTTGCAGGACTGAGGACTAAGTAGAATTTCTGACTATGAATCAGTCTTTAGGAATATTTAATAAAAACAGCTCTTAATGTTTGTTGCTGCACACATTTTGCTAAGAGCTTATTATTAATTAGAATATACTTGAAATATTTACTAATAAATTAGGCCACATCAATATACATAATTGCATTATTGTCATGAAGCTATATAAATTCAATATCACATACTTAAGCCAAATGGTAATGTAAGTATTAAAAGTAAAAACCTGTGGTTGAATCAATGACACTTTCTTAAAAAGAGGAAATTGGAGCTTGGATTTGTCAGTACGTAGTTATGTGACATCTTTAAATATAGCTAAAAATGTAAGTGCAATGTGTTTTCAAAAGTCTGAAATTAAAATGTTTAAGGAGAATGTGTTTCTCTACCATATTTCATTTTATTGTAATTTAGGACTGAAGAGAAAACTTGGATATAAACATACAAATTAACTTTAACTAGAAGAACATGTATAATAGTATCACTGCTGCTACACTAAACTTAATAACAAGTAACAGATGTTCTGGGATAATTGTTATTTATTTGGACGGATATTGCACTTGAAAACTGCTATTCTGGGCTGCTGATGACTCACTATTACTTACCTTCCTGTGTCCTCATCTAGCAAAGAAGTTGAAGAGCTACAGATTTGCTAGCATGCCTGAGTGACCTTAGAGAGGCTAGATGATTGTATTCATTTTCATTGCTACACTGAGTCCCAAAGTAAATGCTTTTCACTTTCAGACTACGGATCTTGAACACTGACAATGCAGCTTATGTATTCTATAGTTTATATATTTTATAATATATAATATAATGTTACTTTTAGAAAAACATGGAGAACAAAATATTGCACCTATTTTATTTTTATATATTATATTTTATATTTTCCTATATTTTATCCTTTTTCTTACTACACCTGCATTTTTTCTTCTCATAGTTACATCTTGATTCTGCAAACATGTGTCCCTAGCTTTACACAAGGGAACATTTCCAATGAGTGAAGAAGGACAAACTCCACACAAAAAGGGTGTTTGCAGAAGTGAGATCCTGATCCTGTAGTTAAATTCTGATCCTGTGGCTAGATAGATAGATTGAATAGAATTTAAATTTTTAACAGAAATAATACACATCTACAGGTACTGTAGTTCAGCAGTGGCTTAGATAACAGACTTAGCTAATGAATAGGTCACTGCTCTTTGCCAGTTGAAAGCATATTCTGTTGTGTCACAGATGCATTATTTATAGGTAAGAATAAGAAGACAGAAGTCAAGGAAACAAGAGAAAAATGTAATTTCTCTCATAAAGGTCTCCAGACCATCTTTGAGGTTTATAGAATTGACTATTTATCTCTATGGGACACTCGTAGCAGAACTTTGTGCTATATGAATTTATGAACAGTATTTCTTTCCCCACTGCTATTTAAAAATGTATTTTAAAAAATATATTTGCTATATAATACTCCTAATGACTGTGGCCATTATCACTTAGGCAGTTGCTGCTGCTGGCCACTCATTCCCACAACAGTTGCACAGCTGCATAGGTAGCATATGCATTCATGTGGCTATATGGTGAAGTAGTTTAAGGGACTGATCTGGCTGAAAATCAGTTTAGGAAAAAAAGCAATAAATCATTTTTTCAGCTAGGTCATGCTCTAATCCCACTTAACATTTCCATATATGAATACCTGTGTCCACACAAAATAGGAGGCATGAAGGCTTGGGTTAGCCCAGAAGGGAGGGGTACTCTCTGCACAAACTGAAAAAAATACTGAAAAAATTGTTTAGAATTTGTGCTATGGGAGAATGGATCCCCTCTTCTGGCATCTGCTTGTACACATTCGTAAATGTTCACGTTTGAAGTAGGCAGTTAAAATTTGACATTCTTAGAAGCACAGAAATTACCTTTTTCAAGTTCAGATGGGCTGGCCTGTCTCGGATGTTTATGTGTATCTGCTGTATATCACTTGTCTGTCAAAATGTTTTTTTAAAAATCAATTTTTAAGTACTGGCCTTCATTCTACATCATTCAGTCTAGAGAAGCCTAATTAGAATTACAAGAGCTGCTGGAAAAGTCATTATAACTTTTGTAAAGGGAAGTCAGACATTACAGATTTCCATCCCTAATTCTACAGTAGAATTAATGACCTAGTAATTAAATGATAGCTAATGTCTAGTATTGTAAAAAAATAAAAACTAATATATATGGCAACTAAATGTCCATGCATAGTGTTGTGATCTGAATTAACTGTTCTCTCTCAAGAGACAGGCTTTACAGTTGTTAGATCGAAGCTCAGTGGCAGTTAGGCAAGTAAAACATTTATAATTATTAAGAGGAGAAAAAAGGAAAAAAAGGAAAGCAGTATTTTGCCTCTGTATTAACCTGCTGTCTACCCATAGCTTGAATAATGTGTACACTTCTGGTCTTAGAGTAGAGGCAGAGGAGTCCTGGAATGCAGACAAGGATGTCTGGAGGTATGGAGGAGTTTCTGTGGGAAAGACTGGACAGGAATGAATTCTTCAGCTTTGGGAAGCATAAGAAGAGAGAACAGAAATTCTAGGAGGTCTAGAAGGTAATGAAAGATAAGAAATTGTACTGGAAACACTTACTAAGGCATTTGACACAGTCTCGCACAGCATTCTTCTCTCTAAATTGGAGAGATATGGATTTGATGGGTAGGCTGTTCAGTGGATGAGAAATTGGTTGGATGGTCCCATCCAGAGGGTAGTGGTCAATGGCTCAATGTCCAGATGGAGATCGGTGACAAGTGGTAGCCCTCAGGGGTTTGTACTAGAACCAGTACTGTTTAATATCTTAATCAGTGACATAGACAGTGGGATTGAGTGCACCCTCAGGAAGTCTGAAGACAACACCAAGCTGAGTGGTTTGGTTGACACACCCAAGGGACAGGATGTCATCCAGAGGGACCTGGACAAGCTGGAGAAGTGGGCCCATGTCAACCTCATGATGTTCAAAAATGCCAAGTGCAAGGTCCTGCGCCTGGGTTGGGGCAACCCCTGGTATCAACACAGGCTGAGGGATGAAGGGATTGAAAGCAGCCTTGCTGAGAAGGACTTGGGGGTACTGGTGGATGAAAAGCTGGACATAACCCAGCAATGGGCACTTGCAGCCCAGAAAGCCAACCACATCCTGGGCTGCATCAAAAGAAGCACGGCCAGCAAGTTGAGGGAGGAGATTCTGCCCCTCTACTCCTCTGTCATGAGACCCCACATAGAGTACTGCGTCCAGCTCTGGAGTCCTCAGCACAGGACAGACATGGGTCTGTTGGAGCGGATCCAGAGGAGGCCACAAAAATGGTCAGAGGGATGGGGTACATCTCCTATGAAGGAAGGCTGAGTGTGAAAGGGGTTGTTCAGCGTGGAGAAGAGAAGGCTCCAGGGAGACCTTGCTGTGTTGTTTCAATACTTAAAGGGGGCTTATAAGAGAGATGGGGACACTTTTTAGCAGGGCCTGTTGCAATAGGACAAGGGGTAATGGTTTTAAACTAAAAGGAGGCAGATTTAGGTTAGATATAAGGAAGGAATTTTTTACAATGAGGGTGGTGAAACACTGGCACAGGTTGCCCGGAGGGGTGGTAGGTGCCCCATCCCTGGACACATTAAAGGCCAGGTTGGACGGGGCTCTGAGCAACCTGATCTAGTGGAAGGTGTCCCTGCCCATGGCAGGGGGTTGGATTAGATGACCAGTAAAGGTCCCTTCCAACCCAAACTATTCTACAATTCACTATTTCTCCTGATAAAAGTAGAGGAGACACTGGAATTATCATGCAACAGATCTAAAATGAAGAAATGGGTTGCTTATATTATTTCTTCTCTTCTGTTTTTTATGTTTGACTACCCATGCTTATCCATAGTACTTTGTCCTATTCATATGCTTGTTTTCATCATGAGAAAATGGTTTAAATTTCACTTCTGAATTACGTCACATATAAAAAATGGGTGCGTATGATACGGTGCAGTTAGATTGAACACTTAAACTTGAATTTTACAATAATTTATGAGACAACAGTCTCCTATGGTGTTTAGCAAGTTTTTGATGTAATCATCTTTCAGAAGAGAGTTTTGATTGTGGGTAACTAGAAATGTATTGATGTCCGAGGTCTTAAATTCTATCACAAATTTATCAGAAAGCATGAGATGGGGAACCTGTTATGTACCATGGGAGAGTGCACAGGAATTTGAGTAAACTGAAAAGGAGTGAAAAGTAAATACTGCTGGGTAATACAGGTTTCATGCGCAGAGAATTTGCATCGTAAATTCAGATGATGTTGCAGTGAACTGTATCAGCTCCCCTGCAAAAACAGGGTTCTTACTTTTAATTGCTGTATATTAAAATGAGGCTTGTTATTATTTAGCTGGTTAGATGCTTGATATCGTTTTAAGTTAAAATTAAATTAAAATAACTCTTTTACTATGCCTAGGAAAAGCATAAAATCTGGCTTAATGTAGTTTAGTGAGAGACTGCTCAGGCCATTTTGTCATCATATATTTTTTATTCTTATTAATGTATGCTGAATCTCTTGTCTGTCTTGCCTCAAAAAATGAAGAGCTAGCATTGTACAGTCATTGATACTGCATAATGATGGGACAGAGTAACAGAGATGAAGTGAAAGCAGTTTAATATATGCAAACTAATTAGAATATACATGAAAAGTGTGAACCTGTTTGTAAGGAGAATGGGCTAGCCTGAAGAATTTTGCTGCTGAGTGGTCTGAGCAGCATGTCACCCTCTGTGGTGTTCTGTGTACCCAAAGGCATGGAACAAAGACAAGACTTAAATCACAGGTTGGACAATCCACCCACAGAAAATTGGGAGTTGATGTAGAAGCTTTAATAATATGAAAAAGGCAGATACTCAACTTGCTCATGTATTTACTTAGTCTGTGTAGTTTAAAGGTAAAGAAAATGATCTTCTGATGGTTGCATGGGTATATGTGCAGCTGCAATACAACCAGTATGGTGCCTTTGGGTCTGCAACACAGTCTCAAAATGCAATTTTCTTTTTCATAACAATGATAATTTTAAAGCCTAACGGTGTGTGTCAGTATTAGTTGTTTTATTGCTGTACATTTCAATTCTTGGAATGGAGAAGAATTCTCCAGATGGAAGTGGAGTGTGTATATCATTTTGGGGAAAGGCATTTAGAGAGAACAGTTCTGAAAAGACAGTGAATAGAAAAGAAATCAGAGAAGGTAGGATGAAGAAGGGAAAACTGTGACCAGGATGCACATGGACTTGAACGCAGAATCTGCGCTTCTAAATAAAATGGCTTGTGGTGAGCCTGAGAACTGGAACTTGTGATTAAAGTGGTTCCTGGTAGAGTTTTGGCAGTTAATAGTCTTCCAGACCGTGCCTGGGCTGGGAATGGCATGCACCAGCGAATATTCCCAGTGTGCATGGACCTCACATACTGTCCCAGCAGGCTTTTTCCCACTAAAACATTTTCGCAGCCCTTCAGTTTCGTATTGTGAAAGCATCACTATATGACTTTCCACACAGCACTGTCACTGATTAAAATTCTGTCTCAAACCACACATAATGGTTATGTCCACAAAGCCACAGGGCACTACATGTATCCAAGAAAGCTAGCATGGACATGGCACAGAATGACCTGTGGCCTGGTTCTATTTAGCAATACAGAAATAGCAAATGAGTGACATTCCCTGTTTGGATGTAGCTGATAAATGGATGGGGTTGCTGTGAAACTGCAGCCTCACATGAATGGGAGTGCCTGCCTTATTGAGTAGCACTAATGACAGAGGCTTCATCTGTATGGGTCTTCTGATAAATTCCTTTCCTCAGAGTCAACCACTAAGGACTGTTGAATGTGACATATAGAGAAAAAGTGACTAATATGAGTAACTAAAACTTATGTTATTGTGTAAAGGACATCTTTTGACTTTGTCTTTTGTGCAAAATTCTTGTGAGGTCATGCAAGGAGAGCAATGAATGTCAACTGGTGGAGTAAACTACTGTGTAAACAAGTGTCATGTTATGCATTGATAATTGAACCTCAGTCTGAGGACAGATAAAACTCTATGTGTGTGTGTATACATGTTGATACATGTGTATGTACAGGTAGTACCCACCCACCTGATTTATCCATTACTGGGATATAGTTGTTGCTTAAAAAAACCTTCTTAATAGCATACTAGGACACTGTTGTCTGAAAAAAATTAAGAAGGTGATAAGCAGAATTTATTCGAAGGAAGCAAAGCTTCAAAATTTCTTATAAAGTAAAAACCTATTCAATAAGAAAACACTGTATAGAGCTCTAGCCTGGTAAAGAAAAAGGACCTTAATAGGAAGATGCTATTCATGTAGTATATAGACTGTTAACTGAATGCAGAAGATGATGAGGAAAAGATGATAATATACTATTTCTAAGTCAACGATGTCAAGCACTGAAAAAAGTTACCTGTCAGTGTTAGAAGTTGTTTGTAATTGTGTGAACCAGTTGTTTCTGGGTTTTCTTCTTTATAGTTTTGAGCCAGGAGACAATGAAGAAAAACAATAGTTCTAGCTGAAAGTGACCTGGGCTCCTTGTGGGTTTGACTCATACTCTTCTTTAGCCAGAGATCATGTTAGACAGCTTGTAGACAAGCCTAATGATTATTCCTCAGTATTTACAGAGATGTTTTCCTGCATAGGATAAGTTCATATATGGTTCATCCCATATTCTGTCGTAGAGCTATGTTTGGGTACCTTGAATACAATGTTTTCTTCATTCTTCAAAAGTTAGGTTCTAATGCAGTGCTGTTTCCTGAAAGTCATGTAATAGTGTTTACAAAATAGGCAGTACTTTGGGATCCAAAGCATTTCCAAGAGAAACTTTCACTATGTTTTCAGTAAGTAGAACCATCTCTCTTTTACAGTGAGAAAAAAAAAATATATATAGGTTTAGAAAAAAAAAGCTGAGATCATAACATTAATGTATTAAGATGTGTTATAACAAATTAAGATAATTTTAAGCCTCCCAAAACTAGAGATATGTGACAAAGTAGTGGGACCAGGGTGCCCTGTGGTGGGCAGGTGAAGTGACCTGCTTGGAATCAAATAAAGTTGTCTTTTTCAAAGTTTAATTATAAGTCTAAGCTTGTTACCTGCTGATCTTGTGCTAACATTTCTGAATGCATCTTCCTCATGCTTTCAAATTAGACCATGAAGCTAAGATACGTATTTTTCTGAAAGAGCCTTTATCAAGTGCCTGGGAAAAAGACTGTCTTTTATAAGAAACGTTTAGTGCTATTGAACAAGTGATATGTGTGTGTAAAATATACTGGATGAGTAATTACAGAGAAAATGGGTGCTGGCAGATGTGAAAGAGCCACCTCTTTAAGCAAAGAATTTTGCTTTTATACAAATTACAGGATAAATGGATGCTGGCAGAAGTGGAAGAGTCAGCCCTTTAAGGAAAGAATTTTGCTGTTATATAAAAGCTTGCTCCTAACATGTCAATCGGTACATTATGTCCAGTTGTGGTGTTTCAGACATACCATTTTGTACGGTTCATGCTGTCTGTTCAGAGTGCTATTCCTTTCTTCCCTCTAGTCACATGAACTCTGTTCTTTTAAATCTTTCTTGATCATGAGAGACTGTTCTCTGCTGCAGGGACAATATACAATGGATAACACTCAAATATGAGAGCAATGCCCAGCTTTTTTGAAAAATATGAACCACTATCAACGAACTAAAATAATGACATCAAAAATAATATATATTAGTGTCCTAATTTTTATACTTGAAGATACAGTGAACTATTGTGTTGCTGATTAAGCATACCAATTAAACTCAGACACCAGAGTGAAAAGAGTAGGCGTATTTTACTGATGATAACCAATGTAACAGTGTAACACAGAAACATGCAGTAAGAAAAGACAGAATAATACACAAAGCAAACAAATAGAAAATAGAGGGTAATGCATCAAATCATCACTACATGAGAGAGAATAGTGATTAAGACAGATCCATCACCACTCGCACACGTTACCATCACCCAGCCCCGCAGTGGCTGGGCAGCCCCGGTTACAGCGAGGGTTTGCAGAGCCTGTCCCGGCAAGGGGGAAATCGTACACGGTGCGTCCCCCATAGGTGAGGCTGCCAAAGTCGCTGTGAGCGGGTCCAGCCTTATATACCAGAGATTGACAAGCCAGAATAGCTGGCACCTTTGTTTTGAGCAGAAAATTTCTGGTTTCATTCTCCTGTTGGATTCCACCCAAAGACTGGCCAGGGCTCAGTTGGGGGGAGACCGAGGGAGTTTCTAACAAGGCCAAATATGTGGGTTCTCAGCCTTGAACAAAGCTAAACAAGGGGAGTTGGATACATTCTCTCAGCATTTCATCCTCCCTACTGATTATATTCTGTCTAAACTGCATCTTTCACTAGTGAGTTTACATACTTTGCTAATGATTACAGACTAAGTTAGCAGCTTCGGCTTGGGGCCTGTTGTTCAGGCTTCAGTACTTCAACACTTTTTACATCAACATAGGTGTTTTTTTATAACCGAGCACAGTGCCTACTAGCACAATGGTTTTCAGTTATGAAATATACAGGATTCATCTATAGGTCAACTCTGGCTTGGGCCGGTTGTCCAAGCCTTAGCACTTCAACTATCTGTCCTTATGCGCCCTTGATGTGCCAGTCATAACTTTGTAAACTTCTAGCATATGCCTCTAAGTCACCTCTTTTCTGTTCTAAAGAATCCCAGCCAACTGGGTAGTCCTGAAGCTTTTTAATCCTTTTGGTCTTCCTTGTCTTTCTCTGAACCTTTTCAAGTTCTCCTGTGTCCTTTTTGAGCACAGTGGACCCAAAGCACACACAGTGCTCTGCAGTATAAGCAGATTATGGATATATCCAGTGGCATAATCATGTTTTGTGTTTTGCTCTTGGCTCCTTTCATCTTAATTCTTAAAATTTGATTTGGTTTTCTGCTTACTATTGAAAAGAAAAAAAAAATTCAAATGTTAGAAGTTACTGAGAAGGTCAATTAATACACTGCTGAGATTGCTTTTCTCAACCAAGTCACTGAAGCCCTAGGACATTTTTTACTATAGGAGTATAAAATAATTTCAGGTACAAAGAAATAATTCTTAATAGCCCTTTTCTTTGATCACTATAATTACAAATATAAACACCATAATCATTAGGATTATAAAACATATATGTACTACAGAGAGAGAGTTATAATGTGATCGTCATTATGTAATATATAATTGCCATTGTGCTGTCGTAAGTTTTTTACGGTAAAAAAAAATTACTACTTGTAATTTGTATTCCTTTTTGTACAGATCTATTGTTCTGGATTGCCTCTTCTACTAATACTTTTTGTGTATGTGTGATAAAACATGCAATAATGATTTCAAACCAGAGCAAGACAAAATGTCAAACAGGGCAAAAGTGTCATAATGACAGTGTTCTTCCACTCCAGCTTCTTTTCTGTAATATGAGGTGGTGAAAAATGGTAGATTTTAACACTGCTTTCAGCATAACGTCAGAAATCACACATTTGTCAAATTGAGTTCTAATTTTGTTGAAGAATTTAATATCATTCTGGCAGACTTAAGTCCAGAATTGCTTTTTGATAAGTTCTGTGGATAGAAGAGGTAACATTATACTTAATCATGTTATTTTGTAATAAATGCTTGCTTTTTAAAATTTTGACTTCTTTTTCCAAAAGCCAACACCATCATATGTAGTTGCTATGCTATTTTCGCACCAAATTTTGCATACGTGGAGAATGTTAAGTTAAAATAGATTTTCTAGGATCCCTGCCTTTGCAATTTGGCATTCAGTATTCTGTTAAAAGCTAAGTTTTGAGGTCTTGGAAACTGCACTAAAATGTATATGATAATAGGATAATTAAAGTATTTTCATGTTGTTCAAACTGTTCACAACTGATAACTTTTATGTACTCAGTTGAAAAGCACAGTGTTGTTAATGTATGAGAAAAGGATGTAAAAATAATTCCTTTGATTTTTGCCTGAGGTTAATTGATAGGCAAAATTTGTTTAAATGCCTGTGCTGTTTTGAAATGGGTATAAGAAAACTTACAGTAATGATGAATTGATTCTCAAGACAGAGTGTGGCAAAAAAGACCCAACATTTGCAAAATAGTGTCCATAGCTCCTCCATATAACTGCCTCTTATTTTTGTGTAATGAAAAAACAGAGGCAGCTGGATTCCCAGCCTGCTAATACTGTTTTATGCTATTTTCAAATACTAGACCTGTTTTGAATTTTAAAAAAAGTCAGAAAAAATCTTCATGTACAAGCAATTGCACTGTCAGCTACAAAACTTTCCTAGGTAATGAGGTAGGTACTGTAAAACTGGTGCATGCAATGTGAAATCTAAAATAAATATGGAATCCTTTATACTCGTCTTCTGGTTCTTCCATTTTCAGCAAACAGTTACGTAAAATTGACCATGTCTGTGTCATCTGCTCTTGTCATATCTCTAGGGAAAGGGAAGAAGATATTTCAGCAGGGCTGGAGGAGGCATGCTGAGCTGAGTACTGCTTAACCTTCATTTTTACTATTATTAGCACCAACAGCTGGGTCTCCACCTGCTAGAATTTACTCTGCAAAGAGTTTTGTGTAAGCTATTTTTACAACCTTTCTGAACTCACATGTAAAGATATTTGCTTTTGGACTCGATTCTGGTGGCTGCTATTCTACTGTGCATTTACATGCCTTACCAAATGGCAGTTAGCGTTAGGATTGTTTACAAGCAGCCCTACAGATTGTGGATGCAGAGGGAGGGAGTCAGCATTTGTATTGTCAATTAGTATCCTGTTTCTTATGCTGGAACTTGTTCCCTAGCCTTCCAGATGCAAATGAAAGCAAATTTAGCTGCTTGCCCACCCTTCCTTGGATGAAAACAAGGATTTGTTTCTTAGTTGCTTGATACTAACACTTTTAATAGAGTCTTTGAGTAATTTTCAGAGGACTAGTATTCAAAAGAGTCTGTTGTTATCTTGTTTGTCTACTTGGGTACCTAAAACCTACTGTGAGCTCATGACTGCAGCATTTCAGCATCTTTGGATTATTGGCCTATTCATTTTTATTCCACAGGTAACTTCCCATTAAACAAAATAAGGTGGGGCTGGGATAGCTGGGTCATGAGAAATTAATATGGAGACTGCAGTGCAGTCTAACACAGTATATAGTATCAACTAGAATAGTTCTGTATTGACACTCAGTTCAGCAGGACCTGTCTGTACAACCCATAGTAGAGGAATAGACCTGAAGATTGTGGTTACATGGTCTATACTTAACCTGATAGATTGTATGAGATCTAAGTTGACTTTGTTTGGAGTCACACTGAGAGTCTCTGTAGCTCCGGCATAGCTAACACCCAGAGCAGGTAACATTTGAATGGATATTTGAGAGTTGTTAAACTTTTGACATTGTGTTTTGTAGATTTGAGTAATTTTCAGTGTAAAAATTTGTAGGATTTGTCCTGTTTTCTGGTGGAGCCATATGACTGGTAACTGGGAGAGCTTAGCAAACCAGAGGAGTAAGATGCTAGCTGTATAACTAACCAAATACATTAGAGAGGATAACCTTTTCTTACATTTCTGTAATACCTATAGAAAGTATGAGGCTGAATTTTCACTGGAACATACAATATTTTAATGAAGGGATATAATCAGAAATTCTGGTTAACATCCAAGATAATTCATGAAACAGTTGAAAAGAATGTTGGGTTTGACCCAAAGCCTGTTGATCTCACTGGGTTTTGATGTCTATTCTTATTGCAGATCAATTAAGAAACTGTAGAGGAAGATGACAGGAGACAGGAAAGCTGTATGCTCTATTTTTCCTTATCTATAGCTTACAATAATTTAGAAGTTACAGGGAATTTCTAGCACCATTTACCTAAATAAGGAAAAAGTCTACTTTTTATTGGAAAACTTACTTCAAAGGCTCTTTCTACTTGGCCGTATTGTTAGTCTTTTCAAGCAGAATTACAGAAATGGAAAGATTAACTCTTCCACACCCTCCAGACTCCACACATCTACCAGCATTTAAGCTACACAGGTAAATATTTAATAAGATGCTAGAACAGATGATGATCCAGTACAGAGAGGTATCCCAGGAAAGCTGCACTCAGATCTAAGCTTTTTCACAGTTCTTGTATGACTTTGTTTGAAATATTTGAACTCAGACTCTTAAAAGTATATAGATAACATTACTTGCCATGGATTTCAGTTGTAATTAGGGATTCAGATGCTCACAGAAGCTATGCTAATATCACTTCAGATTGTAATTTCCCATCAGTAAAATGAAGGAAGAACATAACCTTAATTCCAGGTAGTTCTCTGAGTGTGATATTATTAACCACTGAAGTGTTCAGGAATTATGACACATAACCCATGATTTGAGGAAGGAGAAACAGAAGATTCTGTTGCTTCTCAAAATTAAGAAGGCACAGTTTTTATTTGAGATTGAAAACTACGCTGTTGTGAGCATTCTCAATTAATGCATCTAGTATGGAGCGCTAAGTTCTTTAGTATCAATCAAGTGACCAGATGATAGAATTCTTATGAAAAATGTATATAAAACCAAAACTAACTAAGGAGATTAAAACTCTAATGATTCCTAGTAATTAAAGAGGTCCAATAGTTGTGTTGTAGTACAACAGTTATGTGTGTAGTTGTGCTGTGACATATTTGTTTTGCTTACAGAGATATGTATTTCTCTCTGATTCATTGAGTATGAAAAAAAGCCATCTATTAGTACACATGGACATGACTCCTTCCCAAGAGGGTATAGGGGTTGGGAACATATCTGTGACTCATTGGGAAATAGGTACAAAACATGGCAATGACAGAGGAAATTGTATAAGTATCTTTAATAGTTTGCAGAGGAATAACACCATCACTGTCTTTGAAGATAGGTGGGTAATAGGTTAACGCAGGCGTATCAAATCACACACACTGAGCACAAAATTTGTTCAATTAATTTCAGTTCACATTCACAACAGAATGTAATGTGTCTGTTCCCCAGGTAAAAGATGGTGCCACATCTTGTCTCCTGACCCAATGTACTGTACAGTGGCCTGCATCGCATGGCTTGGCATATGAGGTCTTGCACAATGAGAGAGAAGAAAGTTGAGAGTTCTTAAGAGCTGTTTTTCTAAGCACTCAAGTGGATGTTACTCAGCCTGGAGGTTTGGAGGGTTTTTTGCCAGTATGGCAATTACTAGAGATGAAGGAACACTCTTAAGGAAGTGTTTTGAACAGTTAGAGCTGTTAATAGCTACAGAAGTATCAGTCAGGCTGTAGCTTTTAAGTTTTTTAAAAATGGTCTTTGAACATTCATTTAAGATTTTTACACAGGTACAGCATGACTGAACAAGTAGTGGGTGCTTTTGTACAGTGCATGAATAAAAATGAAATGTGGGTGAGATATAAAAGCAGCAACAGTTTCGGTTACCGAGCGATGGAGAAGCAGTTGAGACATTCTGAAATGTTCCCATTGTGTACTGAGAAAATGAAGGCTTTTTCTGGCATAGGTTGTACCAGTTGTAAAACAATGTGTCTGATTAATAATGCATTCTCTTGAAAAGGAATTGGAGGTTTGCTTCAGTATGATTCATCATTGTCTGTTGCAGTAATTAAATCTGTTGCTTGCCTTAAGGTCAGCATGACCCTGTTTATTTTAATTTTTCAGTCTTGATGGTCTGTGCAGTTGATGTTTAAGGAGGAATTAGCAAGAGATAGCAATTTATTGGTTTCTCTAGTTTTTGGCAAGTGTGTATTTTTTTTTTTTTCTTCTCGTTCATTATTGAAGCACTTGGTTGCTTTATAAAACTTAATTGACCTTTTATTTTACTCTTTAATACTATTTTTTTTTCTCAGAGATTTTAAAAACGAATACTATCATGGTGGAGATCCTTGTCAATTCAGTGATATGAAAAACAAAATTACTTTAATGAATTTAAATACAAAGTATTATTTTAAAAAGTTGTTTTGTGCCTTTAACACAGTTTTACATGACAGAGAATCCTATTCCAACTATTCTGTTACTTCATAAACAGCAGTTCGCTACACTCCTTCAGTTTCCTTCACATTTGTTAGTATTTCACAGTAGATGTCTGCACGTTATTTTGGAAATGTCCTTTTTAAAACTCCTGTTTCTTTAATACCTACAAAAACTGAAGAGTAGTCCCCTGACATGTTTTTTCTGGCAGCATGATTGGAATAGCTTGCAATCTTGAGTATAACTGTTCTTTGCACCTTAGAGAAGTGATATTATCCCTCATTTACAGTCAAATAGTAGAAGGACATTGAGATTACAGAAAAAAACAAAACATGAAAGAAAAAGAAAAAAAAAAATCAAGCAAAGGACAGAGAAGAATTTACACAGAATGTCCCAGACTGAATGTACACAATGTACATTGTGTTTGTGGGACCTGTGCAGCTGCCTCAGGTACCCTGAAGCATATAAAATATCACTAAATTTCTATGTGTAAACAACTGAATTGGGCCCCAAGACTCCTAATTGTAGAGGTCTGCATGTGGACATCTACAGCTGCGGCTCCTGGTAGTCGGTGAGGATATAGCCAATGTGGTCAGTGGAGCCAGGTGAGCCATTCAGCTCATGTTGAGCTAAATAAACGCTAGCGGCTGGTCAGCTGAATCTCTCTCTCAGCTCCATTGATTTTATTGATTATAATGGAAATTTCTGCCTAGTGAACCAGTATATATCTGCAGTCTGATTTAGGTGCCTCATTTCATGTGAGATTCCTGGGTTTACCTGAGATACCCATAAAGGACTGGCAGATATGACAGAGGACTTGCCTCAGACCTCTGCTTCTTTGGAGCAGCAGCTAGAATCCAGACAGGATACCCCTCTCAAAGTTAAAAGATGCCTGTGGTTAGGCAGCTGTATCACAGACTATATTTCTAGATGATCTTAAAGGTTTCTTTTTGTACATGTCCAAAGTACAAGATTGAGCATATTTCTCATGGAGGGTACCATCTGGGCTCCATGTAAAGCTCCAGAAAAGCTAAACATGGTAGGTATTTTTAGCCTATATATATATATATATATATCACTTTTTATGTAAGATTTTATACACGTCAATATTTCTGCATAAACATAAAAGGCATGTGTGACTGAAACGATTTTTAAAACATTTTGAGAGGAAAAGTAGTTGTCTTGCAATTAAACTAGTCATTCTGCTCAACAGGACCCAGTTTTCGTTCTTTCATACACAACCTGCATGCAAAATGCTTCAAATACTAAGTTGTTAGGTGTTCTGGAGGGACAGTCTCCATTTTTCCCTGCTAAAGCTGCTGGAGAAATCAACCATTTGATCACAAATAACGTTTGCTCACCTTCTTGGGAAAAAAAAACCCCAATCATATCTTAGTTTTCCTTTCTAGTTGCACAGGGGACCAACTCTTTCCATGTTCTTCCTTATAAAAGAATGTCCTGGCAAAATATTTTCATGATGCTGTTTATGATTTTTGTCCTTGTGTCTTAGTCTGTGCTTTGAACTTCTGAAAATCTTGTTAATCTGAGGTTATAACCTCAGGTTATGTCTCGCTTCTATTCCAGTGTTCTCAAACATTGGGTAACATGCCCTGTAGATTCCTGTAAAAAAAGAAGATTCTTTTCTGTAAGTGCCTAGGGTACAAGGCATATATTTTACATACCTTTTGTTGAAATAAATACTTGGTCAGCTTTTCCCTAGCAACTGTTCTGTCAATTCAGCAGTTATATTACTGACTCATTTCACACGGATTCAGGAGCTCATTTCAGCAGGCAGACCAACTCCTTTCTGATGTGTGTTACATCAGCAGCTGCATGCTGACCAACTCCCACTGGTTCTGAATACAGGATCTCTTATATGTAACCTCCATGCTCATCACCCGTTCCTGACATTCCTGCTCTGGATGCTAATCAAACACAATAAGGCCCTCTGTGCTTGCTTGCCCTTTCTCCTCCTCTGGAACTTGGCTGCATGTCTGTATCCAAAGCAGGCAGGCCACTTTTACTTTCTGCATTCCATTAATGCACATTGGGTTCACATCTTCTTCTTTAACACCTACCTTATACTAATATTCTCTAAGAGTCATGTGGGATTTCCAAACCTAAAGCGAAGTCAGAGATAGGCACTGCAGCATCCTAGACTTCATTCTAGAGAGCGCCCTATGTGGAAATATTGTTCATGAATGCACTACAGTTATGGGGCAAGTATGTTTGGCTGGCATCCGTCAAGTTATACCTCTTTGAAATGTGAATTTTCTGGCTTGTGTTATTGTTGACCTGGTAAATTATTAAAAGTGACTCTCCCAAAAATCATGTGCTTTCACTCACATTCATGTATTTCTTGCAGTGTTTATTTTCCTTTTGGATTTCTCTAAACTTTGGCTGTCAATAGTCTTTTAAGTATCATCTTGTCAGGTTAATATGTTTAAGGTACACAGTTGTACAGTGCTGACTGATAGGAAAGCAGACAGTGATTTCTGCATCCTCTAGCTGAATGATTTTGTACCCTACTTGAAAATGACATGACTGAGGTCTCTTATATTTGGTGTTAAGTACAGAACATTTATAAAACTTCTAGTTCACTTCCATAGTAACAGAAAAACATACCAGTCACTCTCCTAGAATATTACTTACTACTTTCTGTACAGTTTCTTTTCCACATTCTTTCATACAGTGCTTGAATCTAAAATTTAGGTATAGAATAGAATATTTCAATTGGAAGTGACCTACAGTGATCATCTAGTCCAACTGTCTGACAGGGCTGACCAAAAGTTAAAGCATGTTGTTAGGGGCATTGTCCAAATGCCTCTTAAACTCAGTATATATAGAGTAAGTATTTTTAAAAATTACCAAATAGACAATGAAAAATTTCCGTTAATATGAAATTTTTTTTGAGTGAAAACACTAAATCACCTAAGTCTCCAAGGGATTCCTTAGCAGGATTTAAAATACAATTTCCCCCCCACCCCTGTGTTACAGAAGAAGGATCAGAAGGTTAGTTTTAAGATTTTAAAATGTTATTTAAAACATTTGCATACTCTGGAGAAAAAGATCCTACTCTCATCACCATCCCTAGCCACATGTGTTTCTGGTCCTTTTGTTCTGAATATATTAATGGCCATATACTGTATGCATAGCTAAATGAGGGATCTGATCTAGCTGAACATAACCCTACAAAATTTACTTGTTTTCAACCATATCAGCTCAGATCCATGCCACTGAACAACAGGGGGGAATATATAATCAAGAGTGAAAGACATTCCTTTTCAGCTGTAACTTGAGTTTAGAGCAGCTTGAGCCAGTCATGAAACCGTACCCTGAGAGTGAAGGGTGAAAATGAAGTTTCACAAGCTGTACTGAAAAATAATCTCTTTCATTGTTCAGTGTATCCTGCATGCAAAGGTTATACAGAACCTAAATTCAGAGAGAGAGCCTAGATAAATGCTTGATTTTACTAATTTAAGTGATACTTAACTGAGTTTAAAATTAAGCATGTATCTGAATGTTTCATGACTTGGAGCCATAGAGAAAAGAAAATTTAATTTTCAAAATAATTGCTTTAATCTTCTGAAGTGATGTACTGCAGTTTGTGACCTAAGGGAATGTTTGATAAACATACGTTTACCAGAAACAAACACTGTCTGTACATGTACTCTAGATGTATCTTGAAAAGTTGCAGTGTTTAAACATAATACTATTGCTCTTTCTTTGTATATGCAGCAGTATATTGAACATAATCTCTCAAATACTGTTTTGAAAAAAAATTTCAGAGAAAGAGCGGTCAGACAGTGGAATAAGCTGCCCAGGGAGGTGGTGGAGTCCCCATGCCTGGATGTGTTTAAGGGTCGTTTAGATGAGATGTTGGGGGATATGGTGTAGGGGAGAACTTTGTAGAGTAGGTCTGATAGTTGGACTCAGTGATCCCAAGGGTCTTTTCCAACCTGAATGATTCTGTGATTTCCTATCCTTTTATTCAGAAGATACAGACATAGTACCAACACAAAGATAATACTGCAGCAAAATTTCTGTTCTCTTGTTAATCTTTTCGTCTGTTATCAAAATGAAGCACCGATAGTATACACTTTATGCATTCTTTAGTGATTTTGTTATCCACACAATCCAAAAGGACATCCCCATTTCTTTAAAAAACCCTACCTTCAATCCTTCCAAAAACCTGCAACAAATTTTTTGATGGTAATAAAGCTTCAGACTGACAGATGGATGTGTGCCTGGCCAGGAGCACTGTGACCCAGCACAGCACTTCTGTATTAGTAAGACATAAAGTCAGACCATTTATCATTTAGTAAAGCCAGCACACAAATTAGAGAACAGCTTGCCAGGGTATATTGTGGTCTCATTACTTTGTTTTTGCCATAGTTGCAGAATAGATAGCTTTGAAACCTTCCTGTGCTTTACTGTGACAGGAGAGCGTTCATGTCATGGCGACCCGACTGAGTTGTTCAGTTGAGTACAGTGCTGACTCAGGAGCCTTAAGTGTCCTAACTAATTCGCCAAGCAGCAGACTCTTCTAAATCAAAAGAAGGAAAACTCCATAAAGATATAATCACTTGCAGTTACCACAGGTGTAAGTTGTTCAGCAGTGCAATTGGAATATGAAACTTTGGGAGT
Organism: Athene noctua; assembly: GCF_965140245.1. Taxonomy (NCBI): domain Eukaryota; kingdom Metazoa; phylum Chordata; class Aves; order Strigiformes; family Strigidae; genus Athene; species Athene noctua. The sequence continues at coordinate 17,125,517 of NC_134037.1, read as the reverse complement.
AATTTACTGGATGTCACTGAGGAGCATGTGGCTTCATTATGGTACAGTATATTTTTTATTACATAGCTAGTATGTCCTGAAAAATGTGCTGAAAAATACTGTTACTGCTTAATGAAAACATTAACATATCATAACATACTCACACTGCCTTATATTGGTTACTGTTCAAATATTGTAGTTGAGAGACATTTTACAGCCCATATTCATGTTTTAATTATATGCATTTGTCTGCATTTTGCATACCTCCTGCTTGTCAGTAATTGTCTCTCTTTAAAGTGGGTGATTTCCTCTCAGGAAAACGTTGAAAGATTGAAATGAAGATGACTTGAATTTTAAACCCTTAAAATAGACAGCTCAGATCTCATACTGCTAGCTCAGTTTCTTAAACAGATGAAATTTGAGATTTGCAGTAGTTCTTTAACTAAAGATGATTGTTTAACGCTTTTGGATTGCATATTTATGTTTGTGAATGTTCTTGATTTAATGTGTTTTCAACATATGCTACATGTGCAACTGATCTCCTTCCCCCAAGGCAGGGAAGGAGACCGGCCTGGCTAAACAGGGACCTTTGGCTGGATCTCATGAACAAAAGGAGAATCTATTGCCTTTGGAAGAGGGGCCAGGTCTCTCATGAAGACGATAAGGTTGTAGTGCAGTTATGCAGGGAGAACATTAGGAGAGCCAAAGCGCAGCCAGACCTCAACCTGGCTACAGCTGTTAAGGATAACAAAAATGTTTCTATAAATTTGTTAACAGCAAAAGGCAGATTTGGGAAAATCTCCCTCCTTTACTGGATGCAGAGGGAAACATGGTAACTAAGGAAAAGGCTGAGGTGCTCAGCACCTACTTTGCCTCAGTGTTTAGCAGTGGAACTGGCTGTTCCCTGGACACTCAGCTCATGAGCTGGGAGATGGGGAGGGGAAGCAGACTGAGGTCAGCACAGTTGAAGAGGAGGTGGTCAGAGACTGCTGCACCACTTGGATGCACACGAGTCTGTGGGACCAGATGGGTTACACCCAAGGGTGCTGAAAGAGTTGGCAGATGTGCTCGCCAAGCCACTGTCCATGATTTACCTGAAATCATGGCTAACTGGGGAGGGCCCATTGGACTGGAGGGTGGCAAATGTGACACCCATCTACAAGAGATGGAGAAAGGAGGATCCGGGAAACTATAGACCTGTCAGTGTGACCTCGGTGCCAGGGAAGGTCATGGAGCAGTTCATCTCGGGTGCCATTAAAAGTCATATAATGGACAACCAGGGGATCAGGCCCAGTCAGCATGGGTTCATGAAAGGCAGGTCCTGCCTGACAAACCTGATCCCCTTCTACAACAGGGTGACCTGCTTATTGGATGAGGGAAAGGCTGTGGATGTTGTTTACCTTGACTTTAGTAAGGCCTTTGACACCATTTCCCACAGCATTCTCCTGGCAAAACTGGCTGCTCGTGGCTTGGATGGGCACACGCTTCGCTGGATAAAAAACTGGCTGGATGGCCGGGCCCAAAGAGTTGTGGTGAGTGGAGTTAAATCCAGTTGGTGGTCGGTCACAAGTTGTGACCCCAGGACTTGGTTTTGGGGCCACTCCTGTTTAACATCTTTATTGATGATCTAGACGAGGGGATCAAGTGCACCCTCAGTCAGTTTGCAGATGACACCCAGTTGGGTGGGAGTGTTGATCTGCTCGAGGGCAGGGAGGCTCTGCAGAGAGACCTGGACAGGCTGGAGCCATGGGCTGAGGCCAACTGGAGGAGTTTCAATGAGGCCAAATGCCGGGGGCTGCCCTTGGGCCACAACAACCCCCAGCAGCGCTACAGGCTTGGGGAGGAGTGGCTGGAGAGCTGCCAGTCAGAGAGGGACCTGGGGGGGGTGACTGACAGCCGGCTGAACAGGAGCCAGCAGTGTGCCCAGGTGGCCAAGAAGGCCAATGGCATCCTGGCTTGTGTCAGCACTAGCGTGGCCAGCAGGGACAGGGAAGGGATCTGACCCCTGTACTCGGCACTTGTGAGGCCGCCCCTCGATTCCTGTGTTCAGTTTTGGGCCCCTCACTCCAAAAAGGACATTGAATGGCTCGAGCGTGTCCAGAGAAGGGCAACGGAGCTGGTGCAGGGTCTGGAGCACAGGTCGTACGGGGAGGGGCTGAAGGAACTGGGGGGGTTTAGTCTGGAGAAGAGGAGGCGGAGGGGAGACCTCATCGCCCTCTACAGCTCCCTGAAAGGAGGGTGCAGAGAGTTGGGGATGAGTCTCTTTAACCGAGGGTAGGCTTGGGGCAAGGAAAAACAAAAGTCTGGTTTTGAGGGTGTCTCAAAAGCTAACCTGTACAATCAGTGTAGGATTACTCTTTGTATATTCATATTGGATTCTGAAAAGATTCTCAGAAACAGTCTTTAGCACCAGTAACTGAAGAAAGAGTAATACACCCCATGTGCTGATTTCTTAGAATTTTGTTTGGAAAATGTGCATTTCAAGATAAACTCTCTTCTTCTGGCTTGCCAGTCTGCTTTGTACCACTCTATTCTAAGATCTTGAGTGCTGCTGTACTCAAAGGTACAGAAACAATTCATGGAATCATGGAATACCAGGTTGGAAAGGACCTCAAGGATCATCTAGTGAAACATTTTTGGCAAAAGCATGGTCTAGACAAGATGGCCCAGCACCTTGTCCAGCTGAATCTTAAAAGTGTCCAATGTTGGGGAATCCACCACTTCCCTGGGGAGATTATTCCAATGGTTGATTGTCCTCATTGTGAAAAATTTGTGCCCAGTCAGGAACTCCCGAGGAGTAACTTGTACCCATTACCCCTCATCTTTTCCATGTGACTCCTTGTAAAAAGGGAGTCTCCATTTTCTCTGTAGCCACCCTTTAAATACTGAACAGTATTTAACAGTTCCTGAAAAGAGAGTTGTATCTCTTTCCTGGGTAACAGTGAGAAAGTCTTTGCGCTCACGGAGTTGGGAAAGGGAAAGACCTAGACCTGTACAATTTAGGGAAAATTTTTTTACTAATTTTCCAGTTGCCACTTTGATCATTGCTTCCTACTGTTGATTTGTGGTGCCTCCTTCCCTCCCTTTCTCCTCCCTCTACTTGGCTTCTTCCTGCTGCTTAACAAGCTCAATTGGTTTTATGTATGTAATTCTTTTTTAAGAGAGTTTGAAGGTGGTCTCTCAAAGAATTGCTTTCATCCAAAGCCAGGAACTGATCAAAGCAACACACAAAAGCCGAATGGGAGCCAAGGCAGAGCTGCCTGACCAGCCATAGGGTCAGGGTTCTGTGCTAGAGACATAGTAAAGCATATCAGCTGAACTATGCTGGAAGCTGCTGATAAGGGATTTTCTCTCCAGTAACACCTGCAAAGTCTATGAGATCCTGCAGGAAAATCGAAAAATCTGCATCAGAATAAGTTATTTCCTGCAGAAAGGAAGGTGAAAGCATTTACGGGATGAAGTACCATTGCCTATATGTATTTATTGCTATATCATATATTAGGCTCCATCTGCACTATTATTACAACACTGGACTATCACCCAGCTCTACATTTACTTTTATTAATTGGCTCCTTAGCCCATATGCCAGGATATTAAGAATTGACATATATGATTGTCTACAAAAAGAAGATTCATGCTAAATCAAAAAAGCAAGTAAATGAAAATCAGTGTTATCATATCTGAAAATAGATTTGTAGTGAAAATTGTAATTAAGAAACAAGTTAATAATAGCTGTTCAGTCACCCGTAAAAAGTCTAATTAAGATTTCTTCCAAATTCTTTTTGCAGATAGATTTTTATCTGGCATCAGTCCCAATAGTGACTATGATTTTTTAAGAATTTGAGTAGTAATCCAGTGTATGACTTTTCACAAAGGACTTTCTACTATGACCAATTTGAACTTTGGCATTTTTTCATCTATATTAAGATAAGCTAAAATAAAGTGCCATTTTTAATCAAATAACTACTTTAAATGTCTCAGAAAAATTCAACTCTGATTTGAGAGTAGGCAGAAAAGTTTCTCGGGTGAAGGAAGTTTAAGTTTTCTCTAGCTGTAAAGGAAGACTAAAGTACGTCTTAAAACCAAAACAGCCTTTCATCCTTAAGTAATTAAAGGAATCTGGTTGCAATTGGAGTTTTCTGTTTCCCCAGAAAACTACAATGTAGGCTGTCACAGCTTAGATTCCTTGTCACTAAATTGCCAACATGCCTTAGTCTGGATCTCCAAGCATAGCTGTATATTTTAATGGGTTTATGACAAGTTAGATTGCTTTGTATTTAGCAAGCTTTTTTTTTTTTTTTTTTTTAATCCAAAGTAAAGTTGAATTTATATGAGAAGTTTAAAAATATTTTCTGTAGACATATCAGTAAATTATTTTTCCTTTTTCTGTAAAAAATATTAATTTGATTTTTTTTTGCTACCGTTCCCTGTATGAATTGTAGCATTTTCATTGAAAACTGAACACTCTGTCCTCAAAAGTAATGCTTGTTGGTTTGCAGTTGAAAAATTTCAGCAAAAATAAGAAAATACTTGTTTTAGCTGAAGTTCTTTTTCCAGTGGCCAAAATGGATGTGAAATAATTTCATGTTAAAAATGATCCATTAAACAGTTTGATTTATTATCTGCCTGAAGGAAAAAAGGAAAGCAACAGCTTTTTAATAGTGTATTTCTTGAGGTTGTTTTACATTGATTTGTCCAAGTCTGTTTTCATCTCTTTTCATATGAACCTGTGTGATTTTTTCCAAGGGCACACAGGGCAGTTAACAAATGGGCTTGATTTTTCAGTATATGGGGAAAATTGCATGTATCTGATTTCATTGCAAAGGTGTCTGTATTAATCTCTGCAGCAATCTGCTGAGAATAAAGCCATCTCCCTGTTATGAAGGGTCTCCTCTTCTGAAGTGAGAGAACTGATTTCAGTGATTAATAGAAGCAATTTGGTTTGGAAACTAAAGTTGCCAAAGAGCTCAGTGATGTCTTCCCACTTCCCACTTTCCCCGGTGCACTTGAAAGCTTGGCACCCTTCGATCTTTGCTCTTGTTCCAACATCCTGTTGCTTGGAAACATGAGTCAGTGGAGGAAATCATCTCACTGTTAATGCAGGAGAAATCCTGTGTCTGTTGTCAGCCTGATTTCCAAAATCAAAAGATATCAGATAAAAATTGAAAGCAAACACAAAAGAAAAAGAAGTGGTAAAGAGATCTGAGTAGTCTTCTTGCAGTATATTGTCTTTATGGAAATAGAATTCTTGGCAGTATAAAGATGGTAGGATTATGTTCTCTGTGACCTGTCATCAACCTTAATCAGAGTCTCTGTGTTTAATCATGAACTACTTTCCAAAGTGGCATTGCTAGGAAACCATTAAGTTTAATCTGGTCTGGCCTGTAGATAACATTTCTAACACAATTCCACAAGAGATATATGAGTTCTAAGATCTGTTAACAGAAAAGAAGCTGGAATTTCTGGCAAAGGTAACTGTAGTTTAAGTTACAGGTTTTATGTTGCCTTTAAAATGTAATGGCCAAATGAGGTCTACTAAGCTGCCATAACTTTATTCATAAATGAAACACAGAATGACTAGAGACTTTTTAATGATCTGACAGCTTTATTGTTGTGGAATAAATTGCTCCACTAAAGAAGTGGATTGCAATCAGCAGATCCATAAGTGACTACTGATTTTGATCTTATTAGTACTATAGAGTTGAGTTCAGCAGAAGATCATAATTTCATTTCTCAGCAACTTTTGAAGCTTCAAAATGTATCTTTCTGGGTAAGACACACAGCAGAAAATTGAACACTTTTTGAAGATTTTGATGAAAATCATAGGAATAGTAAAACATTGGTCTGGAAGTGATCTCAAACGAGAAAATGTATTTAAATGTTTCCCACACTCCAGTATTATAACATAACCATCAGTTTTCTGAGACCTTTTTTCCTTTCTCTTACTGCCAAGTCATTCTGGCAGAATATTGTGAGGAAACAGATTTGACTTCCAGAAACTAGTATTTTTTTTCAGAAAATGGCAAGAGTCCACCTATTTACTATGCCTGTAGGTGGCTTTATACCGACAAATAAAAAACTTTGTAAATTACTGCTACGAGTGGTAGAAGTACTGGGCCATCTTGTCTAGACTGTGCTTTTGCCAAGAAAGGTTGGACCAGATGATGCTTGAGGTCTGTTCCAGCCTGGTATTCTATGATTCTATGATACAAGTGGTAATTTTATGGTACATGAACAACAGGATTGCTTTCTGAAAGAGTAACTTTGACTTTGCCCATATGAGCTACAGCTGTATTAGTAAATTAACTAATACAGTTGTTTTCTGTTGTAATGTCTTGGCATGACTCTGATGCTAGCACTCGCTCTCTGCAGCAATTCCCAGGCACACTTCAGAAGTTGTGGTGGGCCAGTGGCCATTCCCAAAAGGCATTTTGAATGGAGTAACCTTGTTTTGAGGCTAGTAGTAAAGACATAAGCTGTAATACTATGCTGAGTCTGGTAGGGAGTGAATATCAATAAAAGTCTCTTTTAGGTCTCTGAGTCAAGAATTTTATATAACCTGTGGGAATAGATTTACCACACAGTATCACTTTTACATAAGAAAAATGTTAATATAGATTAAAAGTAATTTATACTTCCAAACACAAAATTAAAGAAAAAACTGTCTATAATTACAGATAGCTTAATGGAAATAAAAGAGTAAAACATAATTACAGTATCTTATGGCTGAACTGAATCTATGAGGAGGATCTTACAATTTGTATCACTACTGTTGAAGAGAATCAATTTCGTGCTGTCTCCAAATTTGCTTTAGTTCTTAGAGTCACATTTACATACAAGTCACTGTCCTAGAATTTCTTTCTTCTTAATCAGATTGTTGTTTTTAATACAGGTTTTAAAGAATTGCTAGAGACTTTACTGAACTTCAGAAATATTGACAGATTTTGGATGTTATGGGATGGATCTAACTCATGTTCAAAGAGCAAAAGGATCACACTAACAACTCTTCTGGTACTGATCTGTGAACAAATTGTTAACCTGCAGAAAAGGATGTTTTTTTCTCCCAGACAAATTTTAATAGATAGCCTTTTGGATACCTAAATTCATAGTTATCCAAACAAAACCCCTCGTTTTATGCAAGTGACTAACTGCCTCTTGCCATAGTGATAACAAATTATTTTTGAATAATAGCGAGCTTGGAAACATCTCATCATTCTCCTCTTAGAAATGATACAATGGAAATGATGGTGTTAGGCCATTTCAAAAGTATGAAAGCTGGTTGTTTAAACTAGGAAGGTGTATCCATTTCTATACTGTTTTGCTGGAAGGATTAATAAAATAGTAACATCAAAATGCAAAAGATTCACAACTTAATATGAACCTTTTCCTCCTTTAATAATTTGTAAGTCATATCTAAGACTGAATTTGTTAGTAATTAAACGTGTCTTCCTAATTTTCCACTTAGATCCCTTGGCTATTTTTTCAAGCCTTCTTAACATAGTCCACATGTATTCTTTGTTTTACTCAGTTTCACACTGAAGGCAGACTTTTCTCATTAGTCTGTTTCAAAAGCTCTGGATTAATTTCCATGCTTTAAAGTCCATAGCTTTCCTTAGGATACCCAGTCTATCCTAGGTATAGGATAAATTTTGTCTAGAATTGCTGTGCTAGATCTTCAGTCTTCACAAAATCTTAATAATCCTCACTGATCTTTATGATAGACAACTGTACCTAGAAAGTCACTAGTGGGTTACCCTCTTTGTTCCATTGTGCAGAAGATCTCCCTCTGAGATCTGTTGATGGGACTGCATGTCCTCCTGCTGCTAGCAATCGCTCTGTGTTATTGTGACCAGTCACTGTCATGGCTCTCGTGGTAGGGACAGCCCTCGTGGCTGAGAGAGAATTCCTTTTCTAAATCACAGAAGCTGGAGTACTGGGTCATAGCAGGATAAGTGCAGGTTTCCTTCAAAACCTGACTAGTTCAACTGCAATTGAACTTGAAGTTGACTCTGTATGTGGTAGACATTAACCCTTAAGAAGATCATTTTTTCCTAGTCCCATAATCCCTGTTTACCCCAGGAATCCTGCCAGTTCCTTGTTTGGAATTTGAGGGCTGTTCTCTTTTTAGTGATTAACACACTTCTACTCTCATTTTCAGATGCTTGGGCTTGGTACCTCTCCTTGGCAGCATTATCAATGGGTTTGTAAGACATTGGCCAGACCTGCTTCATTTTTATATGCAGTTGTTTCTTAGACTCCCAAGTTCCTCAGTGTGGGGTTTTTTTTGGTTTTGGTTTTTTTTTTTTTTAAGCAGCTCTTCCAGATCCAGATTTTTCCCTTTTTTTCTCCCCTTTGTATTGGCAAGTATTTTTCTCTGCATGCTCTCCATGGAAACTGAAAGTGTGATAGGGGGGTGCCCTTTGATTTATCAGTAGTTGGGGTCGAGGGCTATCCTTCTGTGTCAGTGTGTTGGGTTTTTTAATAGATCTGGTCACCATCTTTGTTCATATCTTGGAACTTCACAAGCATTTGGAAGTTTAGCTTGTGCCACCCACTTGTATCCAAGAAAGACATAAATCTGGGCTGGGAATGCTGAGTTCATTGAAGCAAGAAAACAGGACTCAAAGCCTTTGCTTCCTGGTGCCATGGAGTCAGCAAATGACAATTCAGGTACCATAGTCCGAGCCACTTTAAAGAAAAGAAGGGATGTCAGCAATTGTAGAGATAGTGGGAAACAGCTTTTCCCTTGCTTGCTTCCTAGAAGTAACTTCTCCTGCAACTGACAGTCACTCTGAATGGCAAATTTGGGCTGATGCTGGCAAAAAAACTCCTGCAATGCCCATTTTCTGGTTCCAGCGGTGTGTGTGCGTTTGACGATGAAAAATGGCTATGAAATACTTATCACACCTTCCAAAGTATGTTCCTGTACTTATGATTGTGTTCGGCACTGTAATTGTAAGATCCCACAGGTACGTGAGAGCTTACCATGTGTACAAGTCCAGAAAGCATATTTTTGTTTCATTTTACAAATGCATTCACATAATTAAATTAGCACCCCAGTGGAATAACAAACATGCTTACATTGTAAAGGATTCCAGGACCCACCCCTTGCACAAATAACTTCATCTTCATTGATTCCTTATCTGTGACATCATATTGATAAGATGCTGGCTTCTGCCTTTGTCAGGGTTAAATACAGGGTTTCTGTTTTGTCCACTAGTGGGCTCTATAAATCCTGAGAAGGTATGTAAATCCCTGTAAATGGTATATCTATTTCTGTTCCTAATAAACAGTACAGAATAATAGCTGACTATGTCTATGGAACAGAGTTTACAAACAGAAATGTGTTTTTTCAGTCATCATTAGATCCAGATAATGATCAGTAGAGCAAGTAAGTCTTCATTGCATAAGGCAATCTGCCTGCCTATTTGCCTGATAGTGCTTCCAAGTTGTCTCGGAATGTTTTGTCTCACTCTGGATGAATTAAAAAACTTCCTATTTATCATGTGCTTTAATTAAATTTTTCAAGAAGTACATAAGTTTGCAAAACATCCAGTCTGCTTTGCCTGGTCATGTTGAGTACAGGTAGAATCCAGCCCTTTGTAAGACAAACCTCTGCCACTGCAGTCAAACTTCTGGATATTCTCTTTGTGCTGTGTCAGTGATTTTTTTTTTTTTTTTTAAGTGCAAAAAGTCTTTTGGATGTTACATGAATTTTTCATGTTTTGGCTCTGTAGTTAAATAAAGCAGTCTGTGTAAGAAAGTGTGTGGAATGGATGATAGTTGAATGCTGTTTCCCTACCTGAAGGTGTAACTTTGAATGTTAACATGTTGAGAGCATGTTCATGAATTTTTATTTCTCTTTAGTCCAGACTTTCAAGACTGTGATGAACAGTCATGTAGAACCATATTGTACCTGCCCCTGAAAATGTAGAGATAGGTCCCTGAGCCCACAGATGCCTCCAACCTAACAAGAGAAAATATGAGTTCGTAATATAGGAAGGAATTTAAAAGAGCAAAAAATGAAATAGATATCTGTCAGGTATCTTGATAATTATTTGTCCTTGTTATCAAGGTACGTGACAGTAATACAATGGTTGAAAGATAGATTAGAATTAGAACTGAACATCTTCTAGTGCTTTTGAGTAGAAACAGCATTTAATATAATTCAGTTCAGTGCTTGACCTTGGGTTTCCTGCATACACCTCTGATAAAGCTTTTTAAGGGCAATACTGATGTCAGGCTTTTCTCATTGTCTTCAGCTGTGTTTGGTGTAGGTGAAGCAGTACTTAAAAGAAGAGGAGCCAGAGGGTTCCTATCAGTGCAGAAAGGGAACTGTAATCTGCTTTTTGTGTTGGAAGAGAAGATGCATTCTCACTTCCATATTAACACAGAACATCACTAACAGGCTTTGCAGCTTCCCATTTACCCTTCATCATCAGTACTACTCACTGCAACTTTTCTGTTTGTTTTCGTGTATATATATGAATATTTTGTCATTAGTGCCTGCTTTTAATCTAGATCATGTTCTTAATTAATACCTGCATTGTTTTATGTTATTGTGCTTCTATTAATATCATTTACATAATATCAATATGCTATATTATATAGTATTAACTATACTATATGTGTAGTGTTAACATGGTACAAGTATACAAAAATATGATTATATAATATAAAATATGCTTTACAAAGTCATAAAAAGATATCCAGGTTGTCAACTTTGTATATTGTTCCTTTCAAAGCCCTTTTCCATCAAGAGCAGTATGTGGTTTCACAGTAGTTTTTTCTTTTGCTTGACTGATTCCTCCAGGATGCTTCTCAACAGGCTCATTTCCCAGGCAGTACCCAGTGCTGAGGAGGGGCTGTTCAGTGTTTAGGAATTACTGCCACAAACAGGAAGCGTTTCATGCTTTCTATTCACAGTTACTTGAGGAGGTAAAGGACATGGGGCCCAGGGCAAGAGCTACTTTGTAATAGGAAAAGAAAGCTGACTTGGCTTTTGGTTATACCAGTTCATTGTATTCACTGTGGAAAGCATGCGGCAGTTAAGTATGTGAGAGATTCAGCTGGAATAGACTGACTCCTCAATGACAGAATTAATAAATTATGTTGTTTCACTAACAGTAAAGTCCTAATAATTAAATGCAAAATCAAATAGATAATTGATAATATCTCCTTCTTTTTTTTTAAAACAAACCCCAAAAACCAGAAAAAGCATATTTACAGGGAAAAATATTGTTTAAGGTGAGAAGGAAAAGCTGTTATATTTCACAATATCTCAGTTACAGCAGTGGTCCATTATTTACAAGGCAGCACCTCTAAAAGATATGTTGAACTGCTTTAGCCATGAGTTTTCAGCCATGATGGGCCATGCAGAGATAAATACGCAAAACTGTGCAAATTCCTCAGCTCCTTTAGTGTTTATTCTGTTCAAATAATATAAACCAGAAAGGCTGTTTAACAGATGACTGTTGAAAATGCATCTTCTCAATTGCTATATAAATCAAGGAATTACTCGAATCAGATTTCTAGCCACATCTTCAAGAAGGTGTCAAAGCTTGCTGCCTTTCTGCTGAATTACAGAAAGCTGTTACATTTAGATAACTTCCTGTAATTTACCAGCAGGATCTGCTTAGTGACTGCTGCAGTCAATGTTCTTTTCCTTTGCCTTTCTTTGTGGACAATGAAGCTTCTCTCTTTCATGAGAAATGTTGTAGTCTGACATCAACATGCACTGATTGAGTTCTGAGTGCCAAAATTGAAATATCTTTTTTCTTTTCTTCTTGTCTTTTTTTTTTTTTTTGAGAAGATGGGAAATTCTTACGCTGGTCAGCTCAAGACAACACGGTTTGAAGAAGTGTTGCATAATTCTATTGAGGCCTCTCTCCGCTCAAACAACCTGGTTCCCAGACCAATCTTTTCTCAGTTGTATTTGGAAGCTGAACAGCAACTGTCATCACTGGAAGGTAGGAAAGAGTGGAATTCATATTTCTACTTAAAGACAATTTTGCTGTTCGCTCTCCCAAGGCTCAGCACACACGTTTCAAATCAGAATACAGAAAACTAAAAGTATTTAAAGTTTTGCTTTGGATTTTTAATGATCTACAAACATATATATATGTATTAGAATTGGATTAAAAATACAAGCTATGTTGTCTTTTATTTTGACAAAATTAAGCCACTTGCTTGCTCAGATTTATCAATATACATAAATTGAAGTACTAGGAAATGTTCCATTAAATGTGTAGAGAAATCTTTGGAGATTTGGAACATAAATATGTTATCCTATAATTTATCATACACTGCTGAAAGTTATACAGTAAGTGATGGTAAACACATGATATGTTTCTAAAAGATATATGCTAAGAACTGATTTTCATTGTGAATAAATATAGCAGAAATATTTTTAGCTTTTAAGAAGGTTTATAATTAGTTTGGGCATAATATTTTTAGTTATTCTGTGGTGACAAAGGTAAAAATTTATGATGCGTTCTCTCATAAATGCTGCACAAGTTGTTATTAAACAAATGGGATTTCTCACTGAATTTTTGTGTTCGTTTAGAGAAGCCTGCTTTCTGACTTTCATTTGCTCAGTCTTTTCTTTTTCTTGAAAGTAGTATAGTTTAAATGAACTGTATAGATCTGAGAAGCAAACTAATGATACAATTTGGTGTTCTGGTGTGCTGTTATGTGTAGTGGTCTCACGGTTTTTGTTGAGTTTACTGGTGTGTGAAGAACACTGGCATGTTGGTGCAAAGTTACGTTTAATAATTTCATTATTTAGCCATTCCTGTCATCAGGATGGTGTTTTGTCTTTTGACCAGGTTTGCTTTCCCTGTCATACTTTGCTAAAGGTGGCTTAGATATATATGTAACGAAAACTGCATAATGGTTAATGATCTACAGTAACAGAAAAAAAAAAATCAGCCCAAATAGTAGTAGATAAAAGTATTTTGCAGAGATTAAACTCTTTATTATTACCTCATGGTAACAGCTGAGACATTTCTTAAAAAGTAAATCTGCTCACAGCTCACATATCGTTAGTCATGTCTTTTTTTTTTTCTAATGTAGGACATAATAATGAATATACATTCATTGTTTAAATATATATGCTACTTATTCCCTACATAAAGTGTGATCTATCACACCCTTCTATGAGGATTTCATAAACTTTTCCATGGCAACCAACTGTGATGTCACAAAATGGATTATGACATCAGTTGGGAAAGATGCTACAGAGGCAGATGCATTGTTCAGGAACAAAAGCACAATTTCACGCTTCTGTAACTTCTTTCTTTCAAGGCTTTCAAAGAACTTTCCAAACCTTGAAGGGCTGATTCTGTTTTCTTTGCAGTTAATGGAAACAGAATTGAACTGTAATTAAAAGTCTCACAACAGCCTGGCAGAGAACATTCCTTTCATGAAAGTTTCAGACAAGGGAATCTCTGAAGGGACCTATAATAGAGTTTTTCCTAGGTTGTTCCTCAGGTGGGAGAGGTCTGCAACCTGGCATCATGTACTCCAGCCTCATCATAAATTAAAATTTCCACTTCTACCTACATGAATTCCTGTGCTCTGAGGGCCAGGAGCCATCTGAAGCAGAGAGCCATCCTTGGGGTCTTGTATAAGCCCCCGTTCTCCCCCCTCATTGTTGTTTTTTGCCATCTTTTAGCCTATGCATTATGTCTGTGCCAAAGAGGTCTGAAGCTGATTTCAAAAGTTAATGACAAGCATTAATTTTCTGTTAGCATCCAAGTCCTATACCACCAATATCACTGGGACTTCAGTGGGTCAAGGGTAGGAAATGGCATGGCAAAACAATGCAGAGCAGCAGTGTGGAGTTGGCTTCACTGCAGTGAGATTGTTGAGTATTGTTGTATTCAACACCTGATAGAAGCACCATGTTCTGACGTGAACTTCGCAGCTCACTTGTGTCTGTGGTTAACTGGTTCCTTCCTTGATCTGTATTTAAGGAGGCTGTCCATGGATACAATATATTTTGTGCCTATTCATTTAAGCCCTGACACTGTTTGCAGATAATACCAGCCCTATGAATAGTCCCACTGAGAAAAAATTGTATGTATATTAAAATATTTCCAGAACTTAATTTATATTTATACCTTAAGGAGAGAAGAATTTTCCATGTGAAATTAAAGTCTTAATCACAACTGTATAACATAAAGGTTTAATAAATCCTTTGTGAGAACTGAAAAGAACTACTTAAAGAAAATAGCGGTGTTTATGGTATCTATGAATAAATTTAAGTTTAATAAAATATGGACAAAATCTTCACAGTATGTCTGTTGGTTTAATGGAGTTATATCAAGTTGCACCAGACAACTGCCTAGTTCTGTAACATACCATATCAGAACTATGGTACTGAGTCCACTTTTGTCACCATCTTGTCTCTGGTTTTGAATGTTTGGCTGTGTGTTCTGTTGGGATTGTTTAACAAGAGAAGGTGTGGAACAGACACAGGCAAATGTAGAGTTCTTTGAAAAGGCCCTGCTTTAAAATGGGAGCAGAAATTGTAGGGTTTTTTTAAAAACAAGCAGCAGAAACCCTAATGATGTCCTTTACAGGTGACAGGAGGTCATTCTTGTCTATTATAGGTACATATTTGCTCTTGTACTCTTTTCATTTTTGACCTGAGAGTGCTATAGCTGTCCTATTTCTTAGTGTCCACTTCCATTTTTTGTCTGTATCTTTTTTTTTTTTTAATGTGAAATTACCTGTATGGCTGAACAAACCTAACGGTTTACCACTGCCCAAAGGGGAAAATCCCACTCAATGCTCCCCCCACTCCTGTCATATCTTCCCATTTCTCCCTTTTTATCTATTCTGGCATTTTTTGGATCTTCCACTGAGCTACTTTAATACATAAACCCAGTTAAAAAAAAGTCACTTTTGTTTGCTTTGTTTTTTGCTGAGTTAGCAAGCTGGGATGGCTCAGCACAGGCTCCAGTAAGTGTCAGAGGTGGCACAAAGAGAAAGGAAGGAACTTCATGGCTGGAAGTGTGGAGAAAGAGAGGAGACCCTGATTCACTCCTTTTGCATTGCATTTGGATGTTAGTCAAGGTTAAGTCAGAACACATAACTCACCCTCAGACTTAAACAGCAAAGACTGAGAGCTTCACTTTTCCCTTTGTTCACTTTCAGCATTTTTGTCTTTAGACTACATCCTTAAAACGGTCATGTGTAATGTTCTACCCTTATCTGTGTGCACCAGGACTGAAGCTTGATGTTTAGATACTTAAAAGTAAATATACCCTTCAAATCCTCTTCTAGATTGGGGTGTCTTAATAACCTTTAGAGACAAGTCACCAAACTCCAGATTTAGTTTCTTCAGCTTCCTCCCTAACTCTGTAGCATTTATTTAGCGGATTTTACAATAATTTGTCAATAAAATAAAAACATATCCAATGTGATTCTGAGTGCCTGGTCTAAAGTCAGCTGAAGCAAAGGGAGTATGTCAAGTGGACACTGAGCTTTGCAGGACGACTGCAGTGTGCTTCATTGTTTTTCAAGATTAAAAGCTGAATCAACAAAGGAACATAGGATCCTAACTGCTATTTTACTTGCCCAGGTCCAAACAGCTATTCAGCTTCTTGCTGATTCTCATGTACCTGCAACCCTTCATCATGCAATCTTGCCAGTGAAAGCTCTTTGTATTTGCTGCAGGTATATCCCTACAGAAGTCAAGAAGCTACAAGCTGAAGACTTAAGCCCCACTGGGTTCACTTAGTACTTTTCCCCTATCTCTGTCATATGTAAGGCTGGATCTGGTCTGAAATTCTCCTTAGTCCTGTCCATAGAAGTGTTTTCCCCATTTACCATGTAGTTGCACTCCTCTGCTTGCCAGCTTTGTCCCATTTACCATGAGTGTGTCTGAGCCATAAGAGGGAATGTAGTTATTGCTCAGTAAGTTTTGCTGGAGCTGTTGCATAATGCATGAAAAAATTATTGCCCTATGGGTGGAAAGAAGGAAAGAAGCAGTCTCTAGTTTAAAGGCTGAAATGTTCACCAATAAATGCAGGTCAATTCTCTTAACAAGTATGCCATTGGGTAAAAATGATGATTTAGGTAGACGGTGCACCAGAAAAGTAGTTTACAGCAGAGAATCTGGAGAAGAAACACCTAAAAACCTTTAAAAAATTAAGCCTACATCATGTATTCTTCCTTCCAGCATTCAGTCTTGCCTCCTGGACTAGCACAGTCCATGCATAGGCTTCTGTGAATCATCTTCCTAGATGTCTGCCTTGCCTTGACGTTGTACAGGGGGTGGCAGTACTTTGCTCAGCACTCTGGATTCTGGTAGAAGACAGACGGCCTGAGAATTAGGTGTTCTTATTGTGGCATCATCTGTGGTGAACCTAGTTTCAAACAGGAACCGTTTCTTCAGTCTCCTGTACAACATCAAGGACATGGTCAATACCTAATTAACAAAATCTGTACTTGGAGTGCAGCCAGGACATTTTAAAGTGTTAAGCAGTAATGGCTTTGGATTTATATTGGCTTCTAATAATACAAACAAAGGATACAGTTACACTGTTTTGATCAGCAAGAGTTCAAACACCAGGAGTTTAGCCCTCTAAAAATCATGAGGCTAGCTTAAAAATAATGAAATTTTAAAAACCCGTAAGTTTAGGCTTCTTTTTATTTGTCTTTTATTATTTTTTACTTTCTCAGGTGCAGGTGGGTCATGCTTTTGAACTTTTTTTTGCACAGAAGCTAAAAGGGTTTTTTTCTATTGTAAGCATGACTGGAGTTGGAGCTTTAAGGAAACAACAAATATCTTAAGAGTTGGCAGCAGTAAAGTCATTGTCAAGAGGAGAGAATCCAGTTTGCTGTAATACTTTCTATAACTGGGTCACCCTGTTCATTCATTGTTTTGTTGCCTATGTTTTATGTTGTCTGAGTCATTTATACTATGATAATTTGTAGCAGGCAGCAGAGCAGATAATGAGGAAGAAGAAGAAGAAGAGGAGGAAGAAGGATCAGAATCAAGTAGTCCTCCCGTTTCTTACCAGATGAAGCCTCCTCCAGAAGGATGTTGCACTACTGATGGTAAGAAATCCAATACACATGCTGTCAGAAGGTGTTTGCCCTGTGGAATAAGGTAGGATTGGGCCCATTTCCCCTGCAATTCATCAGAATGAGATAGTATACAAGATACAGAAATCCTAAAAATGTCAGTGTTCAATGCCTCCCAGATAAAGCGGAATTGTTCTTGGTGGCTCTTTTACACTTGACAGGGTCTTTGCCCAGTGTGTCAGATAAGCATCTATGTTGGAATGCCTGGCATGAGGGCAGAACTTCTGTTCATTTAGACAACGTGACCTTTAAAAGGTTGAGTTTGCAGGCATGGCATTTGCTAACATGAATGTGGTAATTTGCTCTTTTCTATTTAAATTTTACCTCATTCAATGTTGCTGTAAAAAATATTTGAAAACACGGGAAAAGCCAGTGAAATTCACCAGATATTGAGAACTCTTATCTCCATTTTTGAATATCTGACCTAAATTATGATGATGTTAGTAAATAATCCCATAAGTATGGAGGTTGTAAAACATCATCAAGAGAAACTTCACCGTACATTTTCAGATTTTTGTTTGTTTATTGTACTGGTAGCATCTGTTTATGGCTGACCGAAAGGCAGGGAAGAAAATGATCTCTTAGTTTGCCCTTGACCTCAGACGATACAACTTTGTTTTTCATTAAAAATATAGGAAGTCCTTTAATGAAGACAATTGTGAGTATTAAATGAAAAAAATCTTGTCAACTTAAAATACATTGAATTGATTTTTTCTAGGTTTCTGCCAGGCTGGTAAAGATTTGAGACTGGTTTCAATTTCCAATGAACATATTGAGGTACCATCAGGGTTTTTACTTGTTGGTGCAAAGTCACCAAATTTACCTGATCACCTTTTAGTGTGTGCTGTGGATAAAAGATTCCTGCCAGATGACAATGGGCGCAATGCCCTGTTGGGTAAGTGTATGTGATTGCAGTAAGTGAATTCTTCTGTGGGCTATAATTAATAGCTAGTCTTTTTTTACAGAGTGAGTTCAGCAGATCCTATTTCTGTTCCATGTCTACAGTAATAC
The DNA here is from genome assembly GCF_965140245.1 of Athene noctua. Classification (NCBI taxonomy): domain Eukaryota; kingdom Metazoa; phylum Chordata; class Aves; order Strigiformes; family Strigidae; genus Athene; species Athene noctua. The sequence goes on along the minus strand of NC_134037.1, from coordinate 17,107,430 downwards.
TCAATGGTGATGCACAACAAGATAACAACTCAGAGCTGGCTGTTTGCTTTGGAAAGATACAGAGTGAGACAGTTCATTAAAAATGCTTCATCACCTTCTATCCTTTAGTCCAAGGCTAAAATCGTTGTCTGACTGGTTTATGTCCTAGTTCCTGGAAGTGCACATCTGGTTACTGGTCTAGTTGAACTGCTGCCTGTCTCTAATTTAGCTTTCCAAATACTGACATGGAGAGACTGTAGGTCTGTTAAAGTGGAGCTTTCAGGCTACTATATGCATGTAAACAGTTTGATGATGGTTTGGACTACAAAACATGACATTTTGGATGTATCTCTTTGAGATAGGGGTAATATTCTCCACTGTCTGAACAATAGCATGGGTTCTGGATCCTCACCTACGACTTTTTGCTGTTATCACAATATAAAATATGAATTATTATAAGTTGAAATTTTTCTTCTATGTGTAATCAGGTAGTACTATGTGTTTGAATAATACTGTTTGTAGGATACTTCAGTTTCTTGCTTTTCAGCTATTTAAAAGTCTAACTTCTGACATAAAGCTAGGTCCTCCTATCTAGTTTTATTATAGCCTTTCTGATGGTCATTAGCCTCATCCAAATCAACCCAAATAGGGAAGATCTGCAATCATATGAATGAATAAACTGAATATTCAAGTTATTAAAATGATTAAGTTTAAATGATTAAATTAAAATAGATTTTATATTGGGAAAAGTGGTATATAATCGGAGGGAGAACTCTTTTTCCAATCAGGCACACTCAGGTTCTTATGTATTATTTTCTTAATTAGCCAAAAAATGCTGCATCATATATCTGTGTACCAGTCCGACCTATAAATAGCAAAAAGGAAACATTTGTTGTGTCTTTTAATGGTTTTCTTTTACAAAGACTGGGGGATATGATGTGACCTCAGTTGTTATCTCAGTTTGAGCATCTCTTCAAGGCATTTGGGATGACAGTGTAGTGTGAAGCTGGATAACGTAATTCTATGTACAGTAATTTCTTCCCTCATGTGATCTTGCAGAGTTGGATTGGTCACAGTACATTTGACCAGTGATTGTAAAAGAATTTAGAGGGTTGTAAATCACCCACGTGTTGTCATTTTAAAGATAAAGACAGGAATGTTGTACCACTCAAGTCATTCAGTGCTAGCACTATTAACAGCTTAAGCTCCTTAGGCTGTTAGCAGAGAGGAAGTAGTGTATTTGTTAATTGCATGCTAAACAAGAACAGAAAAAGGCAACAGGAACATAACTGGAAGGTTTTTATGCTACTTGCATCCTCAGCTTGCTTATTTAATACATTTTAGTTTCCTGAAACCATTTAAATGCTTATTTTCAGCTGTTATACAGTTAAACGCCAATGAATCACATTCTTTAGCAAAGAATTTTACTAATTCTGTAGGATGACTTTTATGTATTCTGTAAGAAGCTTAAATATGAAATAATTTACATACTTTAAGATCCAAAATCTTCATCTGGTAGCTGGAAATAAAATGTTGTTCCTGGTCCCTAATCTAGTGAAAAAATACATTATATTTTATTGACATGAGAATAGCATACTATTCATACAATAGATCATACTATAGATAGGAATTTTTCATACACTGATGCAAGTCAAATCAGGGTAAGTAAAATTAGAAGCAGACATGAATAGTCTCAGGGTTTCAGACACATAGTGAGATAAAAGACAGAACCTTCTTGCTTTAAATTCTCTTGTCTATTAGTGTAACACAGTGACCTCTGTCTTGTGATAGATTTAAGTTGAAAACATTTCATATGAAGAAGGGAAACTCTTTTTATTATCTTGCTTTTAAAGACAGGGTAGAATGCTTATTTTTGGTATTCTGAGTTTAGGCTGTTCTTCAAGCATGTTGGCCTTTTGAAAGGACATGGAAAGTGGTTCCTTCAAGCCTTTCTAAGTTTAGAGGGAAATAGAATTGGATTAATTTTGAATTGAAATGAGCTATCATCATGAGCCAGATTATATACCGTGCTTTTGGTAAGGTTTATTGGTGATACAGGCACATCACTTGTAACTCTTCAGCCCCATTGTTTTTGCTTAATTTCATGCTTTTTTTCTTAATATACTGTGGCACTGTAATTTTTTCCAAGACAGTTAACTTGAAGGGAGAAGACACTAATGAATTACGCAGTAGTTTCCTGATTTCTCATGATCTGCCTGCATATGTTTGTGACGATGCCTGTGGAGTTTACAAAAATTCCAGAAGAAAACAGGAAATGTCTTGGTAGTTTCCAGGCCAGCTTTTGACTTATGGTCTTGTTCCTATTAGGGGCTGTTGATATGCCTCTGGGGCATGTACCAATATATTGATTATGCTAATAAGTTGTCCCACCATGAAGGCATATATGTTGGACGTTGTTTTGTTTCTTTGTTTTTACAATTGACATATTATTCCATAGGAAAAAAAATATCCCATTTTCTGAAAAAGACTATTTTTTTGGCAAGCAGAAAGTTCTCAGTGTCTGAGCATGTACCTCATATGACTTTGTTAATCAAGGTAGATCACAGGTTTAACTACTGTGCAAAACCGATTCAGCTTTTTGCCTTTAGGAAGGTGTTTCTTGGCTTTTATGTGACCCAAAGGAATGCTTAGATGAAGGAAGCACTTCTGTAATAGTGCAATATTTACTGTTTCCTAATAAAGCAGCTAACATGTACCAGTCCCAAAAGTTTTTTCTCTTCTGCTTTTTTTTTTTGGTTGGTTATTTTTTTTTTTAATTTTATTTTTTTTTCTACCACCCCAATTCTTACTCTTAAGGAGATGTGTCATGGTAAATGAAGCAGCTATTCACTCATCATTTTCCTTCCCAAAAGACCAAACAGCTGCCCAATTTCCTAGCAGGGAATAAGAAATCTTTTTTTTTTTTTTTTTTTTTTTAAATGAGTGGGTCCCTGAGGTCAGAATGACAGAGGTAAAGATTAGTTTGCTTGCATTGTAAGCTGTGTATAAGATGAAAATACCGTAGTATAAAATATTGTGGCTGCTTCTGTTAAAATGTGCAATGTTCTACTGGGCTTTTGTAACAACAGTGAGTTTCTGTACAATGGAACTCTTCAGCTTGACCATACTGATTTTATTTATTTTATGAATTTAGGACTTTAGTCTTCTAATGGAGTGAGAATGAGTAGGTGGGAAAAATGTGGAGCATTGTCAGTGTATGTGTGCTTTTTCTTGTGAGTAGAACTGAAAAGAATAAATACTTTTGCTGAAAAGTTGAAAATATTATAATTCTTTGTTTAAGCAAGCTGCCAACTTTCCACAAAAATATTAACATCATTTAAAAGCCTGTTATTCATTTGAAAGAGAAACAGAAAGAAATTTTTCTGCCAATTTATGAAAGATTAGATTATGAAACATTAGATGGATAGCCTTCCGTCCTGAAGTCCTCTCTTTATCCCTAGCACAATCTCACAAAGGAACCATCTCCCCACTGAGAAGGTAGGTCAGGTTTCATACCCTTTTAGTCCAAGGTTCTTCTCCTGAGCACAGGGTGCCTACCGTGGAGGAGCTTTATAAATTATGGGCAATTGATGATTGTGAGGTGAGCAGATTCAAGCAAATGCATATGATAAAATACTAGATACAGTCAAAGACCTTCTGATTAAACAGTCTTGAGAGGGTAACAGCCTTAAGTCACTACTGAACTGAGTTGGATATGCACTGGTGACCTAAAGGTGAAAGGCTTTTAGCCCCTAAAGTCCAGGCATTGATTTCTAATTCTCTTGTGAAATCAATCCCATGACATAGATATATTGAGTCACCTTATGGCTGCCCCGACTCCTCTGACCTTTGTCCTATCTATAATGTATGGAAGAATATTTAATGCAGCTTGTTTATGAAACAAGCTGTCCCCTCTGTCAGCTGCTGCCTTGGGCCATGGCATATGAACAGGGCATTCAGAGGAAGGAGGACGATGAAATGTTTGGGTTCTCCGTGTTACTCAATCTGCTACATAAAGTGCTGTGAGCGAGGTTGGCAGAGCCCTGCAATGAGTAATGATTCAACAGCATTTCACTGGAATTATAAGATCATGCTGTGTTCTATCTGTGATGTCAGGGTTAAGCTGCATTAACAATGCAATGGCTGTCATCAGAGAGTGTCAGAATGAATGCAATGAAAAGTGGTGTTGGCAGGAGCTTACAAGAAAAGACTCTTAATGTGAATCAGAGAAGCTGGGGAATCTTGAGGGGAAAGATGATAGTTTGACTTAAAAGAAAAATTAAAAAATAAACTTCTAAAAGTTCTCCAAGGACTTTTCAAAACAAGCAGAGAATTTAGATCTGTTTAATCCTCAGATCTGTTTAATCTGTTTAGGCCTCACCTGTATGCTATATGTGGTGTAAACTAATTTTCCAGTAGATCTCACAGAGTTAAAAATATGTGATTAGGGCAAAAGGTTATTTCAGGCAGAAGTTATTGCTAAATCTGGTTTAGGCAGATGATGATTTACAAAAATTACTAATAATGACTGATCTAAAGTGCACGTGAAAAGTTGTTATGTCCACTGCTCAACTTCTGTTGAACAAATATTTCTACCTGTGGCTTTGATAAGTTGCTGGACACTCCCAGAAAAATGATAAAATCTAAAAAGTATACAAGTACTTCTATTTTACTTTTGGAAATGGTCCCTTCCTGCTTGTATTTTAAAGCACGTAAGGGCTTGTAAATGTCAACCAGGCAAAAATTGCAGTGTTGCTGTCATGCTCAGCATGCTGCCAAATGTATGGGAAGTTTTCATTTACTAGCAAAAGCATTTTTCATGATTTCTTAATCTACATAAGATGCATGCAAACTCTACAGCTTTTGCCACATCCATTCTAATTTTGTTTCCTTTTGTTGTTGCTTTTATTGCAGCTACTGAAGGTTCTGTGATGTTAGACAGATGCTTTTGTGCTGACTGGTATAACACAGAGGATTCTGCAGAGTCATGACTTGTCCTGATTTTATGAGTCATAATGACCTTTATCATCCTACCGACCAGGATCAGAGAGATAATAGACAGCTTTCAATAGTTGTTAGCCACTTGTTCCCATGGCTACCAGACCAATTTCCACACGAATTTAGGTTTTTTAATAAATTCTTCTGAGCCATTTGAGAACTAATGAAAGTGCTCGGGTTGTAAACCAAGCAGCAGGTGTTTACAAAGCATTATATTTCAGTGCTTCTATTTTACAGAAGGAAAAAGGTATTGACCATTAATTTGAAAAATTAATTTGTTTGAAATATGTGATTGAAATAATAATTTTCATAAATGGCTCTTAATTCACCATATTATCGATTCTTTACTCCAGTTATTTATTTTCAATGTTATTGTCCATATGTTATGTGAAATATATTTCCTTTATTTTTGCCATTTTCCAATTCACTGAACATACCCTTTCCATTTCAGTTCCTGTGATGACACATAAAAATGATCATTAGACATGATTAAAATAGAAGAAAACTTTATGCTTTAGGTCACATGTAGGGAACAGAGAGAAAATTTACATGTGGAAGATTATCTTATAATTGCACACTATAGGATTTCTTTGTAGATAATAAGTATTTTCAGACAGTTGCACTGGTCTGAAGCAAGATGAAAATTTCTTAGGAAATACTTCGGAAAATAGACCAAAAAAAAAGGTGTTTAAGAATCAAAAGGCAGATAGTCAGTTGTGCAAGGAATGCCTTTTATTTATGGTGATAATGACATCACCATTATGAGCCCCTCTTTGAGGCTCAAACTGTATCTCAGAATGAGAGGAAATGGCAGTATCTCTGGAAATGCCCCATCAAGCCTGAGTACAATAAGCTTCTTTACGTGCAAGGACTATGTCTATAAACTTGCAGACGCTTTGTTTCCCTAATCATAAATAGTTTAAACTGCTGTGAAGTGCTAACACAGTCCAGCCATAATTGGAGAACCCTACTTTACATTAATAGCCCAGGAAGGCTTTAGTATTTTTTCCTCTCTAAAAAAGCATCTGTAGTAGGTACTTGGTACTTAGATCTAGTTAAATATAATAGATTAAATATACTTGGTTTCTTGAGACTTAATTTCTTGGTTTATTTCAATGAAAGCTGAAACAGAAGTGAAGATGTACTTTCTCTGGTTTTGAATAGGGCTGGGATTAAGCATGTGATTCAGTATTCTTCAGTCAGAGACTGGTTTAATGTTTTACAAGTAGGTAATAAATAGGAATTGTGATCTTTTTCTGGTAGGATAAAATGAAAAATATGGCCTATTTTAATTGTTCTGTAAACATGAGGCTCTGTTCCTGCAATCTGATAACAAAAGGGAAATACAGTGGACTTGATGTAATTTATTTTGGAGGAAAATGTTGATAAAAAGTTCACTCTGAAAAATATATAAATACAGCTTTTCTTCAGGAAGGAGTTTGTTTGGATGTTATTAATAGTGACCCACCTATCTCACTGCATTATATGTATTGTTTATTTTATCAGGCTTCTCTGGCAATTGTGTTGGCTGTGGCAAGAAGGGTTTCTGCTACTTTACAGAATTCTCAAATCACATTAATCTTAAACTGACCACTCAGCCCAAGAAACAGAAACACTTAAAGTATTATCTGGTCAGGAATGCGCAGGGAGCTCTGACCAAAGGATCTGTAATCTGCTGGAAAGGGGCAGGTAAGATAATGAAGCTGTCTTCCTCAAACTCTGGTTTTCATCATCCAAGTTTAGCTGTCGTAGGGACTGGCGTCCGTGTAAAACCTAAGACACAGCAGTTGAAAGAAAGGCTCTTTAAAGCTGGGTGATTACTAGAGCAGCTGTAAAAAGCAATTCACTGACCTAACATGAGGATGGCATGTCTGAAGACATCAGTTCCTCCCTTCCACTTCTGTAGCCTCTAAGTAATTAATGTGTGAAATTATCTAATCAAATATGCAGAGGAAAAGCAAATGCCACTGTTGTCAGGGGATAAGAAGTTTCTTTTTTGTTAAGAGTTCAGAGGCCGGCAGTCTTCATCCAGCACCTGCTCAAGCACATTGTTCCAGCTGCCAGAAAGTTCGGGCCTCTCGGGAAGCACCGCCAGTGAGCCGCTGCCTGCAGCAAACCCAGGTGCTCCAGCTGGGACTCAACAAACAGGTACTGCTTAGAGGGAAAACATGCTGGGTTTCCATGTACTCGTACTCTTCTGTGCATGCGTATTTGTGTGTGTGAATGGAAAGACAAATAAGCACACTACCACATAAAAGAAGTTAAATATGTTTAGAGGTACATTACAAAAAAAGAAAGCAATCCTACTTTGCAGGCTTGTTGCTGTTCATTTTTTCCTCTCAGGTTTATGCATAAAAGGTTAGCAAATAATAAAATAGATGTTCTGCAGCTTGGTCATAGCTAAGGCAAACCAAAGTTTTTAAAAAGCCAGTATTTTTAAAGTTGCTGAGAATAGGTATTGTGTTCTTCCAGTTGTTGCTTGTCTGGTCACAGATGACAAATGTCTGTAACATGAACCAGTGTCATTTCAGCTTTTCTTCTGATCCAGTCTATTTTATGTTATGACCAAAATCCTCTTTACTACAGGCATCATGTAGTCATGTAGTCATCAGCTGAAAAGCTCTTGAATTTTTTCGTCTGTTGAGAAAAGTGTCTTTAATTTTAAAAACCAAACTAATGATCATTTACTTTTTCATTAGCTTGACATAAATGAAAGGTGATGGATGATAGAGAATGGAGTGATTTCTCTAAGCTTTTTCATAATGAAAACAGCTCTTTAGTGTCTTGTGACTATTACAGAGCTTCACACAGAACTGAGGCACATCTGTTTGTCGTTATATTCTCTCTGTGAGATAGAAGCTTGTTATATAGTTGTGATCTGGAATACTGGTACCCCTCCAGAACAAATCATCAATCTCTTCATAATAGCAGATTGGCATTTTTTTTGGTCAAAGGTTACATATAGAAAAAGGCTACATTAATTACAAGCATAATAGCCTTGAGAAAACCTGTCTCTTTAATGCAGCATAGTTAAAAAGAAGTTTGGAAAGAGGGTGTCAATTTGGAATGGAGGCTTAGGAGATTTTTAGTAAATTTTAAACAACCTCTCCCGTTCTTTTAGTTGGTTCCTGAGTAAACTTCATGTAAGAGCTAGAGTCCACTTGCAGAGAAGCTAAAGGATCTGATATAGGTATTTAATTGCAGAATCTGATTTTACCCAGGCACTTAACTATGAGTCAGACAGCAATAATCTGGTATGAGATCAGAACTTCTTTTCTGGTTTATTTTATTCATCTTTTTTGTTTTTATTTTAAATTTATTTTTATTTTTTTGTTTGTTTTATTCATCATTGTATTCTCTCTAAGCAGATCCCGATGGCTCTATTAAAGTAAATGATCAAGTGATCAGTTTATTTTATCAACCAGGGATCTTGACCTAGAAATGTTTAATGTAAATACTTTGTTTTTTTTCTTCCCAGCTGCAGCCATAGATCACACCCCTTCAGCAGCAGCATTCAGTTCAGCAGTTTATAACGGCAAGGAATCCCCTAAGCAACAGTTGGTGAAAAATAGCCTGCCTGCTCTGACAAGACCTTCGGTGTTAGGTATTTGTATGGACTTGCTATATTTTAATAACCCTAAATTCTATATTTCATGGGCATAATAGAAACATTGAACAAATGATATTATGATCGTAATTTCCTATATGAATAGAAATGACTATTGTCTTCCAAGACATTTCTGACCATAACGTTTTTTCTGTGTTAATTTTCAGAAAACAAATTGTTTAAATGTTTTCAGCCATAGCTTTCTTACAGTTAATATTATTAATTAGAAGTTTTTCGTTATAGTTACCGTTCATTCATTTAATAGAAGTACTGACTAGATTCTGAATCCCAGATCTTAAGGAATGTGTCAGTTTGCATCAATCTCACCAGCAGGTTTTGTGAAGGAAATTGAGAAAGATTTATAAGTAATCACTTGTAAGATAATTCTTATGTTGCTGTTCACCTTGGGATGGAGCACTAGACTTTGACAACTGACTCCAAATTGAAGAAACTGTCCTCACTTCATTATTATCAGATTTGTGTTGTTTTCTGTCACAAACTGTATTCTGTGTCACTGGCTTCTTTAAGCAAGAAAGTTAGTCTTCACTACAGCTAGAAACATGCTATGGCTCTATTTTAGAATAAGTCTTCCCAAGTTTCCCTCTGAGCATCACAGCCAAATTCTTTTTCTCTGCCCATTCAGGTTCTTTGATCTCTTTCTTCCATGCAGCAACATATTCTTGACAATTTATTTCAGATGGATTACTTTCACATATCAACATATTTGCAGGAAAGAGTATGTTCAAATGAAAAATTCTTTGTATTGCTTTAACTATCTTGTGACTTTTGTTACAGTATGTCAGGAAACGAAATGAAAGAATGAGTAGAACAAATGGTTAAATACTGCCCTCAGGTGGTAGAAGTTTAAAGGACAAAGTCATCTTTGAAAACCTTTACGTAAGGTTTCGCAAGTGAACAATCTTACTCTAGATCTGAAGACTTCAGGTTTATTTTTAATGTTAATATCTTTTGCAAAATTAGACCCCCTTTTTATATAAGATTCTTACTCTGTCTTGAATTTTATGTGGGAATAACCATTCTGCCAGGAGATGTAGCCTTGCCAGTGTCAAGCAGTGTTATGACCTCTGCGTAGTCATGTCCAGAAATAGAAATAGCTGAGCAAATAGAAATTGCTGAGCAATTCCTGGAGGACCACTGACTCTCGATAATTAGATATACGTAACGTTAGTGAAAGTGCATCGTTCTAGGAGTTTGCAGGAGTGCCCGAGAAGATTCAAGAAATTAATGAAAGAAAATCCAAGAAACTAATCATCAGGATCTCCTAGAATAATTCTAATAAAGTTATGTTTTTGCAGGCAAAGGGGTTGGAACTGCGCGTGGGTAGGAGGAAAGTAAAGAAGTAATTTGCTAGGAATTAATATGGAATAGCGTAAAACCAAAGATGGTGACCAGCAAGAAGTGACAAAAAACCTGTAAATGGGAAAATTGTTGAAAAGAACTCAGATCTTTATTAATGTTACCCTGAAACCCTTCAGAATTTTATTTTTCAATAAGTTACATGAAACACTGTCATGTGTTCAGAAATAAAAAGTGCAAAATTCCCCATGTTGTCTTCAAAATATTAACTTAGAAGCATTGTTAGTACATGTCTTGTTCTTACTATGTTATTATTAATACAGAGTAAACACTGGTATAAAATAAGTGAAGTCTACATAGATAATTAAGAGTTCTCTACACCAGAAAATTCCCAGAAATTTAAGCAGGGCATAGCAAAGTAAAATAAAAAACATAAAAAAGGATTATATTGATTGGGTTGACCCTGTCTACCACAGTACTTAACACACACATTCAGTCTATCAGAACATTGAATTACCATGCACAAAATGGAATACATTTTGCTCTAATACTTTTCTGAAATATTACTGTTATTCAGGCACTTTAACAAATTCGGGGCCTCCAAAAAAGCGCCATAAAGGTTGGTCACCGGAATCTCCATCATCTACAGAAAACTGGAACTTGCAGCTCAACCCACAGGTTCCAAACAGAATTAAAAATGGTAAGCTATACCCAACATAATGACAGTGTTTGTTTCATTATTCAGAAAATAATGGGGGAAGAGAGGCAATATTTTAAAGACACATGCAGATTCGCATTAGAGTTTTGAAAGGTGTTTGATACGTACATGCTCAGAATTATTTATGTTCATTTCCATTAATTTCTATTTGAGGCCCTGAGTTTAACTCTTATCATGATCCAGTCATCAAGTCATTACTAGGAAATCATAACAGGTGTCTGTATCCATCTTTAGGCACCAAAACACCTTTGGGATGTTAAAATTAGTGTCATAACTCAGGTCAAGGTACTATGTTTCAATTATTTGTCAGTGTTCTTGGCACTTGGATCTTACAGTCTAGATACAGAATACAGTGACATGCAGTGAAATAAACCTGCTTTCCCAAACATGTTTTCTTCTAATGCGCTATAGTTTAAATGAAAAATACTGCAAAGAAGTTATGACTGAGCAAATGTCGGATCTTAATTTTTTCTTTCTTGCTATTGCAAGAGAACCTATTTAGAAGCAGTGAAGCTAAACATATCATACAGAATACACAAATCATAACTATTTGTGCCCTGATATTACATAAGTCACTGCATGCTTGCATTCATAGCTGGAACTGTTTGTTTATAAACATTTCAAAATCTTTAGATGCATGTCTGATGTTCAAGGTCACACCAATGTAATTAGTCCTCCAAGAAAGTTAGCATAATAGTATGGGCTGTAGTAACAGCTCATGAAATGTGATGTAACCATAAAAAGCATTTAACACTGATACCAAATGTGGGTATGAGATGATGTTAAATAACCTTTATTTGAGGAAATCGCTATTAGACCTGACTCGAGTAATAATATGTGTAAAATCTTAGATGGAGGAAGCCTATCATCTTTACCACATTCTGCTTTGGTGGGGCCAGCCTCATCTCCCATGGTGGGCTCAGGAGAACCGGTCTCAGTTCCTGACAACTTGCTGAAAATCTGTAAAGCAAAGCCAGTTATTTTTAAAGGTAAAAATCTCAACCCTGTAACAAGACCTTATATCTTTTCCATAAGAGGTGTAAAGATACATCCTACTGCTAAACACTGCTAAAGCTTTCAATTTTAGAAGGTTTACTATTAAAACTGTTTAATGTATATATGGGAAATTAAAAATTTTAGTGTGATGTGCACAAACGTCATTTATTTTGTAGGTCATGGAAACTTCCCATATCTCTGTGGGAACATTAATGATGTGATAGTGAGTCCTTTGCTGTACACCTGTTACAGAAATTCACAGTCTTTATCTAGAGCATATGAACAATATGGTGCCTCCACAATACAGCCTATTTCAGAGGAAATGCAACTCTTACTGACTGTCTACTACCTTGTTCAACTAGGTAAGATTATTTTACATCCAGATAGACTGCAATGAATATATTACATCCCAGCAAATTAAAAAGGGAACATTAGGGCAGGAGAATATTAAATATCAGTCCTAGGACATGATATTAAACAATTTAATTTGTTGTAATGAAACAAAACTAAATAATTGTTTCTTGAAAACCAGGCAGATTGAAATATAATCATAAAAAGTTAATCTTCTATAACCTGAGACCTCAGCAACTAAAAATCAGAAAAGGAAAAGAGCTGCAATTCACTGCTCTTGCATACAGTCTGTGGTTTAGAAGTATTATTATGCTGAAACCAGCATCTCTCAACCTTTTAAATACTTCTAATTACTGATACTCAAGTTCGAATTAGGGCAGCTTTATCTGAGTATCATAAGGCACTTCAAAATGAAAAATTTGATTCACATCTGTTAAAGGCAATAGAATCATGCATGCATACATAAATTTGAAACATGATCATCTCTAAAAAAGTACATATTTTGAAAAAAATGTTTTAAACTCAACAGTTTTGTTTAATTGTTTCATAATACTTAATTTTTTTTAGCCTCAGACCAGGTCCCTTTGATTGAGGATTTGGAACAAATATTCATGCGTTCATGGCGGGAATCACACCTCTCTGAAATCCGTCAGTATCAACAGGCTGTTCCACAGACCTTTCCTCAGGTGGCCAGCCAGATCGCACCAGTGACTTCAGCCCAGCTGCCCTGGCTGGCGGGCCTCGCAGCTAGCTCCTGTAACGATAGTGTCCATATCATTGAGTGCAGCTACTCGCTGGCTGAAGGGCTTTCGGAAATGTTTAAGCTACTCATTGAAGGAAAATTAATAAAGACAAACTACGTGGTGATCATATGTGCCAGTAGAAATCGAGCCATTGATTCCTGCATTGTGATAACGGGTAAGATCTGAAGGGTGTATCTCCAGGCAAAACAGAGTAATTCAATGCTATGAGGAGTTTGGCTGGAGTTTCAGTAAGCTCCCTCAGAAAGCAGAGCTTTGCCCAACAAGTAATGGTTTTTGATGAACCCAAGTTGATGCTGCGTAGTTGGGTTTCTCCCCAGCAAATCATACTCTGCATTACCTGTTTTCTCACTAAGACATCCCAGCCGACACTACTACAAACAAATAATACTGAGTTACAGCATGCACAGTACATAAAGCTCTCCTGCTCTGTGTGAGTGGGATATTACTGCAAACAGAGGACTGAACATCTTTTTTAGCTTCTAAAAAAAAATGGTCTTTCAGTGTCATTCTTTTCAACAACCTCTTGAGGGCTATGCTGATAATTAAATAAATTATTTGACTATCCATTCAAAGATTCATTATGAGTGTAAGATAATTGACAATTCCTTTGACTATTTATATGGTCTTTTTATATATTGTATCAACAAATATTTCCTAAACTGGGAAAGAAACACAAAGAATGATGAAACATGAATCTATCTTACAGGTGTCTGGTGCATACATGCATAGGAGAGAGAAAAGACTCATCTCTGCCATTTTTGTGTGTGTGTTATACATTTAGCTGGGTAGTATTTTTATTATGACTTAGAACATTTTAACTTTAGTTTGAAGTGCTTCCAAAATTACTTTTTTTTGTCTTTTAGGAAAGTATCAGGCAAGAGTTCTGTCTGAGAGCATGCTCACTCCTTCAGACTACCAAAAAGAAGTTAACTATCAGCTGGTCACAGGGAAAGTGGAAACTCTGGGGTCCTTCTTTAGCACACTCTGCCCAGGTACCTAATAGGTTATAAAGAGGCACGTTTCCAAGTCCCTGAAACTTTAAGTCAGAGAAAATACCTGTGCTCATTACCTTTCCAGAAGGAAGACATTACTAGAAATATATAAAAAATGCAGGACAACGTTGTGAAAATACATTTGAATTGAAATTTCTCCTGAAAGTGTCAGTTTCTAAAATCTCTCAGTTTCATAAAAATATGCGAGCAAATAGCTGAGCATATTATTCTTAGCTATGCAAATCCATCCATGCACTATGCAAGTCCATATCCATATGAAACTATAAATTCTTTTGCCCTAAACACGGAATTCACTGAGACCATAATAGAGTTATTTTGTCAAAGGTAGGATTTGCCCTTTCAATTTACCATACTGTGAACTTGGTCATGATGCATGGGAAAGAGAGGAAAATTGCAGAGTGTCAGGGTTACTGGATCATTTTTAAACTGAGTATACTGAGGATTACTACAGGCAAGATTATCTGGGGATAGATCTAGCCACAGAGAAAGTTAAACTGTATCACACAACTAGAGCAAATGCAGCATATTTTTCAGTGTTAGTGGGATGTCACAGTCCCCTTCGCCATTCACTTGATGTTGGTAAATCTGTACTTAGATCACAAGAACCCTTTTGGATGCATCATGGTATTTTGAGTGGTCACTTAAGAGAAACTCGTTTTCCTTGAACCACCGTGTAGTTATGTTAGTGTTCCTACTCTTAGTATCTTCAAAGTATGGTTCTCAAAATCACTTTTACTATTGCTATTGTTTGAGCAGAAGTAAATGAACATCCTAAAAATAGTTGCCATCTATATCCACTGGATGGCACTTCATGGGGCAGATCCTGCCTTCTGAGCTCAGTGCAGACATGTTCAAACATCTTTTCAACTGCTGAGAAAATACTAAATACTCAGGACAGTCATATTGTATTCTCTGCATAGCTTTCATCTGTAAGCAGGTCCCTTGCTGAATAGGATATATTTACAGATATTTATTGTTCAATAAAGTACACCTTGCTTGCTTCAGCATTGTGTATAGCTAAAAAACCTCATATTTCTCTTTCAGCTTTATAGAGAATTATTTTTCTTTCTCTCAAAAATGTTAAAGATTTTAAAATATTTATCAGGTTTTCCAAAGCTTCTTGTAATCGTTATTAGTGAACAGTCCAGCGGCATGATCTGAACATAAACTAACCAGTTTCATGTCTTTGTTGTTGCTGATTTGCATCAGGGACTTGAGACTAGTTTTCTACCATCCTTCATAAATGCCCTAGTCAATGGTCTGCAGAGCTGGTGTATCATTCCCTGCTCTGATTTGCATTTTATTAGTAATATGCTGTAAAAACAGATGCAATAGAAAATAACAGGAGGGTTCCTGTATAAGTCAAGGGCAGGATAACTAAATAGCAATATAAAGCTCTTTTAAGATCTATAAAACAAAATCAGTATGAAATGCAGCTCTTACTAACATGGATGTTTATTCCATTATCCCTTCAATTTGATAGAGGGTGACATTGATCTTTTGCTGGAGAAATTTTATCAGGAAAACCAAGGGCACATATCTTCATCACTTTCTGCTTCAGTGAATAAACCAACAGCACTGAATGGAACTGGAACGACTGCATGTACAAGTAAGGAGGATTTTCTAAAGAGGTAACAGAGTAGGTACTTGAGACCATGTGTCTAGGTGTGCAGTTAGATCTATCTGGTCAGAGTCCTAGGCTCTTGAAGGTGAAGGTCCTGACACAGGCAGCAACTCATGTCTTGGAATAATCAGATTTACTGATGGAATCTCTGCTTCATTCCACTGGGTATTGTAGTCTCTGAAGTTCTAAGTCTTACTTCTGTGGTAGCAGAATGCTATTGCACAAGTTCACTTTCAGCTCTCAGACATTTAAGAGACTTACAGGACCAAAATGACCAAATGCAGAAATATTTCTTTGCATATTCCATATTCCAAACTGCAACTCCTGTTCATAAGCAAAGTACCTTAAAGAGTAGATCAGTCATTCTTTGCCAGACTAACATTTTATATGAGGTTAGACTTTGAGCATATATCTAAACAGAATTTTGCCTTTTTCCAGGTTATGAGATTGAACGACATCAGATTCGTCCATTCCAGCTAGCAGTGGCTCAGAAATTGCTGTCTCATATTTGCTCAATTGCTGACTCCAGCACTCAAAATCTTGATTTGGGTTCCTTTGAGAAAATTGATTTCTTGATTTGTGTTCCACCCTCCGAAGTGACTTATCAGCAGACTTTGTTTCATCTCTGGCACTCAGGTGCTTATTAGTTAGCTTTATTTTAGATTTACAGGACATTGTTAAATGCATTTGTATTTGGAAATACTGACATTTGTTTCATTTCTTTAGGTATTTTATTAGAACTTGGATTAGAAAAGGAACATCTTACAAAGCAGAGGGTGGAACAGTATGTTATGAAACTAGATGCAGAGGCCCAGATGAAATTCAAAGTCTTTTTACAAAACTCTATGCAGAATCCACATACACTGTTTGTCTTAATCCATGATCACGCACACTGGGATCTAATGAGGTAAGAAAACTGTAACTCCTTTTTAGAGTCATTATTATTGTTTTCATTAGTTCTCAAGATCAGCTTTCTGATTTATCCCTTCCCTCATCTTTGCATCTTTCTGCTAACTCTTATCTTCCCATGCATTGAATAAACATGTTTTCTTTTAGAGTCCTTCATGATTTATCTTGCTTATTATATTATGCCTCAGTGGAACATTTCAGCTTTTCTTGCTCACCATTCTTATCTTCTTTCAGCCACAACTATTTTTTTTTTTTGTCTGGTTGTCATATGTTCAAAGGAAAGCTTCCTGTGAAAGTACACAGAGCTCGTTATCCTCTGTCAGTGTCCTCTGGGCTGGAAAACATGCAAAAACCCTCCACAGTGAGTAGACAACTAGTGAGCCAACACTGCTGCTTATTTCTTTAACTGATTGGAAATTTTCCAGTACAATGTTTTTTTCTATCCAGAATCACTGACTGATAATAATGGAAAGTTTCTGTGGATACATAGTAATGTCAGGTAGACTCCTCAGAGAAGCAGGGAGCTTTCTGTTCAATGTTTACCAAGTTCCCCATCAGCTCACTTGCATAACTCATTACTTCCCTCACAGAGCCCCATTTCCTTGGCTTCTCGACAACCTGCTAAGAAGTTGGGCTGCTTTTGCTTTTTGGCTCCTGAGACACTAGGGAGCTTGGAGTACATACTGAATTCCAGAAACACCAACATATTCCAACTTTGGGAACACAGTAGTTTTTCTTATACTAAAAGCTATGGAATCTTGCTTGTGAATGAAATGGCAAGGTTTTGTCTTTCACACTGGTCAGGAATGGTGATTTTCACCAGAATTTTGTATCTGTGTGTGTGTGAGGGTTTCCTGTTCAACTCCTCTGTATCTGAGGGACTTGCATGGCCCATTACAGCTGTCACAGCCTTTAAGGCATTTATTCATATGACATCCTTCAGTGATAGGGAAATACCTGTATTGCTGCTTAACTCTGGTATTTTTTCCTCTTATCTAATAAAGATATGTAAATGACAAATACTTAAGTGACTGTTCTGCAAAGCAAGATTCATGCCACTTAAGTCAGTTAAATGAGATGCCTAAAACAGGAGTGCAATTGCCTGGGATTGCCCACATAGTCACAACAGAGACACTACATCTCTGAGGGCTGAGTTAGATCTTGGGTGGGCACAGCCACTTTCTGGAGTTACTTATCTCTCTCTGGGAGTTTGCAGACACTAGACTTGTAACTTAGTCACTGCAGGTAGATGCCAAAAATTAAATAACATGAATCTGGACTGAAGTTTTATACCAGAGCAAAGAATTGACTGTAGGTGTTCCATGATGCTGGCATTTGCCCTAACAATAACTATTTTTCCCTTTCATATCAGCTTTATCTCAGGTAGTTTCCTTCTGTTTTCCTGTTACCCTGACTTACTGTCTGTCATTTTCTATCTTGATTTTTGTAGGTAGGAATTACATTTTCTTAAGGACAGCACTAACAGTCTGGCCAAAGTTACTACAGGACTGTGTGCCTGTTGGTGACAGTCAAAACATCAGCTTTATTTCATCCTTTATCTCTCATATTCTGGTAGCTGTAAGGGACTGGTAATTTGCTGTCTAGGGAGACTTACAGTAATTTTCAGCTGCAGTGAAATAATTTGAATTTTTTTTTTTCTATCCTTCTATGCAACAAAAGCAGAGCAAAGAATAGAGTCCTAACTTCCTTGTACATGTTTCACTTCAATTTCATATCCAGGTTAAAGCTTTCCACTGACACAAATGTTTCTTTGTGCTGATCACTTTGGAGAGTTTTGGGTTTCTTTTTTGCAGTGCTATGCATAGCCTTTATCCTCAAACAGAACTGTCTACAGGAGTTGTTGATAGACTGTTGAACTGCAGGGAGGTGAAAGAGGCGCCAAATATTGTGACCCTCCATGTGACTTCCTTCCCCTATGCGCTGCAGACACAGCATACTCATATCAGCCCTTACAATGAGATCCACTGGCCTTCTTCATACAGCAATGTAAGATGGATGCTTTGAGGTGCTTTTGTGAGCTTTTCATAAGTTATTTTACAATTACATACTTGATGAAATTGTGGAGGCCCCATGATTTTTGTAAACAAGAATGAAGTCTGGATGGCATCTTTATCTTGTTCAGTCTGAGTTCTTTTCCCCTTGCTTGTCCTGTCATTTCTTGCCTTTTTTCTTTATTCCTTTTATATCTTCTATAAACTGTGGCAGTTCTGCTAAAAATCGTTGAGCTACATAAGTGGAAATCATCTGAAAATCTGCCTCTAGTGCATTACTGCGTAAATATATGAACATTTATGGATTTTCTTCATATGTGTGCATATTTATTCCATACATAGATGTTCTGCCTGTATATATGTATATGTGGGGAGAGAGAAAGAAACAAGGAAAAATTGGGTCAAACTTCTCTCAAAAAAAAAAATTATTTTTCTTTCCTTGTTTTAATGTCTGAGTAGATATATGCTTATTAGAGAATGTGATTGCAAATATATCAGATACCAATGGTTAATCAATTGTAAATCAATAATTGATAGACTTTACCTTTATATTTTTATTGCTTCATTTGCTTTAGGGTGTAGATTTATACCATGAAAACAAGAAATACTTTGGACTGTCAGAATTCATTGAGTCCACCCTCTCTGGACATAGTATTCCACTCCTTCGGTATGACAGCTCTTTTGAAGCAATGGTCATGGCTTTGGGAAAAAGGTATGGTATCCTCTTCTGTTTAACACAGGAAATTCAGGAGGTGTGTTCCAGAGACTTGAGTTATTACCTAGAAGCCTGGATCTTTTTTTTTTCCTTGCTGTCTCACAGATCAGCTGTGTATGCAAGGACATTTCACTCGTTCTTATTTTCTCCTTCCATCTTTTTTTTAATACATTTGGCCTGTAATCTAATTAGTCTAGGCTACTTCTTACTATGAACACACACACAGTTTAGCCCAGTGTAGAGTATGTTCTTGCTGTGACCAGTAGCTACTTGTATATTATAATAATCTAACATTGCATCATCATGTAATTTCAAATGTGTTATTACTTTTCTCCGATGTTATCACTTGCTGACCCTGATTTTGATGTGTAGAATTTGTGTATACTGTACTTGGACCACAAAGAGAAGTGGACATATCACTGTGGCTTTACACTTAAATCGATGATAAAAACTTCAGAGCATCATCAGCTCGAAAATACATAATCAGTTTTCCTTGATCTCTATGAAGCAAGTATAGAATCCTGAAAAAGAGTAGTGACACATTATGTGCACGTGTGCAGCGGTGGATGAACTCTTTGGGATCTGTAAGAAGAATGAGACAGGACAAGTAAAATCTTGTGAATTTCTATTGCTAACTGGTAGACTGAGCACATACACACTTAACTGCTGGGGTTTCCTTCAGGGTGCTTTGGAGCTCTGATCATGCATATCAACACTTTTCTAAACAAGCCATAGTTGCTCTTTTTATTGTGCATCTGGGCTTCATTTCTGTGAAAACCAGAACACAGGAACATGCTGCATATCCACATCTCTCCCTTCCATAGACCGGGGACTGAGACAGGGTGTACCTGGGCTTGGGAAGTTAGCGTGCTCATTGGATTCAGCTCTCTTGGAAACAAGAGTAAGTTGGTTCAGGGCTTCAGTAAGAATAAAAGAGAAACACCCCCCACCCCCCCTTAAGAATAACACATAATGAAGTGTACTATTCTCACAGTATTTTGATCGATGGTATTACTGAGTGCCTTAGAAAATATTCTGTGACAAATTTTGTAACACCAGTAAAGTCTTGGTAACTTAAAGTGATGTAACCTTACTGGATAACTTGCTTAGTAAATCTTTACTAAGAAATGTAGAGACATCTGTTCTGGGTGTGAAATGATACATTGCAAAGGCTATCCAGCTGCAATTTGGTGAGTTTCTGCTGTATATTAGATATGAAGGATTCTTTACAGGATAAAATCCTGAGTTTACTATATGTTGAAAAATTAGCTTTTTCACTTTAGCCTTTAATACTTCACTATTTAATTCACCATTTATTTCAGGTTCCCCAGATTACACAGTGCAGTGATAAGGACTTTTGTCCTCATACAACACTACTCTGCAGCTATGATGGCAGTGTGTGGTCTTTCTCAGATGAAGAATTACACCTCAGTTGAAACTCTGGAAATCACCCAAAACCTAATAAACTCTTCAAGACAATGTCCTAGTGGTCATGGCCTCATGGTAGTGTTGAGAATTCCATGTACTCCGCTGGCTGCAGTGGCATATGAACGTCTGTATAATGTAAGGGAAAGACTAGCTCTTGAAGATAACTTTGAAATAATCTTGGGAAATCCTAATTCTGGAATCACAATAGGGAAGCACTTTGTGGAGCAACTAAAGGTAACTTGCAGAATGACATATACTGGGAAGCTTCATTAGATGGGTAGGTGGGGAGACTTTACTGGTGAGAATTATGGTCATAAGCTGAAGTGTGGGTCTTACCAGTAAAAAAAAAAAAAAAGTACCATAAGGAGCATGACTTTTATCTTCTAGACATACTGTCTGTGACACCTCTACTGTCCTACCTCTGGTTAATACTCAGTGAAGTATTAACTAATATGGCTAGAACCTGACTTCTAGCAACAACCCTCCCAAACAGCTGAACTGCTTTTATCTACAGGGACCATGATCAATAAGGAAAAAAGCCAAATAAAGTGGCCACAGTTTTAGCAGAATTTTCTCACAAAATCATCAGAGTGCCAACAGATTTTCATCAGTGACCAGCTGAGTTATATTATTCTTGTCACCAGCAGGTGGCTTGAAGGCACCAAATCAGTGGTGCCTAGAGGACCCTTGGTATTCACAGCTCAGGACTTTATGCATTCTGGACCATGTTGGTTTATGGATTAAGTTATATCCTTTAGATCCAGAGTTGTGGTCATGCGTTTAAGAAAAGCCTGTGATACTCTCTTGCTTTTCATAAATTTACCATCATCTGATCACCAGAGCAAAAATGTATTCACATTCTAGGATGGTGTAATATATATGGTACACTCTGTACCATGTCTGATTAAATACATGTCAGATGCAGTCATTTGAGATCCAGGGCGTAATGCTTCTGTAAATTAGGCATAACTTATTCTGAAAAATCACTATTAGCTCTGAATCACATCCTGATTGTCTTCTCTGACATACGTAATAGTGGTACATGTACAAATGTCAGAGGCTGAGTTGTTGTACTGTTGGTCCTACTGTGTACTCCTTATCTGTAGATCAGTCTTGGAGCAAAAAGGACTGACTGGTGTGAGCAAAGCAATATAGCCTGATGTTAAACAGCCAAACAATAGATCTAGTTATCGAAATTCTCATGAAGTTATCAGGAAAACAGTTAGCTTTTGGGGAGAGCAGAAGACTTCAGTGGGTAGCAAATGAGGACACTGGTATATGTGTTGAACAATTCCATCTTTCCCCTATTCTTCTAACATGAAAAAGCTCACTCCTAGCTCGTTTTCTTCCTTAGACTCGGACATCCATACATTATCTGCCACAAGAAGCAATCCTCTGAACTCTTCTCTCCCCCAAAGCTCCTACTCAGCTTTACTGTCCATTGTACCATGTACACTCTACCCACCTATGCTCTGGCCCCAGTGCTATGGAACTGGGAAGCTGGGAGGCTTTTCCATACTGTGCCAACATACTGTCCCAACCTCCTCAGATTTACATCAGGAAGATTGCTACTTGTAATGCTGTAGGAACTGTGCAATCTACCTATGTTGAAATTGGCTCTGCTCTGTGCCTTCCCTTGGTGGAACATCCATCCACTGTACAAATCGATTCATATAATGGATGATCAAAGTATATATTTCTGTTTTTTTATTTGTGCCATATAGATATGTCCAACAGTGTTTTTCACGTTGTACAGGTCTGGCAGAAAATTGAAGATGTAGATTGGAGGCCACAGACTTACTTGGAACTGGAAGGTTTGCCTTGTATATTGATATTTAGTGGTATGGATCCACAAGGGGAGTCTTTGCCACGGTAAGAAGATCCAGTATTTTCTCAGTGGCAGTGTTCTATCCATTGCTTACCAAATGTCTGAAGATTAACTGTGTAATTACTTGTGGGAGAAGAAAACAGGTTTCAGTGTCAAGATTTTTTTACCCATTTTTTGGCAGTTTTTATATCATAAATAAAAACCCTATGTCATTAATCATAATTTCCTTTTTACAGTAACATATAAATACCTCAGAAAATATTATGATTTGTCCTAGTTTAGAGGAGACAATAAGGGTATGTAAAAAAAAAGTATAGCTGCTTTAGCTATCCTAGGGTAGCTGAGACATCCCCATGATGCTGGCGTATGCGCTACAGGATGTGTGGAGAGATCAGTGTCTTCTGGAATGACAGGATGCCCTGGGGCACTAAATGCTTTTGTATGTTCAATTGAATACCATTCTGTGTGTTAGGCTTAGAACCCAAATGCTTATTTTTTTTCTTATGCTGATGCTAATGTTCAGTGCACTAGATGAAGCTGCATAACTGGGTTAAAAAAAATAAAAGCGTATGCACCACAGTGGTGAATTTATTAAGCACGGAAGATATACCGTGTTCTATCATCTCAGCTGTAGTTTGAGCAGATTATGAAAAAATTCCCCTTTGGCTGTGTTTGTAAAAGAAATAAGGGAGTAGATTACAGTGAGGTTTCATACAAGCCCCTCTTGTTTCTCTCTAGATCACTGAGATACTGTGACCTACGTTTAATAAATTCATCTTCTTTGGTAAGGACAACCTTGGAGCAAGAACTTGGTTTGGCAGCATACTTTGTGAGCTCAGAAATTCACACAGAAAAAGCAGTTGTGAATGATGTGTTAGAAAGTGACCCAGAGAAACTAAGCAGCACTGATAATGAAGATGAAGAAATAGCGACGGAAGGTATTATTAGTAGTGATAATAAAAGAAGCTGTAAAATGATTGAGTTGTATTAGAAAAAGCAGGCTTGCATGGATACCTCCTTGGTGAGGGTTTCTAGAGTTAGCTTTACTGAGTGAACTCTGCTCCTCAGATTTGCTTCATCTCACCCAACCTGTGTTTTCTCACCCTCCCTGCCTGGGGACTGCTGCTGCTGCACCATTTTAATCTCTTGCAGATCTGCTGCTGCATCTGTTGTCTCTGTTTTTTTGGCTCTCTTCTCTCCCTTCCCTCTGTACGTCCTTTGCCTCATATGTTCTGGCAGCTGTGAAGTGGAGCTTGACTGGGTACATCTAGTGATGCTCACTGCTGGGAGTGCTCTGCTACTGTTTTGCCCTCGCTGCAGCAGGGAAGTGTGCGCTTTGCCACCTGGGAAACGGTGACCAGATCCCCTCTCTCACAGCAGGGGCAGCTCCACCTAAACTGTCCCTGACTGATGATACCCAACCTATGCTTACACACTGACAATGATGAAGATTCCTCCCAAGGAAACTGCATATAGTACAGCTGAGTAGTCTCTAGTTTGTAAGGCATTAAACAGTATGGCCAGAAATACATCTGAACATAGTAACTTCTGAGTACTCCTTGAAAATGTCCATTCATTCAAACTGACAGTGTAGTTAGTGTGGTGACTTTATCATTTTTAAGAGAGCAATTAGGAACATATAAATGTATAAACAAACAACAATAATTTACCCATGAACTGTTGGGGGTTTTTTTGAATGATAGTTGATAGGCATTATCAGTTATCATTAAGTTCTTTACATTTTTGTTCACTGTCTATTGTGCCTTGTAATTGTGGAAAACAAGGGATTTTTATCCTAATAGGTTATTTAAATCTCAAGTTCTTGCCTTCATTTCATTTTCTATACTATGAGGAGGAAGATAACTGGCTACTGTTCACCTATTAAGTTCAGGCTCATTGATAATAAGGATAGCAGAACAAGCAGAACAAAAATATTTAGTTTATTTGGATATGTACTTTAGATAGAAGAATGAAATACTTGAGGTCATACTCAGACTGTCTACAATAGAGGCTACTTTAGATGTGATGAGTACTTCTGTCCATTTAGTTGAAGCATGCCAAGATTGTATGTGATCTGAGTCAAATGGGCATCTAAGTTGTCAGGTATCTAAATTGTAAGGCCGCTTATGCTTGTATGCTCCTCCAGAGTCCCATTCAGAACACCTGAGATAGACTTACAGCCTTAATTTTTCTGCTGGCAGTGCTTAGGTTTCTGTTTACCATGGTAAGACTGTATAGAAACAAGCATTTTAACTTAGAAGCCTAAACTAGGAACCTCAAGTGAATATCCTTGGTGGCCATCCAAATGTGGATTTTCATCACCAAAAGCTGAGGTATAATCTGGCTGTAAAGTTGTAATGTATGAGGTAGGATGTAATTTCATAACATACTGACAAAATAGAGCTTGTTGGCTGTTGGTTTACCTGACACTGGTTTAGTGAGGAAAATAAGACATGGATAGAAAAAGAAAACATGGTTGAGACATGCCTAGAAATTACCAGCTCCTGGCTGCAGCCTTGATTTG
Source organism: Athene noctua (assembly GCF_965140245.1). NCBI lineage: Eukaryota > Metazoa > Chordata > Aves > Strigiformes > Strigidae > Athene > Athene noctua. The sequence continues at coordinate 17,082,647 of NC_134037.1, read as the reverse complement.
GTGAAGCTACGGCAGCTCAGCATAGTTAGATTAGGACATAGGCTGGTCCAATATTGCATGGTAGGAACAGATACTCCATACTGAAAATAGAGTCAGAATGAGGACAAAACCCACACAAACTCTTGTGGGCTTTTCCCTACTTGTATCTTGACGATGTAACTTTGCTTTCTTACAGGCTTACTTTAATTATATTTTGGTTTTGTTTTCCCTTTACTACCATTCATGAAACAGGTTCTACTTCAGAAAAGAGAAGTCCTATGAAAAGAGAAAGATCTCGTTCCCATGACTCTGCATCTTCATCTCTCTCTTCAAAAGCTTCCAGTAAGGCCTTAAAATCATCTCTATTAAGTTACATTTAGGACATAAAAAGAGACCTTTTATTCAGTTTATTAGATAAATAATAAAAGGCATAAACCACTAAGATTTTGGTAAAGCCTATTGTAATGGGATCACTAAAGATAACTTTAAAACAAATAAGGACCAGACTTCTGAAATATAAGAAATAAGATCTTTTCTTGCTTGAAAAATAATCACAGGGTGGGGTGCCTAAACCAGGCACTTCTTTAATATGTGCTACTGGGGTATGAATGCTCAGTTAGTACTGTGATGGCTGAGTGTGTTCACTGAAGCCATGACAACTTATGAAAAAGAAAACAAGCTTCACATTTTTTAAAAACCTTTTGAAAATCTATAGGAGAAAAAGCATGCTCATCCTCATTGGTATATTTCTTTTTGGTTTTTCTCTGGAATGTTCACTCATTACTTTTGCACTGTTTGAAAGCTCTTTTAGAGGTGGATAATTTTTTAAATCTTTGGTTCCTTTTTAATCTGTGAAGGGATGTAGAAAGCATGAGGCAAATTACTACATCTCCTTGATAAATTTCTTTTCATTCTTTTATGCAGATAATATCAAGAGAAGAGTTGAATAAAAATGGGGAATATAAATTGTACTGTAACTTCCTAGAAGTTGCAATCTCATGCAGCATTTAAAAACATGATGGTTTTTTTCAGTGACAGTATATTCATTTTGATTTAATTGTAGTTTTCAACATTGTGATGTGCATATTTGGCCCATGATTTCTTTTCTACAGGCACATTGGTGGTTAAAAAAGGACAAAATTCTTGAAAACTTTTGGATAAGCTTCATCAACACTTTAATTTTCAAAATTTTTTCTTCTTTAAACTTGGGCTGTTCATCAGTTCCAGTGTCCATGTGGCGTGCCTGTGACTTTGTGGCCTCAATTTGTCTGTGGTTAAAGAAATATTTTTTCGTTTCTTCTTTTTCTGTGCTCTTGAATACAGGTATTTTGAAGGATGTCACAGTGGTTTTATTTATAGCCATTCATACTGCTGGTGATATTTTTGTATTAATTGCTAATGTCCTTTACTGGCTATTTTAGATTAATATGCAGCTAGAGTATATCTTACTATGTCTTGAGACCAAGAGAAATTACGCGCTTTTATTACTTCAAAATACGGGGGGTTGTTTGAGAACCAAGACCGTTGTTTTCACCATGAGAGGAAAGCTGTGTTTATCTATGTTTAGCTTCAGATAAATATTCCTAGTATCACGTGGAGACTGATTCCTCAACCAGTTCTGAGTCTACTCTGAAGACTGTGAAGTATTTGCATCTCCTCTTTGGAATTCACTAAGCATTAGAGATGCTCAAAACCACTTAAAATGAGGCCTCAAACTTTCAAGAACTCTTATTAATTAGAATATAGAAGGTAAAAATAGACCACTTTCAGAAAATCAGCAATTAGCTGTGGGGTATATCTACATGACATATTCAAGGCCAACATTTGTGAATTCAGTATGTGCTCTGAACTGACCCAAAGCTGTATGAATGCATTAATGCATTATGTAGCACCAGAGACTTGAGAGCCAGGTTTTATTAGATCAAAGTACATGCTGTAGCGATGCAGACACATGAGTGTCAGTTCAGAGCTGACTCAGAGGACTGTTTCTAGATGTCAGTCTGTATTAATTTCTGTAGTCTGATGGGGCTATAACCTTTGAATATTTATTTTATTACATTCTTTTAAACAGTGGTTTCAGTAATTTTTTTTTGTCTCATGATGAAAGTATCTGATGAACACTTCAAGCAAGGAATGAATGAGAGAAGTAGAGGACAGGACAATCACTGACATCTTTCCTATGCACTTCAGTGCTTTAAAAGGCACTTTTGGCATTAAGATGTATACCCCAAACTAGTCCCATTAGGACTTCTTGTATGAGAAAGGTGAAAGCAAGAACAGGACTGGGATCGCAATGTTTGTTGAATACTCTATCCATGTTTACCCATGGCATTGACTAGCAGAAATAGTTGCACTGTGTTGAAATACAAACTTTCTTTTAGTTACAGCATTCTGCAGTGAGTCATCTCCTCCTTTAATAGCATCAGGGGATACAGCAAAATCCCCCCACCAAGTCCTAAGCAACAGCACTGAAGAAAATACAAATAACTATGAAAGGCAGAAGCAGAAAGTAGACAAGGGGGCGCAAACAACAATCAGCAAACACTTGCCACTGGTAACTGAACAGCTGGATATTAAACAAAACATAAAAAGTGCCCAAATTTCCATCACCTCATCATCCTCCTCACCTTTCTCCTCCTCTTCTTCCTCCTCTGCACCTACTCATAACTCCTTCATCCTACAGACCTCTCAGTGCTCCATGACTAAAGCATCAAAACAGCCTCCTATAGTTTTCCTGCCCAAACTGGTTTATGACATTATTACTTCTACGGACAGCAGTGGACTTCCCAAATCTTCTTCACTCTTGCCTTATCATTCTGTTATGTGGGCAAGTTCTTTTCGTCCTCTTATGAGTAAGATGATGACTTGCACGGAGCAGTCTCTATACTACCGCCAATGGACGGTTCCCAAGCCAATCCATATGGACTACAACAATAGAAATGAGGGCAGAATGGACACCTTTCATCCAAGAAGGCTGCTGCTGAGTGGGCCACCACAGGTGTGTATATAAGAACAAGGTATTGTCACTGATTTATTTTGTTTAATTTTATCATAATTTCAGAAGAAATAATTAGTTATTATCATTCATACTTGAAGGTTTGTGTTTTTTTGGGGGGAGAGTAAGTTGCTTATGTTTTATTTCCTAACCATTTCTAATAAAATAATCTTCCTTTCTTTACTGTTAGCCTGAGTTTGAAGTTGATGAAGCTGTAGCAGTGTTCATTTTCTGTCAGTCTCTCTCCATTAAAATGTTTTAAAAGATAGTTTGCTCAAGAGATAGATTTGATGTATAATTTCAGTTTGTTAAAGTTGAAAATGCATTTACATTTTAAATAAAGATCAAAGATCTTCACAAAACCACTTTCTTATGATCAATCTGAAGACAATTGGGAATTTGTAACTATTTTCTCAGTTTCCTCCACACAGCAGACAGAAATAGAAGCTGTTGTAAATAATACATGCAAGAAGTCCGGTTCTACACTAGAAGAGCTATCTTTGCAAGCTGAGTAGATGAGCCAAGAGATCTAAATTACATTGAAAAGATATATGAAAATGAGTATAGTTCTAAGAAGTTCCTTTTTTTTTCTAAATTATCTAAGAATGTTAGCACTTACCTTTGAGCAAGATATCTCCTAGTTCAATGCACATGTTACATGCTAAAGGTAATATTGTGCCTCTTAGGGCAATGAAGCTGGTGAAGGGCCTGGAACACAGGGCTTAAAAGGAGCAGGTGAGGGAACTGGGGGTGTTCAGTCTGGAGAAGAGAAGGCTGAGGGGAGACCTCATCACCCTCTACAGCTCCCTGAAAGGAGGGTGCAGAGAGCTGGGGATGAGTCTCTTTAACCAAGTAGTAAGCGATAGCACAAGAAGTAATGGCCTCAAATTGTGCCAGGGAAGGTTTAGACTGGATATTAGGAAACATTTCTTTCCAGAACAGGTTGTTAGGCGTTGGAATGGGCTGCCCAGGGAGGCGGTGCAGTCCCCATCCCTGGAGGTGTTCAAGAGTCGGGTTGACATAGCGCGGAGGGATCTGGTGTAGTGTTAGGTTAATGGTTGGACTGGATGATCTTCAAGGTCTTTTCCAACCTAGACGATTCTGTGGTTCTGTGATTCTGGGATTCATGTCTGCTGAAATATGAAGCAACAGGATAGGAAGAGATACCATGCCTACTGAGAACATACATATGTCCTGTGAACTTCAGAATTCAAAAAGAATAAATCCAAACCAAAACAAAGACTCATATTGCCAGTTACTGTAATGCCAACCCAAAGAATTAATCCAAAGATAATTTAATTTAACTTGCCTCATGATCCACTCTTCTGTGCCCATGCATTGCAAAAGGAAACTACACATTGCTATTTGTTAAATGATTGTATTCCATTTTACACCCAAATTTATTGTGCAGTAGACTAGAAAGAACATAAATAGGCTTTTCATATTGGGACTTCCTGAAAATTTACAGTAACCTGTAATTCATAAAAGTACTCTGATGAGCAGTTTTTCACTGTTCATTCCTTTGATCTAAATTGTCCCTGTTTGCCAAAGATTGAGGTATTATGTGATCAAGATACTGGATTTCATACTCAGCTGCAGCATAAAACCAAATAAATTCTGGAAGAGCGAAGTTATTAATTTCCATCTCAAGGTAAAACACAGGTTCTGACAGTTTTTGTAAGAATTGTATATGCATACACATCAAATCAACAAAGATACTATTCCCAAAACCACCCTAAATATTCAGATTAGCTGATAAGTAAATATTTCTTTGCGGTTCATTTGGTTATGGGCCGCAAATGTAAATCCATGATTCTCAGATGAGTCCTTCAGAGAGTTCTGCAAACATGCTACAAACCTGTGAAGAAGTTTTGATGCTTCACACACTTGGTACATGCCATTTAATGAATTATAATTAAACAGGCAGCTTATTTATTCATCAGCTCTGTTTCAGGGCATGGTATTCACCACTGTTCACTATCAAACCTTTTTTTTTTTTTTTTTTTTTAAATATTGACCCCCTGTACAGCAGTGAATTTCAGCCTTGATATCACTTCTTTTACTTGAAACTTCATCTCTTCTCCAGCTGTCTCCACAATGCAGGTTATTTCCTAGTCTTGCATGGGGTCATACAATTAGATCAGTTCCTAAAGGACACTCTTCACATGTTTATTAATTTCTTTCATTTCTTCATTTCTCTCCTCAGTTCTTTCTGAAGAATATAAGTTTCATACATAACAAATTCACACGTATCAAATTAGGCGTATCATGTCTTCTTCCTAAGATCAAAATTTAGGGGTATACATACATTTCAGTATGTGGAAAAAGACAGCAGCTTTGCTTCCTTTACCATTTTAACTTCCCAAATTACTAAAATCTCCTGCAAATCAAACAAAGAGCTGTAAAAGTAAGTTGACTCTTTGTTGGTTTAAGGTATAACAATACAGCATATCTTCTAGGGATCTGTTACAGTAAAATATACAGAAATTAGAATTACTCTTCTCTTTTGGGGAAGAAATGATTTTCCTGAAATAGGTTTTACTCACATGTGTTTGATAATATCAACATTTTACATGGACTTAAGGCTTAATGCATGAATAAATATAAGCTGAAATAAAAACAATCATTAGACAGCACCTATCTGAGTGTTGATATCTCGGCCAAAGTATAAGACTGCCAGAGTACTATCTTTTCATAATTTAGGAGGTAGTTGTTTTCTTTATCAGGCAGCAATTACTTTACTAAAATTCAAATCAGGAAGCAATTTGTTGCTTAAAATAAAAAATATGAAATCAACAGAGGAAGAAAACTAGGTCCATTAGTGAATCAAAATTATAATTCTCATTGTCAGGGTAATTAGTAATAAATTACACTCACCCTTTTCTCACAGAGACATTTTACCCTTTGTACTGGTCAAAATGTTTTGCTGAAAGACTTGATGCATTTTTACAAGGACAGTTATATACATTAGAAGGAAATACATGCACTATTTTTACAAGAGGCTTTAGGAAATGCAGCAGAAACGGGATAGGCATAGAATAGCTCTATATATTTATCTCTAAGTTAGCTCACATCATCGAAGTTAAGCCATTGGTTAGTGAGTATGAGTAAATATGCACCACCATGAACATGTATTATATTTCTGTCTGGAAATCCAGTTCCTAGTACACCCAGGAAAATGACTATAAGGAAGCCTAAATTCACTAAAATATTTTTCTTAGAAACATTCATCTTGAGGTTCTCCAAACTGCAAATCAAGGTTTTGTACCTTTGTTTTTTAACTAGCTAATATGACTTAGAAGTAGCATTTTCCTTAAACACGGAAGCTGCTTGTGAGCATGGCTCAGTCCCGTGGCACCACAGCCAGGGAATGAAGTGAGCATGTCCTAAGACACTTTCTAAGGAAGAAAACTGCTGGCCGTATTATTTGGTTTTCCTCTCCTCCTATTAAAATCTTATTACAATGGGCTTATATACCATTCAGGTTATGTAAGAAAAATATTAGGGAAATATAGAATATATCTATTGTTAGCTGTGTTTTAGAAGAATGTAGCAAGTGGAAACAAGGAGAAGAGCCAGCACCATTTGACCAGCTGCCTGTGGACCATTGGCATGTTTTCTGTGAATCTCCATTGGTTCACAGACCGCAGTTTGAAAACCGTTGCCATGGTATGTGAAGAACTATCTCATCTGGAAATTAAAATAGAAAAGCTTTATGGAATTTTTTCCCCTTTTGCCGTATTTCTCTGAATGTGAAGACTGAAATCAGATGATATATTATAGCGACATGTAAGAATAATAAAGTTCTTCTAGTGGTCCTGGTGTCCAGTGTCTGGAACAAGTTAAAAACCTGCTGCAACAGCACTTTTGGATGCCACTTCCACGAATAAGCACGGAGGCACACATATAATTTCTCTGACTGAAATCTCTTTCAGGTTCTTAGACAGGGTGACTCTTTTCAGCTTATCCTTGATATCTATGGCAAACAAGTTCAGCAGGCAAAATCTTTGGAACACTTTCCACTCTTCATAGGTAGTGTATGTGTTTGACACAAAAACTAGATCTTCATACCTTCTGAATTTTCTGCAGGGAGAATTTGAATTCATCTGCCTTCCTCTTGCTCCACTACAGCTACACTCTTCATGAATGAAGAGCAGCAGGGTAAACATATTCTTATTTTTTTTATGGGTCAAATCATCCTTTGCAGGATGATTCCTGCAAAATTCCTTAGTTATCATAAATTTTCACAAGACTTGAGGGTTTTATTTCTTACTCTTCTGGAATTTTCCTCTTCCAAGTCTGCTTCATCAGACTTCTGTCTTCCAAATTCAGGTAGATAAAAACAAATTATAGAAATGCTTCCATTATTTGGGAATATTGGCCCCTAAGTGCCTCATCTGTTAAAGCATTGGGCACTGCCACATGTTTGAGGCAATTTATTTCTGGCAAGCAGAGCTGTCTGTAGTAGCAGCACCCTTCATGTACATTTTGTTTCAGGAATGTAAAAATGCAGCCCGGTTCCAGGTTCCATCATTCTTTTAACTTGTTTGCAGAATTTGCATGCAGAGCAAAGAAGGATATTGAGAAAAACACCTTGCTCAGAGTAATTCTTACCAGTCATCATAACTGTTAATATATTATATCACGCTTAAGCCCAGAGTCACCACTTAGGAGCAACACAGCATTGTACTAAGCTTCTCTAAAGACGTGTAAAGCTACGGCACAATCATGTATACAGTTCAAAATTTCTTTGCAGATCTTCTGTTTTGTTGTAGTTGTCAGATGGAGGATGGGCAAATACGGGGCTTTATGCTTCAAAGTTGTACATATCCTGCTTGCAAGATCTCCTTGTAGCTACCTACGATGCTCAAACTATCGAAAAGAGAGGTGGTGACAGATGGGGTAAGGACTCTTTAGAGAGATGTGGAAGCTCTGTTTGTTGACAGCTATTCAGTATTTTCAAACAAAGACACTCCGTGCAATTCCATTTTACCTAGAGATGGTACATATAGAAAACAATACAATTAATTGGTGCATTTACCTATCTGGGCATGCTACAAATTCAGTTGTTCAAGGTTCTTCCCTTCTGGAGTAAACGATTGTAAGTGAGAAGTCATCCTTTTCTCATTTTCCTTTTGAAAATCTTCTCAAAATGACCTGGAAAAGGTGTTCTCTGTTTCACCAATTCATTTCTTCAGCAGCAAATGCAGGCAAATGTGCGAGTGCATGGAGCCCAAATATGAAGGTTGCTATGTGCTCAGTCTGATCTCTCTTCTGGCAGAGAAACATTCTGAAAATATGGAGAGATTCCTGCAAGTTCACACCAGCATTTTACATACAGTGTTGTTAATATGTAACGGTTCATAAAGCTCACAGTACTGTCCTGGACACGTTTTGTGTGACAAATAATGAGATTGGATAAGATATGATGCATGGAATATCATCGTTACATATGTTTTATTTAGTGTTTAGGGACTAGCACTTGCAGTCCTGTGGTTTCTAACATTTTTGACTCATGACCTGTGTGTATACTTGAGTCAATTGACAACTGATACCTTTTGTCTAAGCAACATGTAGCAGTAGCCTAGTAACTTCCAGATACATTAGTGAAAATCATTGGTGAAGACTGGTCCCACAGGGAAAGAAAAATACATGATTTTGGTAGAATAATTTTTAAATGGTTACCAAAAAAAAAAAAAAAAAAAAGAGTAAGGTTTTTGTCCTGTTGCTCTGTTGACAATTGTAAGTATATACTTCAAACAGACTAGGAATTAGTTTTTCACATAGGTACCCAATATCAAGGGAAATAGTTGTGTACTTTCAACAAATGATCTCTCATTTTGTTTGAAAACAGGGAATTGTTAATCTGTCAGGCCACCCTGTGTTTAATGAAATGATGATCAGAGGCTCTTTAAAATACTATCTTCGTAAGGGCATATAAAGGTAATCTCAGACGAGAGAAAAGACTGAAAGTATTTTCTTCTAGCACAAAGTATCATCAGGTTTGCCTCAGATGTGAGAAGATAAGATGTTTTTGTTTAGCTCACCAATCAGTAGCCATTGCAGTCAAATTTAGAACCTTGTTCCAGGGTCAGTAGAAAGATTCTCATTAGTCTCAATGGATTTTATATGAAAACCCAGACTGGAAGTTAGAAACAGCTGGTCCATGGGATGACTATGGTCCATGCTATCATTTCCTCTATTCAAAGTCACATTTTTCTGTATTACTCCTGGATAACAGAGACCTATGTGCTATCACATGGTCTGCCATGCGTATCTGAAGGGCTTCTTTGACCCTCAACGGGGATAACAGTTCCCTTTGAGTTCCCTTGGCAAACAACTATTCAAAGTCCAGTCTGATTTCTTAAGAACAACAAATGCCGAACTTTGATCCAAAAAAAATCTTTATTTATTCTTGCTTAAGCTTCAAAGCCTCTTTTTCTCAAATATTGAGAAAAAATGAAAATTTCACTTAACAGATATGGAAAATAGTATATTCAGTATTATATTTAGTAATTCAACACCCTACATTTCTGCCATGTCCTAGCAGTAATGGCAGTGAATCTGGGTTTTCAATTAAGTAGTAATGTAAACTTAGTCCAAAATCTGATACGACTTTGTGAAATCAGATAGTTGCAGCAGAATGTGTCATAACTGATCTACATGTCAACCTCCCCTACAGGTGTGACATTAATCTTGTCAACTGGACATTAGTGTCATTCTGAGGCTGACGTATACACACACACACACACACACACACACACACACACAGACAGTGTGTTCATTCTCCTGTGAGAGAGACATGAGCTTGTTGGTCTCTTATTTCTCACTGAAACCCATTGTGTACTGCTTCCTGTTCAAGTGTAATGGTTTGTAACGCTGTCTGCTTTGATATGATGTTATTTACTTCATGTTATCATCAGTAAACTTTAGGTGGAAGACACACAACAATCCTTTGAGCAAATAATTGGCTGTGGCTTATACCTTTCAGCTGAAAAACTGTAAAAGGGCAGCAATACTATTTGGCGTAATGAAGAGAAAATATTCATAGTGTGTTGATGGGGTAAAAAAGGAGAAAGTTATAATCTTAAGATAATTTTAAAATGGAGACTTTAAAAAGGTAATTTTAAAACAATGGAAGGGAAATGATATATTTTCAGCACAGGAGGTGGAACAACACATTGTTACATATACCACGTCCTCCAGGAGAGGAAATGGCCCACACAATTTCTCTTATGGATGCATACCAGTTCTTCATTCTTCAGGATACTCAGTGAACTTCAATAGCAGTCAGTGTACTGGTCAATTATGCAAATATGAAAAGGTTGAGGTAATTTGTTCGTTATTGTGTAGTTTGAGGAGTTTCTTTGGAACATTTTATGAGCTTATATGGATTTTTAAAAGTTCATTGCCTATGTAGAAACTACAACATCAGGAAAGAAAATTCTCATCTGTGGGCCTGTAAATTAGAACTGTGATGTAAAATGTATTCTCCAAATTAGGTTCCTGCATAGAGAGAACAAAACTGTTGAGCCTTTAATCATTTAATTTATGCCAAGGACCTATACAGGGATATGCAAGCACTGAGTATTAATATTCCATTTCACTGCAGCTGCAATTTCCAGGTATGTGAAAAAGTAACATGTTGAAAAATAAAAGTTTACTTTTGTATTTTCTAATTTATATATTTACAGATAGGAAAAACAGGTGCTTATCTGCAGTTCCTCAGTATTTTGTCCCGAATGCTGATTAGACTGACAGAAGTGGATGTTTATGATGAGGAAGAAATCAACATTAGTAAGTACTTGATATAAAAGCATTTGCTTCTGGTGACTATAAATGGTTATGTTAAATTGAAACGTAGTTGTCTGTATATTCTATGCCATTTACCTTTGCAATTAATTTACATTACTGAAATATTTAAAGAAAATTTTTGTGTGATCTTCAACTGATACTTAAGAATATTTTATTATTTCACTCATCATCTAGAGTTTAGCCTTCCTCTCAGAAAGAAAACCACATACCTCTGTTTTTCTTGGGAAGTAATAAACAACATTTATGTATATTAAATGATATCCAGACATTGGGTTTGAGTTTAGAATTTGAATGAACTTTTGTGGTAAACTATATCGAAAGAATCAGTGAAATTATGACAGATTTATGCCATGAGGAGCAATGTCATATTTTCTGAGTACACGAGTCTACATGTTGGAGGAAAATTGTTCCTGCTCTCTAATAGCTAATTTTAGCCCAAACTTCCTTTATTTACAGTATATTACTCCCCTGTGTTTCCAGATGTATTTCTGTAATTAAGGGCTGGATTACATAGAAAAATATGGGTGATATTTTATGGGATATGTCTAATTCTGCACTAAAAGCATGCCCACAGTCAGCTGTAGACATACTCAGGTGGGTGCTACCTGCCTAGTGTCTCCATCAGACCTTTGCTGGAAGCTGTTCAGTCATTTTACTGTGGGACTGTGCCTCTGCTCTCGTCTCTGAGGGCAGTTTGGCGCAGTACCCAGAAGTCTTCCTCGACACATAGCTGTGCTTGAGAAAGAGGCATCTTGGTTTATGGCAAAACCTGTGGAAAAGGTAAACAGTCTGATGGGGGAGAGGTTTGTGCAAGCAGTCCTTTGTATTTCAGGCAGGTTTTTAGAGATAACTCAGTCAGGGCATGAAGATAATTTCAATATCTGACTAATTCCACATCAGTTTCATACTTCGGGTGCCAAAAGTCAGGATCCCACCTGTTGTAAATAATAATTTAGTTTATACTCATAGACATGGAGTTATGGCCCTTTACAGCAGCTTACAGATGACCTCCAAACTGAACTCCTCGCTACTGTCCATTTTACTTTTGTCAGATCTTCCATCCTCTTGACAAAAGTAGAAAACTATTTTGTAAGGACTTGTGTACATCTGGGTTTTTATGTCAGTCAACCTATTTCAGAAAAAGGCATGATTTCACTGCACATTATGCCAATACCATTTACTATTTTTCTCTTACCCTGAAGTGAATTATCTTTGATTACTCTGGTCTTACCACTAGAAGGGGCATTTGACTTTAACTCTACACTGTACTTAATACTGCAATTTCTGAAGCTTTAGAAGGGCTTCTTTTACTCAGTGAGAATAACATATCTTTCCCCAACTGAGTTCACAAATGTGGTGGTCAGTGGAAAGACTCCAAATGCCTGAATGCAGGAAGATTAGCCTTACTAGACTCTTGACTTTGTTTTCATCATAATACCACCAACTGCTCCAATAAGATTACAGCGGTCTTAAATTGAAAACAAAGGTTTAAAAGCCAGAGTTGCATTGAGGTATGAGGTACATTTGTTCAAAAGTGTACCTCTAGATGCATCATAATATTTCTTCCTTAGAATGGTGAAAGAAAGCAGGTTGCAGGAATAGTAGGCATAGCAAAAACATCTACAGTTTTTGTATGAAGAGCTTTAAAAATTGTAATTACATTAATTCTTATTTTTCAATAACATCATAGACATAAAAGAAGAATCTGATCAATACTACCATCAACCTGGAGATATGTGGCCAGATTTGGAGACATTTAAGAAGATGCCTTTTGACTACACTATCCATGACCCTAAATATGAAGATGCAAGCCTGATTTGTTCAAAACTTCAAACTATCAATAGTGAAGGTTAGTATTTGAAAAATCTAGATTGGTACACATAAATGTATTTATTTGTTTTTAATGTGAGAATCCCGTTAAACATTTAAACTGAGTGAAATTATCAGAATTGCACTTGACTAAGTAATAGTGAAAGAAGATTTGAAGTTTGTCAGATGAAGCACCAAAGTATGAGGCTTATAAATATTTCATGGAATATTATATAGGTAGTCTTTCATTTAAAAAGCTCTGATTCCACATTAAGTCTGTGCATTTAAATGTTTTTATGTAGTAGCATTATCCTGCTCTGTAGCAATGAAATGACTTATGTGAGTAAAGTTAATTAGGTACTTAAAAGTGTTTATAGGCTTATTTTTTAGGTTTTGGTTTAAGTTTAGAAAGCATGAGATGCATATGTCCAGATGTAGATTCATGGAGTAGTGAGGTGTGAATTAGTCCTTTGAATTAGCCAGCTGGTCATACACAAGCCCACAGGACTGGGTAGGATGTATCCAAGCATGCTGAGGGAGCTGGCCAACATCTTTGTGAGGCTACTGTCTGTCATTTTTAATAAGTAACAACAATTGGTGGAGGTTCCTGATAGTTGGAAAAAGGAAAATGCCATGCGCTTCCTCTACAGGACAGGAGTATCGAAGCAATTACAGCCTAGTGAGCCTACCCTCAGTCCTCAAAACAATTATGGAACAAACTCTTCTTTAAGACATGTCCAGACCCATGAAGGACAGGAAAGTGATTGGGAGCTGCTAGAATGGATCTATCATATGCAAATCATAATTGGTAAACATGATTGCATTTTATGATGAGATGACTGGCACTATGGACAAAGGAAGAGCAGTGGTTTCATCTTGACTTCAGCAAGGCTTTTGTCTCTGTCTTCTATGACATCCATATAGCCAAAACTGGAGAGAGATGGTTTCAATAGGTGGATTGTAATGTGGGTGGGAAATTGGCTGGACCACTGAACTCAAAATGTGATGAGTGGCACAAATCTGACTGACAGCTGGGTATTCATGACAATACAGATAGAGAGACTGATAGGCAAATGCCATTTAAGATTGCCATTAATAGCCTGGTCAAAGGGACAGAATGCAACATCAGTACATTCATGGATGATATCAAATTAGGGGAACAGTCCATATGCAGTAAGGTAGCACTGCCGTTCAAAACCACCTTGACAGGCTAGAGGAATGAAATCTCCAGGGAGGAACCTCATGTAATTCAACAAAGATAAATCCAAGATCTTGCACTTGTCCAAGCCTGGGGCCAGCTATATAGACAGCAGCTTTGAGGAAGGTGACCTGATGATCCTGTTAAGCAACAATTTGAACATGAATCACCAGTTCTCCATTGGGTTAATGGCTTACTAAAAATCTAGCAAGCAGGGAAGTGATTTTTCTCCTATGCATGGCACCTGTAAGACCACATCTGGAGTATTCTGTCAAGTTTTTGGCTTCCCAGTGCATGAAAAACATTGACATACAGAAGTGAGTCTAGTGGGTAGCCACTAAGATGGATAGAGGCCTGAAGAACGTGACATAGATAGAAAATTGAAGAGAATTGGGTTTGTTTGGTTTGGAGAAGTCTAGCGGGGGCATCTGATTCGTGTCTTCAACTTCCGAATGGGAATTTATAGACACAAACTACTAGAGATACACAACATAAGGACAAAAGACAACAGACACAAGTTGCAACATGGGAAATTACAATTAGATAGTGTGAAAAGTATTTCTAGAATAAAAGTGGTCAAACCATGGAGCAGGTTGCCCAGAAAGACTCTGAAAACTCCACTCAGTGATTTTCAAAACTTAATGGAACAAGGAACAACTTTGAACAACTTGATAAGATGCTGCAAATCTGAGTGAAAGGTTTGGTCAGATGACATAACAAAAGTCCTTTCCAGCAGAAATTTTATCTCATCTTCCTTCTCTCAAAAAGGAGACCCTTTTTTTTTTTTAATGTGGAGATTTGCTAAAGAGCAGCAGCAGCAATAAATTTACCAAGTTAATTTCACATATTCTACTGTGATGTCCTTCACAGGATGACAAATGTCTGTTATAAGACTGTTTTTTATTATTTACTGCTTTTATAAGCATTCAACCAACAACAGTGACAGCAACAATAATTTTAATAATCTGGCTTTGTTTACACTTTAGCTTTATGTGAAATCTGTACAGAATTACCATAATCATGAATTTGCAGATACTTTGTAGTCCCCTTTACTGTACATAACAGTTTATAAACCATACTATGCTCAGAATGAATTCATAATTTGTTTTGCATGTGTTTAATCCTGCCATTGTTCCTAGAAGCTAATTACAGTGACAGAAACAGTTTGTCATAAGGGAATACATTCTAGACTTGAATATATGTTACATTTAAGTTTTTGGTTTGTTTTTTTTTTTTTTTTTTAAATAGACAGATCCATGAGCAGGAGACAGGATGATATGTATACACGCCGGCAAACAACTAGGATGAGATTGTCCAAGTATGCAGCATATAACACCTACCATCACTGTGAACAGTGTCATCAGTATATGGGTTTCAATCCCAGGTACCAGGTAAAGATTTCCAGATATTAGTCTGCAGATCAGAAACCAAAGCAGACACAACCCAAACATAGTTTTGTGTGCATTCACTTGTATTTGAATTGGCTTAGAAGTTGTATGTATGTGTTAAAAGCAGCTGATTTACAGATTTTTTTATTTCTTGAGGTTTGCCTTCCTTAACCAGACTTCAGGTTTGAGAATGTCTGAGGATTGATCCTTGCCTCATTTATACTAGTGTATTCACTGCTGTAATCTTCATTGTACATGTATACTACCCATTAAAACTACTTTCCCAGTAAGCTTTTCCCACTGGGACTTGTTCACATTTTCACCTGAGTCACTGCAAAAGATGTGACTTCTGATACAGGCGTAGCCCAGCATAGATTAGTCTATACGTGGCATAGAGACTGATATTATTCAGAGTAAGTCTCTAATTTCCCGCCTATTAGAATCTGAGGAAGAAGATATTAGCAATGCAAATACTGGGTTTTATGTGTATTTCTGAAAGCCAGGAGTGTTCTGTAAGTATTGGTATTATCTGCAAGACGAAGCTGAAACAATGGTTTCAAAAGAGGGAGGAGTTTAATTTACAATTTTTTTAGTGCATGCTCTAGCCAAGGGGCATTGCTGAACACCTCATGAAACATGAGGTAAAATATAATGCAATACAGTAAGTGATTGTAGCCTTTTTGTTAATGTTATAAATGTGTATTAACTACACTGAGACCTTGTAGTTTGACTCTAACCACTGGAATTATCCTATTTTTTTCCCATCCTCAGCTTTATGAATCTACTCTGCATGCATTTGCCTTTTCCTATTCTATGCTGGGAGAAGAAATCCAGCTGCATTTTATCATTCCAAAGTCAAAGGAGCATCATTTTGTCTTTAGTCAACCAGGAAGACAATTGGAAAGCATGAGGCTACCACTAGTCACAGATAAGGTAGATGGATAATTATATTTATGGCCATATATGGGAGAGAGACACCACCAATTTAAATATTTGGTGAATTAGCATTCTTTACACTTCTGGTCCTGCTGTCAAGAGATAATGAAGATATCCTGATACTAAGTTTGTATTTTCTCCCAGAAAGGGAGACATGAAGCAAAACTGTCAAGTCACCAATAAGCTGTTTCTTTTGCTCATTATCAAGGATGATCCTTTGGTATAAACACTCTCTTATCTGGGGTAAAAGGTCTTTGGTTATGGGTTTAAGATGTTAAAGTGAGAGTGGTTTCAGCAATGAGCCTGAGAGACATGGGGTTTTTATCATACTAAGAGGAAGCAATTTTTTATTGTAGAGGAAGGCAGTGGATTATCCTGTTTTATTCTGCATAAATGCTCAGCTGCCTTCATATAAAAATAAGGCTTTCAAAGAATCTTTGAAATGGCTTCAAGACTGTCCAAAGAATCACATCACACTTGTAGAAAACACTTTGTAAGGTCATCCATCTGACAGACTGTGCAAACTCTGATGTTGACCTTTACAGTTATTCCTAATATCCATGTCTAAGATGAAGCTGTGCCTTGCTCAGGCCACACTGCTTGGAGTATTGAAGCAATTTGTGGAACAGCAGTAAGCTCCTATCTTTGAGAAAATAAGCTGCTTTTAATAAACAGTAATCAATCAATACCACCCTCCAGTTTGGGTTCTTATGTCCAGTTCAAGTTTGAAACAAGAGAACCCAGGAAGCAACATAGCAGCAGCTGTGCAATGTGAGGATGAAACCTCCTGCTCTTCCTTAACCCAGTAAACTTGTGCTCGGCTATGCAGTCAGAAGTGTGCACTGGGTCCTTGTGGATTCTTTTCCTGCTTTGGCCACTGACCTGCTTTGAGGCTTTGCCAAAACTATTTATTTTTCCTTTGCTTCTTTTTCTGTTCACTTGCTCCAAAATGGTGCCTGCAATCTTGCTGCAAGCTTGAAAAGTGCTGTGGGATATAGACCTAGATTATTAAACCGTTAGAAAATAATTTTCTTGATCCACTTTAAATTCCCTTTCATGAACTCCATTGGCATCAAATCCATCATTTCGTGCTTTGGCAGTTTTAAGTCTGGAGTGCTTAACTGTGAGGGCTTTCAAGAGTCTCTGTAAAGAGTCACACTTTCATTCTGGGTCCTTAATGACCTTGGTAGGAACCAGGCCAAAATCAGTTGCCCAAGCCCTGGATGTCTATAGAAACAGAGCTTTCAGAAGCTGTACTAAGCAAACTTGGAAGCACCTAATTCAAGATTGGGTGATAGCCAGTCAGAAGGGTTGTACTGCAGTTCTGGAGTAAGGTTTTCCTTACCATCTTATGTCATATGGACCTAAATCCTTTTCCAGATCTAGCCCCAAGGTCCTTGTGCACTTGCAGGTCAAGATGAGCTGTCCTAACCAGTCTACCACACTCTCACCACTCAACTAAGCAAAGTGATAGAGTTTTCTTTTTCCCAACTCTTATAAAAGTTGTTTATTTTCCTATTAAGCTGACTTAAAATGTAGCAGTTTGTCCAGTGTCAGTGAATCTGATTTATTCTCCTGAAGGATCTGGTTCTCTTTATTTAAGCATCACAGAAACTTGCATCTCTTTTTACTTACAGAGTGAAGATTACATAAAAAGCCCTACTTTTACTCCCACCACTGGTCGTCATGAACACGGACTTTTCAATTTATATCATGCAATGGATGGAGCCAGTCATTTGCATGTTTTAGTTGTCAAGGAATATGAAATGGCCATATATAAGAAGTATTGGCCCAACCACATCATGCTTGTTCTTCCAAGCATTTTCAACAGTGCAGGAGTAGGTGAGTATAACAAAAAGTTCTAACAAATGCAGACATACAACTTGGGCCCTTGAGGTGTTGTTACTTAACAGTGGCATGTAGGCACACACCTTGTAGCTAGCATATCTGATCTGGTGATCTGGATTCTCTTTGAAAACAATGTGTCACAGTTGAAGATGCAATTCATTTAATCCAGGTCACCTAAATCAAGCTAGATGAATTATACCCTAGAAATATTTACTCTACTGATTTTAAAGGGATCTAGAGGTTGTTAACTCAGATGGAATTACCTACTCTGTTTCCTTGTGGAAATAAGTTATGTACTATTTGCATAGGCAGTGATGCACTGATTAGGTACATCTCTTAGCACCTTGCTTTTATTGCTAGTACAACTTAAGAGACAGCAGTAGCGACAAACATTCAAAGTAGATTGTCAAGGGAAATTGTTCCCGTGTTATTCAGTTTGTCAGTCAACATCTCTAGATGTTTGCACTGAGATGCTAGTGGAACTAAATATCTGTCAAGTCAAAAGAATCAGTTGCTAAACCTTTAAGACACTAGTAAATCTTTACCACAGAAGTTAGACTTCAATTTGTGTGCTTTCCAGTGGGGTCCTATGTCACTTGCTGGGAAAGAGAAAAAGTAAATTCGCTCTGGGGAGTGTTACAATGTGTGCTGGTTTAGGTCCTGCCAGGACTGGAGACCACATTGCCATGGTCCCTCCCACACCCTCGAACCGAGGAGGGCACAAACCTCAGGGTTGAAATAAGGAAAGATTTAATACAACAGTGTAATAAATAACAATCTGAACAGCAACAATAGCAATAATAACAACAACAAACAGTAATAACAGTAAACAAGACAAAAGATATACAGAGAAATACCGCAATGGACACAGCCAGCCCGTGGCGCATGCTTCCTGCGACCAAAGCCACAAAGGAAAGCTTCCCGCACTGCCGGGCCAGACCTGACATCAGCATGGTATGAATAACCCGGCTGGAGATCCCTTCCCCCTGCTGGGGATAAACTTAACGCTATCCTAGCTGAACCAGGACACAGTGTTAAAACCTTCAGAGTAATTCATACCCTAGTCTGCAGAAATATTCACTTCAAAAGGCTTCCAAATTAAAAGCAAACAATTTCTGCCCCTATTTTTAATCTGATGGATTATGTCCTTGGTTTCAGGTGCTGCACACTTCCTGATAAAAGAATTGTCTTATCATAACTTGGAGCTTGAACGAAATCGGCAGGAGGAGCTGGGGATAAAACCCCAGGATATTTGGCCTTTCATTGTCATTTCAGATGACTCCTGTGTTATGTGGAATGCAGTAGAAGTTGATTGTTCAGGAGACAGGAAAAGGTAAATAGGGTAATACATGGTTTTGCAGCTGATCTCTTTTAACCTTTCACTGTATAACAATTTTGAAATTATGTTTGATGTACTACAACTTTTACCCTGTACAAGCAGAGAATAATATTTACCTAATGAGAGAAGTGTTTTCCCTAGATATCTGTCTTTGCATGGCACATAGTTTAGTGCCTGTTTTTCATTCCTGTCCCCTGGCAATGTAAGTGCCCTGCAGCTTTTGCTGTATAGCTTGAATGCAGTTCAGACTAAAGTTACTTGAACTGCAGATTTCAGACTCTGTAAACAATCCCTGATACCCTGGGCAAGCACAGGCATTCACATGTACATTTTTAACAGGCTTTTTCTAAGGAAGCTAAAAGACATTTCTGTGCAAACTGTGCAACTGATTTCCTGTGGCCCTTTTGTCAGTCCCAGTCTGTATGGCTCATTTATTAGCTCCCCAAAGCCCCAAACAAGTGTTTTTGTTTTCATTACTTTAGAACATTGTTTGTACTAGATATTTTTATCTATTCCCATAATGGTACTATGCGGGTTTTACAGCAAAAGTTCAGAGAGAACTAAACTCAGTGAAAACTGAGATTTACGGACCCTAGGGGTGGGCTAGGAGGATCTTATACTTTGCACTTAAGTTATGGAATAAAATCAGCAACCCTCACAGAGTAATTTGGAACATTATCCAGGTAACTTTAAAGTTTTACATATCTGAGTGAATATTTTGAAAGAACCAGACGGTTTCAGATCTGTCACACCAGTGCCCACCACATAAGCCCTGGTTAAATTTAAGTTTTGTTTAGAGTGAGAGACAACAAGTTGAAGTAAAGACAAGACTGAAGTTATCTACCTGATATTCATAACTACTTTTGACTGTTAAGTATTCTCTTCAGCTGAATGAGATTCTGAATATCCTCTCTATACTTTAACACATTTTTATAATTATTGTAGTGACTATACATGGACTGAAAGGAATGTTTCCTTGAAGCAAATTCTGCAACATATTGAAGCAACTCCTAATGTCACTCACTATGCCTTAATTGGGATGAGGAAATGGTCTAGTAAAACAAACAGGGCCGAGATCAAGGAGCCATTCTCCTGCTGCCATGTGCATGATTTCATTATGCTGAATGTTGATCTGACACAGAATGTACAGTACAATCAGAACAGGTAAGCGATAAGTGGCATCTTTCAAAAGAGACAACCAAATAAAGGAAGTTTTACAAAATCTCTTGTTTATTTTTTGGAGAGACTGTTAATGGGATGAAGATAGATTTTGTTTTCTTGCTTGGGAAGGATAGCTCAAATCCTTCCCAAATTGCCAGCAGCTGCAAAAAGACTTTCATTTCCATGCTTCCAAATAAAATACTCATATTTGAATTACAGGGTAGACACACTCAGCAGTGTGCCCTGCAGTATTGGATCCCCAGTTGCCTAGTCCAAGTGGACTTTTGGTAAACACTGTACTTCCCCTCCTGCCCGCTTAGCTGCACTCCCCTCCAAAGGTAACAGGGGTGTATGGGTGAATGGTGCATAACCAAGACTTGTTATGACATGGAATTGAGATATACCTGGGCTTTTTGCCCTGAGTAGCACATCACTGGAGCATACTGCGTGTGTGCTCGTCAGGACAATCAGAAGAAATAAATAAATAAACCTCGTTAATGTCGGTAGTTGTTTCTCACATTCAGGTGTCTCAGAAATCCCACTTTTTTTTTTTTTTTAAATTTATTATTATTTTCATTTCATTATTATCCATAGGATAAATCAGATTATAATACACAGTATCTGCACAATTACTAGGACTGTATCCACTAGGTATATAATCTCACAGAATTTCACTGATCTATGTCTAATAAACTGTGGTTTTGACCCCATTTCTGAGGGACAACTATTTATTACAACCAAATGAAGTAGATATCACTAGAGGTGGGATTCACTTGTCTAAAGCTGGTCTTTAGGCACCACAGAAGATGCAAGATGTCCATATGGGGCTGACAGGTATGACATGAAATCTATATGTGTTTTTTTGTAAGTTAGGTGGGATACCCCAGTTAGTCTAAAATGGTTCTACGCACCTAGACTTAGATAACTGAACAACATCTCAGAACTCTCCTATCCCAGGAAGATGTCTTTTGAACTCTGAGTTTACTTATAACTGCAGGGAAGCACTTTTGCTTTCATTATTCTGTAGATAAACAGATGACCTAAATTTCTACCATCACCAGCTTGACACTTTAAAGGAGCATTTTAAACTTGTTCTCGTGCATGTTCTAGAACAGAACTCTGCTCCCAGGCTATCTAACTGTATTACCTTATGAAGCATTATGAAGGGCTAATGAAGAGAACAACAGCAAAGCAAAATGATATGAGTACAGGCAGCAATGCTAAAATGTCAGGAATGCCAGATCACACCACCCGATTCCTGCCTGTGTCTTTAAACCATGTGTGGCTCACCATAATCCTCCGTGTGGGTGCTGCCGAGCCTGAAGTATTGTATGACATTCCGAGCCTGGGCTGGCAAGAAAAAAAGTATGTTTTAAAACACAGAAACATTGACAGTCATGGATACCAAATATCCAAGTAATTATTACTAAGATCAAATACAAGATTTTTAAACCCTATAATTAAATGCCATGTTTCTCACTGATGTCGACCGTTGCAGTCAGCTGTTGTTCAGCTCTCTTAAATCCCTGGATGTTAATCCAATGGTTCTGCACATCATCCTGTTTGCTGTGTAATATATACATTCAAAATGGAGAACTTTTTTCCAGAGGCCAGAGTATTTGAATTTAGTCAGCTTTAGAAGTTTACCTTTTATTCTGTTCCATCTTATTTTTAAAATGGGTCAAAGTTAGCTCAGGGGTGTTTGACCTCATTCTGCTTAATTTATTCCTGTCTCAGTAGTTCTGTTGTATTAAGAACTGTTCTGTTGTACAACTATTAAGTTCTGTTGTATTCTTGTCTTCAAATGGTTTTTGTGTCTAATTGTATTCTAAGGGAAAAATGAGTAGTCACAGACCTCTGTGCATCTGACAAATCAAATGTAGGGCCTCATCCATTTCTGTGGAGGTCAAAAAATATAATTTCTTTGACTTTATTTGGGATAGTAACGTATGTAGCTATGACTGCATTATTGTACTAAAAAGCAAAGAAAATATTTTAACTCCTAGGTCTTTTCCCTGGCAATTTATTACCTTTCTCCTTCCCCTTTCCTCAGTGTTTCTGGTCCTTTCTCTCCCTAAGTGGTTCCTTCCCTCATTCTGATCTTGTTGAATTTATTCTAGCCTAGTTTATTATTACAAAGCTGAAGTCTCTTTCTCTGGTTGATAGGCACTGGTGAAGGGTCAGTATGTTTGACACCTGTCCTTTCTACAGTGATCAAAGCCCCTGAGTGCTTGTATTTGTTAGTATGTGATAAGAAACACTCCTCTGAACTGCTATGATTTTATTCTTTCCAGATTTACATGTGATGATGTTGACTTCAACTTGCGTGTCCACAGTGCTGGCCTTCTCATCTGTCGGTTCAATCACTTCAGTGCCATGAAAAAGCAAATTGCAGTAGGAGGACAGCGATCCTTCCACATTAAGTCTAAGGTGGGAACTGAGACCTCTGTTTCATTGTTGTTAAAATTCTGTTTTCCTTTTTTGTACCCTGTAACCAAGAGAGCTGAGGTATTTTGGTGCATCACCAGTTGCCAGTAATGGGGTATGTCTGCCATGTGTTGGTTTTTTTAATATTTATTTCTGAAATCCACAATATTCTTAACATAAATGCACCTTTCCTTAATCATTTTCCTTTAAAACTATTAAAAAGACCTAAAGTATCTCTTACAATCCAAGTAAGCATTTACTATGAGTTTTTTATCTATTGCTATTGAATTGCTCATCTTCATATGACTTCATATGTAGGAGTATGGGTTCTTTGGGTTCAGAGAAACCTCAAAGACTCCATAAATACAAATATAATTCTGTGAAACTGAAACTTTTTTAGTAGCAGATATTTTTAGCCGAATGACTTTGCTTCTTACATAAATCTTTGATTTGTAGCATTGAGATATATTTTATACAAACCAAAATTCAGAAAAGTACAACTTGATTGATCAGGATTGATCTATATCAGAAATATTTTTTCCTCATAGGTATCTGACACTCCAGTTTCAATCTCCCCTGCTCAGTACATTTGTGCTCCTGACAGCAAGCATACCTTCTTGGCAGCACCTGCTCAGTTGCTCCTTGAAAAATACCTCCAGTATCACAGCCATCGCTTCTTCCCTCTCTCACTGAAGAATTATAGCCATCCAGTGCTATCTGTGGACTGTTACCTTAACTTAGGACCACAGGTACTGAACAAAGTTATCTTCAAGCAGCTCTAGAAATGTATAGGCTATGTTTTGGATGAGTTCGTTGGTGCATTCCTTAATAATAGTTAGAATCAGGTATTAGATCCATATAAGATTAAAATCGAATTCTTAGTCCTATAGACATATTATTAGAGGCTTCTAGTAAAATACCTGGAGAACAATACCAGAGTTGTCCTAAATACTAATATAGTCTGTGAATTATATTAGATTCTGAATTAACACAGAGCACACTTTTAATACCCAGCACAGAGCTGAATGTTTTCTCAGTCTGCTGTAATTTGGCCCTTCCTACAGCAAATTTCTTCCACAAGAGTGTTTTACAAATACTAGCTAGCCCTTAGAAAGCACTTCATATCACAAATGATTTATTTCACTTTTGACTGATAAGCTTGAGGCAGAGAAGCAAATACCAAGAAAACAGTGAGAATGGGAGAAGCTGACATTAGATCTCAGGAGCTGTAGGCTCTCTCTGATAAGTTTGGATCTAAAGCCAAGGTCATGCTTAAACTCAAATGTAGGTTGGATGGAAGTGTGATACTAAGGTGGTGTGGTTCAGGAGAGAGAAACCTTCTACCTTTTCACCTCACTTCAATACTAAATTGAATTCAGTCTTGCTGGATTTACCAAACTTCTTTATCAAAACAGGTGTGTAATGACCTTCCCATATATACTGCTCCTAGAACATTTTGAAGTATATTTTTAATTTCCTTTCTGGATGAGCTCATAGAGGTCTGTGTTCCCACCATGTTTGGAAAAACAAACTCTGTGGAAGGGCACTGTACTCTTACTGTCTTCACCCATAGCATCCTTTCAACTCTAAACCAATCAACACGTGAAATGAGTTCAATTCTGTTCTGGAACGGTTATCTGAGCTGGAATATAATACAATAGGATTGAAGGAATATGGATAAATATAGGCATCCTGGGCCAGAGTCTCGGTTGCTGTGGGTCAACCTTCCTCCATTGAATCATACTGATTTATGCCAGATGAGGGTCTGCCCCAACTAAGTAGTAGAATGGCACTTTGTAAACAAAGCTTTGTGTGGAAGATTCCTTAATTTAAATTTATAAATTCTGAAAGAATGCTATAAATATTCCCAGTGCCTTGTCGATTTGGGGACCAGTCATGAAAAAAACTTAGACAAGACAAAACCTTATGCATTTATGTATATGCACACCTCTACTGACTTGACTAATCCTATTGTAATGGAAATTAAATTAGTAATTTCTAAAGGGTTCTTTTCATGTCTGACTGCACAGTTACTATATTTACTCATGTGTAGATAAACTGTGTTGGGTAGGTCACAGCATTATAGTTGTGAGGAGCTATTGTTACTGCAGCTTTCAAACCCTATCACATCTAAACCTCATGATAATAATAGTAATATATAGTAATGACTAACACATAGTTATGAATAGTGCTTTTATGTAGATTTTTAATAAGTAGAGGGATGTTTCGGAAGGATCTACAAAGATCACAATATTTGGAGCTGGAAAGCAACTCTGAATTTCAATTGGGTGCAACTACTGAAAGCTTGGTATCAGGTCTTAGCTTTATATAGAAGGTTGAAAAATGTTAATTTTTTTCCCCCTCTCCCAATCAGATTGCAGTTTGCTATGTGAGTTCTCGGCCTCACTCTCTGAATATCAGTTCCTCTGGTTTGACATTCAGTGGTCTCCTGCTATACCTCTGTGACTCCTTTGTTATAGCCAGCTTTTTGAAGAAGTTTCATTTTCTTAAAGGTGAGCTGCAATAATTTTATTATAGAGAAATTACCTGGTCTCTGGGAATCTGGGGAAAAATGTATTTTATATGAACATATACGTGCATATATATGTATATGCATGTATTCATATTTGTCTTTATACGTCCCACCCATCTTTGATGCTTGATCATGCTGGCTCTGTACTATAGTAAACTGGTATATAACAGTGCCGTAAGTTCTGCAGATTTCTAAGTGGGGGAGGAATGTTGAATCCATATCATTATGCCTAGTGTTTATGCACAGCTCCTTACTTTATGTTTGAAAACTGAGCATTTAAGATTTGTGTAGGAAGCGTTTACCTACTTTATTCTTTCAGGTTTTCTAATTTTTGACAGAAAATGGGTGATGGGAAAGCCTCCATCAAAACCTATCTACTATCCTTGGAAACAGAAGCTGGCTCATTTAAAATTTATTGCCTAACAACCAGGTTCATCATGTTGTCCTTATGATGGTGGATAGCAGTGGAGAGAAATAACTTCCATTTGTGTTGCAGGCAGTCACATTGCAAACTGCTTTTGTCTTGTTCTGCTACTAACTTAGGCATTTAGCACTCTGGGGATTTGTTTCACTCACAACTATAACCGTCACGGGAGGAAGAACACCGAGGCAAATGCCTTCCTGAAACAGGCAGAGTTGTTATTAACTGCTGTGTTCTTTGTTGCAGTTCATACAGGTTCATGTAGGTATGTGTAGCAAAGTGCAAATTGGGGTATACAGTGCTTTTATCTGCAGCCACATGAGTGACACTGCCTGTGCTCATTTCGGAGCATGTCCACCTTTTAATCAGCCTTTAGTTTCTCTAACAAGGCTATCAGACTAACTGCAAATGAAAGCAGTGCTTTTGAACTGCATTTTTTTGAGTGACCAGGGGCTATCAATAAGTTTCATTCTGCATAAACCAAACAATTTTTATAGTGTGTAGGACTAAGTGTATTTTATTCGGGATTTCTCCGTCTCCCTTGGCACTCTACTTGATTTTTCTAACCTACCACATGAACATTAAACATCACATAACTGTGTCTAGTTTCTTTTATTATATTCTCAGCTTTTTCTTTTTTGTCTTGGGCATTTCCAGTTCATTTTATTCAGATTATTGAATGCTGGCGAGGTAATTGTTTCCTCTTAATTGAGCACTTTTCTCAGAAGCCAGGAAATTATGCATGCAAGTTAAAATGCTATCAGCAAGCCAGTCAAGACAGTTGATATTGTTTACTAAAGTATGATATTTCTTACTTTGGCATTCTGGATTCACCTGTGTCCATGGCCATACAGAACAGATTCTTCTTTGACAGCACATTAGTCTACCAATCCAAAAAGTTTGTGTTTTAAGGACATGTTTAGACAATTTCTGGTCCACAGAACTCAAAGAGCTTAGGCAGCCTTCGTGGTGATTGACTTGTGGTGTAAGTATTTTGCTAAGTGAGGTTTTCACTCAACAAGGTAATGATGGTAGGGCTAGAACAGTAATGGATGTAGGGCTGTATCTTGTTTTCTGCCAGGACTCATCACCACCTGCTTAGACCTGACAGTTTTACCCTTCCTTACCTTAAAGAGTAGAGAATATATTGTTAGTCTTGTTTACTAGATGAGTAAAAGACACCTCAAGTTACACAAGAAAATCCTGATAAATGGGGAGCTGAACATAGCTCTCCTTCAATCCTACACGAGTGTCTTAATTTTCTCACAACCCCATTTGTAACTCCTGTTGTGAAAGTGGTGTAGTTCTACATGTGAAGAGGTAGTGGCAGCCGGGTGATCTGAGAACAAGGAATGGATACTCACGTGCATTTCTTTTTAACTGTTTGCTTAGGTGCCACCCTGTGTGTGATTTGTCAAGATCGCAATTCTCTTCGCCAGACTGTTGTCCGCCTAGAGCTGGAAGACGAATGGCAGTTCCGACTGCGGGATGAATTCCAGACTGCCAATGCAAAAGAGGACAGACCACTTTTCTTCCTGACTGGACGACACATTTAACTAAAAAGAGACACATCCTGAATGATACAAGAGACTAATTGTCACCATCTCATTAAATGACTTCTGAGACTCTCTGCTTTCTGAAGAGAAACAGGACCGTTTGTCATTGTTTATTCGAATGAAATCTAATCAGACTATCTATGCTCATATTTCCAAACTTTGAAGTGACTTTTCTAATTTAATTTTCCGATGGAAGTCATTCCTAATTCTTGGGAGAGATGCAAAAACTTACTACTCCCCATGGCAGAAATAATTTTGGATCAGAAGGGAGGTCAATGGGTGCACTTCTTCTGTGACAAAAAAACCCACATCCAAGTTCATAAGCAAGAATTTTAGAAAACTTTTGGTACATTCCAGAAATAGGAAATGTAAATTTAGGAGCATATTTTATTTTACAAGTCTTATTTATCTAACAGTTGGCACAAGGCAACGGGAATTGTTACAGTTTTGTAGTATACTGCTACTGATTGATCCAGGTAGGCTTTTATATGAAGATTTGTAAAGTATATTTCTTGAATAGTGGGAACTCAGTTGGAACATTAATTTTTGGAACAGGTGCCATACAGGATAGTTTTACCATACAGGACTCTTGAGATAGAAGCATAATTATAAGTCTGGTTTTATTAGCATAAAGAAGAGTCAAGAAAGTAGATCTTAAAATGAGATCTGAATATTTAAACCTGAAACTGAGATTTCCTTGTGTAATTGATCAAATGGTGAGACTGACCTGCAAGTGACTTACTTATTCCATCTAGAATAGTGATGTTTTCTGATTTCTGATTAAATTTTTGCACTGACTGCAGATTTCAAGCTGGGCCCAGTGCACTCAGGACAGCAGATGAGACAGTTCTGAAACACTCCCAATACACTTTCTGGGGATATTTTCTTGCCAAGGTGCTTCAAAAGAGTGAGAAAATGGAGACTACATTTCTGAGGAATTCAGGTAGAAATCTAAAAATATGTTCTAGAATGGCACCAGGCGTCACAATATTTTGTACACTCTAAATGTGAAGTCAGTGAGTGACCACAGTCTTTGTCTAGGTTTTTGGAAACACTCCAAGTTGCAAACTTCCTGTTTGTCTTTATAGAATCAGTGTTAACTTCACTCAGTCCAGGTGCAGGAAGGATGAGTATAGACATTGTCAGAAGACCTCTAATACTTGGACAGTCCTTTCTTGCTGGATATACCAATGGGAAGATCATTGATTTTATACTGATGAAATGCCATTAGGTGGCTGAGTCCAGTACAGTACTGGCCTTGAAATGCAGGTATCAGTGTGACTATGCCAAAGAGCTAATTTAGCTTAATTTACAGGGAAAACATAAGTTCTGTAAGTTTGAGAGACTTAGATCTCTATTTATAAGGTAACTTCTAGAAATCAGTGTATTTCTATATTTCATTGTCCTTGTTTCAGAGTGTGAATTCACTTTAAGTTTTGGGAAGGAAGGCGAGCATTGTCCTATGTAAATAGAACTACCTGTTCAGTTTTCACCAGTTGATAAGTTAATTTAAACTTTTTTAAAGAAATGTGACAGTCATGTCTAATCCATCCTTTATAAATAAAGTTCATGCTGCATGGACATCTGTCTTTGTGATGTACAGGACCATGAAGTATGCTTTTGTAGGGGGGAAAAAAAAAGGAAAGGATTGGCAGAAAGGAGTTAATATAATTAAGGAATGCCTTGAACTGATCAAGAGAAAGTATAGTACTGCTTAATAGCCTAAAGCATAACGCAGCCTCAAAGGCATGAGTTTTTACAAGAACTCAGAACTAAAGAAGGCAGGTTGATACCTCCTTTCCTGTAACCAAATACTTAAACAACTTTTACCAAGTGTCTGTTAATGTTTCCTGTGTTTTAGATCTGAGATATGCTTTGCGAGTCTTTAGATGTCCATTTTCTTCAAGAAACTGAAAAAAGGCCTAAAGTATATACTAATAAATAAATAAAAAACCCCATGTCCTTTCTCAACATTCTCTTTTGCCATGAGGCCTTCAAAACTTTGACAAAATGCAGCTGCTGGTGGGCTGAAGCTGTCATACTCCTGAGTGTTGTTTCACCTTTAACATTTGCTCCATGAGTTAACTACCTAGTGTATCTTGTCTACTGGAGAGGGGTCTCAGGACCTGGCCTTACCAGATGTATGTTTATCATGTGACCAAGTGCAATGATTGTCCATCATGGAGTATATACATGAGCAATTGTGTATGGCAAAACTTACTTGCATGGCCCATTGTCTGATGGATCACATACTGTTATACGACCAGATATGTACCTGCATGTGACCAAAATGCAGTTGTTTCTGATCATACAAGCATCTATGCACCCAACATGGTAGAAATGTATGGCGTTTTGTTCACAGGATGCCAAAAAATGATGGATAAGTCAGGAAAAGCCACTCTCCAGAGTTCCATCCTAGAGTTTCTTCTTCCCTGCCTTAGTTTACAAGCTAAACTCCCTTAGAGTGCAAGCTTTCAGGGAGAGGGACAATGTAAGGTTTGTGTCCAACTGGGCCTCTGAGGTGATACAGCAGCACAGATAAATAACAAATAAAAGCAAATCTGTTTCCGTGGGACTGGCATCCTGTGCTGCAACTTCTTTGTGCTGCAGTTGTTTACCACAGGGGAATGTGTAGGGCTGGGAACCCAGGTCCCAGCTCCACCCTTCTCTTGTCTTGCCTTTCATGGGAGGGAATTACTGGCTTCTGGTCCCAGTGACCTTTGCAAGAAAACTTGGCCCATTCCCATTATGTACACAAACCTTTTAAACATTTCCTCTCTGATTTTGCACTTCGCAAGAAGATAGAGCTCTCCATCGCATGGATTGACTTGATAATGTAGTAGCAAACAAAATAAAAGGCATTGCCTGCATGCATTTACAGACTTTTTACAGCCTCTATCTTCTTCTCTAGTGCCTTTCATGCTTGCTGGTTTAGTTATCCACTATTATCACCTGCAGATAGCATTGTTAGCATGTTCTGTATTGTGTGTTAGAGAGTGAAGTACTTTATGATTCAGCTTCTGCAAAAGACAGTATCCAAACATAGAGAAGGTTACTGGGAAGGTGACATTAGTTTCCTTCTTATCATCCTCTCTCCACTACCAAAGCGCTCTTCACAAGCATTTAAGCACTAATGTCTGGTATCCAAATCTGGGCATTACAGATGATTTGAACACTAGACAATGTAAGGAATTTCATCCTTCCTTAGCAAGTGCCTCCGGTTGTGTGGTAGGGAATGTACAGATCTCGGCTCCCACTCTGCATCTAAAAGTAGCTGCTAAATATTGCTTGAGAGGGAGCTGCTTTTCAAAGGCTTGTATCTGTGACACTCTGTGGTGAAATCTGTCACTCGCTCAAAAAGAAAGATGTACAAGTAATAGAGAAACAACCCAAGGAAGGGTCAAGGGAGAGCTTCACTGTGTGGAAAATGGAGAGCAAGGGAAGTGGAGGCTGTGAACAGAGGCAGCAGCACAGAGGAAGCTGGGGGCCAAGTAGGGCTCCTGGCTGCGTTAGGAAGCGTTTGCTGGGCACAAGGACCCTGGGCAGGGGCTGCATGCAGTGCAAAAGAATCAGGATTTTCATGGCAGGGGAAATTCAGGTGGATGGCGTAAGCACCTGCCTCAGTGGGTCTCGGCCATCTGCCACGGGCTGCTGGGCCGGGCAGGCTGCGGGGCTTGGCGGGGGCTCTCAAGACATCACTTCTTCCTGGGCTCTGTGCCCCAGCCACTGCCATGGCACCTGTAGCAGAAATGACAATGCTGGAGCTGTTTTTCAGAGCGGCAAGGCATTGCAATTATCTGAAAGACCAACCACGTGCTGCTTGGCAGCGATCGGAGTCCTGCACGCTGGCAGTCACCCACCACCCACACCACGGCCTTTTGCCGCACCATGCACAATCCACCACTCTGCCTTGCCCTTCTCCCACCACAGTCCTCCACTCACACATCATCCCCCACCCCCCAGCAACCAGCCTTAATATTTCGTCAACTGTCGCTGAAATATCATGGCTATGTTGGTGAGAAATAAAATCTGTATTATTTCCTTTTTCATACTTCCTTAAAGAGACAGCTCTTCAACGAGAACTAGAACTAGTCCCAAACATCCCCTGCCTGTTGACTGTCTTCTACTCCTTATCCCTTCTACAGTTTTCACATGAAGAAATAGTGGTTCTATTCATTTGCATATGCTTTTATAACCTTTCTAGTCCTGTTTTGACAGTTCGCCAAATAACCATTGATCATTGTGGAGGACACAGCTCCAGGAGTTTTGATGCAATAGTCCAATTGCTGGCATGGCCCATTGCTGACATATTATTCAGTAAGGGAGTGATGGGGTGTCAGATATAACAGTGAGACTCCTGCTCAGTGAGAAAAAGATGGTTGGAATCAACTGCTATGATTTTAAGAAAGCAGCTTCATAAAGCTGCTTCATATGTAAAAGTGTTTTTGATAAATATCGAGAAAATGGAAATTTTTTATTCAGATTTACATAGTATTATAAATAGAAGTAAATTTCTTCACACTTGTTACATGACTGATGTGTTGATTATGCACTTAAACTCTGAACATACTAAGGAGTATTAATCCTGGCAGTGTCTGCTGAAGTGCTATAGAAAATGTTGAGTGGCACTGTTAACAGCAATTTTTAAATCTTCTTTATACTTAGAGACAATGGGATTGATAGGAAAGTGAGTTTTCACTTTTTACTACCAACAGGGACCACTAATGGTTTGGAGAACAGTTATTGGCTCACAGAGTATTGCAGTAACCACAGGATTAATTCTGCATCATACGATACCTATGTAGAATGTGCTTTTGCAAACACAGAGAACCTGGGTTTTGGTGATGGTGTGATTTCTTTCTATTTAAACTTAAAATATTATTGTAAATACTGTTAATTTATCAGCCATAAATCTCATAGATCTATCCCAGACAAGATGGCATCTGCACTGGGGCATGTCGGCAGTGTTGCATCCCAGTATGAAATCCCCTACTTGGTTCATCGTTGGGCTGAACATGCAGCATCTTGAATCTTACCTCTGTGGGAGATGCAAAACTAGAGAGTTACAACTCAGCAGCTGTGTAAGGTAGATTTTATTCTTGGTTTCTTAATATAGCCCTATTCCAGGTACCAAGGTGCTATAAACTGCTATGGATGTTTATGAGACAGAAGGTTTTTACAGAAAGAAAATAGAGAAGAGCTGTTCCATACACTTTGTCCACGGCCAACTGCAGTAATGTGAAAAGGCTGGAGAAATTTTAAACTATTTTAGGTGAGTGATGCTGTCCCAATACAGTAGAGTCGTGATTGTATTTAAAAATATCTTAAATTAATGTTTAAGTTAAACAATTATTCTATTAAAAATAACATGACATAATCTTATCAGTTCAGCACAATGAAGTTCACATGAAGGTTACCATGAGCTAGTATTACTATATTTAAATATTCTGTGATGATTACAAGTGGGTTTTTCCTTCTCATGACACAGCACTTACAAGCGCTGTTTATAAAAAGAAGTTGGCTCCTGTTTACCCTGTGTCATCATGCAGTGAAATCATTAGGCAATGTTTAAAACTGACAGCAGGATTTCTGTTTACACTGCATAATTATCCAGTGAAACTTGTTGCTACAGGATCTCACAGAGATTATGAGCTGAGCAGGAGTCTAAAAACCGTTGTGAAGCTTATGTGAACTGTGAGTCTGAGAATATTTTCTGTGAATTTTGTGTCAGCCCAGTGTTCCATGTGTGTCTTTGGTTGAAAACACCAACTGGGGAAGAAGCAGCAAAGTTGTGAAGTCCTGGGAGTGGGGAAATGGTAAGGGAGTGTGGGAAAAGCACCTGCTGGGGCCATGGGGGAGCATTGGGAAGGAGGCAAAGAGACGGTGGCTTTGCTGTGAGGGCATGGCAGCAGAGGAGGCGGGAAGGGGAGCAGGTGGTGGGAACAGCAAACGTGGAAAAAGGTCGGGAACCACTGTCCTAATTTATGAAAATTATAGAGAAAGCTCTTTTCACATCTGGTTATTATTCCATTTCTGGATATCTTGATCAGAAGTGTTTGGTGATGGTCACGCTTGGACATAGCATACCAGATTATCAGGTGCATTGGTGTAGGAACAGCAGTTGTTGGGTTCATGTATGTTGCACAGAAGAAAGGCTCGTACTTGTTAGTGTTTCTGGGTGAAAGCAGAAAGATCCTGAATTTGGGTGGTGCAGAATATGACAAAGGCTTCAGAAATACAGTGTGCTGGGAAAGATGCACAGCCACTTCTTGAAGAGTTTTATAAATAAACATTACATATTACAATGATTTAAACAGTATTTCTGATAGATTGTTATACTTACCCATCACAGCTTGAAAACAAATTTAACAGAAGAAATGGGTGGGATGGTGGAAAACTACTTCAACAAACAGTGGTTCCTATCTTTTGAGTTTAGTGAATACATCTTTCAGCAGAGGCAGGAATGCCATTGAAATTCATTAGGTGTGGCATTTCCCTGTTTAGCTGAAATGAGAAGAATTCTATTGAATTTCCTTCCCTGAAATTGTTCCAGAAAGAAAATATGATCTGTCAGATAGCTAATAAATGGGTTTCTGTGCTCACAGTCTTAACATTTGGTGTACAACAGAAGTGAGTAACTTGAGCATCTTGGTAACCTAAGTGCTGTGCTGCTTTCTCTTGGAAGTGTTAGCGTACAACTGGAGGGTGACTTGGCTATTGGGCCACTTCAGATTATGAGTTTCTAATGTAAAACACGAAAGAGTCTAAGTAAGCATCATTTTTTCTGAAAATTAGGTCTCTTACAGATGTCTTCCAAGTCAACATCCTGTGATCCTGTCACTGGTCAGGCTGGAACCAGTGGGGCAGAATGGCAGAGCTTCAGGGCCAGGAGCAGGTCCAAGCTGGCAGCACGAGGCTGCGTGACAGTGCAGGAGGGATGCTGAGGGCAGCCCAGCAGTCTCCCATAGGCCCAGTGAGTAACTGGAGTGAGCCAAGAGTGTGTTGCATGCACCTGATGCCTGTCCTGTGATGCAAACTGACAATTTTTTTGCCATGTCAGATATTTGCAGCAGTCTGGCAGCTCTGTTAGTTTTGGTTGATGCACGGGAATAGCACCTCGTTCTCAATACTCCCAAAGCTTAAAGGCAACTCCATGCAGCAGTGAGCTTCCTTCTCAGCTGGGATGTCACAGCTCTTCTTGAGGCTCCAGAATAAATTGTTTTAGGAAACTGTTTCAGACTTTTAAAAGCCCTCCCTGTTGTAGTTTGGGATAAGGAGGATGATGGAGGCAAGTACAGCTGATGCTGATGTTGCTGTTGAAAACAACAACACAGACCACAGC
Source organism: Athene noctua (assembly GCF_965140245.1). Classification (NCBI taxonomy): domain Eukaryota; kingdom Metazoa; phylum Chordata; class Aves; order Strigiformes; family Strigidae; genus Athene; species Athene noctua. Next base: position 17,047,900 of record NC_134037.1, on the reverse strand, counting down.
CTGTGTGACTGTGATACCCTAATTCTCAAGTGGACAATGTCTGGTGGGCTGCCAACTGTCAGAGAGGGCTAGCACTTCTTAATCTTCTCTATCTTTACATGCTGCCCAGCTTAGTGGACACTCACAGTGATGAGAGACCACGCGCTGGAACAGGCTATTTCTCTACTTAATGCTATATTTCCAAAGTTTTCTTTTTCCAACATTTTTTTTTTTTCCCTACTTACTGAATTTGCATATAGCTTAAGGTTAAATATCAAACATGGCTGGGCATATTTGTTCATTTGATGATCATTATCAGCTCATAGCTAATGCTAGGGCTCTCCTGCAGTGGTGTGCTATAAATAGCCCATTTTGTTATATAACTCAGTGGAAAGAGTTAGAAGCCTTTGCCCAAAAGTCAAACTTGTATGAGAAGGGTTCAGGAGTTTTGGTAACAACTTTATTTCACCTGCTACTGCAGCTGGATGCCTTATAAGCAGAGGAATAATAAATAATAAAATTCAAGCTAAATGTTGTAAATTTGAAAGCATATCATAGCTGCGAATTAGTGGTCAGTTCAGGAACAAAGCCTCCTTTAGACCCGATCTTGGAGACAAAGCTGCCATTCCTGTCAGCTGCCAGAAGTGATTTCAAGATGCTGGAATCAGCAGCTGCCTCTTGCAGAACCAGAAATCTCACAGTTAACAGAGCAAGTTTGTCTGAAGTTACATAGGATGAGTTCTATAATAATTGGGTTCTACACTCTGGTACCAAGCCAAACAGAAACAGAAGACCAAAAGGGACAAATGGAAAAGAAAGTGGCCCTCTTTCAAAAGTGATCGCACAGAAGAACAGAAAAGCTGTGCTGCCTTCACAAACATACAATTATGGTTGTGGAGTTGTGTGGCTGTGAAGAAAGGCAGAACTAGATTTTGACATTAAGAACCTTTCTTGAAAACAAAATTAAACCATTAAACCCCATATGAAATATTATTAAAGATGGTAATAAAATATTGGCAGTGAAAATTCCTTATATTCTGTTCACCGAATTTACAGCTCAGCAAACTCTCTGACCAGAAAATTTCCTATGAAAGTGAGGATACTGACTGTTTGGAATTGAATTTGTGTTTGTCAGGCTCTAATTTTTCACTGAACCTTATGACTTAATTAGGATACTTGAAGAGTCAGTTGCAAGGAAAGTGTGCTCTGGTTTACTGAGCTCAGGTTTCTTGCTCTGACTGTGCTTCCAAGAACTTCAGCAGGTAAAATTAGCAAGCAAACATGATCACTGGGAAATTATATTCTCTGGAGGTTTGTTGTCAACAGCTAAAACTTGAAGGAAGCATTTTTTGTATATGGCTGAAACCAAGAGTGGGTTTACTAGCATACACAAATAATGGGGGAAAATTATCGGCTCAGGACATCGTCTGAGGAGGAGGACCAGCCAGAGACCCTCACTGGCTCCCCTTGGTCATGGGTAAGAGCTTATTCTGTAAGGTTGCATAAATAACACTGAAAGCTCTAGGAAAAAAATAACAAGCTGTGCTGTGTGAACCTAGAGAGAACTGAGTATCATTAGCTTTTTTCTCTCATGTTGAAGTTTGTGTTTCATTAATGGTTAGATTATCTGTTCTAGTTCTACATATGGACATTTAAAATTAAATTTGAATGAGGAATACTTTCTTTTGCTGTTGTTCTGTATGTCAGATGCCACAAGAAAACCTGGTTGATTCTGTACTGTTTGCTTTGCTGTTTCACTGGCCACGTAAAGGAGCACTGTTCAAAGACACCTTTTAGGTATAATGGAGGGAAAAAGATGTAAACAATAGAGCAAGTGTTTGCTCTGGAGGTCTGCCTTAAGAAAAGGGTCAGTCAGACCCCTATTGCAAATACAGAAGTGTCGTGCCATAATTTTTTTAGTCAGATAGAAGCTGCCTTAATGAAAGACCATCTGCACTGATAGTCCACTAACAGCGGTTGCATGGTCCTGTGTTTCAAGATCTGGGCTTGATGCCTAATGCTGCTGGAGATGATGTGGATCAGTATGGTTTTCTGATGGAAAGGATGCATTCACTCTGAAAGGGCTTTGAGTGGACGTAGGAACATTCTGGGAATTCTGTAAATTTCAGCAAAAGGAGGGTGGTATAAAACCAAAGTTTTCAGTTACTTTAAAAAAGGCATTAAAGTGTTTAAATACCAATTATATGTCTTGAAATTAGCATTTATGGTTTCATTTCATAACCTTAAATCTTCATATCTTTTTATAGACATACACACGATTTTTCTGGAAATGTCAATGTTTGAAATGGTCTCTAGGTGTTTGTAGTTGGGCATGAATATGTGTGTGAGGATGCAACTGGTATTTCCTGCAGATACCCAAGTTATCAGAGTCAATTACTTTCTGAAGGTAAAAGGCATAGAATAAATTGGTTTAGTTGATGACAGGAATGTGGATTTAAAATAGTCTCGCCTTTGGAGGAACATGCTGGGAGGATGAAAAGGATTACCAGTTGTTCTCACTATCAGGACACAGGTTTCTTGATGAGCAACAGTATTTGTGTGTTGGTGAATGTCTATTTTTGATGGGTAGGAAGATAATTTATAGATGTTGGTTTCTTAATTAAATGTAAGTGGAAACTTTCTATTTCCACTGAAAATCCCCTACATATTGAGCAGAATGGAGGCTGGCTGGGGAGAGATAGGTACTGAATAGTTGGCAGATGGCTGAAGTGCTAAGGAATACCTAAATTACATTCAGTATAAACCAAACTCTGAGTATAAACAAAGAAGGCAGGGATTTTTTATTTTTTTTTTTAACTTCAAACATCAGTGTATTTCTGGCTATCAGTTTTATTAAAAATTAAGATGTCCTACACAACATCTTGTGTATGATATGTACTTTAGCTTAAGTTCCCTTCTGGTAATTTTCTTCACATATAAGTTTTTTTAATTGCCAAGGGAAACCATGGATCCCACTGCTCCATGAAACAATCTGTTATGCAGCAAATATGTAAGTGTCATTACAAGTTAAATAAACAGTGTTATTCACCATGTAAAGCATATTGGATTTCTGATAGAAATAGATGTGCTAAAGATCATTTGAAACTGTTGCTATTGGCCTTTAGGAATTGCTGTCTCTGGGCTTCTGCTAAGGACTTCAGAATAGAAGGACCATTTGCCTCCACAGATTTACTGTAGTGCTTCTGCATATTGGTGTGTCATAGAGTACAGAGAAAATTATGGTCCTGGGAGAGAATGACAGAATATATATAGTTGAGAATATAAAAAACTCCTAATAAAAAGCTCTTTGATAAAAAGATTTCCTAGGTATGCAAAGATAAACATACGAGCCCTAGGCTTTGAAATGTAGCATGTGATTAAAAATCTAAATGCTTCCAGAAGCAAAAATTTGTTTTTGCAAGCATCTAGACCTCAAAACACTTCTTCTGATTTACCATGATGCTGCAAGAAGATGACACAAATATGATTTCATACAGATGTCTTCTTTCCCTAAGGATGTGAATGAGATTGTACACTTCTGTCCTTTCCAGAGGAGGAATAAATCAAAAATAAAAAATAAATTATGCACCACTGAGAGAAGCTGATATAACACAGTGGTGATGGTGATATGAGAATTGAAACACAAGTGCCCTTAGACTTGAAACAGAACGATACTTAGGAAGACAGCTTTATGATAACTACACAAATTAAGCAGCAAGAAAAAAATTACCTTAAACCCCTGCATAATCAGTCCAGTTTCTCTTCCACTTTTGACCAGTTATTGGCAATGTGACAGCATGTGAAGTTTCAACAGAAAATTGTGGCTAACCTGTGCTATTGGAAATAGGAATATGCAGAAGGGAGGCCTCTGCCAGAGAAGTGTGACCCAAAGCTCTATTTAGGTTATGTTGTTCTTAAGTATCTGCCTTTCTAGAACTCCTGTGGAAATAAGATAATTATAAATCCTTGTTATAGTGCATTGCCACAATTTTGTATGGATAACACACAGGTGGATACCTCTAGCCCATTCTTGCATCAGTTTAGCCCATATCTAATTTGGGGAGAGGCTGCTCAGTGCTACGGTACTCTTTCATGCTGGGGAGAGCTTATTTCACAGTTCTGGATAGCTCTGGGAAGGGCAGACTAAAGCCCGCCCAGTCCATCCCTGCCCCAGAAAGCACTGTACTGACAATACGCCCAGGCTGCACTCTGCAGAGGTGGGGGAGATGATGGCTGGGGAGATGAGAAGTTCATGATGTACAGAAAGAGGGATAGAAGACAACACATCCACCCTGGGGGAATGGTCTGTGATGGAGGAGTCAAATGTGGCAGTACTGTGCCACCAGCATTTTAGCAAGGCTGAATCTTCTCCACTCCCCTCTTTCCACTGGTGACAAACTCTTGGTGACAGACTCTACCAACCTGGATACAGTGACAGTGTCTGCAAGTGTCTGACAAGCTGGGCTATGTGTTACTGGTGAGGAGCTCATCCCAACCTCACCATTGGTGTAGGGCTGGATCTGGGACTGGCAACCACATTTGAGTGTATTTGCCAAATGAGATGGGCTGGAGAAGCTGGAAGGGGCAGGGACCATTCCTGCATTAACCTGTGCCTCCCTGTTTTTATGAATGTGCTTGAAATCCCCATGCTCTGGGGCCAGCAGCTGTCTTGCCAGTGAAGGATGGTGGGGAGTGGCTCTAGGGGAGACACTTCCAGCTGTACTGCTGCTGCTTTCCAGGGAGAGACACCAGCTGGGGTGGGGGAGTCCCAGGGTGGCTGAGGAGCTTCTCTTCCAACCAAATATTGCCCAGAATGATGACTGCTGGGCCATGTGTGGAGAATTTTCTGCTCCTCCAGCCCAGGCAAAGAGCAATCGTATTCAGCAAGGCAACAGGACTATCTCAGATGCAAACATGGTGCCTGGCCTGACTTGTCCCTGGGCATCCCCCAGCCGGGCCATGGAGGGATTTTCCAAGTTACACTTTGCAGTGGGCACTGAAAGCCAGTAACATACTTAGCAAAAAAACCCCAAAACATATGGGAGAAAAGAGAATATTTAAAACATGTCCAAGCTCTCCATATGGTGGTGTTTCTTTCAGTTTGATCCCATAAAGATTTATTTTTGCCTGATAATTAATAAAATAGTGTGGGCTGTGTAGCTTAGCTAACAGATGCTCTCACTGCTGTTCACATTTAATTACAGAAATATCTAGGAGGGACACTGAAAGTACTCACCCACCCTCATTATTGCCAAGTTTTAGAGCAGGACTGGGCCTGTCAAAGCATAGCAGACACAGGGAGATCTATGCAAAATCCTGAATCAAATACAAACTTCCCATATGGCACTATGCAAAATTCAGGTTTTATTTTCCAGTGTTTCCAGTTTTTGTAGGTAGCTCTGCTCTGAGTTCTGGCTTGCGACCTTCAAGTTCAGAGGAACATCTACAAATTTCTCCTGAACTGCAAGGGCTGAGCATCTGTGAAAATCCCCTGAGCCACTTGTACCGGGTACCCAAAATTAATGGGCATACTTGAAAAATGTAACCTTAATTTTCCTCCTCTCCCCAACTGTTTTTTAGGTTAATTTAACTTGAAGCTTATATTGTATTTTGAGATCTACTGGGAGAAGCCTTTTAGAAATGCAAAGCCTTGCTGCAATTAAGTTGCCATCTGCTGCCAGTGCTACAGCTGCAGTTGATGCTGCCACGGGGGAGGGACTGGCTGGCTTCTCAAGGACAAGCTTCTATCAATCTCTGCCCAGTCTCAGTCCAAACCATGGGGTCATTGATAACAGACTGTCATTTCTCCGGGGCTGCAGGCAGTTCTGGGTTTACCACATTCCAGTGGGGATAACATTTAATTAGCATAAGTTTCTTTGGAAAGCTAAAAACATTTGTGTGTCTCACTGTGAGACTTACTGCAAGAAAACTGTTATCTCACATAAATGGGAAAGAGTGGGCTGGCACCAGAAGTTGCTCTCAGCCCACCGATGTTGCACTGGCTCAGGTCAGCTGGAGGTCAGATCCCATTTACATGGTAGCTCTGGTGTCTTGGAGTCTCTGCACTTTAGAGCAAGGATGCCCCCGCTACTCTGACAGCAGGACTGTTCCCAGCTGTCCCCACAGATGGGAATGATCTGGACACTGGGACTGCTCCATCCCATGGACCTTCCCCAGTGAAGGGTCTCTCACACAGGGCCTGATTCCCTCCAATTTTCTGATTTGTACCACTTCAGGCACAAGGATTGAACTACAGCCCTATGCACAGGGTCCATGGTGTGGGCTCTTGTTCTACTTTGGAGGGCCTTTTTGCACCCATCTGCTGAGCAGAGCACAGCCTTTTCAGAAGCAGGAGCTTCTTTCCCCCATGGTGGCCCTACTCCCTCATGCCCAGCAGGTCAGCAGCTGCAGCCCAGGGAGCAGGTGCTGCCTGGTTCCAGCCCCTTGCTCCCCTTTCAGAGGGCTGACACTTCAGCGACTGGAGGATGTCTTTTTCCAAGAGTAAATAAGTCTCAGAGGTATTCACTGCAGATCTGCTTTCCTTCAGCATCAAGCATGTGTGCTGCCTTCCCACCTACTGAAAAACAAACAGTAAATTGAACACAGACCCTTCCCTGTGGTTCACCCCGGAGCTCCCACAGCACCTCTCTGGGGAGCTGACTGGGGACTGAGTCCTTTTGCACTTTATTTAGAGCAGATTGCTGGAGGTCAGAAATCCTCTGTATCTGAAGATCATGTCTCCAAGAGCCTGTCCTGTCTTAATATAGATTTGAAAGTTCATCTTGGTCCATGGGGATAAAAGGCTGTGAGGGCAATAAGTGGTAGACAAATAGTACCAAGCCTGTCAGCTGCTTCACCCCCCAATTCCTGTCGCCTACACTGCCTTTGCACGATAACCCTTCTTTGCATGATGAGTAATGCTTTAATAACACTCATTTATCTTATGCTGCCATAAATACAAATGGAGCATTAACCTCTCTGTTTCCAACTCTCCTACTCCTTGTAGTGGTCTGAATCTCATCTGGAGCAGGAGTTTGCACCACATCAAGGCCTAACCCCTGGGCCTGATCAGCCCAGGGTGAGCTTCAACAGCCCTGACTGAGTGGCTAAGCAAAACCTATGCTGAGATCTGGGCTGCAAATGCAACACACTCTTAAAAGTGGAGCACAGAATAAAAGCCCAGTCCAAACAGACAGAAAGCACAAAAACACATCTCCAACAAACGGGGTTGCCTTAAAATCTGAGATTTTTCAAAGCAGTGATACATACTTGTTTCCTAACAAGTAATCCAAAAATGGATCAAGCTTTTACCAGACATGGCAAAGGTTAAAACATTTTTCCATTTAAAGTCCCTTGTCTCTGGGAGATAAGAAAAAGCTTCCTGAAAACAACAGAAGTCTGGTGCTTTCACTGCAGGATCCCAAAGAGCTTCTACTCCAAATCAACAAGCAGATAAGGGCTGGGCTGTCATCACCTGAGTGCTTCCCACTGCCATCACCCAGGGAGCCATGAGGCCACAGGTGCCATGACAGGGTGTGCCTGAAAAGGGACCATCATGCTGGCACCCCAAAATCTGTGTCCTCTGGTTTTAACGGGCACAAGCTGGAGAGATCATCAGAGAAGAGCATTCATGGCAAAATGGTTCAGGAAATGCAGAACTGTCCCCCTGTCACTGGGGGAGTGTTAAGCAAACGGGAATAAATGGTCTTGTGGATCATATTGATATTACAGAGCTAGAAATTAAGAAATTGAAAATGGAGCTGCATATGTTGAGGGCTAGAAATAGGTATGGAAGTGAGCATGGGAGAAGAAAGCAAAAAAAAAAAAAAAGCTGCGAGAAGAGAAGGGCATGTTTTATCACATAGCCTTGTGTATGCTCATCCTGCCGGGGCATGCTGCCTTATAGCTCAAGTCCCTGTGCTCCCAGTTTAAAGGCACCGTGTATTTGAACCAAGGCACATCCCACCTGGGATTGCAGTTCATGAAATGAGGAAGGAAAGTGATCCCAAGACCATCCTCAGAATTAATTTTCTCTCTTTTGGTACTAGTAGCCACTCTCACAGGAAAATCAGCTGCTATTTTAATGAGAAATTACCAATATAATGTCATATATATGAATGCAGAGAGAAAAAGAAGTTCCTGAAACTGTTTTTCCTTTAGTCTATGGTGTGTATTGATTCAAATGAAGCTGGTACCTTCTACTGCACCTTCACTGCCATCCTCAAGCTCTCTGTACGGCTGCGCTGCTGCCTGTTGTTGCTGTATTGGGATGGTTTCCTCGCAAAGCTGACAGCAAAGGAGAGTTTCTGGTCAGCTTTGCAGAGCCTCTTTGCATTGCGACCTGTAGGGAAACGGGCAGGAATTCCGTGTGCTTGCACGTGACTTTTGTTTAGGTTTCAGCAACTGAAATTGTGCAGCATTGCCATGGCGGTCAGGTGCAGGAGTCAAGAGCCTGTTTATCCCTGAGTAGAAATCTTAAATCTTCTTAAATCTTCAAGTGGCAAGCTGCGATTCTTATCCTTACAGTCTCTGAGGAAATTCATCATCAAAACCACAGACCACAAGACAAAAGAGCAGTCAGTTACCTGAACGCAGCAGGCACTATATTACAGACACTGTTACCAGGCAACGCAGACATGCCCATTCACAATAAATTCTTCATCCTTCCTTCAGAAAGGCCAAGAAGAAAATACTTGATGGAGGAAATTATGTGGTTTCTATATTCTCTTGCCTTCTCTTCCTTTTTTCCCTTTCTGTGTTCTGAATTCCACAAAAGCCTTGGTGCAGTCTTGGAGTAATGTTGGTTTTGTTGCATCACATCCGAAATGCACTGCTATAATGGATGAGCAAATTGTCCTTTGCCCAACAGAGATGGGGAACACAAGGGGCCAGGGGACTGCATGGTTGCTCCCAAGCAAGGGAGGCTGGGAAGCAGCCCCCTTTCACAAGGGCCTGAGCAAACAAGAAAAAAACCCACAATAAAAACCTGCAAAAAGAGGCTGAACATTGACGGTAAAACATTTCACTCAGACACACTGTCCCTTTGAAGTCAGTTGTATCAATCATCTAAGGATGACCCCTCAGAGGAGTAAGATTTTGCAGGATCAGTCTAGAAATTAATCCAGTACAAGGAGTATTGCTACTTTTCTTTGCTTGTTTACTTCTTCAGGGGCAAAAGCTGGAAACTTGGAGCCTTTGAGCTAAGTGGTGGATAGTTGATCCACGGATCTGGTGAATAGTTTTAACATTTTCTTCTTTTAAATACAGAGCCAGTAATGTGTCTGCTTAGCCACAAAGACAAAAAATATGTTCTTTTTCATTCTAACCCAATCCTATAGTGTTGTTTCAATTTATTGATTTATTATTATTGTCTTTCCGGCCAAAATAGCCACATTGCAAAGCTCTATGATATGGAAAAAAATTAATGAGAGTAGCTGTTTCGTGAAGATAATTTGCTAGAATTCCCTGAAGCCCTTCTGGGCTACAAAATATCCCAAAATGAAATAAATATTTTCCAATGAATTTTCATGAACAAGTTGCAAAGCTCAGTTGTGCTCTCTTCTGCTTTTGCAAAAAATTGTATTGCTGTCAAAAGGTCTGTAAAGTGGAGGATTTCTAAACCAAAAGTGACCTCCAGTGGTCACACACATTATTTATGGCTGATGCCTTGTATTTATCTTCCTTCCTTTTGTTAGAAATGAGGCAATTGATAGTTAATAGCCTGCAGCAAGTGTGGTTAATTAAATTCGATTTATCCTTTAAAAACAAAAAATGGTTTGTTAATCATGATGTATCCTTACATCCAGGTAATTTGCATATCTGCTAACCTGTATGAAAGCTTTTAATTTATTTCCTTTTACATCAGTGTTTTACATACAGGGGTGGTTTTTTTCTGCATTATGCTGGGTTATAATGCACCGTTCTCTTTGCTCACCCTCTGCACGTAGTACAGCTTTGGTGCTAAAATTCTCCATATAGCAATCTGTTACAGGATGGAGGTGACCTTTTAAAAAGCAACTAAAGTATCATCAAGCATCTCAAAGTAAACTTTTACTTACACAGCAATTAGAAGTTCTGCATAGCTTTGCTAATAAAATAATTAATTTTCCTTTAAAATCTGCAAAACATGATGGATTGTTCTATCTTTTCCTAAGCATTTTAGGATCCCATGGACTCATTATTTCTTGGATACTTGAAGGCAGAGAAATGGGGCAGAGGTGTAAACCAAGGCTTTGTGGGATCTCCGTCCCAGTAAATATTTCCAGGAAATCTTCTTGGAGATCCCTGTAAATATCTCCAAGAGTTCAGAGATCTCCTTTCATCATAAATGTCTGAGCACCTCCAGCCTGTCATCTTTTTCTTAGAGGTTTTTATGAGTCAAAAATGTCTGCAGGGGGGCTTTTCTGCAGAGGTACACTTAGGAAATTCAACAGAAATATACTATTTAATAAATAAATTGCAAGACATATTTGTATGAACACTCTCTTGAAAAACAATTTAAAATAAAACAGGTTAAATTTGAAGGAGAGTTTTCCTATAGGTATTTAAAAGTCCTTCATCTTATAGATTCAATGTATCCAATTTAACTAAGGTTAAGTTCAAAAATATCAGGCTGAGTCCTGATATTTTTGGAAGGTCAGTGGAATTGCAAACAGTCATTGCAATTGAGCTAATTTAAAGCAATACAGACATGACCTTTGGTAAAAAATGCTGGGTACTCATAAATCCCTTCCCCTGGAAGTTTTATGTTGTGTGTGCAATAGAGGCCAAAACTTGAATGTACGTCAAGTAAGACTTGAGTCTCAGCTTAGTCTGAGAAGTGAACTGTAGCTCTTGTGCAGTGCTGGCCTGAGACAGGATGACGAAGCTGTTTTCCCTTGTGCTGCTGGACGAGTTTCAATACCCCACTGCAACTTTCAGTTGCTCCATCTGTTAAAAGGGGATTATGCTAATACCATCTTTTGTAATATACTTCGAGACCCATGGAGGCTGTGCTGTATGAGAGGGACAATGCATTTAATAAACAGATTATAAACATAATAATACTTTCACCCCCTTCTATGTAAAAAATAACATTAAGTGAATGGGAATTTAAATAATGGAAGAAGGACGCTAGCTTTATTTTTCATTTCATCTGACACTTCTGTGCCCCTCCAGCAGCTGTATTAGACTTGTAAAGTAGGAGCCCATCAAAATGGTCACAGAACATTTCTACAGCAACACATTTGGTTATAAACTGTGCCATAAAGCCTACTTTCTGCTCAAAATACTCTCTCTTTCTTTTTTCCCCTCGGGTAGTAGGTTGTGGATAGTCATGCCCTAATGGTATAACTGAGAACAAGCAGTTTCCTGTAACTCTTCACGTCACTAGTTCACTGATTTTTACATCATTCTTCCTCTAGTAAGTGCTGCATAAATCTCAGTAAATCAGAAAATGGTACAGAAAAGAAAGCTCTGTTAGGACCTGTGAAACACAAAGATGGCAGAAGGGTAACGACATTTTATCTTGGCATAACTCAGCGACAGACAAAAAGGTGGTTTATTAATAGGGATTTGGCAGACATACTATACCGACACTTAATGACTGCAAGAAGACCAAAGCAGGTGTCTAATTTCCTGCAGGCAGTATGTGCCTAATGGGTGACAGGTTAGTGCAGCAGGAAAGGCAATGGTCAAGTTTCCCAAGGCAGTTTTCTCAGTGGTTCTGGGCAGTTGTGTACGAGAGGGAAGTTTCTGAGATGGATAAGGCACTATGAAAATGTTTTGGATTAAGTATTATCCCGGTGTATACTGCAGGACCCAGATATTTAGCTTTTGCATGGGCTCGGCACTTTTCCTGTAGCCTGTAATTAGGAAAGGACTATTAGCAGGACAGGCTGTGTTGGTTTGGAAGAAAGGCAGGGAAGAGAAGGGAAGTTAATGGCAAGAGTGAAATAGAGCTGGGGGCTGAGGGGTGACAGATCCAGAGGGATGGGGGCACTGGCTAGTGGGGAAAAGGTTCCCATTCCACAGAGCACCCATGTAAAATGTATGCAAAAGCTGGGCTGCATCCAGCCTGGCAATGCTTTCCCTTCGCTTTTGGCAGGAGCCGGAGGCAGCCTTCACCCTCCACTGAGGAGGTCTGCCAAAGGCCAGAGGCATCAGCCTTTAGCCCTTCCTCGCATGGCATCGGGCAAGGAGCCTCAATCCCAGCTGCTCCAGGGATTCCCGCAGGTGCCCTGGGGCTCACACCTCCTGATTTCCCAGGGACTCATTTCATCTCCACCCATGTCAGAGGGAGTGAAACAAGATGCTGTAGGGTTTTTTACAGCATTTGTGCTCAAGAGAGGGTTCATTTGAACCCACAGAAGGATTCACTTCTGCAATCTAAAGACAACAATCCTGCTGGAGTAAATCAATCCTTGTAATCGGCTCTACCTCTCCACGGCCTACAGAGGGAACCGTAAGCTTGCTTAGGCTTCGGCTAAGGTTAGGGAAGATGCTACTCACTGGGGATCTGCACCACAGTCACACACGGGAGAGGCAGTTCTTCACTTTAACTGGCTTGTGCCAGTTCACAGCTATTGAAAAATGGTGCTCTTATTTACTTGGTAACGCCAGTGGTTTATTTTCTGCTTTGTAAAAGGCCTTTATAAATCCCCAGACAAGCATCCCTGAAACCAGGACATCGGGATTGCCGGAGCAGACATACCGCCTGACTGCTCGCTGGCCTTGCGGCAGCTGGACAATACATTCCTCATCCTGCCATACACATCAGGCAAACTCTTCACCTCATCCTACACTGCCTACATTAATATGTCTTGTTCCTTATTATATTAATAAAGCTGGTTACAAGCAGCAGACAGTGAATGACTGACCAGACTTCTGGATGCTAATATTGGAAATCCTTCACTTTCTTAAGTTAGGGACAATTGCACAAGAGAGAGACCCTGGCACAACCTTTTCCTTTTGTTCCTCTACAGTGTGTGGCAAAGTGGGACACAATTAATGCTTCTAAATTCTGCTGAAGGCCAGCAAACAGCAGTTTTATAAAATGTGAGTCTTAGTGCATGCTATTTTCCTTTGTAAACCCTGAGATAATTTAATACTGACAAAATGAAGCTCTTTCAACTGCTGCACTCATTTTCAGGACGTATTTGCATTTGTTTTCACTTTTCCATTGCCCGTGAGAGCTTTGCTGAGGAAAAGTGGACTTTGTTTCGTGGAAGCAGCATGCTTTAGGCAAGGTACAAAAGCAGATCTATCCTGTGGGGGAAAAGGGTGAAAAATGTAAAGGAAAAAGAAGAGTGGGCAGTTATAGAAACTGTCTTCCCAAGACAGGCCAGAGGTCCATTTACAGAAAACAGGTTGCATTTGAGTGCTCTATGTTGTGCCATCTTAAGGCAGCTCAGATGGATCTTGCTCCAGCAATGCCACACTTTCTGTTGATTAGAAAGGGAGTCCAGAAGGAACCATCTTTGTTATGGATGTCTAATGTAAGAGGAGGAGCCCCGAGATCTGAGCCCACTTAAGAAAGGTGGTTTTGAGGTCAGGGGGAGTATTCTCTGTCCCTGAAGTCAGATAGGTACATCTGGGCTAAATGTAGGAGGGCTCTTACGTTAAACATCTTTGCATTGTATACCATGGGGACTCCAGATCTAATGCTGTCTCACTAACAAACCAACTGAGAGGCAGGACAGCTTTCTACTCAACGGATGCCACATAATGAAAACTGTGACCTGGATGAGAAAGGCTCTGGAAAGGTATAGTCCTATGTTGCCACCTCAAGCAAAACAATAACAGCTGGACCTATGTGCTTGTTCTCTGCAGGAATCCCTTCACATAGCAATAATTACATTATAGGCATTGCATTAATGAAAACAAGTAAATATGCTGGATCCTGTTACAGTGAACAGATTATCTCTTGTGACTATCTCAGTTTTTGCTGATTTCCTAATCTGTGAAGCCTATTTAAAAATGGATCCTGCTAGTCTGGGTTTAACAGAGTTAACAGAGTTAACAATTTTTCATCCATCTGAATGCAGGAGTACCTTTAAAGTCCAACATACTCAATAAGACAGGATTCACAAAACTCAGTTTTGAATGTTCCCTGGTTTAACTTCTGGGGAAAACCAGCCCCATGTAGGTAACAGAAACACCAGTCAGGATCCTCCACTGACAGAGGTGGATCTCTGATGACCCTGGCCACGTCGCTGGATGCTGGGAGAGGTTTGTGGTGCAGGTCTTGGCACCCAACTCTCCACATTCTTAAACTACAAATCCAGAAAACAAAGAGTCCCAAAACATTCCTGAGGGCAGCTGATTGTTGCTGTATCAGTCAGGCACTGCTTCACCACCAGCCTAGGAGCAATGGCATCTTCAGGACTGTCAAACAGACACTTGTAGTTAATATTAGGACCTGTTGCTGTATTCTTAGGTCAGCCTGCCCTGTGTGGAGCATCTGCTGGTGACATAAATTCTTTACAGCCAGGGATCTGTAAAGCTTCACCCATAGCATTGCATTCCCTGGAGAAAACCTATAGGACATTTAACAAAAGAATGATAGATGCCAGGACACTGAGTCTGGCTTAGGCAATATACTGAGTGAAGGCAAAATACTGAGGCAGGGAACCTCTAAAAGTGAGATATTATTGCATGGTGGAAGAATTCCAAAGACAATCCAATTATTTTAGTATTAATTAAAACCTAGTTAAGCCTAAAGGATTAATAACATCTTTTAAGATATTTCTAAAGACTTTTAAGGCTTTCTATATGAACAAATACTAAACTTGTGCCACAGGAATAATATGCTCCTGCCCCACTGCATTCTGCAATCTTTCTGCCCAAGAATTTGAGTCAAAAGCTTCCTTGTTCTGCACTGTTTATCTACTAGTCAGCAAAGTTGTAGCATATTTTGATTGGGTTTTATGATTGCCTCCTTCTTCCTAGAAATAGTCCTGAACAGAATGTGGTGTTAGTGAGAAAAACAAAACACGTGCAATGAAAGGCACACTTAGTTTTCCCCTCCTCCTTATTTTCTGACCTCCTGGATAAAATCCAGTCGGGAACTGCTTCCAAAGTCTATTTATGAACTTGTGTTTACTTTTACATACACGTAGTTTTTACTACATGTGATCCCTGTGTATTGACCCAAGGAACTCAGAACCTTTGTGAACATTGAGAAATTCAGTTTCATAACAGTACTCTAGGGTTGATATTGTTTTCTCTATTTTTTTATTTAAAAAAAACAGCAGCAGAGTAAGGTTAGCTGGGTTGAGCAGCAGAGCACAGAAAGCCTGTGACAGTGCCAGCTGCAATGGAAGTTTCCAAACTTCCTGACGCACCCCTCAGAGGTGGGATTATTCTTCCTCTCCTATTGCTGCTTCTTCAGAAATCTGATCTTGGGACCGAAGTTCTGTCCTTTCCATATTACAATCATACCCACACTAAACTTACTCTCTAAAAGGCTGTGGCTAGCAAATCCCTTTAAAAACCCCCTGAAGTCTACACATAAGGCAATGATACATTTTTTCTGCAGTTAATAATGTGCATGTGAGGCTTTACGATTTGACCACATGAAAGGTTTGAAAGAATCATTGCAAACCTATCTATATTTTTTCTTCTCAGATGGATAGAGAAAAGTGGAAAAAACCCCATACGTACTTTAATTCCCTTTAATGCAGGCTTGTTACCACTCTTTCAAACCTGTCATGAAGCCATATCTTGAAATCTGATGTGCACATTACTCTGTTTGTACACTTGCTGGCTCTGGACGATAACTTATACGTAAGTACTCAGATATCAGTACTGACTTGAAGCAAGTTCAGCCTGTGGCAAAATTTAATCTGCTCTGAATAAATTGCATTCTGATGGGAGGCTTACCCCAAACCAGTGGGCAGGGGGATGGGAAGCATCACCTGCAGTCTAAAACGGCTATGAGACCCACAGGGAAGACCTCCAAGTAAAAGTCTGCAAGCAAACAAGTGAGTAAACAGAGAAAGTAAACAGAGAATAAAAAGTCCATTTGATTTTTAAAGGTCAACCCCAGATACGACCATTGCCTCCCACTTGCTGCCACGACATTTATGCCACGCTACAGAGGCAGCTGCCTCAGACAAATGGACAAAGGGTACAATTCACAACACAAAAGGCTTGTAGAGCTTTTCAGTGTGCAGTACCCAGTTTTGTGCCTGTCATCTTCCCAACCACATCCCCATTCCTGAAACTCATGCCCAGATTTACACAGAAAACAAATGGGAACAGGAAAATGCTACTGTCCAAAAGCTCCCCCAAGCTTCTATAAGGTATTTGTATGTGACCTATAGCAAAATTTTCCAGTAAGTGAAAACACAGACAAACTGTGCCTGGTGTTATTTAAGGAGCCATGAGCAGCACCGCAGTTATAGCAGTTTTATGCCTGTGTACTTCTAGGTGATGCAGAGCCTGAGGATCCAATGTGTGTCACAAGTTTCTCAAGCCTGTAAACAGGACTGATCTGAGTTTAGCTCTGCTGCTGTACCTGTTTGACCAGAATGCGCCTGAACTAAGTCAAGAGCTTCTTAATAGCTCCTGCCTTTTTTCACTTGTGAGGGTCCTCTGTATACATGACTAAGCATGTATCTGGTGTCTCAGCATTAATATTAGGATCATCAGCTTGGTCTGTTCTCCATTTATCATGAAAAAACAAAAGTTTTGAGATTCTTCATGGGTGCAAATCCCATATTCTGCCAGATCTAGCTCTCAGCTCCTCTGCCTTGTATGTAACAGCAAGGGTCTGGATGAACCAAAGCTTCCCACAAGGCTAAGCCCACGTGCCAGGGCACGTACAATGCAGATACCACAGTTGTGCAGATTCACTACCCACCGGCTTCCAACCCTAACTGTGAGCAGGAGGCATTTTAACCCTCCTTTGGTGAAAGGCGTGTATGACCTGCCTCAGCAGTCCGATGGCGACCTGCAGCTGGCAGCCCCCATTGCCAGGCCGGATGGCAAAGCTGACCTGTGAAGGAGAGGGATGGGAGGCCCCTGGGTCTAGAAAGAACAGTGCCACAAGGGAGGGAGTGACGATCAGGTGATGTGGAAACAACACCTCATGAAATACCTTTTGGTAGCCTGGGGTAATTTCTAAGAGGAACATTCCCAGGTGCAGTGTTAACTGCAGTCATTAAAATATCCGCCAAAAGCAAGCAGCAGGTGTGGCGGTGGGGCCACCACGTCAGCCAATGGAGGCAGCAGCCAAACACGCTCCTCCAGCTGAATGGTTTGGTGGAGATGAGGAAACGGCCTTATCAGCCGTCAGTAGATGTGTCACAAGATTTTAGATGATAAACAGCTGATAATTCTCACCGTGAATGACTAACGTGGGGTTAAGAAATGGGAGGAGCTCAGCAGAAAGAATCCAGACCTGTCATAAGGCACCAGGCAGGATGGGTGTATTTCAAAAACCAGTGCTGGAGTCATGCACTAACCCAGTGCTGGGACATACTCAAGGATGTGCCTGGCTAAATAATTTAACTGCTGTGTAGTGTTTCACCTCCAGTTCTTATTTTTACCTTTACTCAAACTCACTTTTGAATGTGGCTAGCAAATCATGGTGCCTGGGATTTGCTGCAGATCACAGCAATTCAATAGTTGCTCTTTTCCCACTGATGCTTAGTAAGAAGGTTGGAGCTCCAGGACAGAAGTGCCTGGATATTCTCACTTTTTTAAATTTAGAGACTGGTTTATTACAAAGCATTCAGAATATGTCTGGATTTCTAAATCATTTAGGAACTTGAGGTAGTATAAAATGCAGCTATCTGTATTTTCAGCAGTGATGGGGAGGGAGAACATTGTGCTCGTGCTGCAAGAGCTGCCCTGGCCCCCATGCTGTCCCTGGGGCAAGGCAGGCTGTGAAGGTTCCAAGCTGCTGGGATCTTCCCACCCTGTACCTGTGCCTCTCTTTCCATGTGGTGCCTTGTGACCCTGGAGCTACCAAAATGCCTAAGCATAATGGCTCCTTTGACATGAAAGCAATGACACAGGCCAAGTTTGAGTGAGGTGATAAAGCAAAACTGCTTTCTTGTTGAGCCTTCTCCACTTCATAAAACAAAGCTTAAAATAAAATTTTCATGTTGCAAGAACTCAATCTGTGCTGTGTTGATCTCCATGTGCTGAGGCTCCCCATGTGGCCTCTTACAGACCAGCAGCTCTATTCTGGTAGCCTTCGTCT
Organism: Athene noctua; assembly: GCF_965140245.1. Classification (NCBI taxonomy): domain Eukaryota; kingdom Metazoa; phylum Chordata; class Aves; order Strigiformes; family Strigidae; genus Athene; species Athene noctua. Next base: position 17,029,731 of record NC_134037.1, on the reverse strand, counting down.
AGGAAGCCAACATAGACAGCAATTCTTTGGCTTGGTGTGTTAAGACATCAGGCCAGTTGACTAGGAACTCACTACTGCAGTTTCTGACAGAGCTCTCTGGAGTTACATTTCTTTGACATTATGTACTGATGTCCCAAGCTTTACCTGACTCTAGTTACACCTCCCCGGGAAAATTTAACATTGTCCATCAAACCTGACTATTCCAGACACTAGGAAATGGGTTTTCTTTCTTTAGGTCATTTAGAAAGGTAATTTGGCCATGGGTTGAATTTAGGATTGTCATTTTATCTTAAAAGAAGGCAGCCCTCCTTCCTCTTTGTTGCTTAGAAGATATTCTGTAGTGGAGATAGCATTCCCTCATTAAAAGTACTGGATCTCTGAAAGAACAAATCAGCTCCTCTGCACTAGGCACCCACATTACAGATGTAATAAACTGTCAGTCATCTCTGGGCATCAGAGGTAGGTCTTATAATTGTTTTGTAAAAATCAGATGCTCCTCAAGGGAAGAAATACGGTGTTTCTGTCTGGTATTAGCAGCACTGGAGAACAAATACAGTGTGTACTTAGCTACACTGAGGCATGATTACTATAGGAACCAGATTTAAATTACCTGAGTAACACACAAATGAGTAACTTTGTTTACAACATCTGTTGCATCAGTGTGATGAGTTAAACATAGTCAGGTGATGTCGTGAGACTGACTCGGAAGTTTGAGACAGAAAGGCTCTTAGGTCACTTAGCCAGTCCCTTGGCTACTCTGCCATGCTTCCCTACAATTCATTTCTGCACTATTTTCCTAGTCAGATTAAAAACATTTAATGTAACAGGTTTTTCACCACCAGTTTCTGAATTTTTTTCCACTGGAGATTTTATTGCTAGGAAAGAGCTCCTGAAAATGTCACCTCATCCTACCATGTCACTTTGTCACAGAATAATAGAATACAAGGCTGAAAGAGACTCAGAAATGATCTGGTCCATTTCTATGCCTACAGGCAAATTCAGCGTTAATTAAAACATTTCTGACAAATGCATGTTCAGCCTGCTCTGAAAGATCTCAGCCTCTTCCGGCAAGCCATAGCAGAGCTTGCCTGCTCCTGGTATTATAAAGTTTTCCTAATGCCTAAATGTTGCCTGTCGCATTTCAAGCTCACTGCATCTCCATATCTCTCACAATGAGCCATAGATTCCAGTTACCAACTTTTCATTTTTTCCTTGCAATATTTTTATGTGTTTTTCACTCTAGTGAAAGTATGAAGTATAGACTAATTTGTTCTGCAGATATCATGGCATAGCTCTGTTATCTCTGAATCTTCTCTTGTTTTACTCCATCTTCTAACAGCTATAAGAAATCTCTTCACCCTTAAATGCTTTGTATTTATCTGGGAAAAGTACAGCTTGGCTTAATGCTACCAGACCAGGCAAGATAGGGGCATAAAGCCTCTCTTTAGGGGTCAAAAGGCAAATTTTGCTTTGCACCACAAGTTACAGTTTTCTTATGAATATTAATGAAGTTACCCTGACATCTTAGGAGGATATTATTCCTGTTAGACATCAGGAGAACTGAGCAACAGGTATTGTGGTATGTTCACAGTCCTGTAAGGAAGAAAGCTCAGATGGCTCCAGAGGAGATCTGGATCTCTTGGCTACACTGGTGTGAGTGAACTAAACAGTGACGGTGCCCATTCTCCAGTTTGATGCTGCCTGGCGTGATCTAGTCACTTCCATGCTATTTAGCTTCTTCAACCCGCAAAACTGTGGCCCCATTCAGGTGCCTGTTGGAAATGCTCTCTGCTCATTCCCAAGAAGGGAGCTGCTAGCTGGCCAGGGCTGGAGCCGTGCCAAGTGCTGTTTTTCCAGTGTCAGGGCACAGACCAGAGTGTCCCAGTGCCTCTGCCTGTGCCTTGACTCTGTCTAGTTTTCTCATACAGGAATAGCCCTTGTGTCCTATTTCACTATCTTAAGTGCAAGGTCATCTTTTCCCTACGTTAGCTTTGTTCTTTGAGGTCAGCAGGGTGACTACAGAGACTGGCACAGCTGAAAAAAAGATCTGACATGTTGTGTCTGCTTTAAAATAATTTTTACTCATATCAGTTTGCATTTCCAAGCCTACTAAATAGGAAAGGCAGACAGCTGATTTATAACAGTCACTCTAAACAATGGACAAAATGTAATTCAATAAACACCAAATTTTTCCATGAATTGCAGGACTGAATGAAAGATCCTTAGGGTAGTTTTTCAAATGTGAGCTGGAGCAGAGATTAGACAACTCTAAAGATCAAATACTTAACTGCAACATTAACCGTACTTTTAAACTGCTGGCAGGAATCCTGGAGAGTCGCGTGGTTGTTACGACAGTACACAGAGAATGTTTTACAGGACGGTCTCTGATCATTGTTTTTCAGAGGAACTGAATGCACAGGCAGCAGCACTATTGTACAATTACCAACTCTGTTGCAACATACTGTTGATTTCTCTGCTAATGAAACATACTGTTTTCCTGTGGCAGTTTCTATTTTGTTTCTGAGATTTATTTAATCCCGGAACTTTGATTGGTTTTAATAAAGAAAGAAAAGGAAAGAGAGGGAGAGAAAGAGGGAATAAAAGTGAGGGAAATAGAGAGAAAGATGGAGAAAGAAATTGAAGCAAAAAGAGAGAAAGGAAGAGAGAAAGGAAGAGAAAAAGAAAGGAGGAAGGAAGGAAGGAAGGAAGGAAGGAAGGAAGGAAGGAAGGAAAGAAAGAAAGAAAGAAAGAAAGAAAGAAAGAAAGAAAGAAAGAAAGAAAGAAAGAAAGAAAGAAAGAGGGAAGGTCAGTCTAGCCCTTTCATTAATGTAGATATTTGAAAATACATCTCCTCATTTGAGTTGTTTTCTGGTGGGTGGGCTCCAGACTGGACTGCAAAGACTGGTGAAAGAGGAAGAAGGGCTTAATTAATGCAACCCCACCCTGATCCACTCTGCCAATGTGCTCCTGATGTTGGGAATAAGAAGGTGGCACTTCCTAGTGTACAGCCTGCCCTCACGGCCTCTCCTTCCAGCCCATCCTCAAAGCAACTCTTCTGGAGCCAGCGTGCACAGGTGGCAGATTGGTACCCTAGCTGGTTCTTGTTCTGCACAGCTGATTTCCTCTGGGAAATCTGGAGACTTCAACCGAACTCTGGGGCAGGCATTTTTCAAGGAATGAACCCAGTTGTCCCCCAAATACTGCACCAAAGGCTGGCACCTCTCCCTGGGAAGTGGAAATGGTCCTAGAATTAAAAAAGTGATAAAGACTAAAGACTGAGACTCACACCTCAGACTGTGTACAATGGGATGAGACAGCAATATATCATGTTCTGAAATATCTAGTGTTGTCACTGAGCAGTCAACTGCAATGATAGCTTCAAGCCACCGTCTCGGTCAACAAAGCAGCAAATGCAACGAAACACGCACATGCAACAAGAAAATGTAATTATATTAAATACAGTATTTGCATAGAACATGCATCTGTATTTCAATTAGTAATTTCAACTGCAAGAGTATTTCTGTTCAATTATTGGTTCAATAAGGCCAGTATTTTTGTTCTGCTTCTGAGAACAGAAAGGATAGACTTGATAAAACAATGGGCCATATGGAAAGAGATCTGTTTCTAATTCTGATGCTAGACTTCCTTTGTAATGCAGAATAAGTCATTTAATCAGGGTGTATCTCAGTTTCTTAATTTGAAAAATGGAATTAATAATACCTCCTGGCCCAGAAGGTTGTTGAGAGACTCAGTATATTGTGTTTGAATAGTATGGTGCAATCTCTAATGGAATGCTCAAGTGCAAGGTATTATTGTGAACAGAGAAGGGCTATATGCCAGACATCTACTGTCTTTTCCTGATGGTACCACCCCAAACTTACTTTTCATGTCACCCACATGAAATGTTATTCTAATTATACATATAACAGAGTGTGTGAGTGAGTGTAATGAACATTAATGGAACTCTTAAGAACCGCACCTATCAGAACTGGGTGAATTCTGTAATGTCTGCTTTTCTATTTCTGATTCCTCCTTATTTGTTATTGTTTCATTAGCTGTATTTAAATGAGAGAAATTTCAGAAATGGGGTCATTCATGTCTTTTCTACTTGGTCAGTAAGATTCCACAGTGTATTTCTGGGTGACATGTAACCTGAGAATGATAAAGAGTAGAATGAGTTTGGTTTTTTATGGTGAGCATTTGTGCTTGAAAAATTATGAGATTTGAATATGAGGAAATATGAACGTTTTCAGAACACACACTACCAGCAAATCTGGCCATATTTGAACGCTAATTTTGCTAAACATCAAAGGGAAATCTTTCAAATTATTTATTCATATCATCATACTTATCAATACTGTAGAATTAGTCCTTTCAGTATTAAATTTCACTATGGAATAAAAAATAGTATAAAATGCAGTACAGAATTTCTCTTCATGAATCCCATCGTCTCCAGCAACCCCGGAAGCTTACCCTTTTTACCAGGCATTAATTTATGTCAATGTGTCTTGCAACTGTGGCTTCTTTAAAAATGAAGTCATCATTCACTCCTACTTCTGTGTATTCAGAAAGAGGTGACCACAGCAATTGTGTGCCACCTCAGCCTTGGGGCTCTGACTCTGAAAGCGCAGCCACTCTGTTGAGGTTTCTGTGCTGCCTGTCAGCAGTGCACTGCTCAGGGAATAAAGTCCTGGCTCTGCTAGGCAGCCCCTGAACTCCAGGTTGCTTCAAAGGCACTGAAAGGTGCTCTTCTTGTCCTACAGAATTGCTTTCCCTGTCCTACTGGGTATTAGAGGTCTCACTGTACCATGAACAGATCTAAGGATGCTGCCATAGGAAAAGGTTTTTACCCTAGGCAGCAGAGTGGGATCACAGCTCTGCCTCTGTCCTCTGCACTGGGCATCCCCATCCTGCAAAAGAATAAACAGAGCTTATTGTGGTCCATGATTCTTCAGAGCTCACAGGGATTCCCTGCTTCCAAGCTCTCCCCATCTGACAATACAGATCCTACTAGCAGAGGATTAAATCCTCCTGCAAAAACCCTGGAAACAGATGGTAGAAAGAGAGTATTGAGAACATCCCTCAGTACAGATAAAAAATGAGGATCACACAAGGGTAATGTGGCTTACAAAGGAATCACAGGAGAGGTATTCATTAGGGCAGCTGAGTTTCAAAGACCATAATTGAGGCCTGGATACATTAACCTCTGTGCATAGTTAATTAACTCTATTATTCCTCATTATTCTTCGTTTCTTTCAGATTCCATTGATGAAAGATCCCGGTTGGATTCGAAACGTCTGGACTCGCAATCTAAATGTAGGACTTTAATTGTTCATTTTCTGTTTTAACTCCAGTGCCTTAGGGCAGACCTAACTTGAAGCCTGGTGGGTCTTTGGGAAAACAGGACAAGGCAGTGGTTAACTCCTGTCCACCTTCTGGTACCCAGCACAGCATGTCCAAGTGTCACCCTTTGGACACTGTGTTACTATATGTCCACTGTGATATTATTATTGCTATCAAAGGCTGGGTGGCTCTGTGAATCTGGTGGCCCTCACCTGTGGTCAGTCCTAGCAGGATAAGGATGGAAACAGCACAAAAATTTGGAAATTTGACATTTGACCTGGCAAATAAGCACAGAATCAGCAAACCTGTGGCAAATGTGAGAGATGCAAGACAGGTCTCAAGCCAGGGAAAACATGCCCAGACACCCCTGCTGCTGCTCTCCTGAAAAGCAGAGAGTTCCTCTGTGAGGTGGTGGTCTTGGGACACAGCCATGAATTACACAAAGAACCACTCAGGAGAAGTAAGGAGAAGGAAAATGGCACTTCCCAACCCAGTTATAGAACTGCCACTGCTGAACAACTGGTGAAGAAGGGAAAAGAGGCAGCTCCAGGAAACAACCTGGTCATTTCCTCAGTGACTCTGGACTGTATTCCTCAGAGTGATCTGCTCTGAGGTGATGGTGGAGCAGAATATTTAGAGGCTGATGTGTTTGGAATCACAGGTAGGACCACAGTATTTCTACTCAGCACCAAGCAGAGCCATGCAGACACATCCTCTTGGCTGAACTATTGGAGTCACCGTACAGCTCTGTGTAGGTCTCACAAGAGACGTATTAGCCTGGGTGGAGTATAATGTTAGCACAGCTATACTGCTGTCTCACATAGATCCCACTCGGGTGTTTCCGTACAACCTACACAGTGCAGTGTAGCATATATTCCCTGGTTTACAGAGGAACCTTCCTGATCCAGGGGTCTATGGTGCCTTGCATGGAGCTTCTCAGTGTGCTAGCTGGTTGGTAGACCCTGGCAGCTTTTCAGTTTGGGTCTGGCAGATGCAGGTCAAGATTTCCATGAAGGTATGTCAACTTTCACAAATTAAGGATCTAACTTTTTTTTATGATGAGTTTAATATCAGCAATGTCATGTAAACTGTACAGGTGGGTAAGTCAAAGAGGCAGTCTGAAATGCGGGAGACGTTAATTGCTGTTGTCAGGGATTGGTTTGGACACCAGTGCAGTAGCTGAGCTATGCAGACAGAAAGGTACCTGGAAATTCAAAATGCCAGTAAAATAAACAGTGAAGGAACTCCAATTAGCAAAGAACAGCATAAAATCTGAGAACACATACAAAGTGATACTACAGCTGTGATCTTTCCTTTCCAAACTTTGGGAACATTTAGATCTGCATTCAGGTGAGATTCTGAACTTTAGAGGAACATCTCCTGGGTAATCAAAATATGGCACATGAACATGTACTGTAACTTCAAAAGAACTGAGGAGAATGAATCCTTGCAGTGAGAGATATACTTTAAGAATAATTAGTTTGTTTTATTTGGGCAAAATTTTAAATTAATTTTTATTTATCATTATTACACTGTTTGTCCTAGATTTCTCATAATGTAATAGAGAAATACATGAAGAAGAGGAGGAGGAAGAATTTTGTAATGTGTATGTGCTATATCTAAAATGTGCTACCCAGAAGGGAGATCATGGGAAATTAGCAAACCACTAACAACAAAAAAATCCCAAAGATGTTGCAGATGAAAGATGTGTTCACACTAAGCTGTGCCTACGTCTGTACAGACATGTTAGCAGTATGAAACAGAAAGTGAGAAACCTATATCAAATGGAATCTGCCACACGAAGCAGAATTACAGAGGATAAATTACATCTGACCTGAACAAGGTAGATGAGCAATACGCATGATCCCAACCCCATGCAAGCAACATGCAAAACATGCAGGGTGGCTGAGCTGGGCTGTCACCTAGGGCTGCAGGGGAGGGGCATCTGATATCACCGGGATGACTGCACAGGGAGGCTTTTCTCTTTGTGCCCAGATTGCAGTGTGGGGGTGGGCATGGGGAAAAACAGGGTGTTTGAGGAGTTCAGATCAGAAGCAGACATGTACCTTGACATGACTCTGAGCTACCTGTGGGTATGACTTTGTTTTTTATTCTGTTAAATAGAATTATTTTCTGTATTTTCTGACCAGGCCTTTGTCTCTTCTCGTGTTACAGCAGTGCTTGATACAAAGCACTGTCTGCTTGCCTGTTCTTAGCCTTGTTTTTTTTAAAAAAAATTTCACCTGTTTGAAACAACGAGCAAGACCCTTTGCTTGTGTAATATAGAGTTCACTGGCTTCAATGGGATTATTTTGCTTTGTGTGGCCTGACACTTTTCAGACTCTAAACTCACTGGGATGGGAATTCTCTTTGCGCATGATACGCTGAACACAATGTTGCTGATGTGCAAATAATAGTAAAACAAGCTTATGTTGCTTTTGTGGGCAGAAACTGCTAGGTTTGTTCATGGTATGTAGATTTGTCTGCAGTAGATAAACTGTACAGTAAGCTGTAATGAGAGTAGCAGAAATGAGGCAAAGTCTCTGATGTATTCTCAGATTTGCATAATGGAATATGTAAAACATACAGACTGCCCTGACAAAGGCTTTCTACCCCATGAACATGCTGGACCTAATGAAACAGATACCACTGATTTCACTGAAGTAAATTATATGTTTTAGGAAAAAATGCTTTGTTTAGGAAACACCTCTGAAAATTTATGAAACAGGGATAAATGATTTTCACAACAGTTAATTCTTGAATGCAGCCATTTTCTTAAAATAACTCTGAAACATGATTTTTTAAAAAAGTTTTTGTATGTATGTGCAAATGCTCATAAGCTTTTTTCAAATCATGGACAGAGTTGACCCTCATTGGCTTTTATGTAAGGGCAGGATCTAGAGAATGATACGTAGAGCAGGTAGAGATTCATTTACAGTATTTTAATACTGGACTAACTAAAATTGTTTCAACTTTCTCAGATCAACATTGAATTAGATTGCCTTACAATGGATCATTGTCTCTTAAGAGCCATTCAAATACATCATCCTTTCTGGCCAGATTACATAGCCATAATAACCCCCCTTTAAAAGAGGTGTTTCGGTTGCAAAAACTTTTGTGCATTTTAAACTTCAAGATTCTTTTGTATTTCAGAATCTTTGTTAAAATATTAATATTTGAATACTGAAACTTTCTGTTAGGGTAAAATTCTAGTTTTGCTCAGCTTTCAACACAACTGCAAAAACCAGAAAAAAGAAATTATTCCTTGCAATCCACAGACTGTAGTTCTTCCATTAAATACTTCATTTTCCAAATCCAGATTGGCTGATATACTCTTTGTCACAGCAAACCTAAGTTTAGATTTCCAAACAATTATTTTGAGACTAATGGAGGTGAAGTGCTGTTTAATTGCAGTTCTAAAATAACATTTGTTACTATGTTCAGGGATTGTAGTGTTATAGCACTTCTGGAGAGACTGCACTCATTTTGACACCAAGAATATTTTGAGGGAAAGATTTACTGTTAAGTTACCAGGGATACCTCTCCAGCTCATAAAAATTTGAAGATGAAACTGAAATAAAGTACTATTCATGATTTTCCAAAGCCAATTACATCTATTAACTATATTAGTACTCCAGATAAAAATGAAGCCAGTTCCTCAGATTATGTCACATAGATATGCATGTCCTTACAGAAGATGTAAAGAAAGATGGCAGGTACAAAACTGAAATAAATGACAATGTTCCTGCTTTAACATACCTCACTTAGAGGTACCAGTGAGAGTTTTATACAAGTCCTCAGCCTAAACCAGGAGAGTGAGCTGCTTAGATAAGAGAAGACTGCAGTCAACAGCCTTATTTACTGATTAATTGTTTGGGATTGATGTAAGTAATTAAAGAGAATTTATTGTCCTGTGACTGAATGTGCAGAATTTAATTCTGTGTCTCAACTTGTTTCCAGAATTTCAACACAATCTTGATTGTGAACTTTATCAGTAACAGTATTATGAGAACAAATCAGCTCCCACACAGTAAAATTAAGTCAGCTCTGACAGCAAGTAAGGTTGAAAAGATCATTTGCTTAAGACAAATATATTTTTAAACATTATCATTGTTCCATACAGCTCAAATTTTGCCTGAAGAAATTATTACCACAAGCATTCAAGGAATGACTGTACTTTAAATCCAGAACAAGCAGAGTCCTTGATATAAACTGTAATCACTAAATCCCCAAGAATGGAATTGTAAAGAAAATGACTCTAGAACAGGTTACCTCAAACAGTATCTCACCCATCCCCCTGAATCACCTGATACTGAATCTAGGGGTTAAACATCAGAGAGATCTGAAATCCATGATGCCAGATTAAGGTGTCCTCACAGCTCAGCACATGTGAGAAGGAATGAGAAGACTGTGTGGAAAGACCTGAGGGCCAAAGCCCTTGAACCGACTTGCGCTCTTTTGCGAGCCTCACCGTTACAGAAAGCCTTGTGGAGGGGAAGCAGAAGACCTTCTGATGGAGGAGCAGGATCCACACCGGCTACACAGGCTGAATTGGGAAAAGTGGAAAAGTGCCCCTTTAAATGATACACACAGATGTTTAAAAAAAAAGTCCTAACTCGGTTACATTCTACCACTTCAAATATTCAAGAAAATTGACAGTGAGAAAAAAAAAAATAGTAGAAAGGGGATGGATTATCTCACTTTTTTTAAAGCAAAATTTAAAAAATAGGGCTGAAGAGGGGGACTTTCAGGCAGAGCTTGCAGAGGCCTCCTCCATCCATTCACTGGTGGGGGAGAAAGTAGACAGGGTCTGCCTCTTCTGACAGACTGCTCACAATCCTCCATCTGCCTCTTTCTTGAGGGGAGATTAAAACCCTTTTCAGTCAGTTTATGACAGCCTGAACTAATGACAGTACCTGAAATAGTGCACAATTTTCTAACTTCAAAGCCAAGTAAACCTGTGTCTTGTAACTACAAGCAAGGGACAGAGTGCCCCTTCATTCATCAGGAGCCACACAGAGAACAACTACTTTTATATCCTGGTCTGCCCAAAAGTGAAGAATTTTTCTGTCACAGTGAGAAGCACCAAATATTATTTGGTAACTTTTATTACAAATCTGGTTTTAGACACTTCACTGTTTCCGTAGAGTTACAGAATGAACTTCAAGCTGAGCTCTGTTAGCACTTATTGCTTAGTCTACTGTAAGAAAAAGCTTTGTACAAAATGTCTCTTTATCTTCTTATTATCTTAAATTGGCTATAGCTGTTACATCTTTGCTAGCTACAGGAGAGAGGGACTAGTTTGTATAGTAAGGAGGTAACAATACAGTGAACTAATCAAGATGTGCTACTTTACAACCCGTGAGCAATAACTTTCAGAATCTCTTTGCAAGGCTTATCCAATATTGGTAGGCAGTCTGATGTAGAAATAGCAGACATGAGGCTGAGAGGAAAGCAACAATCTTCTCAACAGAAGAAGTTGGTTTCCAAATATCTTTTCCTCTTCAGGATTAAGATTACTACTTTAGTTTTCAAGAGTTACAGGAATAATAAAGAAAAGGTTATACTGTGGGAAGTAGAGCAGCTTTGTTTGAAGTTCTCAAAGTGTGTTTTATACTATTTTGTTTTAAACAAATAATGTTGATGATCCTGCTTTTGATTTGCTGTGCTTTGAAAACAGAATTCTGGGCAAAAGCTTTGCTAGTCATGCATAGATTTACTGGACTGATGCAAAGCTAGGTTTTGGGTTGGAAAGCCTTTCAGTCCAAAACAGGGTGGAGGGGTTTTCCATGGAGTGGCGTATTATCTCTTGTTTCTTGTATGTGCGTGGATTTAAACATCAGTATGTATTTTGCCTGAACAGAGTACAGGTCTGTGTTTGAACATGCCTATGCAGGAATTCCAGGCTTTGGCTGAAGAAAGAACATGTTTATTTTACTGTTATATCCTTAATCTCATACACTGTGATAGCTTTGCTTTATCAGGGCTCAGGACTTTCTAAGCTTATTTAGGAGCTCAAGCTTGGTTATTTACAGATTTGGAGCTAAATTACTTTCTGATGAGATTCGACTGGTACAAGTAGACCTCCAGCAAGGTTGATATATTTAGCCTCTCTTGTTCCTAATTTAAATATTCCTACACTCTTTTGCTTTGGCCTTGTTTGGATCATAGCAGTCAATAGCTGCCTCTGTTTCTCAGTAGCCAAGTATTTTGTAGCTGAGGACTGAATTTTAACTGTGGAAAGAGCTGCTAGGATATAAAGGAAGCATGGAGGTTTTCATGTTTTTGCAAGGCTGGATGTGGACCTAGAGGGAAAAGAAAGGTTCTTTTGAGAACCTTCATCATTGAGACTTGTTATATTCTGAAAAGGCAAAAAACCTTGTCTGGTAGTTTGTTGTCCACAGATTCCCTTTTGGAGACTATATAGGGGGAGGGGGGGGCAGGCAGGGAAACAGTGTATCTGTCACAAAACCAAGTCCAAAAGCACTTGGTTCCACATCAAATTTGGTTATACAGTGCAAGCCCTGATGGCATGAGAGCTGATAAGCATGTTCTTGTTACAGATGATAATTTTGGTACATGACCAGTGCCTCCTGCCCTGCCTCTAATTCCAGCTGCAGCAGTTTCTGAAAAATTACAAACCCACATTTGATCATTTGACAAAATAATAATCTCAGTTTCCCCTCTCACCTGTCACACCCCTGCCTCATTGATAACTTAAACTTGATAGTACTTCTGATGACATCACAGTGCTCCTGAGGATGATGTCATCATCTCACCTGTTAACAGTGAGGCCAAAGAATGAAAATAAGAAATGATGTCAGAACTGTATCGGCTAACATGTGCAACTGTGACAATTATAATACGTATTCACTGTAACCATATGGAAAGCAAAGTTCAGAAGCAGAAGGTGGCAAAGTGCAAAGAGCTCAGGCACGTCAGACTTGATGGCTGGTGCAGGCCAGAAGCATCTGCCTAGATATGACACATTGAACACACTGCCCAAAGCAAGATGGTTTCATATGGAATAAAGTCTGTCCTGTATGGCTTTATGTTGGACAAGGACGGTGTTCTTTCTCTTTTCGAAGTTGTTTACTAGGATCTTCAAGCACCTGATACTGAAACAGCAGGAACAGCTGATCCCAGGAATAGAGACAAAGCAAAACCAGCAGGACAGACAAAACTGGCAACATGTTAAAATCAAGAGGGAAGAGGGGGGCGGGCAAAGGTTTTAGAAATCACTGCAACTACTTACATTTAAAAAAAAAAGTTATCAAATAAATCAAGCAGTAAGAGGCAGATTAAATGCCAGGATTTACACACTACAATAACCAGCACTACTGTGCCTTCAAATGAAGGACAAACTGAAGTACTGGATAATTGGACTTGAAGGGAAAAGAAAAAGAAAGGGAAAAAATAATGCAAACCAGACAGAGAATTCAAATTATCATGGGTAACTGTAGGTACAGTATAAAGATACCTACTTATGTTAGGAGAACTATTCCTTTGTTAAGATGGTGGGACATTTAATCAGGTAATTACAGAATCAGAGTCCAACTATTTTCTGGTGTTTACACTGGAAAAAAAACTAGATCAACTCTTAATTTATACTACCTGAGCTACTCTGAGTTCAATACTAATATAGAGAATGTCAGCACCAGACTCCAGAGCCATCTTTGCTTATGAGTTCATTATAATTAAAAGCTAAAAGCACAACTTTCCTTTTTACTGAATCTTTTTTACATGCACAGTGTGCATGCATTAACATTTGCACTCATTCATAACCCAGGTAATATATGCCTGAACATGAACTCCAGTTTTAGGGAAGGGAAATGCTAGACATTACTGATAATGCATTAAATAATTATTGGTTTGAGTGGTTATTTTGCTCACTGGCAACATACTTGCCAGGAAAATCTAGTGTTCCAAGCTAGAACTGAAGGCGGTTTTTTTTCCCCCCCTGCATGAATTTATGTAATGCTCTCTAGGAATCTGTTCCTGAGTTTTATTGGACTCTTCTGTGCTTGTAAACATTTTTTTTAAACCCAGTTTTATTAGATACTGAAGACGACACACTCAACTTTCTTCTTACTTGTATTTTCATATTAACTATGAGCCCAGATCACAGGCTAGAGCTCCACTGTACCGGAACTGTACAAACATGGAGTGAATAAGTAAACTACAAGCTCTTTGGGACAAGAATCAAGAGTTAGGTAATAATGGATGGATATAACAGATGAGCAAAGGAGTGGAAAGAAAAAATTTCATGAGCATGTCCTTCAAAAGTTTGTGGACAGATTAATTCAAACCTTGAGAAACAAACTTGTGTTGCCCAACACAATGCCTCCAGAAAGAAACCTGTCACAGGGAAATGCTACAGGATTTTTCTCCTGTGTTTTGGAAATGACACTGCCAGGAACTGTTCTCTTGCAAGGGCAGAGCATGCCTCCTGACCGTACCCCCACAGCTATCTAGTTTTGTGGGTAACTCCAGATTACGTTTTCAGAAATGTTTCTGACCACAGTGTCCTCCAAAGTCCGCACCGGGCAGAACCAAAACCACAGCCATGACCATGCTAACACTTGGATGGTACAGATGATTATGTACTAGTGCTTGGTCCTCTGCATAGATGTAACTGGTGAGAATAGCTATGAGCTGAAGTGCAGCACAAAACAAGTAAAGATTTCAGAATCAGTTGGCAGAGGTTGTTCCAAAGAAGTAATCTGAGGGACACTGCACTGCACCATGGTCACACCATCAGTGAGAACAGAGTAAAAAAGCACAGAAGGACGGAGATGGTGCCCTGCTGTTAACGGAAGCTTACTGTTGCTGTGCCAGCATTTGGCACTTTCTACAGCATCTTGTGTGTATCATGGCTATATTTACACTGCTCTGTAGGAAGAGAAAACACAATCTTGCACATGGAACCATTGAAAATGTAGAGCATTATTCTGTGGGTTATTTTACGTCAAGCAGCAGATGGTCGGACATGATGAATAACTAAACACAATACAGTACTTCCAAAGCTGAGGCTCTAGCTTCTGGATTTCTGAAAGAAGCAGAGAAGGGTGGGTGTTGTTGAGGCTGTGGAAAGACAGTTGTTTTGATTCAGTGTGTTATGATCGTGGGTTTATTTTGGTATAGTAGTAAAAGACCGTAGTGAAACAAGAGCAGTCCTGGACGGTGATGGCTGGAGGATACCACCCCCTCAGAGGAAACACAATACGGGACCATATTCCACACGAATGTGGTGGGCAGAGTACTGGTCAGGATCCACAGCCAGCACAGACACAGCTTCTTGTATTTACATCAGGGATGGATTATTTACCAGCACGTCTCATTGCCTGCCGACTGCCCACTGGCAAGGGTTTAGATACAATATGTTTGCGAAACGAAACTGCAGGTATTTCTGGGCTCAGTTGCATACTGTTTTCTCTTTGGGATTAAGTCAAGACCCTTTTTTGTTATATCTGGGCAGAAACTGTCTTCACTGACTTTTTTATTCTAAAATCGAGGTGAACTCATCAGTGTAGCTGTGTAAGTGGGAATGGAGGAGAACAAGAAGCAGGGATTTGAGTCTGTGAGTGTGCCACAGGCCCTGTCACCCGGAGGTTCTGTTGTAGTTGTGCGCTGTACAAAGACTAGCCAATGTGGAGACAGAGTTAACAGAACTACATGAGAAGGATGTGCAGAAAAACAGTTATAGAATTACAGTTGGGTAAGTACCTGAAGGAGATTGATTGACAGCCGGCTGAGCAGGAGCCAGCAGTGTGCCCAGGTGGCCAAGAAGGCCAATGGCATCCTGGCTTGTGTCAGCAATAGCGTGGCCAGTAGGGACAGGGAAGGGATCTGACCCCTGTACTCGGCACTGGTGAGGCCGCCCCTCGATTCCTGTGTTCAGTTTTGGGCCCCTCACTACAAAAAGGACATTGAATGACTCGAGCTTGTCCAGAGAAGGGCAACGAAGCTGGTGCAGGGTCTGGAGCACAGGTCGTACGGGGAGCGGCTGAGGGAACTGGGGGTGTTTAGTCTGGAGAAGAGGAGGCTGAGGGGAGACCTCATCGCCCTCTACAGCTCCCTGAAAGGAGGGTGCAGAGAGCTGGGGATGAGCCTCTTTAACCAAGTAACAAGAGATAGAACAAGATGTAATGGCCTCAAGTTGCACCAGGGAAGGTTTAGACTGGATATTAGGAAGCATTTCTTTACAGAAGGGGTTGTTAGGTGTTGGAATGGGCTGCCCAGGGAGGTGGTGGAGTCCCCATCCCTGGAGGTGTTAAGAGTCAGGTCGACATAGCGCTGAGGGATCTGGTGTAGCTGGGAACTGTCAGTGTTAGGTTAACGGTTGGGCTAGATGATTTTCAAGGTCCTTTCCACCTAGACGATTCTGTGAGAATGCACAGGGATTGCTTTACAGTATAACTGGAAAGTTAATAGAAAACGGAAGGCTTAAGCACAAATTACTCGACAAGGAACTCTTTCCAGGCTTCAGTGTACATTTTGGGGACTAGAACATGTAAATGCACAAAATCCAGGTCTGAAAAAACTTGTTTTCAAGCCTAAAATGCTTCTTCAGCTGATGAACTTTGATCCTTTTTTTGGTGCATATTCTTTGTCCTCTTTCTCCCGTGTTACTCTGTTTCCTGCTCATTTGTTCTCCCTGAGCACCGCCCTCTTCCGCCTTCTGTAAACAGACCTGAAAAAAGCCCGGAAGGTTCCTCTATCAGTTAATTTTTATCAAGACATCCACTTCCCTATTTCTTTGTCTAAGACACTCAGTGTTAAAGGAAGTTTAAGTGGAAGGGAGCTGGTATCCATCTGGTGGAAAAACTTTATTTAATAGCATTTATTTACAACGACAAAGCGTGTGACACCGAAAGAAGCGCTTCCTATGGCCGTGAGTGCTGTGCTCTGGGGACGCCGGCCCCAGCCCGTGCCCATCAGCCTTCTCTGCCCTCTGGCCTTCCCATCTGCCAACCTGAATAAAGATGTCTCCTTTGGCAAACATTTTTGACACCGACTGACGAGCCGGTAAAAAAATAAAGTATTTCTGTGATTATCATTTCAAGCTTGAAGTAATGGCCGAAATAAATAAAAATACTACCCTGAGCTGCCGAGGCTCCCCGCCGGCCACGGCAGAGCAGCGGCCAGCGCGACCGCGCCCGCCGGTCTCCGGGGCGGCCCCACGGGAGGCGCCGCGGCCGCGCAGGGGCGAGTGGACCGGCGGGGGCGAGTGGTCCGGAGGGGGCGAGTGGACCGGCGGGGGCGAGTGGTCCGGCGGCCGCCCCCGGCCGCGGGTCCCCTCAGGGCGCCGCCGCCCCGCGCTGACTCAGCGCCGCCAGGCCTCGGCGCCGCCGCGCGAGGGGCCCGAGGGCCGCCGCCCCGCGCCGCGCCTCCCCGCCGCCGGGCCCGGTTGGCCGCCGCCCTTCGCCGGCGGGAGGCGGGTCGGGCAGGGGCAGCTCCCGTTCTAGTGCCGGCCCGGCGCCTCTCCCCGCCCCGCCGCGCCTTCTCCGGGCGCTGCGGCCCCTCCTCCGGGGCGGCACCGCCGGGCAGCCGGGTGCGTCCCTGTCGCCACGGCGGGCGGCGCGCAGAAAGGCGGCGGCGAGCGGAGCCGGGGGGAGGCGGCGGGCGGCAGAGGTGGGTGCCGGGGCTCGGGACGGCCGCCGCGGGGAGCGGGAGGAAGGGGAGCGCCGCTCCCCGGCGCTGAGCCGGGCGGGGAGGGCCAGGCTTGCCCCGCCGAGGGCTGGAGCTGGTGGCGGCAGCGGGTCCCGCCGGCCTGGGCATCCCGGCGGGGCTCCGGGCGGCCGCCCGCGGCATCTGCCTTTCCTTGCCGAGGAGTGTGGCTTTGGTCAGGGGCAGCAGGCAGCGGAGCTGTTGGGTTTGTCTGGGCTTGAGAGCGCTTTGTGCGCGGGGTTAGAGGGAAAGGGGAGATGGAGTGCCTTGCGGGTGTATCCTCAGAGGGAGGTGCCCAGCGCTGGGCAGCTGCGGGGGGGGTCCCGGCTCCTGCCGAGCTGTGTGAGCTGGTGAAGTCCAGTCCGCCACTTCCCTTTCACGTTAGAAATAATATTTTCCTTGTCTTTGGCTGGCAACTGCTGGTGCAGATTGCTGCATTGGTACTACTGCTTCGTTAATACTTTCCCTGAGATGCAATAATGAAAACAGTGACAGGCTGGACGGATTTAATGGCATAGCAGAGCCCGGCTGGCAGTAGGGCAGTTGTTACATATGAAACTAAACTTGCAGATATTTTGGGTTTCTTTTAGGCGATTCTTTACACACACACACACACACCCGCCCCAGAACAGCTATTAGTTTTTCTGTTGATTAGTGTATTTCCTCAACCGTCAACAATAAGGAATGCCATCTTGTGGAGGCAGGGAAGAGACGAAACTGTAATATTTTTGTTATCTCTGTCAAAAAGCGGAATTGTGTAGAGGCCTGCACTGATAACAGGATCTCAGCATTGATGTTGCAGACTAGCAGATCGTTTTTCCTTTCACATGTAAAGTCACCAACCTCGGTAGATCTATTGACCTCTGATTTGGTTTGCAGTCTGGAGGGTGTTTTGGAGTGGTTTGTTTATTTTATTTTCTGGGTGGCTTTTCTGGTGTCTCTGCTGTCCTTGGAAACAAATACTGGCAAACGTTTAGTGTACATAGATAAGATTTTGCTGTCATCAGTGTACCCAGTTAGAAGTCAGATGGTTGTTACAATAAAATAAGCCTAATTCCATGAAAAGAACTGGAGAAAAAGTGGGGAGACAATGAAGGAGATAAGATGGGAAAGACTCAGCATAACTATGATATGATTTTAGGCAAAAAGCCATGAAAATAGCTTCTAATGGTTTTAGATACTTGGAGCTATCAGGAAAGCAGAAAGTAATTAATGCGAAATATAGACTACTTGATAATATCTACTTACCTGACTCAGTGTGGTCTATTGTAAGGGAGTGGGATAAGTTTTGGTCTTTGTCCCATTTCCATACCTGAGGATGTGCAGGTGCATACATTTGTTTATCTATAAACATGCATATACACAGCCATCATCAAAAGCAGTAATAAAGTAAGAACTTACTTTAAACTCTGATAATGTAGAAAATTTAAAGTTATGGCCTAATGGACAAATTTGTTTTCCAGTCTCACTGAAAGAGTGCCAAGTCACATGTGCTATCAGGATAGTGTAGAGCTATTGCTATGCTTCCACCCTCATTTATGTTCCTCCTCTGACATCACAACAGTAGCACAGGGCAGCACAATGCATGACTTACCATATATTCTCCAGTTATTTCAGAAATTCTTGGTTTCAGGCATTAGTCTGTACTTTTCAATTTGTTGTAAAGTTTGATCCTGTTTATGCAGCGTCAGTCCAAAGGGCCGTCAGCCTTGTACGTTCCCAGAGTGTCTCCATGAGGGGGGAAGCACTGTATGGTTGGGAAGCTGAGGTGCAGAGAGATCCAAGGAAATGTGGAAGGGTGTCCAGGAGATCTCTGGGAAAGGAGAGGTCTTGAGGTATGATTTCAAGATTGCCTGAAATGCCAAAAAGAAGTGTCCGTGGTGCTACCCACCACCAGTTCTTTCTCAGCTTCTCTCTTTAGTTAATAGTAGCAATTGTATGGTTATGTGGTGAGTCAGATCATCCCATTGATCCATCTGGAAATTATTTTTCTATAGCTTTAGTGGTGTTAGTTTTCAGTGCTGACACAAGGGCAAGATTTGGGGGAGTTAGGAACGTATGGTTGGGAGGTTAGTGTGGGGACCATGGTTGTAAACTTCAGCTGGCCATGAAATAATTCTCCTGGACTCTTGAGTGCCAACCCTGACTGTGGGACTATAGGCCAGTCCTCCCTTCGTTTGAACATGAGGATTCATTAAAGGCAAGTTTTGAGTCTTCAGTTTGAATTTTTAACTATAGCTGCTCTCAAGAAAATATTCTGTCCTGTATGAGGACTTGGTGAAGTATTGGACCAAGTAATGTTTCAACTATTTGAAAGATAGTGCAATACCAGAACCAAGTGAAAAGTCATCTCAGAGTCCTTATCTGTGAGTGACTATGAGTGAATGGGTTCTGGAAGGAACTGGCAGCTTGGAAGATAAGTTTGACATTTGATTCATTTGACTCTCTGGCCATTATAAGAAATCGTGTTTTTTGGCACTGGCCTTGGCTAACTTGGAGTAGGCATCACATATTTCCTAACAGAATTAAACCCAGAATAATCCCAAACCTAAAATATTTCTGGAGATATAGCTGGAAGGAAGCAAAATATTCTTACTCTGGTGTAGAGCTAGCAGCCACATGCTGCATGTTGCTTTCTGATTTGGGACATGCAAGTGAATTGCACCTGTCTCTTGGTTGACCAGACGTATTGTCAAATCACTTGCAGGGATGAGTCTGTCCCATGCTGCTGTGGCTATGGGGAAGTCTAGACAAAATGGGCACATAATCATGTTTTAATGGAGCTCACCCTCCTATTTACAGAACAACCGGAATCACCCTGCTTAGCAGAGTACTCTGGAGTTCTCCCTCCACACCTTGTCCAAATCAGGGTCATGGCTGCTTGTGGGTCATGTGTCCAGGTTTCCTTTCCCAGGAAAAAGGAATGGGCAAGGAGAGTGCTTGTCTGTGTCTTGCTTGGCATGCTGCAGTTGAAGTACAGCCACAGTCATAGAACCTGTTTGAGGCCAAGGGGAGTTAAACACCCTCTAAAATCTAAGCCTTAGTAACTTGCCCAAGGCTGTGTAGGAATCTTGTAGGAAAGCAGGAACCTAAACTGAGGTCTCCTGAAGTCCTGTGCATGTCTTCACTGCTTCTCTAGAGAAAGTAAATCCAGGCTCTGATTTTGCTCTAAGTACAACTTTGGGGTTCTGGCTGGGAATTTACTGGAAAAAGTGGGATGGGAATTCATGAGAGTGACCTTGGGTTAGATTGATGTGGGAGCTAACACAATAGTTAAGAAAAAGGCTTTTGAAAGTTCTTAATGATTTTCAGTTTCCAACCTGAAATGAGTTAAAATATTAAGAGGTTTGAATGTGATGGTTACACAGCATTAGTGACTTTACAGTGTGTTGACCATTTACTAATACCTCTTAAAAATAATAAAATGATGGTTATTATGTGCTTTTGTAGTTACGAAGTCGTCATTACTACGGTTGTGGTACAGACATGAAGGCTAAGCTTAGTTTTGAAAAAAATCCCTACATTTTTATCATAAATCTTTTTTAGAATGTAACCTCTGATACTGTTTTTTGTGGTAAAGAATATGTCAATAGTAAATTCCATTAACTGCCATAGAGGGAGTTGGTGTTCAATACTGGAAACAAAGCTGAACTGCTTCAGAATCAAGGAAATAAATCATATGTAATAATAGAGTGGCAGTACCCAGGAGCCTTTGAAATAATTTATTTTTTTGTAAATGAGGAGTAATTCTTTCGAAGGGGCCACAGTCTGGTTCCCAAATATAGTCTGGTCTCTCTCAAGCTTTGCATCTTCAAAACAGAAGCCAAGGGCAGATCAGGGGACCAGATGGATCAGGTAAACTGTCATAGGTTCAGTGTCAGCAGCAGAGCTGTAGTGATTTATTTATTTTAACTGAATGTTAGCCCATCAATTTTTGCCTCCCTTTCACCATTTCACAAGTTGAATAGAGAAGTTCTTAGGAAAGTCAATTTGTTTTGTGCTTGTACCTATCACTTCAGTCATGAACCAGGGTCCCATCATGACATCAGGTATTAAAAGCGTAGCTGAAAGGTGTGTCTGCATGTGTTGTTTTTCTCTGTGCTAAGCATTTGGTCTGTGTTATGTTTACATTGCTGCAAATCTTCCTCTCATGGTCTACAAAACCACTGCAGAGTCATAACTGTAGAACTGGAGAAAAGGGGATGAAAGGGACCTAAATGTTACATCCCTGCTAGTGAACGGAATGCTGCCAAAGTCAACGGTGGCCAGACCAGCTACCACCATCTATTCACAACTATTCTATAAACCTCTCTTGACCTTTAAGAAGGAGATGACTGTTAAACTGGCCTTGGGAGTAGTCCCTAGTCCATTTTATCTCATTAGCTGTGCCTGGGAATTGTTGGGAGAGTGCTTGTTGGCCTGTGCCTAAAATGTACCAGAAACAGATTTTGTAATTTAAATAGATTTGGTATAGATGACCAAATTGTACTGGTCAGGTCTGTGATGTGATACGATTTGGTTTGCTGCTTTGGACACAGGCACAGTGATAGTCTTTGTCCTGGAGATTACAGTTGCCTGTTCCTAAACCAGTCCCAAGAGATGTTTGTCCTGCTCTTCAGAATCTTCTGTACTGGTGTTTTCCTGTAGTTTTAATTAAGGGAATTACCCTTACGGCATGCTACCTAAATCATGTTTTTTTGTCAAAAACTGACTGTCTTTAGAGCACGTTGAATAGCACTTGTATCCCTAAGTAATTTGGGTGTGTGTGGATGTTTAACCTGTAATGTCTTGTGTTGCGGCACCTGAGGAGGCACTGGGTCTGGTGAAAGGAAAAAAAGCCTGTAGTCATATGACTTTCAGTATTTTATTTTATAAAATGCGGCAAAGAAAGATGAAGTGGTATGAGGAAGAGCTGGACTGTAAAAATGGGCCACTAGGCACAATTACTAGCTTTTTCTGTGGAATTAGAGGACATGTACCTGTATGAAAGAAGTGGGTTATCCAGATGATGGTGTATTTGATTTTACTGTCGTGGCCAGTAGAGCGGGACTGTAATGAATTAACATTGTTAGGTCAATCTTTGCTAAGTAATAAGGGAACACCTAGCTATTTATTTTTCATTTGTTTTTCCATAGGATGATCAATTCTGAAAAATGACTGCTGTCTTTCCTTCAAAAGAGTTGGAAATTTTCTGAGCTTCCTGGCAGGTGATGCTAGTTAAATTGACAATAAGAATTATACTACAAAATACTTCTGATTTCATAATGGATGCATGATATAGAGCTGTGGAGTCTCTCCTGGGGCAAAGACCAAAACTCAAGCCATTTGACAATCCTGACAGAAGCAGTACATACTGTTCTCACTTGCTGCAAGCTTAGATCAAAAGGATTCTGAATTTTCCCAGGAGCAAAAAATATTCTATTCTATGTCCACTAGCATGGTGTGAGAAGAAGAATTTCACTAAATTCAATATAATTATCAGGCAGGCACTGAGGGTTTAACCCATGACGTATACTCATGTTTACTGCTGAAGTTGCTGCTGCCCGTTTAATAAGTGAAAGACTTCTTGGAGTATCCAGAGTAAAATGTTGCTCCAAAACCACAGGCAGTCTCTCTGGGATTTGAGGAATTTTTGGTTTTCTGGAGTACTGGCAGAGTATGGACTGACTTTAAGTTTGGAGTATAAACTTTAAAACCCCAGACTACAGTCTCAGCTTTGGTTGGCATGTATAAAAGTTAGGATAAAGGGCCTACATCCGAGTCCAATTTCTGAATTCTCCCCCCTTTTTGCTACAACATCTTTTGTTTGCTACATTTGAAATATAAAACCATTTCTGTCTAGTTTCCTGAGGAAGTGGGGTTTATATGATGAGTCTTCCAGTTTTTCTTTTAATTCTGCGGTGTTTTTGTTGCACAGGTCAGGTTCAGCCGAGCTTTAAAGGAGTGTCCATCACCAGCTAATGGTTTGAATGCAGCACTTTCTTTTTAAGGCATCAGAGGCTTTCACTGTATGGAAGCAAGCTGTGCTGTGCCAGTTGGCCTCAGAGCTTGAGGATGGTGTCTAACTTTTTTAATTCATGAGTATAAAAATAATCTCTGTGTCCTAAAACAGTGCAGGCAGTGCAGCTAAGATTTGTTGTGAACAAGATTAGTTGCAAAATTCTCTGTTTAGGAGACCTACTGGTATAACTTGTTAAGAGGATGTATGGGTCCTCATATTTGGATTGTTTGCCCATAACTCTCCCAAACAGTGGGGTGTATGTACTGTCCCAGCAACTCCTTCCCCACCAAGGAAGTTGTGGCTGTTTTGCACTTAGAAATTTTGTTGCTTCAGCAGACCAAGCATTAACTGGGGTGAACTACACCGTATAATTTTGAGTCTAATTGTAGCCATCTTTAAATTTAATATTGGCTCAGTAAGAAACGTATTTCTTACATGCTTTAGGTTAGAAAAATCCACAGTAGAAACTGTGAAGTATTTTTCCAAAGCAAAGGGATAATTTTGAAAGTTTGCTGTCATCTGTCACCCTGGAGGCTCACTTCTGAATTTAGGCCTATGCCTGTGTGGTGTCAGCTTTTTAGAGATCAGATGATGACCACCAAGATAATTAGGGGGTCAAGAGTTTATGACTTAAAAAGAGAGTCTGGGAGAGCTAGTTTTGTTCAGTCTTCAGGGTATTCAGTTACCTGTTGGGGAGTATAGAGGACATGGAGCCAGAATCTTAGTGTGCACAGTGATAGGAGAGGAGGCAATGGGCACAAGTTGCCACAAGGGAAATTCACATTAGATACTGGGAAGAAAATTTTTGCTGTAAGGACAGGCAGTCAGGAACAGGAGTGCAGGGAGGCTGAAAAATCTCGATCCTTGAAGACATTGAGAACTTAATGAGACCAAGGTGGTGGACAACCTGGTCCAAATTGCCCCTCCTTTGGGCAGACTTTTGGACTAGGTGACCTCTGCAGGTCTGTTCCAACCTGTTGTTCCATGACACAGCATAGGGTGCAGCATGAGTTTCAAGCGCAGTTCCCTATGAAACAGCTTACCACTAGATTTGAATTCATAAAGGCATGTTTCTGATGTGTAATAGGAGCCCAGAAGTGCTAATACCAGTTGAATGCTGAAGAACTGAATATAATCGTGGCTCTTTCTACCATGAAGTTTTTGTGTGTTGACTTTTCAGTAGTTGCACTTTCTAGATCCCTTAATTGAAGGCTGTGCAGAAACGCTTCTCCAAAGAGTGTTTAGAGATTGTTCTTTCATTAGTTAATATCTTGTATACTAAATACTTTTTAAAAGTCTCTTTGGTTTCCAAAATTGGTGCCTAGTTTGAATGTTAATATTTTTGTTATTCAGCTCCCCATTTGTCATGTGGGGAGACCACCATCACTTTCCAGGGGCAATGTAGTGATGGGTATCACAAAGCCCAAAAGAACATAAATAATTCTTCCTTCAGAGCATGGTTTGTGTCTGTATGCTCATGTATTGCAGTAGAAACAGAGAGAGCAAAGCTTCAGTCCATCCTGTATGGAGGGACTTTTAGAAAAAAACACAGGTGATCATTAATTAATTAAACAGCTATGCATGAAGAGAGCAAGCTTAATGGCAGCATTTCCTAACTTTCCAATTTTTTACTGTAATTCTTTCACTGTATGCTTTCACTGTATGCTTTTAATAGTTTTTTGTTTCTAAGTATAAATCACAGTTAAAAATTTAAGCTATTTTTACAGCATTTCACACCTTTTTTTTGTTGTTTATGAAAGAACACAGCTGAAAGAGAGTCTGTTGTAGCAGCTGATGTTGCTTAACACATGCTGTGCAGCTCAGTGTGATGACTGCCTCTTAGACTGAGCTCAGTTCTGTTCTCATCACCATCAGGGGGAGTTTTAGTGTTGCCTACCCTGAAAATATCTCTTTATTGATGTCCAGGTGATGCCTAGCAAAGAACTTGCATGTGAGGCATATGCTTTATACTGAGTGCGCAGGGAATTTGCTGAAATCAGTATTTTAGAATCTGCAAGAGGTGTTGAAAAAATAATGGAAACAATGGACATTGGAAGTCCTTAAAATCTCTGCTGTGCAGGAAGGTATCGGTTTAAATTCATTCATATTTTGAGAGCCCTTAAAAGAGTTTCTGAATTTTTAAGTATGTCTAAGTATGTATGCATGCTGTCCTGTCTAGGGGGAGGGAGTAAGTGTTATCAGTGGATCATGAAGAGCACATGCATTAATGGAATAGAAGTAGGACACTAAATGCTAAATACTAAATAAATCCAGGAGCAGGGAAAGTAAAGCAAATCACTTCAACCATCAACACATGCCTAATTTTTAATAAACCTGCTGATACTAAAAGTATGTTTTAAAACAAGCACAGTAAAGTTGCATTGGAAAGGACTCTGAAGTTCAGATGCTGTGGATTGAAGGTTGCTTGTCAAATCTTAATGCTTACCTATTGTGCATACACATTATAATAATCCTTTAACAGGAGAAATCCTTGTAAAGTGGGAAAATAGTCTTTGACTTCAGTGTAGGGGAAATTAGATCTGCTTAAAATCATTCACTTGCCCTGCCCTTAAAGCCTGTAGAAATACATGAGAAAAGTGTATTTGGTGTTGAGGGCACAATAAATGGTAGGAGGAGATGTTATTTTGGATTTAATACTTTGGAGACATTTATGAGCTGCAGAGACTAAAAGTCTGACAGTGGTTTTGAATGCAGCTGATTTTATGAACTTTGAAAGTTGTTACAATTCTCTGACTTACAAGCTCTCTTTTGTTTTTGTCTTTTAATAGCTCTTTACAAATGTGCGTCAGCTGTAAATAAATTAGGTGGGAAATCCTGATTCTGTGTGAAGTTGTTAATTTGTGAAACAGGAGAATACCCCACCGTACTGCTGGAATCTCTGTCTCAGACGTCTCTAAAATGTAAAGCAGGGATCAAAATCTTACCTGTTCTGTCTTTTGCCTTTCAGGTCCAAACCATGAATTACGTCGGACAGTTAGCAGGACAGGTGTTTGTAACTGTGAAGGAGCTCTATAAGGGACTAAACCCAGCCACGTTGTCAGGATGTATAGATATAATTGTTGTACGTCAGCCAGATGGAAATCTGCAGTGTTCCCCTTTCCATGTACGCTTTGGGAAAATGGGAGTTCTACGTTCTAGGGAGAAAGTGGTAAGAAAACTGTCAATTTTGATATGTCTGTCTGTGGGTTAACTCTAATGGCATGAAAATTACTGAATGTTCTGTGGTCTGCTAGTCAAGGTTTTCTTTCGACATTCTTTATAAAGTGCCCAAATTGATGCAAGGTTCAATTAAAATGGTTTACTGATTCTTGCATTTCAAAGCATAATTTGTAAGACATTGACTATAATAAAACCAAAACAAGTCATGACATTTGAACCATTTATTTTCAGTAGAGCAAAATTTTGAATGTACTAATTTGGGCCTGTGCTAGATTTCATTAGTGTATTAAGATCCCTTTGTTTAACATGTTCAATGATAGTTACAAAGAGGGAGGTAATATTGAAGTAATATTTTCAGCTAACAGAATGTTGAGGTTAATTGAACCTAGAAAAAGTAGTGAAAACCTTGAGATAAATGTAACCAGGCTGAATGACCTAGCAGTATGATATCAGATGCAAAGTTGCCGGTGAGTAATGCACGACAGATTATTTTAGGAAATAATTTGTAACTACATATAGTCTAGGTTCTGATGTAGCTATAATTGTTCAGCAGAAAGATCCTAATGTCATCGCAGACTTCATTCAACTCTTATGTAAATCAGAAAGGAATTCCAATATTTAGAATGGGTAAAAGTTGAAAATGTTACCATGACAATAACATACTGTATCCTGAAGTATAGCATAAATGTAGACTTGTCCAAGTCTCAAAAAAAAAATACAGTGAAAATTGAGTTGGTGCCAAGAACGATTATAGTCAGAGATATCATCCTGAGAATCAAGGGAAACAGTTGGGACTGTATAGCAGTGAGATAAATGTGCAGAAGAAATAGAGACCTGAGTTGCATTGAGAATGTAAAACGATTTTTCTTATTTGAGTTTCCTATAGTGTAAAGAGAGGTCAGTTTAATGAATTTGAAACACAGCATATTAAGAACTTGCTTGTGAAAGTACTTCTTGCACAGTTCAAAATTAGGCTATGAATTAAAGAGCAAAAAGGTCTGTGTTGCGAGTGAGGCATTTGGAATTACATTTTAAAAGATTCAGACCTTTATATAATGTCTATAAACCTTCCTGAGTAGAGGAGCAAACCAGCAATGAGCTGAATGAGTTAGAAAAAACATTTTGTCAATTGATGGCCTTGTGAAGGGGTGAGGAGAGAAACAGGGAAGTTCACTATTTTATGTTTTTTATAAGGTTTCCTACATCTCCCTGAGAATCATTTGTCCAGTGACAGCAGTAGGATAGCTGAACAGGAACTGTGTACCTAAAACTTTATTTTCATAGGGACGTATATTTATTGTCTTCCAGGTTGACATAGAAATTAATGGAGAGGCTGTAGATTTGCACATGAAACTAGGAGACAATGGAGAGGCATTTTTTGTGCAGGAGATGGATAATGATCAGGTAAGCGTCAAAGCTAATTTTAATTTGTTAAAAATTCAATGTCTGCTCTTCAGAGTCAGTTTTGAATTTAGGAATTTTGTTGAAAAATATATCTTCACCCATTTTATAGTTTTGAAAGTTTCTGGACAATCTTCTGCTATGAAAGTTTGATACTATGCAGTTACTGAGATATGGAAGAATCTAAAGAAGGTAATCACATAACTGAAAAATAAATCATAGTTTATGTGTGTGCCAGTGTGTGAGCAGAAATAACATGTACAGGGTTCACATGCTCCAAAGGTGTGTACAACAGAAGTTAATGTGTCCATGGACCTGTTTTTTGCAGATATCTTTACTTTGAACATATACACTCATCAGATTGCCAGTAAAAGTCCACATGCCCTGTAAATATTTGTGCACACAATAATTCTGGTACTCACCAAAGACGTGATCTTGCAACTATTATTCATGTGGTATTATATTTAAATGAGAATGCCTGCTCTTGAGCTGTGTGATTTAAATACTAGCCTATATAAGTTACGGTCACAATAATTTTGAACAGTCCACACATAATGTAGCATAAGAAAAGCTTTTTACGGGCATGTCTCTTCAGATATCCCAACAGTTTTTGTCACTGTCCAGAGTGGGATGAGTTTTCAGATTCTTACATTGAGTATGATACTACTGGTTATATTCTGATCTTTAAATCTCCTGTGTGATAACAGTTATTTGGTGACTGAAAATCACTAGAAATACTTCCATGAGTGTCTAAAAATGCATATATATGACTGAATAAGACAATGTTTGTGTGACCTAGTTATAAACCTGTCTGACTACTATCTGTCATCTGAACTGTGAAGGAGAGTTGGATTTTACAAAATGTTCAGGTTATAAACTAGGATTTTGCTTCTACTCTATATCTGTTATCAAGTGGATAGAGCCTCATGCCATAATCTGGCCAGTAGTAGATGCTCAAAGGATCCTCTTTGTTAAGAGTATTGTTCCTGTCTTGTCTAAGGAGGTGTAGCTGTGGAACAATTTAATATGCTATAGACATCTGGATGCTCAGTATGATCCTAATCTTTGCTACTTTTCTGATGAATAAATGGCTTAGATTTTGGAAATTGTTCATAGATTTTAGAACTAGATTTACGACTGATGGAGGAACTAATATGTTTCATGGTTTAAATTTTTTCTTTCTCAGGAGGTAATTCCTTATCATCTCTCTACATCTCCCATTCTGTCTGAGGGAACTGCTTTAATGGAAGCTCAGCTGAAGAGGAACTCCACAGACAGGATAAGAAACCTGGACACCAGTGCATCCTCACAAGTACCACCCCAAGCCCATGGATCCCAGCCTTCTACTGAAACATCTGCAGTCTGTAGCTCTGGGAAAAAAAGGAGGAAAAAGAGGAGGAAGTCTACCCATAAAATAGACAGCTTAAAAAGAGAAGACATTGGAGACACATCAGAAGATGAAGACATGTTTCCTATAGAGATTAGCTCAGAGGAAGAAAAAGAACCATTGGACAGTTCAAGGTATCACAGTGGAATTGAGATACATAATGGAAACCTACTGCTGGATTAATGTTCCATTCCATACCTTCTAACACATGTGGCTGATGGACATGTTTCTTTAAGAAAAAGCTTTAGGCTAAAAACCTATTGGGAACGTTAGTTACAAAAATCAGGAAAATGACATTCAAAACATAAGTACATCATGCTGTGAACTAGAAGGTGTGAGTTGGATAACCTTTATCTCAGTTCAGGTTACACTAGTTCTTCTCTGCAATAGGGGTTTTTTGTTATGTGAAGTATATAAAAGTTCAGTAATCAAGTATGGTTTTTAAATGTCACATCTTTCCCTTTACATAGGATCCCTGTTCCAGATGTCTTTGTTGATGATGTATCTGGCATAAAGGCTGCTGCAGTTTCTACATTTTCTCAGTCTGCATCTTACCCTCATTCAGATGGAGAATGGTCACCTCTTCAAAGGTACTTTTTCTCATAGTACAGTTCTAAATAATGTTCCTCTTTTCATTAATGTCTTATATGCTAGTGCTATATAAAATCTTAACTAAAAATTTTGGTATCAAACATGGTCGCTGTCGACTATTAGATGAATGATTTCTGTTTGAAATAAGATAGTGTACAG
This sequence comes from Athene noctua, assembly GCF_965140245.1. Classification (NCBI taxonomy): domain Eukaryota; kingdom Metazoa; phylum Chordata; class Aves; order Strigiformes; family Strigidae; genus Athene; species Athene noctua. The sequence continues at coordinate 16,999,999 of NC_134037.1, read as the reverse complement.
AGACTTCAGGTTAGCTTTGTTCTTGATTCAACAAATGCATGCATGCAAATGCAGGTCCACAAATTCTGAAGAATGTTTATATCTGTTAATGTCACTGTTTGAATATAAGTACTGTAGGGAGGATGAACACTTTTGAAATCTGAATCTTTGCTTGAATGCATACACCTTGTAAGGACTTCAGTGAGTGCAGGTATATAAATCTTTAGTACTTTGGGTGTAATACTTTTAAGAACTTGCAAGATTGATGTATAAAAACAAGATTTTTTTTTTTTTTTAATGATTAAGAATATGAACTTCTTGTGTCCCTTTCAATGCTAATCTATTGAATTACACAGTTAGACATGAAATATCTACTGTGTGAAAACCACACTCACAGTAATGCTTACTTTTTCCTGTTTGTGTATTTGTGTGCATGTGTGTACCTTTTGATGTCAAAACAGATCAGTTTGGACCTCCTTTCTTGTGTCTACAGAATGCTATCAAAAGGGACAATTTTTTTGCTTAATGTGCATTGCATTATAATTCCAGTGGTCTCTGTGTGTTTGTGCCCCTGTGCACGTGCCCTACACCCTCCATGCAGACTATTGGAGTGGAGCAATATTTGCAAGACTTTATCCTAAAAAGTCTAATCTCAATATACTGCCTCTATAGTTGAGGGGCAGAGGAAGGGAGAGTAGAGAGATTTTTTCAGAGCAAGGGCCTAATTTTAATGTTTTGAATTGGATTCTGGAAGAAACTTTCCACTGACTGTAAAGCTTAATGCGATTAGCTTCACCAGTCTGGTGACAGCATTTGTCAATACACTGCCCCTTCGATGGCTTTTTGAACTGTATGTTCCGTTTGTTTCTTGATTGCAGTATTCTGGATTTTGAAAATTCTAGATGTAAATTCAGCATTCATGTAGCTAATGCACAAAGAGCTTATGTTAATCAGCACTTGTGAATAATGACACCCTGTTTTTCTTTCTACCAACATGCTGTGGTGTCCAGTAAGCCTATAGACTGCACAGGGCAATCCTCCCTTCTCAGTGTTCCAGCAGACGGAGGCCTATCTAACTCTTGTCCTCAACAACCTTCTCACTTTTCTCCTCCAGACAGGTAGAACAGTTGTCCTCCCTCTTTTCTGGGCTGCTCTTTAATTCTTTTAACACATTAATACACTTTTAACACATTCACAGTATGTGAACTTTGTTGAATTTATAACTGCACTTATTGCTAACCCAGACACTTTTAAAAAAAGTGACACTAAAACCACTTCCTTTGCTTGCTTCTTTGTGGGCATTGACTGGAGGTAAGTTAGCTTTGATGAATCTGTTGAATAAAGATGGCTAATATAAAAACCAGGCCAGTGAAAACCTGGGTTAAAACTGAAGTTGATTAAGATGATTACAAAAAAAGAAAACTTAGTGAAAGCGTACATTCCTCTGAAGACTAACATTTCCATATGGCTTTTTACAGTCAGTGTATATTTCAGTTACATTTTTATCCCATGGTTTTCCTGAGTTGTTTGCTTGTGCATAGGTTGCAAAAGTAAAAGTAAAACAAAGCCCCCAGATTAAGTGAGCAATAAGGAGTGCAAAGCTTATAATGGGAGGAACCCAGTATGAAAAGACAGCTTCTCTTCCTTTGTTCCCTGATTTGGGGGGAAGGAGGACTTCTGTGTTGGATTGCAGTGGGGGAGCATTTTATAGAGTAAAGACGACACAGTAGACAAGGCATCTTGTCTAATGTTTAGAAGACCCAGATTAAGCCTTTGCTGTAGTATAGGATTCCTCTGTCTGTGGACCCTTTTCTACTGAGCTAAAAGTGGATACAGACACTTTTCATGATACCTTAAATTTGAGATGTATCGAGATTCTGCAGCCAGACCCTTTCTCCTCATTAAATAAATGGAGAGAAGTCACAGCAACTCAGTTAAAAAAAAAAATTAAGTAGATGTCTGAATATGATCTCTACAATTCTCCATTAATGCTGAGGAAGCTTTGAGTAATAAATTCAGCTAAATTGCTTGTTGCTTATCTCAACTTAGATGCCATACTAGGTGCCTAAGGCTGTATCAAAACCAATAATCGTGAGGTTTTCCCAGCTTCTAGGTCTGCCCCTTTAACCTGACCATGTTGCAGCACCAAGTGGAGGTGAGATCCTGGGACATTCAAGGCTGATCTCAGTGTTTTTTATGGGAAGGAAGGGCAAGCACACAGGTTGGGTTGGAGCAGTGATGTGCTCTGGGTGGCTCTATGGACTTTGCTCTGGGTTCACCTGTCCTGCAGTCCAGATAGTACAGCACTTTAGCTGTGTAACTTGTCTGAGTAAAGCCCTCTCTGTGTCTGCAACCATTTTTCTCTGTGAAATAAGAAACTCTGATGGCCACCTCAAAGGAGGTTCAGAGGCTCTTGGATATTGTTGTGACATGTACATGAGGTAGGTCTCTTTGCTTCTGACTATGTTTTCCTGCTTTATTGACCTCAGTCAAGACAGGACTTTTTCTCAGGGCTCTCTGCTTTCAGTGAGAAACACTGCAAAGATGAGGGTGGTTTCCTCTTGCAGAACTGCCAACTACAGGCCAAGTTCTTTGACATTGGATTACATTAAGTACAATCATAGCTGTTAAGGAGTACATAGGACTGTGACACAAATAATCAGCATTTATGGGATGTGAATCATATATGCTGATCTAAATGTCTGAAGTTCCCCTTCCTTCTTGTGCAGTGCTGACAGGATGGGTGGCTCTAGTTTGTTCTGCAATATCTCAGCAATCTATGTAAGGCAAGAGAATTTAAGCTGGGCTGGGTGAGTGCCTAACTTATGTACAGGAGGATTGCAAAGCATAGTTCAGCCCAAAACAAAGGTCTTGCTGGTGTGAGGAATAAAGGACCCATTTTGAATCTGGTCCATGGATGCATTTGCAGGATACTGTCACTGGGTTACAGATCCCACATGGTCTTAGTATTCAGCCTTATTGACGCCCAGTGCAAGCATAACATTAATTCAGGATTTAGTTTGACCTAATTGAGCTAAAAAAACCTTAAAGGAATGTGATTATGAGCTTTGTTAGTCTTCATTTTACTTTGGTGGCAATACTGTGAAGTGAGTAGCAGCCACAGTAGTCCCAGTGCGAGTAAAGGAGATGACATCTGGCATTACATATGGAAGCAAAACTATAGAAACAAAAAGTATACAAACAGGACAGTAGTAGGCATAATTGCCATATGTGTCCATAAACTACAGGGATTATTGTTGCTGTTCCAGAGAGATATTAGTTGGAGAGTGTATCTATTGAGTATTAAACAACAATATGGTATATGAAGAAAAAAGTAAAGGTATTTCTCTGTAATGGAAAACCAGCTCTCATCAGGAAGCCACCAACCCTGTAGTAATGTTTGTGGGTCACATAGAAAATTCCAGGTTGTGTTCCAGATGATATAAAGAATGAGAATGCTTTGATAGCCTTTCATACAAACAAAATAATTTACCCCTTTTGCCTTGTGGATGCATGTTTGCAATCTGATTAGGTCTTGGGCTTTTTAAATTAAGATGACATTGCAATGAAAATTCTAGTCTACCCTGACGTTGTATTGGCATTTTTTACGCTAACCTACAAGGAGAAATCAATGGAGAATAATTCTGAAGATCTAACATTTTGTTACTACTAAGTCCTTATATTTTATTTTACAGAAAAGTAGTATTTATAGAATGAGAATTGTCTCCATTGTGCTTGTGTTGAAAGTTCAGTAGCTAGTGTGTATTTTGTGTACTTTGTTTGGGAGAGTGGGCAGTATTTTGGGGGTTAGATGCTCACCCCGTTCCTAACTTACCATGGTTATACTTATAGCTATATCTACCCTGAACCAGTAACTCAGACTTGTGCATGGATCATCGGGCAGCCTTTCACAGCAGGAGCCTTCTCAGAGCAGAACTCCGCCTGTTTTAACATATGTACATGTGCAGGTGCCCTATTTATGACACTTTCACGTGTGTGTCTGGGAATATACATCATGGTTCTTGGTGCTGAGTAACAGCCTGGGCTTCTTCCTCACTTATTTGAGTGTACAAGGGAACTATATTTTCAGGGAAAGTTATGGAAAAGGCAAGGTTCCCCCTGATCAGTGTTCTCACTGCAAAATGCAGAGTTTCTAGCCCAAACTGAAGCAATGCCTGTGTTCTCCCAGGTAAACCTGGGCTGAACATACCCCAGACCCAGACTGGAGATTTTTCTAAGTAAACAGTAGGTATTTTGAAGGTTACAATGTGTGTACAGATTAACTCATGCAGTGACAACAGTTCCTTAAATCTAGATGTCTTGGGCTTAAAGCAGCAGGAGAAGCACTATTGTCTGCTGAGATTTTCTGAAGTGAACGTGCACCTGACTTCCAAGGTTTCAGTGGGCCCCGGGATGCATGGAAAATACTGCAAATCCTACAAACTTGTCAGTGGGAGATGTAGAAGTTGCTGAAAAATCCACTAGGCATTTCATGAATCGTTAGAGCTTGAACATACATTTAAAATCACATGGTATTGATTCCTTCATCTGTCAAATGGTAGGATTGATAAAAATTTGAAATTCTTAGGACCAAAAAAGATCTTCTGCAGTGGTATTGCTTATAAATTTTACAGTTTAGTTAGATGACATCATTATCTGTAGCTAAAAAGTCATAGCATTTGTCCACAGAGTATATCTTACTACAACTTAGATGAAAACAAGGACTGATATAGATAACTAGGTTGCTATTTTTTCAGATATGAAATTCACAGATTTTTGAACGTTGCGTAGTGTTAGTGAGAAGTAATTATTTTCCTGTGACTAGTGAATTCCCTACCAGCTAGCTCTACAAAAGCAAAACTGGTTTGGATATTCAGTTTATCCAGAGAAGGTAAAGAACAAATCAAACAAGAAGAATTTATACTAAATGTAGGAAACTTTTCGGTTTTGAGAGTGAAAGTAACTCAGTTTGGACCTTTGATTTAGAAATGTTGTGGATTCTTTTGTTGCTTGTAGTTTTTAAATTAGGATTGTATGAGTATACCAAAGACATGCTATGGTCAGACAAAAAATAATGGGCTTTGTTCAGTGGGTTCAGGGTGAAATACTATGACTTGTGTTATGCAGAAAGGCAGAGTAGATAATCAGAATTTTTCCTTTTATCCTTGAAATCAGTGACCCATTATTTATTAATGGCTGACTGGAATTCACATTGACTTCATCACATTAAAAATATGCTACAAACCGATAATTTACTAATTACTTATTAAATAGTTTAAGTAGTCAGCAAAACAAATATTTTTTAATTGGAAGAACTCAAATTCTTTGTGTAGCTCTCCTGCTCGTTTCCTAATAAACATGCATCTGAGGGTAGAACTGAACAAGTTCATGGAAAGAAGTAATCAGCTGGATTCCTTAGACTAATTTAGTGCTTAGGTAGGATAAAATGTCTTGTTGATGCAAGTGAGTAATTTCTGCACTTCACATCCATTATAACAATACTAACATCTATTCATCTACTGCTGCTTGTACAACCCTCATTCTTTTTTCCACACAGAATACCAAAAATCCTTCTGAAATGTTCAGGTCCAGTGCTCTTGTTCCATCTCTTTCAGCTCCTCAAATCTTGGTTGTGTGACAGCACTTACTAAAAAATGGATGAGACCTCTGAATGCTGGTCTAAGAGGATGCTGAATTGTTTATAAACTTTTTCCATGCTTTCACACTTTCAGTTGGCTAATGATTATTTAGATCTTCAGTGCTTTGGGTTGGTGGGTATCATTTTAGAAAGTGCTTAGTGCATTGTGGTTCCTTCTGGTTTTGTAATATTTTTTGTTTGTTTCTCTTCAGCCCATCAGGTTCACGCCCTCCTACTCCTCAGAGTGACTCAGAATTAGTCAGTAAACCTATGGATAGAAGTGGGCTGAAGAATAATCCCCACATGCACTGGGCATGGGGAGAGCTACCCCAGGCTGCAAAGGTATGGAATGTGATTTGTTTAAATCCTGCTAGCATCTGTTGTGCTTTAATGGGTCACAAGCGCTAATTCTATTGCAGACTGATGAAGAGGGAATAGATTCTGGTTTTACATAAAACATTGCAATTTTATGTAAGTGAATTGCATCTTGCTCCTTAGGAGCTACAGGAAAGTACCTTGTGCTATGGATGTTCTCAACACAAGTGATAAACAGTAGAAAATTAAGTACCTGACACCTTGCAAATGTTAGTAGCCTAAATAACATAAAATCAAACCCAATGTCCTTTGATAAATCACTGAAATTCATAAATGGTCTTAGATGGAAATTAGGTGCCTGGTGTTATCAGTGTGATTCACAAAAACTATAATCAGTTGGTTGAGTACATAAGCAGCCAGAAACACCTGCAGTTCTGTATCTCTGCATGCCCAGACATGCTGTTCTCTTGGCTGAGCTGACTGGCTTGGTGCCTGTCTCCTCCCTGAAGCCATTTGGCCCAGCTAGATGGCAGGATCTGCAGTGTGCCAGCAGCAATGTCTCCCTGCTGCACAATAGCTATGTGCTGCTGCATACACTGCAGGTCAGTTGTATACTGGTCAGCTTCTTGTGATAGCTGTGGAGTCAGAGCATTCATACAGGAAAGGGGAGACTTAGGGCTTACACCTGCCTCAGGGTGTGAAAAATAAAGGTCCAGTTCCAGTGGCATACTGCAGCTATGGGGGCAGTGATGGTGCAGGGTTTGTCCCCTTCTGCTGAAGGCTGGCTTCTCTGCAGAAAGGACTGTAGGGGTGATGGGGTCAGAAACAGTATGAAGAAACAAAATTCCTGCTTTGCAGGCTTGGGAAGCAGATATCCTCCTCAGAAAGAAGACTTCTGCATTCTGGTGGCAGCACCAGAATTATAATGACACTACTATAATTTACCTTGAATTCACTCTTGGTAGCTAGTGACAAAAATAAGGATGGGAATCCAGAATTCTTAATTCCTTCAGAAGAGCTCTGGCCTCTTTAATATGCCAAAGATGAACTGTCTCATCTGCATTATTCTCCTCCTCATGTATATTACAAGAAAATTGACAGCTGTTTTCTGTACATAGTGGACTGATTTAAGTGCACAGGTCCATGTAGGAGTTTCAAATTGGCATCTCCAGCCTAGAATTTAGGGTCATCTCTATCCCAGTCATCCAGCCTGGTGTGTGTTACAAATCTTATTCTTGAAGGCTTTTCCCTCTGCAGTCCCTCTCTGTGTCACTAGGCAAGCTATTCAGAGTTGATGTGGCCATATCTGAACTGGGAGTTATGCTTTAGATGCTGTTGATCTTCATGTAAGAGTTTGTTTGCTATGATGTGAAGGTTATAGCAGCTATACAGCTTGCTGCTGTAGGAGTTCAGCTCCCCTCTGTAAGAAGATGCCCTGTCCCACACTTAGAGATCTGGAATTGTTCTATAAAGTGATTTAAAATCTTAATCAGAGGTATAGCTGTATGACAGCGTACTCCTGTCCTGGCCCCTGAGAGCACCCTGTTTGTGTAAGGACTCCAGTCTGCACTCCCTTCCCATGTTTGTCAGGGTTACCTTCTGAAAAAAAGCTAGGACTTGCACAGGAAGGGAGGAGGGCAAGGTGAGAACTGTAATCTGCTCCCAGACAGGTGAGTGGAAAATGAAGAACACACTGCAGAACAAATCTTTCCTGGCCCCAAGATACGGATGAATTTTGCACAAGCAAATGCACAGCAGAGAGGTTTTTGCACACTGTAGTCTCCTCCTCAGCTAGCGGTAGCTTTGTGCTGTAGTTGATTACCTTGAGAATCTGGTCTTGCTGGAGCAAACAGAACAGGTTAAACTCTGGCTGTTGCATTTTTTTAAGAGCTTTGCTTTATAGCAATCAGTTTATTTTTCCTCACAGGCCAGTTCTCTGCTCAAAGCAAAGGAACCCAGCAAGGTGGATGTAAATCCTTCCGAAAGCACTCACTTTCGGGTCATCCAAAGTTCTTCTATAGAGGAGCTTAACACTGCATCTCCTCTACCTGCCCTTCAACATCAAGCAGATGTAGCAACTGCTGATGAAAGTGACCCATTACCAGCTGAGACAAATAAGCCAGAGATAGAATCTTCAGGAGCAGCTGTACCACCATTGCTTACCAGTGAAGAAATAAAACAAGCTGCAGCTTGCTCCGCCCAAACAGCTGGCAAGACAGATTCTCCTTCCAGAAAGAAAGGTAAAGCTGTTGAATCTGCTCTTTTATATGTATGATTTTGTCTTTAAATTTCATGGTGATAAAGCACCTTATTGCCACATAAATTAATCTGTGCCCTGAAAGCATTTACAGATCTGGTGAAGAGATAAGCTTTGGAAAGAACCTTCAAAACTCGAGTTGTGCATCATGTCCAGGAGCCATGTAGTAAGATAAAAGATTCTCCCTGGTCTGGGATTTTTGGCAGCTCTGTGTTTATGAGCAAGACTGCAAAACTTGCTCCAAATTCATCCATATTTGACAGATTCTGAAATTTCACTTTTTGCTACAAACACACTGTAGATCTGCTGGTTTACCTGCTCTGGCTACTTTCTGAGTTGTTATGTGTTGCTGGTAGTTGTGGAACCTCTCAGCTGTAGTTGTAGAACGTCTTTTGTGCAAACAACAGATTTGCTATAAAATAAGGTGCCTTTGTTTCACAGGAGCAATTTCAGTTCCATCTGGTACACATCCTGTCCTGAATTTGTGAAATGTAATTGCTTTTCTACTTCTTAACTTCTGGGCTCTATATCTGTGGTATTTTATAATAAGTATTATAATCTTCACATCAAATTTATTTGCTTACAAATGTTACATTTTAGAGCTCTTGTTATTCTATAATTATGTAAGCCCTATATAAGGCCTTGTTTGTGCAGCTGCTTTTTAATCAGTAAATGTACAAGTTTCTTAGCCACTTTCCCATGCATTCTACTGTCTTTGAAGACAAAAATGACAGTGTTTCTCTGCTTACTATTCAGTCTTTACATAACTTTTTTTCTGATGGCTTTTCTGATGTTTGGAAATTGAGACAGTGAGAAGTCATGGGTTTTAAAATAAATTCCAGATTAGGTTTTGGTCTTACAGTGGTTACTTGTCTGAATGTACCAGCAACAACAGGACAACAGTGACTCAGTGTGTTGGTACTAGTGAACGACCTAGGAGGGTTGTCTTGTGCCCTTCAATGGTGCATGTGCACGCACAACACAGCAGTTGTATGTGCTAAACAAGTTGTCTCCCTAACAAGCCAGTTATACTGTATTAGTGACTACAGTATAGTCTGTTATTTCCCTTTTGCCAGGGGGCATTGAAGGTTAGTTCTTGGAGATTAAATGCTCTGATTGCCTTACTGTGATAATAGGCCTATGCAAATACTCAGAAATTTTTCATTTTGCTGTTTTTGTTCAGTGACCACTGACTTCTAATTCCCAGTGGTTTTGTCTGGGATAGGAGGCTTCAGCATATCTCCAAACCAGTCCTCTGCTGTCCTGTTTTGTGTATTCAAAGTCTGAGCAATGTATACGAGCAACTTGTTTTGAAATTTTTGACAGTACCATTTTATACAAATACAGTTCATAAACTGTTATAACTTGTCTGGTTTCTCAATCTTAAAGTGAATAGTTAGACAGTAATAGCAGTTCTGGCTTGTTACTCAGAAAATGCTCATTAATAGGCTTATTTGTGCTGTCCCTTACAGACAAACGAAGCCGGCATCTTGGTGCTGATGGTGTCTATTTAGATGACCTCACTGACATGGATCCAGAAGTTGCTGCACTTTATTTCCCCAAGAAGTATAAATCCTTTGCTTATATTTTTACTATTTAAAGAACTCTTACCACCTTCCAGTTCAGATCAAACTCTTAATTGCCAACCAGATAAGACCTCTTTTTCAGAATCCAAGCAGAGGTGAAGGCAGAAGGAAAATAAAACCCTAGAGAGGAATATTAGAGCTTTTGGAAGGCTCTTCATTTGGGCCTGAGAAGTGTGCTTGAAACTGATTTTTTATTTTGGTCAGTTAAGCATCATATATTGATGGTGGGTTATTGTGTAATGTACACTGATGTTTGTGAGTCTTACATGCCCTGGTAGAACAATTGGACCTGGAATATATTTATCACTATGTCCTTGCTTATTACTGTGAAGAACATTTCTTACTGTTAAAAGTATTAGCACAAAATTATTGCTCTGATGTTGTTCTGCTGTGGGTGATCACCTATAAATATGAACGTTAGAAAATAATTTTTGGAAGATGCAGGACAGATTTATTTATGAAAATAATGCACCCTGAACATAAAATTTCCAACTTGTTCCCATCTTTATTAGACCCTCTTATTTATAGTCCTCTTTCTACATCATACTCTAGTCATTTGACTGAAGTAATTGAGCAACAGCTAAATTAGTTTGCATATTTTGTTTTTCTTTCTTGCTTGCTTAAACTCAGCTGTTGTAATATTAGCATTTCAATAAAATTGAGACAGATTAGTAATACGGAGAAAAAAGTTGGATTGAAAATTCCTTTCTTATGTACATTCATACAAATCTGGAATAGCAAGCAGAGTTGGATGAACCTGCACTTTGTAATAATGATCTCATCTATACACAGATTTTTAAAGTGGGTATAAATGATTTCTTGTTTCTTAACATTTTAATCCTAGTAGTTTATATGTAGAGCATTTTATTATATATACATGAATACACAAACATACACATCCTTTGTTTTGGGTTTAGCTATCAGTTTATAGAATTAATATACATTAAATGATAAACTAATATGTTTATTCTCGTTCCTGTGTAGTAATAGTTTTAACTACCATAAACTGCTTACAGTAGCATTATTATGTCTACTAAGATTGTACAGTTTATTGTCTTATTTTTCCTATCTCTTGTAAATAAGTGAAGCTATAATTATACATGCATAGTTTAGGCAAGTAAGTAGAAGCAATCTAATATTTGAAGGTACATGAGGCCTATGCTACTTTGTTTAAATTTTATGACAAAACCAAGCAAAATTTTTTTTTTCTTCCTTTTTTCCTAAGTGTGTGTCAAATGTAAATGGTGATTGTTGAAGGGAGCAAATTTGGGAATGAATACATGAAGACTGAATTCCTGATTTTACTTTTCCAGTGGGGATAATGTCCAAAGCAAGAACTTGAACGAGACAGGGACACGGTCTGCCAGCCAGTCTCCACAGTCTGTTGGGAGCTCTGGTGTTGACAGTGGAGTTGAAAACACCTCGGATGGAATTCGAGATTTGCCCTCGATTGCCATTTCTCTCTGTGGAGGCCTTACTGACAACAAAGAAATAACCAAAGGTACAGAATTACTTTCTGAATTATAGGTATGTGCTGTCAGCCAGATTTTAGTATCCTAGACAGAGGAAGCAGTGCCCTCCTGTGGCTGTCCTTTAGAATGTGTTGAGAAGATAAATACTGTCCCTATAATGATAAATTTCCTAGAGTTTTTCATACTTAAAATAATAGACTTACATAGGATTTATTATTTTAAACATATTTTAATAATCCACTATATGCTAAATTTTTTTGGTAAGTATTTTATTGGTATTTTTATTTCCTGATAGTACTATGTTTTGTATCACAATAGCGTTAATGATACTTTTACCACTTGGTACAGCGTATAGCTAGGAAATTCACAGCTGTCGGTGTCAGGAATGAAAAAGGTGGTTTGTAAATGAGGAAACTAGGAGAAGTTGGAAACTTTGACCTAAATTCCTTCTCTGCCTCCAATTTCTTGTGTGATTTTTAGATAAATCATTTACACTGCTCTGTGCCTTGAACTTCTAACTGCATAATGTGAGGATAAATGTGTTATGACTTGCACTTTCCAGTAATACGGTGTCATAAAATCATGACCCTGATGCTACACTGATTGCTGTTCAGAAGCTAGTTATTAAAACATTTCAAATATACTGTTACTCATTGGAGTTGTATTGTTATCTGAATCATTTGTAAATTACATAGATTTTGTGAAATGAGTCACAGCTAGTGGAAGGGGTATTTATTTGTAGACATTTTCACTTTGCTGTAGTCTTTACAAGTGATCATTAAGTTTCTGGCTGTGGGTTTATATATATGTTGAGCCCATCAGTTCCTGCTACTAACTTGGACAGAGGATCAGTGAAAGGCATGACAAAGTACTTCCTTGCCTTGCTTAGAAGCCTGATTTCCCTCCCTCACGGTTCCACCCCTTAGCTTGTATTTTGAACGGGAAAGACACCCAACATCTAACAAAGAAACCTTCAGCATCTTCTGAGATTGAGTGTCTCTGAACATTTTGCTTTCGTATTGCTGCTAATTTCAGCATCCTCGTAATGAAGGGCTGACCCTGAATGTGAAAACTATGTGTCTGAGAGATGCTAAGAGGTTTAGGTTGGCCCATCTCGGGCATCTGTAAATTCATACTTTACATATGTGTTTTTTTTCCCTGCACAGAAGAATTCTTAGAACATGCAGTAACATATCAGCAGTTTGTGGACAATCCTGCTATCATTGATGACCCTAACCTTGTGGTTAAGATTGGAAATAAGTAAGTATATTTCAGGAAAAAAATATTTCACTGTTGTAACAAAAACACTTCTGTAGCACTTCAGTGTGTTAGATCAGTTTAACTGTAGCTGAAAAATAGGTTTTGGATGTTCATAGCTTAGATTCATCCAGAAAGTGTCAACTCTCTAGTGAATTCAGGCTCTTCTAGTTGCCTTTCCTCCTTTAAATTGAAAGTAAAGAGCATTTTCAGATAACCTGTACAGCTAACTGACACAATTTGAATTTCAAGAAGCTAGTATTAAATGCTAATAGTGTTTGCAGATTAAAAATAAAATAGCATGTGAACTTGCTAATGCTTGCCCTGAGCCAGTTTGAATAATTAATATTTATAGGGATATGGCAGTCTGCTTGCAAGCACTCTACCCAGCATTTTGTCTGTATATACTGAATATTTTGCTAATAGGCCTCTATGGAGGCATTGCTTTTCAAGACTTGTCGAACTTCACCCACAGAATATGAGACTTCTATTTCTGCAAGGTTAAGACATTATTTTGTATGTTTATATTGCTGGCAGCAGTGCAGCACTATGGTCTATGACAGATGCAGATTTTTGGAGGATACTTTAAATTGAGAGCTCCTTGGACCTGGCATATGATGTTAAAAGAGTAGAGGGGAGATCATGGAATTGTGCTGCACTTAAGAGGTTAGGCTACCCTTAGCCATAGACATTGTTCATACAAACCTGACATGCCTGTGAACCCTTATGTGATCATTTGTATCATGTATGTTACAGCCTCATACTTGACCCTCTTTGTGGTCTGAGGTGAGTCATTTATTGCTTCCCTGCCATAGTTCTCTGAATTTGATAGTAATGTTTACCTGCCTACTGATAAGTTGGGGAGAGGAGTACTTAGTGAGAATCTTACTGTTATACTCTCTGGATGTCATGTGAGCTTCAGCTTCCCTAGGCAGATGGATGATAATACTGTATTTGTCCTACCGTCTGTAACAAGAGTTGGCCCATGTTCAGCACGTAATATCCAAAGCATGACATCCTACAGACTATGGCCCCTAACTTTTATGTAGTTCCTTGTTGGAAAAGCAGTGAAAACAACTTGTCAAAAATGTAGCTTGTGCTGTGCTAATGAGGTATAGTATGAACATGAGGAATGTATGACAAATACTGATTCTACTTCTCTTGCATTCCTTGAAAAGTACATGTGATAAATACCTGTGAACATACTGTGGAATAAGGTGGGTCTGCTATTACTGGTGCAGGCTGGAGTGTGACCTGTGCTGAAGAGGCTTGATGGTTTTAACCTACCAGATGATAAATACTAAGTAGATTATGAACTACAATTTTGGGATTACAAAATGCAGTAATTGTCTCTCTTGCATGCCTAGGTACTACAACTGGACAACAGCTGGTCCCCTTCTGCTGGCAATGCAGGCATTTCAGAAACCTCTGCCAAAGGTGAGATTGAACAGGAAGGTTGGTCAGAGGAGGAGTTGTGACATTCTACTATTTAAGGCAGGGAAGAGGATTGTTGTACAAGAGAATCTGCCCATCAATAATATCTATTCACACATAACCATTCATTTAGCTTATGCTAAGGGTTAAATAAGCATGACTAAATTTGGTCTGTGAATAGTGTTTATTTGCTAGGCTAAGATCTTTACAAATACTTTAAAGGAGGAAAACTTGCTGTTTTCCTTCATTAAATGGATTGTAAACATAAATTAATATTTTCTGTAGCTGAATACATGGTGACTGCTTTCCATTTTATCTGTGTACAGCATATATTATTAAATAAAAATAGATGCCAGGACTTCTAACCTCAGTGAATAAGCTTTAACTGCTAGATAAGGAAGGCCTGTAGCTTGCTAGTTTTCTATTTTCTGGTTGGTTGCTCATAACCAACCTGGGTAGGTAGTGGCAGATAGCTATGACTATATGACATCGTATATGATGGCTTATGTTAAACGTGTTGATGAACTTAGTCCAATTCCATGTGACCTGGTTGCACATAGATGCTCAGGACAGAAATACACACTACTGTAAATGTATATAAAGAAGTAGTCACCATTGGCTAACCAGGATACAAAATAATGCCATGGATTTAATATGTTTTGGAACCTAAACTTTCCTTCTGCCATATGCAGCACTTCACATGTTTTTGGGTTTAATCTACGTGAATTCAAATGATATCTCTATTGCCATGAACGTGGAATAAAAATTCCTTGAAAGCCCAGAATACTCTCTGCCACTGGGTTCTTTCTTAATGCCACATTAGATTTGTATGCAATCATGTGTAGCTGCACTGTAGCATCCCAATATAAAGAAAATTGATCCTAAAAGTATCAAACATCTGGTAACCCTGCCTTGAATTTCAAGGATGTCGCAGAGCCAGATGTTTTGCAGTTTACTGCAAATATTCTAGTAATCATCAGAGGTGGGATTCATCCCGTGGAACTCAAATGCATATGGAGGGTGTATAGTTATCCTACTCTGTTGGGCAATTCCACAGCATGATTCAGACCTTGATAGGTGTCTGTTGGGTCTTCATTGGTGATAAAGATAATGCAAGGTAACTGCATTTTTAATTAAACACTTTGGTGCCTGAGACGGACGTTTTGGGTTTTGCCTAGGATGGGAAAGTTGAAAGAATTGATATGAAGTATTTTTGCTGTTAAGGGAAACGGCAATTCTTTCAACAGCATTATGGTTATGCCATTATTCATATAGGTTATCAGTTAAGAAAAGTCTTCTAGGAGTGTAAAATTCAGTGTGTTCATTTTTTTTAATGGTTAAATTACATTCTGAATGCTGATAACTTTCTAGACAGTGCAATTTTAGTTTAGTGGAGAAGCCAGTATATATAACTTAAACAGTCCGTGTGATTGGGAAGGTTTACTTGGCTGAACTGTACCTCTGAAACTAGAATTACTCATTTATACTACCAGTCATCCTACTAGTTTTCTTAATGACTTGTTAATTAGAGTTTTGATTTGCAGTAATAATGGAACTAGGAAATTGAAATACTGAGATACTTAATCAAAACAGGCTTTATGAAGTGATGAAAAATGAGGTTTGCAAAAAAATCACTCGTGTTCCACAAAATACATTTAAACACCTCTCTAATTGTAAGCATGTGAATTATCTCATTAAAAGTCAATAGAATATCTGCTAGAAGTTGTTCCTGTGTTTGAGAACCTCCTTAAATTGTAGCTGTTGTTCTCAACAGTGGCATTCTGTTCTCAGTATCTCCATCTGTTTCTTGTTTTCCTTACTTTTGTTTAAAAAGTTCTCAGTTTATTTGCTCAACTGTATTCCTCTGTCATTTTTTTCTTTTCTCATATGCTTTAGATAGTATAGTGAAGAGAACCTATGGAAAACTGAGAAAAGGGATGCATTGTCCCATACACTAGCTGAACTCAACCCTCTTTCTTAACTGCTAAGAATTCTTGGAATCATTTATTACTTCTCTTTAAATCACTAATCAATGACACGGTTTTATTTTGGTGACTTTTCTTACAGTGGATGCTATCATCTCAGGCAGTCAGTGGCTAAGCTATTCTAGGGCGTACCAAACACTGTGGCCACCTTTACTGTAATATTTTTCCTTTTGCCTTTTGCTTGCTCTCTGAGTGAAAGAATTCAGCTCTCCTTGTTATAATGCATAAAGGCTTCCGTCATTATCGGTAGTGAAAGAAACTTTTCTTTACTGAGGTCTGTTGTATATAACCAATGAAAAATAGCCAGGGTTTAAAAAAATCAGTTATTATATTGTCAGTCAAGTTCATAGCCTCAGACTAAACTCATAAAAGCTAGTAATGTATTTGCTTTTTTCCAAACTGGCGATTAAATATGAACTTTGTAGTAATTTTTGAATGAGAATAACAGTCTTGCATGTGGGGTTTTTTACTGTTTTGCATGAGAGCTCCTTCAGAAAGTGATTTCTTTTTTTTTTTTTAAATATAATTTGCACTAAGTAACTTCAACTTCTAAACAGTAGGTTCTCCATTCTAGACATTATACTAATATCTATTTATGCTTTTTTTTTCTTCTTTGATTTTATCTCTTTTTCATTTTCCTTTTAAAAATACCATAAGTATTCATGCTTAAGTTACTTCAGAGCAGCTCTGGATACCATTAGATTTTGCTTTAGTAGAATTTATGGTCCACAGACAGTATGTTTACTTTTATTGTATTTATTATCAGTTAAAATTGTGTGTTTGGTACTTTCTTTCATTTACATATATCAGGTTGTCCTTTGGTTTGGTTTTTTTTTATGTTACCATCCATTTATCACAGGCCACTGTGGAATCTATAATGAGGGACAAGATGCCCAAAAAAGGTGGAAGGTGGTGGTTTTCATGGCGAGGGCGGAACAGCACTATTAAAGAGGTAAGTTTTAAAAAGCAAGCAAAGTTTCCTTCTGGTTGCAGTGGGAAGACTGGATAACTCCATATTCATCCCTCAGAACCTCACTTCTGACAATAACTCGTATTCAATTTGACCAAGGATATACACATTAAAAGATGTTTATGTGGTCTAAAGTCTGACTTTTGACTTCAGAAAGCTTTGGATCAGATCCTTACCTGAAGCATTTGCCTGCAGTGTTTTGGTTCTGCATTTATTTTCATTACACAATCCTGAGACGGTATTATCTAGTGGATTAAATATGCGTTTGGGAGCCTAGAATCGAAGAGCTGTGCCACTAATTTAATGTTTTCATGCAGATTACCGACCTTTCTGCAGCTTTCTTTTGATAATTGAAGAACAGACATATTTATGAGTAGTGTGAGCTGTAAAATTCAGCAAAACCTAAGATGAAAAATTGACTATATATTAGTTTTAAAGTCTTTTTGAATTTTTTCTCTAAGCATTAAAAGTTTGTGCTAACAGTCTTAAAGCCATGGATGAACATTAAAGAACAGTGAAAAAAGCAAAGCTTTATATGAAATATTGATCTCCTGTCTAGACACATTTAATCTTTAAAGTTGACTAATAAAAACTCTTCATATTAATTTATACTACTGAAGCATTAGTACTGGAGGGGAGAAAATTACTTGTAATACATTTTTATGGTTGTGCCTCAGTCGATGAACATTTTTTAGCCTTGCATGAAATAACCATTGTACTGATCTGTGGGTATGGACTTCAGAGGATGAGATTTTAGTTTTTGCAGTTTGAAGTTTTTAGAATTTCTCTCTGGAAGTATTTGGTTATCTCTTGGGCTGTGACAGCTGTAAATAGAAAGAGTTACTGTTGTTTGTGTCTCTCAGTCATTTGCTATTTAAAAATCTTGTGGAATGAAATTGATAGAGCTTAGCATCTATGTAAGGTAAAAGCAGTTTGGAAAGTTTTATTGAATTAAAGATTTTAATGATTCTATAAAAGGTAATTTTCTTTCTTCTTCTTCAGAGCCATATTTTGCTTTTTCAGGTGAAATCTAGCTATTTGAGGTGAATGAACTGAGTAGTTATGGGATTGATCCCAGAACTTCAACAGTACTAGATGTGAAATCTGACATTTCTGTACTTCTGCCATGCAAAACCTTAATCTTAATTCTTCTTACGAGTTTTATATTTTCAATTTTTAGTTCTTCATGCAGCTTTTATTCTTTAAGAAAGCCATGAAGTTTTACTTTGACTACAAGCAAAGGAAACAAACATGCTGTTGATTTTTACTGAGTCTGTACAAGACAGAATTTGGTTTTCAAATATTTTTCTAAAAACATTTGCTCTATACCCAAGAGGAGATGCACAGCTTCCTGTACCTTGTATTTTTACAGGAAACAAAGCCAGAGCAAGGTATAAGTGGGAGTGGACTTCCAGGAGAAGACTCTTCACAGATGAGCATGGCAAACAGGTACTCCCAACATTACCTGTACCTGAAATGACCAGGAGGAGTTACCATTTAAAAATGAAAGCAGGCTTCCTCTCATATTTGAACAAAGAAATACTGAAGTGAAATATGTTTAATTTGTTATTCATTGCACCAGATAAGTGCAGCTAGGAAGGTCTTACCCACGGCAGCATTGCATCCCTTGTGAGTGCACTCTGGTGTTTCTGTGGTTTGGCTGGCAGCTCTGTGACACAGATTCCAGCCCCTCGAAAACAAACAATTGGAGCAGTTCTCCACAGCTGTTTGTATCTCTTTAGAGCTTTTAAGGGAACATCATAGATGACCCCATGCTGTTGTCAGATCCCAGTTGCTAAAATTTCTGATTTACTTATAATTATGACCTGACAACTTAACTTCTTCCTGCATATTTGAGGAAGTTCAGGGGCCTAAGATTTTCTGGAGTTTTTTTCACAGGCAGTAGTCATGGTTTTCTATTATTTCTTTCAAGAGCTGCAGAAGTCTCTTCCTTCTTGTGCTTCAGACTAATCATACTGTATGGCAAGAATCTCTCCTTTAAGGAGGGTTCCATAAAATGAACTTCAACTTGCTCTGGAGGCTTTGGAGGGATGAGTTGGCCAGGGACAGCTTTTCCTACCTTGCCTCTTTCCTGTACATACAGATCTTACTGTAAAGACAGCCCATCTCTGTGCTCTCTGCACTTAGAGCTGAAAAGGGCCAGATGCAAATATGCTTTATGCTCATTCAGTTAAATTCAAGGACACGTTTATGAAAAAAAAAAAAAAAGCATTAGATGCCATTCTTTCTGGAGGTCAACAGTTGCAGTCCAGGTGAATATGCTGGAAGGAAGATTCCTCGTTCTGTAGGAGACTAGCTGTTATCTCAGTTGCCTGTGAGTTTGTGAGAGCAACATAATAGATCAGAAAGGCTGATTTTCCTCTTAAGGATGACATGTAGGTGTTTTTCTGACATGGTTTAAAGTTAAGCTTTAAAGTGAGATTAAGACTTCAAGCAGACTAGATTCTAGATTCTGTAATAGGTATTCTTTGTTTAAATTTTAACTGAAGTTAGAATCTGTCATTAAGAATTTTTTGCTTGCAACCAAAATGCGACAAGTGAGATGTTGAGTAAGCTTTTGAGATCTGATGTTACAAAGGAATAAGGCAGGCTTTTAAGTGTTGCTAGTCATGACATGCAGTACCTTGATATTGGGTCAAGACTTCCTAACATCAAACAACATCCAGGTGTGATTGTCTTTAGAGGCCAAATGCTGATTGTTTTAAGGATGAGATTTGTAGGATCTGAAAGGATATTTTACCTTCAATCTAAGGTGATGGATTTGTTTACTGCAGGAAAGCTTTCTCTCTGAAGAAAACTATCCTTAACAAATCTCTGAAAAAGATGGTTGTAGCAGGAAGAAAAAAATTACGCTTGAAACAAAGAAGTTCACTCAACAGTATACTTGTAGCAACTTCTCTTCACACTGATGTGTATTTAAACAGAATTGTGTAAAGCAGGTCAGGTTTTGTGACTTTTCATCATCATATCCTGAATTGGGTAATCCTGAAAATCCTGGAAAAGAATAATCCCATTATCTAAACTTGCTCCTTGAAAGAGAAGGAGTTACTTTCTATAATAAAATGTTAATCACCTGGGTTTTTCTTAGTAATTGCTAAATTCTTTGGGGAAGGAGAGAAGGTGGGGAAGAGAAAGCCAGCATAACAAATGCCTCTTTCTTCTTCTAAGAACTGAGGAACTTTTGTTGTTACAGTATGTAATGGGTATTATTTTTTTACCACTATGAGATTGTTGAGTCAATACAGCACATTAATTTGCATCTGTTAAATTTATGTAATGAAAAATAGCTAATAGACAAGTGAATGGCTAGAACGATCCAAGTATGAGTAATGGGCAATATATGTGAATGAAAATTTGGCATTTCATTGATATATTTAAAGCCATGATGTGAATGACCTTTGAGACAGTGCTTGGGAGCAGAGAATCAATGACTTATTTGGTGACTCACTGTTAATGCATTTTTAATGGATACTGAGATGCATTTACTGACATGATAGCATCATTTTCTCTGTGTGCAATGTTCCAGAATAAAAGATGAATCTTCTTCAAGTGATGAAGACCCTAGAGTTGCCAAACAAAACCTCGGGGCATTACAAACCAACTCAAGTCATCTCTCATTATTGTCTGGAATCAGTTACAAAAAAACACTTCGACTCACTTCTGACCAGCTTGTGAGTTAATTTTACATCTTTGTTCTGAAATGTCATTTCTAATACAACATGAGCAATACTGTTATTCAGGCTTGCAAAGCTTAATTAGCTCTTATGTCTTGCATTTAATTCTCTCTCTTGTTATATTTTTCAAAAACCCCCAACTTTCCCTTCTCTCTTCAGTATTAAGCTTGAATGTTGTACCTTACAGGAAGTGCTGGGGTTCAGATATTGGGAGAAATGGGATCCCATTTAGAAAAATATCAAAATTAAATTGCAGCATATGTATTTGTCACCTGAATAAGCATACTGGAACCACATCCTTTTTGTATTGTGTATGTGTATATTAACCCACAGGCCTCTTTTCTCTTTTTTTTTTTTTTTTTTTTTCTTTCTCTCCTTTCCCCTCATTCATAGTCAGACAGTCACATTTTACAGAAATACTGTTAGTACCTTCTGAAAGAGCTGCTTGTGAATTTACTGTGAGGCCAGGCTATTAATTTCTTTGGAGCCAATTCTCTTCCTCTGTGACAGAGGCGTTTTGACTAATGGTGACAAAGCTGTTACAGTTTTGTGTTCTGCACATTCCAATTTCATCCGGAAAAATGGGCTGCTTTAGAGAAATACTTTTTGTCATCTTATCTACAGCAAATTAGTTTTTTGAAGGAAACCCACACAAGGCGTACAGCATTAAACAGGCCATCACTCACTGCCTGAATAGTTTGTAAGAAATGTAGAATTTTTCCCAAGAGACAGATAGGATGTGTTGGTAATTTTCAAAGAGAGAGCAAGGGTTACAGAAATATATTGATACTTATCAGATACAGAAACCTTGCAGAAATTAGCTGAAGTTAAAACTACTTTTAGATGGGTTCTTGATGAAACAGTGGGTAAGACTCATCAGTTACCCATCAGTGGTTCTTCATTCTCACCTTATTTTCACTCTAACTCACTGAACAATTGCAGTGAAATATAGCTAAGAAGAAGAGACACTTAAACTCCTGCAGGTTTTGTGAAAATGAATGGTTGAGACCACAAATAGAACCTAATCAGTAGTCTCTTGCCCACTGTGTCGTTAAGTGACACAGGAGGCAGTGGAAGGGAAGGGCAGGGAAGTGAGAGAGATAGATCATATAGTATGAGAGGTGGGTTATTATAGGAAAGAGATGTAATACTGTTGAACACAAATCCCCATATAAATGCTCTTAATTAGAATTCATGGAACTCATTGTTACCTACATTTCTCTCTGCATATGTATCTGTTTCTCAGAATGGAAAACCCCCATAGATAGTCCCTATTCCATAATTCGTTAGTTTATGTGAACTCCGGGGGATTATTTTTTCTTTCTTTTTTCCTAATATCTCTGACTGTGAAACAGATTTTTTTTTTCTTTTCATTTACTTGTTTTGTCCCGCTCTATAAATCAATGCCCAATGTACACCACACAGGGTAAACCTCTGCTATCATTATTTAGACAATAGCTCTGCTGAGAGCAGTAAGATTCAGTGTGACCAAGGCAATGATCATGTGTGGCTTTGTGTTTGCACTGTGTTAGCTTCACATGCTCAGTTTGCTGGTTATCTTGCTGATAATGTTTTGCAGAAAAGCTTAAAGCTCAAGAATGGCCCCAATGATGTGACCTTTAGTGTTACAACACAGTATCAAGGCACTTGCCGCTGTGAAGGCACCATTTACCTGTGGAATTGGGATGATAAAGTTATTATTTCTGACATTGATGGAACAATCACACGGTGAGTTCATGCACAGGGAGAGGCTTTATCTGCAAGGACAAGTCCTTTGGACTAAAGGAAAAAGTGATAGGGAATTTTGAGTCACAGAATCATCATATTCTAGTGTTTGGAGGGGGTGGAGTGGGGTTTATTTGGCTTTCAAACAATGCAAGAATCATTAGCTGAATTGTTAATTTAATAAAGACACATGACATATGTGTCCATTATTTGTCATCTGTTGGTGTTTCATGATAGTATTTACAGTAGTATTGGAGGACCTTCTGCAAAATCATAACTTTTTTCTGCATCACACTTATGAAGTATACTGGGTACATCAAAAAGAAGAAACGTGAATTCTGTTTTAAAAAGCGTTACTGGGGCATTGCAGTGAGAGGCATTATTACTTAGAAGACCAGATGCCAAAATCAATGTCAGAATTAGAATGTGATGGAATGTTTCACATTAGTACTTTGGGTAAACACCACAATTTTGGAGTGACCAAAATGATTCATTTACTTGCTGATTTTTAGTTAGCTATTTATTTAACATTGGGGGAAACAATTGTGAGTGGAACAGAGAAGCACTTAAAAATATAAGCATTGTCTTTTGACCTTTTAAAATGAAATGCATAGATTTTGTTTTAGTTTTGATTTTTTTTTTTTTTTAAATCAAATTTTGCTATATTTAATTAGAAAAAAAGAACAAGGCAAAACAATTTCCAAGAGCGATCTGGGGTGAATTGAAATACTTGATTTAAACTGAAATTCTTTTTCATTGTGATTTATCCATTGTAGGGCAAACTTTTTTTTTTTTTCGCCAACATAAATTAATATTTCCCCCACCCCTTTTGTTTTCTTAAGATTCAGTAAAGTGAATTGAAAATATTCTTCTCTCTCCTTTTGAGCTGACCAGAGAGTTACTGAATCAATTCACCCTACAATACCATTGCAAGTCCATCCTAAGCCATTGCTCAGTGCTTTCCTCTCTAAGGTGCAAGATATTCAGGGTGTGGATTTCTTGCTGTGTATCTGTACAGTGCTTAGTCAAGTGAGGTGCTTATTTGCTGGGATTTCTAAATGTTATTGTAGTGTAAATAATTCTCTCTCATGTAAAGCAGGAAGTACATTGAAAACAGTATAACTATTTCACAATACTTTATATGTGACCAACTGCCAGCTTTGGGTGGAGAAGTTAGTTTGAAGTAAGCTAGAATGTGACTTCTCTCGTGTTTGCAATTTCCCATAAAACTTCCCTTATGGGTAGATTTAGTTTATTTAGGAAACATTTAATGTAAACCTCAAAAGTATGCTTAGTACTGGCTGGCCTACTACACAGGTCTGATTCATAGCCTATATGCTGTAACTTCCATGTTACCTTAAGGGTCATGACCTTATCCATGAAGACAAGTCCTAGGGCACAAGAGTAATTAAAACAACATGGCCAAGGATGGGGATGTTGGTTTTTTATTTCAAAAGAAGGGGGAATAAAATCATCCTCTTCTGATCACAATCAGTACCTTACAGAAAACTTTATTTTCCTTTCCCATTAGCCAAATAAGTTAGTGGGGTTTGTATTAGCCTCAACTGTTCTTATGAGTATTGTGATTTTTTTTTTTTTTAGTTCAATTATATTGTTTTTTCCTTATTCAGGTCAGATACTTTAGGTCATATTTTGCCGACTCTTGGCAAAGACTGGACACACCAAGGGATCGCAAAGTTGTACCATAAAGTGAGCCAGTGAGTATTCAGTGAATCTGTTCATGCATCTGTGGCTTGTGTTTATTCATTTATACATAAAAATCTAAATTTTTTCTAGGCTTCTCTTAACCTATAAGGGTGACAATTTCATTGATATCTTGTCACTTCAGTGATGCTTACACAGTATAAGCATCTGCTCTGTGATATCTAGAGCAAAAACCTGCCTTGTGGTAACAAAAGTGAAGGCCCTCTATCAGTGAGTAGTGACTGCTTTTCCAACCATCCCAAACAGATATCTCCAGTTAGTTCAAAAACTGCAGTAATTTGAATGAGTTGTGTCGTTGCAGCCAGTGGAACTCTTCTGCAAACTGGTAGTTGCAGCAGCATTTATTCATAAGTTGCTAATACACCTTCCCTTCCCTCCTTGTTGAGGAGATTGTGAAATACCTAAGGACTATTTAGCCGAGGGTAGTCACTATAGATTCCTGCAAACTTGACTTGCCTGGAGTCACTTAGGGATGGAATCTAAAACATATGGGATGAATCCATTTGGGGGGGTTCCCTCTTTCCAGTGAGTAGAAAGGGAGTTTAGTGGGCAGTTTAGACTTGAGCTGTCTAAACATTAGGCTTCTAGTCAAGCAAGATAAATCTCACCTCCAAAGCACAGCAGTGTCTTATCTTGAGTAGAAATGGACCCATTTTGGATACTCACTGCTAATGGTATTGTTTTATTTGTTGTATAAATAATGAGATTCAAAGATGTTGATGATTATCTTTACTACTGATGATTATACATTTTATTATCTCTATATAAATAGTTGTTGTTATTCCATTGGTAAATTGTGAAATTAAGAAGGATCAGTCTTAAAATATTTTTTGGACATTGGTTAATTTTGAGAGTCGGTGGTAAGTAAACATTGCTTCAAGTGTAACTTAAAGGCACTGAAAGTCAGTAAGACTTGTGAAGAGCCTGAGGAGCAGGCTTTTACCTGGCAACACCAGTGTGAGCTGCTATGTTATAGCTCAGTAGTTGACCTGCACTAGTGGCTGTCGGTCCACAGTAATAAATAACTTCTGTGCCACTGTGGGTGGAAGGACCTGGATTCATCATGTTTACTTGTGGCTTGTATGCTCTGTGTAATCCATGGAGAAAGATGGGCATTTTCAAAAAATAGCACAGTATACCTGAGATCTAATGATGTTTTGAAAAAACTATTTTTTCCATTAGCTGTTGAAGAAATACTGGGCAACAGTAGATCAGCTGTGCTTCAGGTCAGTTAATGTCATTAACAGGGAGAATATCCTGGTATGATCTAGAACAAGATATTCCAAAAAAATAAGAGGCGATATTTCCTCTGATGAATATGAACAGGAGAAAACCAGTCAGGCTGTGCCAACTCACATGTGTGGTGTGTGGGAGTAGTTCTAGATGAGCAAGGCTAGTGCAAAAGTACAGGTGTACTGTTGTTTGCCTGAATACATTTTGCAACATAGTCAAGCCACTGTGTACATCGGCAGATCAAAGACAGACTGTGGTGACTTTTGTGATTAGCAACTGAGAGGAAAAAAGGAAATGAGGAGAAAAATTAATTGGTGTCAGAATGGGATCGGATGAAGTATCTGATTTTAACTTTTAGAAGGAGGATTACTGATTGCTGTTTGTTCAGGTTGGTACTTCTGCTTTATACAGAAAATAAAATTGGTCATCTTTTATTACATTAATTTCAGCTGTTACAGTAAAATGTTTGAAGAGCCTCTGGTACACATCACAACTGTCCTCTTAGTTAATCTGATTTGTTCTGTGTACTAGGGTTACGCTAGAGTTTGTTTATTGCTTTTTGTTTTACACTGATAAATTATAAATTATGGATGATGGAATCTAAATTATGCCAGAGACACTTGTCTGTGCTTTTATTCTTTATAGGCATATGTGGTCACAGAAAAGACAGGACAGCCTGATAATTCACATGCTGAGAAGTATTTAGTTCTGTGTATAACTTCTGTATTACATTTGGTGAAAATGTTAATTAATTTTTTTAAATTGCATTGTTATTTCTATGCCTGCCAGCACTGTCAATTGTTAGGGCTTTGTTGTTCATAAAGATAGGGAAAAAAAAATAGATTTGAGTCATGTTGTTTTTCTAATTACCCGAGTTAATTATGTAGTGGCTAGATACTACAGCTGAACACCATATAAGTGTTCAATAGTTAGATTTAATGACCGTGTATGCACTGAATACAGTAGTTCTTTATTTTATGAACAATAATTTCTTTATAGGACTTGCAAAGTAAATTGCTGTTAGGTTGAACTAACATCACTGGACTTTGTTTTATCATGAACAGAACTAAGGGTAACCTGTGACCTCTCTGTAATGTTTATTTCAATGTCAAGTCAAAGATTACTTCTCATACTGTGTTTTGAAGTTCAAATTTGCTCCAACTTGAAGAAATATATTACTGCTGCACATAGACTAGTCCTTTTATTTTCAGAGGCCCAAGAGGCAGGGCTACAACACTGTTAATACAGCAAAGACTAATACACCACTGTCTGCTTTATGCCAAGTGCTCTCCTCTTAGCAGATACCATTTCAATTAATTCTAAGGAGTATGGGTCCTTAGAAACCATGGATAGAAAACCATAAGAAGTCATAAGTCATGAGAAGACCAGAGATAAATGAACCCTCTTTAGGTATAAAACACTAACTGCAGTGGAGATAGACTGATTTTACTTACCCAAGTTTCTGGCATAAATGTTTTTATTCCTTTTAAATAAGTCTAGGTTAAACATAAGTCTGTTTTAACAGTCATAATCTGATTCATGCAAAAATAAACCACAAAATTATTAATGTCAAAATACCTTCTTTATTTTTGCAGTAATTTCTTCTTTTATTTCCCTTCACAGAAATGGATATAAATTTTTGTATTGCTCGGCCCGTGCTATTGGAATGGCAGACATGACCAGAGGATACTTGCACTGGGTCAATGAACGAGGAACTGTGCTGCCTCAAGGGCCAGTGTTGTTGAGTCCAAGCAGCTTATTCTCAGCTTTTCACAGGTAATGCAATTTTACTTTTAAGCAGAAACAAACTCAGAAGTTGGTGGAGGCTGTATTACCAGCTTTTTTTATGTGAGTGCTTGACATCACTCATAATGTTTTTTCTTGCATATCAGTGCAAAATTTATTTAAGAAGAAATTTCGTTAGACAAAAATTCAGTGGATAGTCATGTTGCTTAGTTTATCTCTTAGACATACCTCAATATACGTCCATGTTCATTGTTAACCAATATGCATGGCCTGTTGGCTTCATGCGTTTAACATGTCGTGTTAATATTTAGCTATGGGAAAAACATTCATATATTAATAACAATCACTCTTGTAAGGTTGTCATAAATATTTTTCATGGAAGAATATTACTTGGTGGGTTTTGAAGAAATCAATGTGAAAGTGAAATTAACTTTTTATACTCCTGACTGCAGTGTGGGATTCTGTGTGGACAATGTTTTTCTTTCTAGGTGGTGAACTGTAATAAGTGAATAATAATAGTACAGATTTTGAATAGTACCTTCTTCCTAATTCAGTGGAGCATGTCAAGTAATTACTGTAAATATTCTAAGCTGTTAAAAGCTGCTGTGACAGGATATATTTCATTAGAATTTTTAATGGGAAGTTATTCAGATGTTCTCCTGATTGATTGACATGCCACAGGCTGTCACCAGTCGTGTTCTAAATATAAGAGACTGTGGAGGTATTACAGAGCACTACTTAGACTGATTAAATAATAAATGCAGTGAAAGAGTAGTTACTGTTATCTTATGCTCCTCATATCTAGAAATATATTTAATACTCTTTCGGTATCTTTAGACTAAAAAATGTCCATCTTTCAGTGTACACTGTTGTAACTGCTGTGATGTGTAGGCAATAAATGAATTCATTGTGATCTTTAGATGTAATTATTGTGACTTTGAGGGCTCTGAGATCAGGTGCATGTGAGACTCAGGAAAGATGGTTTTATTCCTCTTTTGCACATTCTCAAACTTTGGTTTATACATGGAGCTGCTGTTCCAAAGGGCTGTATTACTCCTATGAAGCTTCTGTACTATTCACATCTTCCTTGACATATGTGTTGGTGCTAGGATGTGGGATTCTGAGCTTCTTAAGGGCTTTTGTGTCATGCTGGCATCTTCCTATGTTATGGGAACTCCAGACTCTGCCACCTGTTCAGTCTCCTTGCCAAGAGAAGCTGTTGTGAAAGGGCTTTTGCCCAGAGATGAGAACTCCTCTGTTCATTAATGAATTCTGTGTACTGTAAGGATCAACTGAGGAGAAATAGAAGATTCCTTTATTCCTTAACTTCTGGTAATTAGCAGTGGTGGAGGACCCTGACTGTAGAAGTATTTTAACAGGCTGAGGTGCTTCTAGCACATATGGTAATTGCAGTTCTTTTTTTTTTTTTTTTTTTTTTAAAAAAAAAAATTATGAAGATATATTGAAGAAGGATGGGGACTCTGTAGGAGTATCTAGCTAGGTGAAAAATGTTGAATAAAGAAAATAAAATGGTTTGTGCTGTATTTCATGTGTACTTATTCAGCCTCCCTTTTTTTATCATTTCAGGGAGGTGATAGAAAAGAAGCCAGAAAAATTTAAAGTTCAGTGTTTGACAGACATCAAAAACTTGTTTTATCCTAACACAGAACCCTTTTATGCTGCTTTTGGAAACAGACCTGCTGTAAGTAATAGCTGAATTTATTTCTATTGCAAAGAACAGAAACGTTGCTGTTATTTCTTAGGTCTGTTGCATTAGAACCTAAAAGCTTTAAATGGGAGTTAAGAATATTTTATTAGGCCCTGTACAAAGGAAGATATAAAGGTTCTTCCTTAAAGACCTCACAATGTAGGATACAAAGAGAGATGGATGTGCAGCAAAGTAATTATGTTATATCTGCATAAGTTAGCCTAACTGTAAATACTGGTTAAAATCCTAACTATGTAAAAAACCCTTAAGCTCGTATGAAAACACCGATCTCATTTTACTCCACACTGATACAGTGTCAGTGAAATACCTCTGGACAGACAGAAAGTCTTTCAGATTAATATTGGTGGGTGTTTGACTTCAAACTCAGTACATTCAGAAGAACTTGGATGTCCCACTGAAATCAAAAGGTTACACTTTGTATGGAAAGTGGTATGTTGTTCGACATCAAGAGGGGAAGATATGTGTCTGTCACCCATTTGAAGGCTGTATAATTGGGCTCTAGGCTTTTCTTACTCCTGTCCTAGCCCAAAGAATACTTTTGTGCATCCAGAAAAGGAAACAGTCTCAGGGGCCAGGACACAGGCAGGGACACTGGCATGTGATTATCCTGTCTTTTAAATTGTTAACATGATCTAAGAGACTGTTTTGACACAGGCAGCTAGCAGTTTTCCAGGCAATTCCTGGATATGATTGATGTGTTAGTATGGGGAATGGACTCTTCCCAATGGGTGTTTGATATAGCTATACTGGGGGGGTGGGGGCTTGGCTTTTGTTGTGGGCTGGTTTTGGGTTGGGATTTTTTTGTTTGGGGTTTTGGGAGTTTTTTGATGGGAGGGGTATAGAGAGTTTAAAAAGACTGACACAATGTCAAGAGACTTCTATCTCTGAGAATGGGCAATCACACTAGTGATTAGTTTACTGGTATAGGTATCATCATAGGTGCCTAAGGAAAAACAGAAGCTTTGTTTCACTTAAGATCTCTGAAAGCAGAAGGGAATATATAAAAAACCTACTTCTTTAGATGTTTACAGTTTCACTGGGCACATGAGTTTAGATGCGAACTTAACTAGGCAGATGAGCCCCTTATTTGTGCCCAGGAGCTCCACAGAGTGTGTGGTACTTCCTCCAGTTTTGTATTGGCAGGTAATACTTCCTGTAGAAACTGATGTGTGGTACAGCATTGTGTAACAAGAAGCCTGGTAACACCAGTGTGAGGTTTATGGCTAAGGACTGTTGGCATGCACCCTGGGTTATATCCACCCTGTTTTGGAAGCTAAGCCCACTTAACTGTATACCTGTATCCTGTCCATGCCATTTGGTCTTGAGAGAATGGCCCTTGACATTTCCTAGTATGATTAGCAAGAGAAGACTTCAGTTGGTTACCTGTGTCTCTAGTTGGTGGAGAGAATGGGACATGTCTGGAGAGTAATTCAGGTGCTAGGTGACTGTCTGTCTTCGCTGAGTCCAGGAGAGCTAAAGGCTTCTAAGGACTGTGAACTCCAGCCCTGGCTGCTCAGCCCTATAAGAGTTGAGATACGTTCACTATAGCAGAAATGTTGATAGCTTGGGGAAATTATCAGTATAAATGTGGACACAGGCCACTGCCAGTTCGAATATGGACATTCAGAGACTGGGCACTTTAGATGCCTAAATGTTGGACAGATGTGCCTGGTAAGATATTTTGGCACTGAAACCATGGATGTTGTCACTACATTTGAGAGGATTCAGCATGCCTTTATGGTGGGGCTTTGTTTTCACATCTCTGGTATTTTTTTTTAGGGTTGCTGACATTCATTAGCAGTAACTTTTTCAGTTTCACTTTTTAGCAAAACTACATTTTTAGAAGCATTATGTCAGAGAGGACAGGAGTTCCTCACTGTCCAACTGCTACATTAAGTTGTTATATCATACAGCTTAATTTCCATTATCAAGGTACATTTAGACATATGGTTCTGATATAACTTTTTAAACACTTCTGTGGTTTTGTGTTACGGATGATGTCTACCTCTGGTTCTGTTTTTTTGAACCTCGGGGAAATAAAATAATTATTTTCATGGGTACTTCAATGAAATTTCAAGTAAAGCAGTAACAATGTTTCTAAAGGAATTACTGGTAACTCTTCTGATCACTGCTGGAGTGCAGTCTTCAGGTATGAGATGTGCCACTGGCTTTGGGAAGATTGGGATCATCTCTTTCTCAAATTTCTGTGCTGCTTGTTTTGGTTTTTTTTTTTTTTTTTTTTTTTTTTTCCCAGAACAAACTCAGTGAAATTTCAGTACTCATGGATGTCACAGGTGTGGACTGCCAGGATGCTGAATTCTTGAAGTCACTGCTGTTCACTCTTGTTCAGTTACTTAAGTTTTTTGGGACAGTCTTTACAATATAGAGATCAAAATAACCTTTATGTCTTTATTAACATGCCAATCTTTCACCACCCCAGCTTTTAAAATAATATCCAATGATTTATATTAGTAAAATGGAAGCTTTTTTTTTTTTTGCTCTGATCTTTTGAGAGTTATTTTCATCTTTCCTTTTGTCAAGTTTCTTTTTAGAAGGGATCAAAACTTATTTGCTGCTTTCCTTAACAATTTGATTTTCTTAGAAGATATTCTTAATTCCTGCTTCTAATTGTATTTCCTAGAGTTGGATCTGCATTACCTGCTGGGGCTCCCTGCTGCTATTTTGACATATATTCTTTTCTTTCCCTTCTTTCCCCCTTGCTCTGACATGGAGTCAATATATGAGTGTGTCACAAATCCAAACTCAGGAGCTAAGAGATGTTTCCAGGGGTTTTAATGTAGACACAGTTATGACTTCCTTTTGTGACCTTGTCCTTACGAACTAATCACTATTTTACATGTCAGTTATGTTTTAACCTCTGTACACTGCTGCAGGATACTCAGTACAATGGACTCAGGAAATTAAATATTCTCTGAAAGAAGAATGAAAGTGCAAATTTTACACCAAATATCATTAGTATTTTTATTGAATGTTATTTTTGTGTCAAGGGACATTATTGAAAAAATGAACATGATTTTGATCAGTAGTTTAAACTGAAGTGGCAAACTCCTTGCCTAGCTGCAAATTGTCTGTTTCATGAGCATTTTGTTAGACTGACTTCGTTTGTGGCATATTGAAGAATTTCAGATACACAATAACTAGGTAAATTTAGTACCAATACTGTGCAATTATGTTCTTCTGTGTAATATATTCCAGCAAGAATAAACATTATTGCGAAGGCAGAATCATGATTTTTCTTTTCTTTTCTTCTTTTTTTATTTTTTTCTTCTCTTCTGTTTAGGATGTTTATTCATACAAACAGGTGGGGGTTTCTTTAAACAGGATATTTACAGTTAACCCCAAAGGAGAACTTATACAAGAGCATGCAAAGACAAACATCTCATCGTAAGTAATCTCTTACCCTAACACATTCTAAACTAATTTGCTGTTCTAATTTATGACTCAAGTTGCCCAAAGATACATTTGATTTTACTAATGAAAGATTTCTTAGAATATTTCAAGCAAACATAAAAAATTTAGAGTAAAATATACTTTCCATTTTCCTTCAGTTAAACTGATAAAAAAAACTGACAAAAAGAAATGGTTCAGTATTTAGTTTAATATATTCCATCTTCTTTAATCATGTAAAGGAATTATCAGTGTATGTTTTAGTCTGCATAAAAATGAGACTATCTAGTTTCCTGAAGCCATCTGTGCTTTCATGGCCTCTTCAAAAACTTCCTTTTCCTGGAGCTCCTGTCTAGAAGAGCCAGAAAACAAAACCTGAAGACAGGGCTGAAGGCTTCCGGCAAGATGCTTAGGCACTGTAGCACCTAACACTGAATGGAGGTGGCCTTTAGTAATGTTCAGAGTGTCCTTAATTGAAGGGGGAGCCATATGTGTATAAAATACAAGTAATCAATTGAGCAGGGAGCTGCTTGAGCCAAGCTGGACAAAAATGGAGAAACAGAATATGGGGATTGAATATTTTATCAGGTGATCTAGGTGGAAAATGGCATCTGTTTCTTATTAGGTAAATATCATTGCTTAGAAGGAATGGATTTCTTCTCCAAACTGTGAATCTTCTCTGGAAGCTAGCCACCAAAGTTGGGTTCAGTTTTCTTCATTTGAGGAGGATGACTTGTCCATGCAAGAGAAGCCATGCCTTAGTGGTTGGGGACTTAAAAAAATTCAAAGTAAGAAGATCTGAAATGGTTCAGCATTCTTTTCACTTGTTTATTTTCCAGCTATGTCAGACTATGTGAAGTGGTAGATCACATTTTCCCTTTGCTGAGAAGAAGCCATTCTTCAGACTTCCCTTGTTCAGATACCTACAGTCAGTTCACCTACTGGAGAGAACCGCTACCACCTTTTGAAACTCAGGACGTACAGCCATCTTCATCTTAACTGCATCTCCAAACTGTTGGCCTCAGCTCAAAGAATGACTTAGCTTTGTATTGAAAGGGCACCTGTTGGCTTTTGCTGCTGACAGTTCAACTGGAATAGGTGACATTGTGAGCATTGTATTCTTTTGCTGTGAGCAAATTTAGAAATGCTTTTTCATAGTCACTTTTCCAGATGATAAGGAGTCTTACTAGGAATAGGAGTTGCATTTCTAGTTCCTCACCCAGCTCCTCAAATTGTGCCATACAGTTTCATTATTTAAGATCAAATAAAAGTGATATTGGTGTTGCAGTTAAACATGCCATAAGGTTGTAAAGTGGTTCTGTATCTTTTCTGCATCACTGAAGGAATCTTTTATCTCATCAGAACACCCTGCAAGTAAGGGAGTTGAAGATGCTCACCATTCCTGACATCATCTGGTGACACGGACAGGGATTGCAATCCATATGTCAGAATTCCTTTCTCTGAAGGAGCAAATGATTCTTCTTTTTTCCCATTGCTTGACCAACAACTGGTTAAGAGTTAATTACTGGTCTAGCTGTTGTAAGTCGGTGTAGCTATCTAAGCCAGTTGAGCTGTGTTGATTTATTCCAGCCTGTTGATTTGACACAGTAACACTTCTCAGAGGAAATAAATGATGTGTAATCTAAATAGAAAGCAAATGAAATAAGATGTCCAGATACTGGCAGTCTATCTCAATTTGAGAAGTACCATGCTTCAAGAATAGCTATTTGGATTAAGGTAAGTGTGCAAGTGGAAGATACAGGCTACTGTGCATAGTTCCCATCTTAGTGAAGTCAGTGATTTTCAGTAAAGATATCTTACCCACAGAACATGCTGAGTTTCAAGATTGTTACTGAGCCAGGAACACTAAGGATTTTGTCAAAATGGAATAGTTTTATTTGAAACATAATTTTGGCTAAAATGTGAACTTTGATGCTGGTGAATGATGCATCTCAGGTTTTTACTGTATGGATTTTTTCTTTGGTTTTGTATCATAAAGAATGGATACTTTTAGTGCAATTTACTCTCCTCCAAGATAATGAAATCTCCTCTTTCATCTTTTTTTTTTTTCCTTTATTTGTCCAGACACAAGCTGTAGATACTGTTTTTGCTACCTGCTTTTGACAGCCTTAAGACTTGACTGTGCGTACTAAAAGCAATACTGCAGATCAGTTGATAATGTATTCCAAATGGTCTGCCTTTACACAATGTGGTACTTAAAATGTAGACATCAAGTGACCATATGCCAAATGATTCTCAAATGTGCTTGTAGCTAAGAAAGAACTATTTATTTTTTTTCCTTTTAAAAATATATTAAAAGTCTAATTGTTCTCTGAAACACTGAAAATGGCATCATGGGATTCCATGTATATTCTATTTCAATATGACTAAAACAGTGATTCACAAGCTGCGGTCTCTGCCAGCTTGTGACTTGCGAGGCTGTGGTACATGTTTTGCAGCTGCTTTGTAGTGTTTTTAGTTAGGAGTTTAATAATAGGAAGGCAGAGTGGTCCAGGAGAAATTTCAAGATGTGACTGTGGTCAGTTAGCACCCAAAAGTTTGGGAACAGCCGCTCTGTCACATTTGTCCTGTTTCAACAAATTCTGGTTTGCATGTCAAGAGTGATAGGTAGGATGGTAATTCTATAGTAGGGGTTTTCTAACTTTTAGTGCTGCATACTTTATCTGGGATGTCAGGGGGCCAATTTATGATTTCTCTGTGCCTTCAGTAGTAATGAATATAAGTGCAATCCTTTTATACAGCTGCAGTGTGCAGTGGTGAGCCTTCCCTAGGTCTTCCTTTTCACACGAACATTGCTGATTTGGGTAAGAGGCATGTCCACTTAAGAGATACCAGGATTAGACAAACATGAAGAAGAAGAAATGTATGTTTAACAACCCAGACTGATTATGCTTTCATGAAAGTTTAAAGAAAATGCAAATATTTTTTACTTAAAGATGGAAGAAATGTGATATGGATTTTCTGAAAGACAATCAGTGTGGATTGCAGGTTGCCAAACTGAGATGGGTGCATTTCTAAATATAGCTACACTTTCCTTTAAGTATCTAATAATACTTGTCATTAATGATTGAATAAATGGGTGAATATACTAACTGCATCCTATTTTAATTCCGTTTTGGTAAAGGCCTATTTCAATCCATTTATTATGCAAAGTAAAAGGAAAACTAAACCAATGCTTCTCTTCAGAAGAGGCTGTCAGTTTTGTGGCCTTTATCCTTAACGGTAAAGATCTGTTTTCCTAAGGTACCACACACAGTAGCTTACACCAGAAAAGATGGTCCCTGAAAGTTCTCCACAATTAAAGCCTGTGATGTATTTATTTATAATTTAATAAATAACTAATTCAGGGTGGTTTGTTGCCATTAGTATTTCAAATCAAGTGACAGTGTGAATGAGTGGTCATTACAGTTCTGTCAGATTTGTAGGTGTAGTGCAGCACTGGTACAGAATGTAACCCTGAGATGCTGTGGAATCTCCATCCTGGAGTTTTTCAAGGTTTGGTTAAACAGAGCTATGGCTGACTTGATCTAATGTTGGCAATCATCAGTTTCAAGCATGAAGTTGGACTGGATGACCTCCAGGGGTCCCTTCTCACCAACATTTCTGTGATTCTGTGAAGTTAAACGCCTTACTTCTGACATGCTGTATACCCCTTTGTATCTGAAAGTTGAAATATAGCTGAACGGTGAAATGAATGTGTGTTTCCTTAACTAATGTTTATCGAATTTTCTCACAGAAAAGACACTTGTGAAAATCAAAGTTTTGACCTGCTAGAAACATTACCATACTTTTTCAGACTGTAAGACATTTTGATTGGGTAGCTGAGCAACTTTATGCATAATATTTAAACTGCTTTGTTAAGTCATGTAGAAGAAAAAGAGATGGTTTAACAAATTCTTACTCTTTCTGTGAAAGAAAAAAGTATTCAGCCTTGCTTGCAGTGTAATCCTGGTTTCTGTTACAGAAAGAATATTTGGCTAACATAAATATGCAGACACATTAAATCACAGTATATTCTATTTATACAATATACAAACTAGAATATACAGCAGTGAGGAATGACTAATGTTTATTTTCTTGAAGCTGATGACCATACTGCTCCAGCTGTGTCATGTGAGGGAAAGTATACCATACTTTTTGCGTTAGTTATGTTGAAGATAAAACGTTACTGCTGTAATTTGGGGAGGGAGGAGAAACAGGTTATTGGGTATTTTTTATTTGTAGATATGGTTTATTATTTCAGATCCTATTTATATACAATATTTACAGTGTATATGTATGTGCTACTGCAATGATGCAAATTTTAACACTTAATTTTGATCTGTTGAATGCGACAAGGGTAGAAATATATATTATAATAAAGGCAAATATAAATTTTTTTCTGACTTTTGTATTTTCCTGTATGCTTTGATAAAAGCAGAGTGCTTTTGCAGAACTGCTGAAACTCTGTAAAGCGTGGCTTTTGTAGCTTCAGTCTCAATTGTGTGTCTCTTACTGGGACTATCCGGTGTAACTTCCAGCATTTGCAACACTTTTGATGATCACCTGCAGCCTTTGACCCTTTTCAAATGGAAAGAATTTATTGAGACAGGGCCAGGATCTGGGCTCTGGCTGTTTTGGGGTGTGGGAGCAGCACCAAGGAGCCAAGAGCAACCAGATGGGGACTGGAGCAAATTGGACCTGTCAAGAATCCTACCCTACTGATTTTTTTTGAATCTTCCTTTTCTCTAACTCCTGGTGTGACCTAAGGAAAAACTAGCCATATGTTTTGAATGGGAGTCTTGTCATTCATGGCTATGAGACCAGATAGCCTTTTTTTTTTCCTTCTCTTCTTTGACATTGGCCATTCTGCTGGTGAGAAGCAAACACCCTTTCCTCCTGTCTGTGTGAACAGAGCGCTGCCTTTTGCTCCCTCAGCCGGGTTTGCTGAGCAAACTAACTGCAGTGTAGTGATACTGCTGGGCTTGTGTTAGTTGGTATGAAAACAAAGATGTTTGAGGTTGATAAGGCTCTGCAGCAGCTCAAGTTCTGTGTTAAAAATACAAAAGCAGCCGTATTTGGACAGCCTGCAGTCACTGATTCTTCAGTCTTCTCTATTTTCTGTATGTCTCTGGCTTGTACAAACATTTACACTGGAGCTCTGGAGACAGGATTTGAAATGAAGGTGCCTTTTTAATTAAAAGTCAAAGAAATGGTGCTTTTGCATCAGCAAACTGAACTTTCTAAGGACATATTCATTGCCCCTGGAATATCCCGTTAACGCTAGAGGTAGAAATGTCTGAGGGAGCAAGCCTCCTGCGGAGCAAAGACCAGGAAGTTGTTGGGGTTTTCTTGATGGCATGGGGAAGGTAGAGAATATTCCCAGAATACAACATCATTTTTTTTTTCCTCAGAAATAAATAGTCTTAATTCAATATGCATTGCAGATGCCATCAAGTACCTCAGGATAGTTCATTGCAAGAAGCAGAAGACGGTTGGTGCTAAAAGCCAGTGCCTAAAAATATAATTAATAGCACTTTCAACTCTTCTGTGAATGCATAAAAAGATGAAACCTGGATGTTGTTCTTGGTGTGGGTTTTCTTTTTGGTTGGTTTTCTTTTTTCTTTTCATAAAAGCCCAGCAAACTAGGGTGGTGAAGGAAGTACTCACAGTGCCACAACCTCAGGTAGTCCTAACTCTTTTGCTTGCAGTAAAATCCAGCCCTTCATTTTGTTCTGTAGTGTGTTGGGGATAGGCAAGGAAAGGGCTGTCTGTAAATGAGAGGTGAGAAACTGGCTTTAAAGAAAACCCAGCAGTGGTGCAGAGGAGTTGCAGCAGCTGGATGCTTTGGGGAAGAGATCCTCCTCAAGACCCTTCCAGCCACTGGGATGTGAGGGAGAAAGATAAAGGCAAAATGAGAACTTAGTTTTCTTCTAGGAGGAACTAGAGAAAGGGAACAAAAAGAGTGGCCAAAAAGCAGCTTCTTGTTTCAACCCTAGTACTGAACCTAAGCAGTACCAGGTCAGGTGCTGAGTTTTGCCTTTTGTCTCTTAAGCAGTCTTGCCTGAAATCCTGCATGTCTGCACTGCACAGAAGAGGCGAGAAGGCCATTTTGGCTTTACTTGCCAAACAGGAGAGAATAGCATTAACCAAAAGGAAATCTGTGCTTAAGTGTCCAAGGGGTATTTGCTAACAGCAAAACAAAGTTGCAATTAAAGCTAAAATTTAAGCTTAGGTAAGCACTAGAGCTTATTATTTTCATGAACCTGGGAAACAAAACTTTCACCTGCAGTGTATATACCCCTCTAGTCACATGCATGTGTCCTTTTAATAAGGCTTGCTTCAGAAAATAAATACAGAATTTATCAGCCTATTTAAGCATGTGCTTAAGTCACTGCTCCCTGCACTGAAATTTATGCATATTCTTAAGCACTTTACTGGATTAAGCCAACTAATGCCAAGAAAACTGTGTACTGGGGAGATACAGTTTCTGAGCTGAAGAATTGATCTGGCTTTTCTAATGGTTACCCTTGGACCAGTTTTTAGCCTCCAGCACTGTCAGGTGTTCTGCCTGCTGCCAGCAATCTATTTATTGATACAGGAAATCCATTTTGCCGTGCCTTGCTTTTAATGAGTTTTGCAAGCAAGTGGCCCCTTCCTGTGACTCATTCTGTGTTTTCTGAGCAGGAGATTGTGGTTTTAAGTTTCACGTTGGAAAGTAACCGCTGTGTCTGCTTTCCTTGTCTGCTGGAATCTCAACAAGAGGAATACATTTTGGAACAAAGAAATGTAAATGGAGCAGAACAGTTCACGTTTCTTTGCAAAATTGTATAAACATCCTTCTTTTCAGGACAGTTAGGAATACTAGTACAAAGTGAAAATAGGTCATGTTTTAAACCAACAGCTTTATCTTAGAACATTGCTGTTAACACAGCCAAAAGAGACATTTTCCCTGGTATCTCAGTATGTGTTGGCCCTTTGAATTATAGCCAATAAATATCAAAAAATTAAACAGTGGAGGCCTTTCACTGATCTTACTGACACAGGAGCAGCTCCATTAGCATCTGGATGGCTGCTCAGATACGCACAGCTACAACTGCAATCTAAAGTGTGAATAGCAAGTGCCACAGATTTCCATCCAATTCCAGATCCCACTCATCCCTTTAGGGTGCCGGAGACAAAGGAGTAGGAAATGTGAATGTATTTGTTTCTGACTTTTGCCAAAAATATGGTGGTAGAAGGAGAGAATACTCTGCAAGCTTGGACGGTTAGCACTGAAAACAGATTTACATTAAAAGCAGCCATAAATACATCAAAACCGATGCTTGGGACAGTTTCCATTCCCCATTGCTAGATATAACTATTTATATTTCAGGCTCAGTGGCTATGTCTGTGCAGATAAATTGCTGCCCAGTAAAGGGCAGGGACTGTTCTTTGGTCCCCTTGCCAACTGGCAGGCTTTGGCAAGTGTCCAGCTGCCTGCCTGCCAAGCTGGGGTAATTGCAGGCTTCTGCTGACCCTCAGAATGTGTCCAGTCATGGCTTGGAGGAGCACTGCCTGGCCTGGCTGAGGTTAGGCTGGGGACCACGCTAACGGATAGGCAATTGCATGCCTGAGCCTGGACTTGTGCCCTGTCAGTTTGCTGACGTGTCCACGCTGTACCTGGAAAGAGCCGGGTCTAAGTCTTGGGTCTGGGCTGTAGCTCCTTTCCCCAGGTGCATCCCAGCTGGCCACATAACGAGATATTGGGACCTCTCATTCCAGAGGCTTTGGGATGAGCTGTGGTCTTCCTGTGGGCTTGAGGAGGTGCTTCAGTTCTTCAGTAGTTCAGTTCGATCTCATGAGAAGGCACTATCTGGTCCTGAACTGCTTTCATCTCTGTCTAGTGCAAGCCTGTGGAATACTAAAGCATGTTAGGGAGGCTGAGATCATCCCTGCAGTTCTGCAAAAAGGCCAGAAAAAAACCCTAAAAGCTCTGCTAACACAGGCTTCTTAGAGACAAAAGTGTGGATGGGGATGTACAAAAAAACGTACTTGAGAGCAAATAAACATGCTGGGAAAGCAGAAATTCAACAGATCATGTTAAAAATATGACCTTTCAGTTACCTATCTCAGCTGTCAAGTTTAGGCTGGCAGAGACAATCGGAAGGAAAAACTGGCTCGGAAACTGAAGCAGCTGTATTGGGAAAGTACTGAGAGGAAAGAAAGAGGGAGACCCAGTATTATCATATGCACTAAGGGTCCACGTATCATGTAAAAATGCAATGTATACAATCCCTGTATTGTGGACTTAATTTCTGATCCATGTACTGTGTGAATGGAAATAACATGAGAATTGTCTTTGTTTC
Organism: Athene noctua; assembly: GCF_965140245.1. Taxonomy (NCBI): domain Eukaryota; kingdom Metazoa; phylum Chordata; class Aves; order Strigiformes; family Strigidae; genus Athene; species Athene noctua. The sequence goes on along the minus strand of NC_134037.1, from coordinate 16,959,497 downwards.
TCAAAGTTTGATTGGGTGGAGTGGGGTTTTTTGCAGAGTTGTTAATTTGGTTTGTGTCAGTTACAGATTGTATTGAGATACAGTGACTTAGGGAGCAGTTCAGCCTTTCACAGCCATGTTGCTTTCTAATGCACTCTCTGCACAACCAGAGAACCCACACAGTAATACACCTCCCTGCAAGGCTCATTTCTTCTCTTGCTCTGGACTGCTTCTCCACACTTATCATTGGCATGGAATCACTTCCATTTTCTTTTGACCTCATAAATTCTTGTAAAACAAGGCTGTGGTTTCATGGGTGACTGATCTGATCTACCAGTTGGTTACTGTCTAAAGGAAAAAGTCACTCTCCTTGCCTCCTCCTTTGCTTCTCCTGATTCTTCATCCTACCCCCTCACTGTACTTCCAGGGTAGTTTTGTTCTGCGTTAGTGAGTTAAATGGGTTCGGAGGGAAGCAGGACCTTACACTTTTGTCTATGTCCTGTGAAACTGCAATCTAAATTTTACTATGTCCATCTCTATCCTACACCTGATCTCTTTATTCTTATAATAATTTCCATATAATTGTGGGCAGGCGTTATAAAGTGACATGCCTGGTGATAATCAGTGAATATGAGAGCATGGACTTAACCACATCCAGATGAGACCATGAGTGGTGACATACCACAAGTAAAGAAATTGCAGGATCAAAACCATCTGCCCTAAATGGAAGGACTGATTGGGATCAAAAACCTGGTCCCAAGTCAGGAACAGGTTCCAGCCCATGTCTGAACACAGACATCTTGTGTCAGCTGAGGTGAATCCTTCAATGTGCTTTGTGCCTCAGTTCTCTGTGCACAAGATGGGCATGATGGCAGTTCCTCTGTCCCAGGCATGCTCTGAGGACAAAGCATTAATGCCTATGAGGTGCTGTGATACAGAACTGAGGGGTTACGCAAGAAAGATATTTGAACCACCACCAGTGGCTCAGCTTCTGAACACCTGACAGTCAAGTTTTGTCGTTGCTGGCCCATGAGAGAGGGAAGAATACTGTCTCCATTTAACATCAGGAAACAAAAGGTCTTGGTAGCCTCAGTAAATTCACCTTCAGTTTCCTGAGTCTATCATCAGGGCCCCAGGTACTGTGTCAGCCAGGTTCTATGTCAGTCACGTACCGTGTCTGTTCAGAACAAGGATTGAGAGGAAGCGGGGAGCACAGGCCAGAGCTCCTTGCTTTAATTTGTCAAGGAAAAAGCTTCTGGCCTTCAAACTCATGAAGTGTCACTGCTTTGCTAATGACTTCTGCTACTGTGGTGGCTTCTAGGAGGTTTCATCATGATCCCTGAAGTAAGAGACCCAGAGAGAACAACTTACCAGAAGAACCCAGAAAACTGGTATTACAAGTATAAGGCTATTTGGATTTACTAGAAAAGGGCAGAGAGTTAGGGTGTGTAGAAACGCCAAATTAACATTAGTCATTGCAACAGACAATAGTATATACCAGGGCATCCTGACTTTTGTGGGCCAAGTCCAAACAGCTAGGAGATCTGCTCTTGGGGTCACTGCATAATGTTTGTTTGTTTGCTGGTTATGTCCCAGCTAATTTTGCAATGTGAGTCTAAATCCTTCAACCACACATCCAATTTGTAATTTAAGCCTGCATAATTTTATCTCTGCTTGCTTACACCCACTGTCTCCTGGTTTACACAGGCCATTGCTGGTTTCTGTAAGAATTGCTGTGTTGATTGATATGCGAAACAGGAAAGTAGGATGTTTTAATGTGGAACGGTATTTAGAGAGATGCAGCATCTGTGTCTAAAGTGAGAGATAGTTACAGGGTTAGACAAGTAGGCCATCAATTACAGGAGACTGAGGTTAGGACCATCTGGCTGTTTGAAACAACACCAGGTGTTAGCAGAAGCAAATTTCCTGTGTTGCAACATAGGAGGAGCGCGGCAGGCAAGAAGCAGCCCTCCAGAGCGAATCTCAGCCATGAAGGAGGCCGCTTCTCATTTCCTTTTTAGTGCTGTCTTGTGGGAAAAAAATCACTTGAAGAGCCTGACACACCTGTGTCTCCTGCTCGGTGCCTCCTGGGGCTGCTCGGCGGGAAGTTCTCAGCCAGGGGTGGAGACCCCCTCCTGCAAGGAGGGCTGAGCGGGACTTGTGCCCATGCAGCCGGCTTAGCCAGCTCTTGGCGTTCAGTCCCAGCTGCAGCCTGACTCTGGCTGATGGACCTGAGCACCAACATCCTGGTTCATGAACCTAGCATCCATGGCCCCCCATGGTCCTCTCAAGACCCTCCTTGCTGCCCGACCCACGGTACAAGCTGTCTCCAGCCACATGCAGCCCTGCCTCAGTTTCCCTCCCCACTCCAAACTGTCTCTACCAGACAAGGGAGAGGCAGCCAAGGGTGGGCTGGTTGCTGGTGGAGAGGATCAAGAGTTTCAGAGGGATGACCACCACCCCCTATCTGGTCAGTAGAGGAGCATGCAGTTATAGCCATTTTCAGACATTCAGGGCTACTGGCCATATTTTTAAATAGTCACTGTCTTGGTATATGCAAAAAATATTGCTGCATTACCCATATGTGTATTATTAAATCTGTACAAGACTCTCATGCAGCTATGTTGCTTCAAATCTTCACATGTATACTTAACAATACTTTATCATTATTATTTACATTAAAGACGGGAATAAACTGTAATGCTTAAATTCATCCAACCTAAAAGTTGTACTGATATAAATAAGTCAGGAAACAACCACATCTCCCACTAAAGTTGTTCTTACTGTAGCAAACTGCAAGTGTCGCTGAGGCTTGATGGAGGCTCTGGCAATAGGCAATTTCCAAGGTGGTTGCTCCTGGCAAGCCCCCCAGCTCAGCAATGTCCTTTCACAGCAAGCAGGCAAGAGGTTAAAAATTAGGTAAATGCAATCGCAGTAACTGGCAGCAGAACCTTAGATCAGATTTTCCTAGTTTCTATTTCTATCAGGGAGAAACAGCCCTCACAGGTTTATTTTAAACTTTAATTATTATACTTTAATTATCTGGTGACAGAGGGAAAAAGCCTTTGATTTGGTTATAAATACCGTATTTGCATGAATTCCTCAATAAAACACTTCATTTAGGGAACACAGCAAAGGTTGCTAAGTGACAGCGATGCAGTTCTGTATCAGACCACTTCCAAACCCCTATCAGCAAGAAGAAGGTGAAATAGCTGGGGACACTGGTGTGTAGGCAGGGTGGGGCAGCTAAGGGGCTCCGGCTCACAAGCAAGCCTGTGCCTATGTATTTTTAGCAACCTATTAAATGCAGGCTGGTTTTCAGAAGCTCTTAGCACTTATCACATCCACTGAATAATGGCAACGGTGAGGTGTCCAGGTCACTGCCACCCAGGTACTCCTGTGAAAGGGGATGATATGGTGTTAGCTCCAGCTGGATTTGAAAACATTAGCTATCATGCAAATCAGAAGGGCTCACACCATTCATTAAAATTCAGCAAGATGAGTGTTGACCCAGGGATAATGTTTCCACAATGTACTGGTGACAAACAGAGAGGTAGAGTTTCGGCTAATGTGAATTTCTAAATACTGCCTTTGAAGAGAGAGCATTTGGGGTATACTGCAGATAACAGCAATAACCCTTCCTGAAAATAATACTCTGATTGCAATTCTCAATCTAAAAAAAATGGAAAATTTCAGATGTCTGGTCAAATTAGCCACCTACTGATTTACCTGTGAAACTGATTGATATATGTTAGTAATAACCACGTGCATCACCTTCCACAGTGGTGAGCAAACACTTCTTGAATTCGATAGGTATAAGCACATAAGTCAAATACAACCATTGCCTATTTTCAGGAGTGGGATAATCATTTTTATGATCCTTTCTGGTAAAATACTTTGTTGTGACTATTTAATATTTTGTACTTAGGGATGAAAAAGTAATATTTCTTTTAAGGATGGGCTATACAAGTATATTGTAGTCCTTAACTCTTTAAAATGCTTTGAAAAGTTTTTATGTGACAATTTGACAGGTGTGGGCTTTTTTTTTTTTTTTTAATCTGGAATCATTTTATATTAAAAAAATTCTTATTTGCAAAGCAAACGAAACTTCAGCTTCTAAAGCTAGGTAAAAATGAAACAGAGGGTTGGTTTAACTGTTAAATTAATATATAAAACTAACACATAGCCACAGTATTCTAGGATTGGGCTAGAAAGAAAATATCCGGAAAATTGTATTGACTGCTGCATCTATCCAGGACATTTGCTTTGGTGTTCTGGACGGCCTATTATGTATTTCTCTTTTCTTTTGCATCGACTTCTCCCTTCTTCTTTCCTGGAAAATTGTGCTTGCAGTTTAAATTGTGTTCTCTTCCTAGATTTTTTATTCTTACCTTCCTTAAGACCTGCCTGTTTTGCATGGCAGTGTCAGGATCTGTTTTTATTTAAGAGGGACTGTGAGATGGGCTTGCACTGGGCCTGATCCTGCCATTATATGCTCATCTGCTTCTCTGTTGTCAGGAGGCTCAGCATGAACAAAATGATAGCTGCTCATGGCACCAAGGCTGTCTGCAAAGATTTCACAAGGACTTACTTTATTTATTAACCTCTTGAAAATTGCTGGAGCTGCCCCACTTAAATCAACCCTCAGCCTGCCCAGTCCAGAAACCAGTTTTAGCTAGGAGTAATGATGCAACAGGTACGTGCAGAAAAGTATAGCACCGCTTACAAAAATACTTATAAAGTGACTTTTGTAAGGCCTTCATAGAGGAGCCAGATGACTGGCTCCTTTCGCAGCTCTAGCCTGGCTTTGTACATACTTTCAATCCTGTTCAGGAAAGTTGGCCCCAGACAGAAAAAATATTGTGGTGAGAGTAGAGCTCAGTACAACTTGGGCTCAGTTTGGGGCTTATCTAAGCCACAGGGTGATGGATCTGGCACAGACTTAATGTGCTGGATGAAACATGGCCCTGCTTGGGCAACCACCACCGCTTTGGCTTTTCTGTGTCACAGCCCAACGCTGGTGCTTGCTGGCTGTGTAAGGTTGAAACTTTTGAATTTGAAAAAGTCAGAACAATCTGACAAAGGGCTCCTCTGCTTGATCAGGCCTATGCAGGCATGCAGTAGCTTGGCTGGCAGCATGTTGCTCCATGGTAAAACACGCCTGGCCAGCAGAAACATGATGCTGGCACATCCTGAATGAGTCCGCTCCTGCAGCCAAACTACTGGTACTCCAGTAGGTACCCCACAATATTTAAATATTCCAGGCTGAGAGTGGTGCTGAGGATGATTTTTGGTCCCTTGACTGTTGAGTTAATTCCTGTGGCTTATGGGCCAGGAGATTGTTTCACATACAACCTTGGGTAAATGCCTAAGCAACTGCTCTGCAAGTGGTCCTGGGAGACACTGTAGAACCATGGTGCAACCTCCTGCCTATTTACTCTGAAGGACAGAATAGAAAACCCGACACTAGGATGTGTGATACAGTTTCCTTCCCTTTGGCTTAGTAGGAGGAACCAAAAGAAACTGGAGAAAGAAATAATAACATAACTGTCTTTGATCCGACTGAGAAATGATTTCTCAAGAATAATATGTGAGAAAGGCATCAGAATTTTTGCCTGCTTGAAATTTCCCATTGTCTTCTAAGGAGCAAATACTTTGGTGTATATTTTGTTTAGCTGGATTCTTTTGCTATGATGGTCTGTCTACACTGACTAAATTCTTGTACTAATGGCTCCATGATGCTGCATTTAAAGCTTATAATACATTTATAGCCCACTGATAAAAAAGAAAAAAGCAGCTGTATAAAAGCCAGGTATTAGCTATTATTAAATAAAAATAATTTACAGCTTACCACAGTCACAATGAATGAGATTGACTCACTCATGGGCTTTAGGACATCTTTTCTAGTTTTTGTTTTACGAGACTGTACATGAAGGATGTTAGCTCAGTTGGAGATTTTCTCTTTTACTCTATGCCAAGGTTTTCAGAAGTGACTAATGACTTTGGGTGCCTAACTGGAAACACTGTAATAACGCCTGAATTTCAGAATGGCTGAGCACCCATGATCTGAAATTTAAGTCCTTTTATGGTCGTTAAAATTTAGTTCTCAGGACTGAGATCCTCTAATTCATCAGGAACTCTCGAAAAGCTTGGAAGTTATGGAAATATACTAAAAATTTAAGATACAATTTCCTTCCTAAAAACCTTCCCATACCCAATTTTCCATGTCTCAACATGTGTGGAATTAAAAAAAAAAAAAGACATTGGCAATTATTGAATGCATTATGCCTTGATTTTATCATAAAGAAAATGTGGTAGCCCTGCTTCTCTGATAAATCATAATATCCATAACCTTGTTTTTCTAGAGTGTTGTGTCAGTTTTCTAGATCTTCAGCATAAATCAGTAAAGTGGTTGTGGGAGTCTAGTCTTTGTCTTGCAAAGGTGGACACAACTCTGTTGTCTTTATATAGGGAGGAACGATTCACAGGATGTAGCAAGCACAAAAGTCTTGGGAAACCTGGGGATGAAAGTCCCATGCAAGCTGACAATACTCTATTTCATAGACTTTCTGGTGCCATGCTGCCACAACCCCCAGTTATGTAGTGGACAGATATTACCTTTCACTAACATTGCCTTGGCAGCTACCGAGTCAGATCTTTCTTTGATATCCACTGGTGCGAACTACCACCAGTTAAATTATGCCATTTGACACCAGGTGGGTTTAGTATTTCATTGCTCACTGGGAGGTGAAGCCTTCCCTTAGATAACTGGAGAGCTCTGGCTGATTATCTCATAAAAATCAGCTATTGCATCAGGCACAGAATAGAAGGAAGTTAGTCTCTTAAACGAATTGTAACTGGAAGCTTTTACTGTCTAGCCAGGCTCTTACCCATGGCTTAGATTAGATCTGATCTTTTTATGCTTCTCTACAGGTTTGCTCTGATTGTCTCCCCATTTTCCAATAAACACTGTTAGAGACCACTGGGCAATTACTGAGGAAGTCCCTGGGAACTGTTCCCAGTAAGTCTGATCTGCGGCATACAGGGTCTAAGGCACTTGCCCAGGTTGACATGTTCCCAGTTACACAGGGCACAGGGATAGCCGTTCCCAGAAGTGTATGCCAAGAAGAAAGCTAGCGAGGGGCATGGGAACAGCCTTGTGACCGCAGCCAGCAGCAGTGGTGGGAGACTCAGGGCTGCAGCTGGACTGTGAGGAATGAAGCAGTGGGTTTGGTTTTGAAGTGCAAAACTCAAATGCTTGTCTAAAGCACACTGGACATCACTGAGCACTCAGTTTTACAGCGACAGTGCTACATGAGGTGCTGTGAATCCTTTATCTCTGCCTGACTGATCATTTCAATACCTGGATGGCCCTGAAAATTTAGCTCCAGGCAAGGACAGAAGAGTAAGTTTATCTTGGCATCTTCTACTCTTTTTTTATTAAAGGGTTATAGTATCTATTTTTCCTCCAACTGTTTCCTCACATCCTACATAGCTCTCTGAGTCTGGACCATAATCCTACACTCATTCCTGCACCGGCTCTTTACCATCCCAGTCTGTCTTCTATCACCTGACTGTCCTCTCTCTGGCTTTGGCCAGGTGACCCACCATCTCTGTGGAGGACATAGTTGAGCCAGCAGCTCCCTGTAGCTTTTATTGTCACTGATTATTTTATTTCTTCGTGTTCAAATGAGCCTATGCCAGTCTCTGTATTGAAATCCAGAAAGACACATTGGAATCCCGCAGTGCGTAACCCCAGCCATGGTCAGGATCTCCAGGACCTTGCTACCTACGTCCACTCCCCTTGTTGGGTAGGCTCCACTCCTCTCCTCCTGACTGGGAGGCTGAGGAGCCCCAGGTCCACTCAGGAACAAGGTCTGGCCAACAGCAGCCAGATGCACTGTGCAGCGAAGGCTGCACCATCCATAGGTGCAGCATGACAGCCTCTCCTCCTGGCAGCCAAAGGCCTCAGCACGGCAGACACCACGGTGCCAAGAGCAGCGTAATGCCACATGCCCCTGCATTACTCCTTCTCCCTCTCCCTTTGCATGATGTGATGTGCTGGAAGGGTTGCAGGAAAGGTAATAGATAAAGAAAGTGGGGAAACCTTCCAGCTGCCCAGCCACCCTTCAGCTGATGGTGAGCAGCTTGTACCCAGCTGCTCACAGATATACCCAGGCGCCTAGACACTTCTGTTTGTGGTACCTATGGCATTGTCCTTCAGCTAAAATATGTGACTTCTGTTTTAATAAGGGCAGAATAGCAAGATGTGTGTCAGGCTTCAAAGGGCTTGGGACTTACGAATTTTGCAAGTATAAAGTGGAGCAGGTATAATTTAATTTTTTTGAATGAGTCTAAGAGTCTGGACAACAGCATTGCACAGGGGAGAACAAAATACACTCACACTCAGGCAAATGTACATTGTACTGAGTTAGTGTCTGAACTGGGCAGAAAAAGGAGAGCAATAGACTCTACAAAGAAGGTCTGAGAGATGACATTGGGGGCATAACCAAACCAACATCTGTTGCCTGGCTCATCACCAGGGAATAAAATTTACCCCACTTAGAAGGAAATGAAGAGGGCCCTGGAGGTGTTTCTGAAGAATGACAACATCATCTGCACTAAGCATGGCTTGATACGACCTCTAACCCTCCAAGGCCACCTCTTCTGCTTGTAAGGAAGCAGAGCGTGCCCTGGCAGTACGGTGTCTGTAAACACCATGCTGCTGCAGCCTCACTGGCAGCACCCAGGGGGGCAAAGTCCCCAGCAGAGGCGCAGCTGAAAGGGAAATGCCTGCCCCCCCAGCCATGTCCCCTCCTCTACCACTTTTGCTGGCAGAGTGATTTTGGTAGCGTTTCTGAATTTTCCTAGCAGACACAGCTCTGGGAGCTGAACTTCTTGATGTGAACTGAGGCTCACAGAAAGTGTTCTCATATTTACTTGGCTACTGGTTTTTACACGAGTGCTTGTATCTCTCAGTGCTGTGTACAGCATATGGCATGGAGCCATGTTGTGGCCACCTTAAGGGTTTTCCTACAATGAACATTCAGGGAAATTTCAGTCGCCATACCTGTCCCTCCCCTGTGCCTACAACAGTCTTTTCCATCCATGTGAAAAGCTGGTGAAGTGGCTGCTTGTCAAGATGGCAACTCGTCTGGGTGCTGCTCCTCCTCTCGCTGCCTTCACCCCGCAGCCCTGCGGGATGTTGAAGCTCTGGGTTTCACCCTTTCCTGACAGGTGACCATGAGCAGGGAGCAGGACGTGTCTGTGGGCTTGTGGGGACTGCGTTTTTTCTCAGGCGATGCTGCAGCAGTGGGGGCATAGCACTGCACAGCTCTGGAAGCAGAAATAAAGTATGGCATAGCCAAAAGCCTAAAGAGCCTAATGGATATGTCAGTGGGAAATGGTGTCCTAATGCCTCTAATTTCCCTTCTAAATTTCAGTGTAAGTCACCAGATATGCCTGTATCCAGTATGTGTCTCTTTTTTTTTTTTTTTTTCCTTCATAAAATGCACCTAAAATTAAAGTGTATTTTACTCTGAAATTTTCTAGGGATATGTAATTGATATCAAGTCCTGGTGGCTTAAGGATATACCATTTAAGTGCTGCCAGCACTACAAGTACCATAGCAGCAGCAAAGGCAGCAAACCTGGATGTGGTGGATCGAATCGATCCTCCTTCGGGCCAACAGACAGATGTATCTTTGTCTCTGGAAAATACAGGAAAGCCCAATGAAGGTAAGAAAGGCACTTTGTTCTCTTTGTCATACCCTCGTTTTTCCCTCTCCGCCTGCCCAGCGGTGGCTGTGCTGTGCCGATGAGCAGCACAGGGGTGTCTGCCAGCCACCCCGCAGACAGGACATTTTTGAGGGGTCTCCCCCACTCCAGCCCCTCACAGCACAGCACCACCCCCCTCCCTTCCAACACCCCTCTCGGGCACTCAGGCGCCTGTGCCTAACTGAGGCAGCGGCTGGTTTTAATACGAAGTCCGAACACAGTTTTGTTTTGGTTTTTTTTTGGGTTTTTTGTTTTTTTTTTTTAAGATCCTAAATTGCTTTCAAAGGGATGGTGCACCATCCCCCCCCGGCCCCCCCGCGCTGCCGCAGGAGCGGCGGGGACAGTCTCTGCAGCCTCCAGAAGATGGTGCCCGGCTGTTAGGAAACAATGCGGCGAGCAGCAGTCATCCCAGTTCACTGGCACAATGTCACACAAAACGCTTTGTGTCTGTCAGCACATTCCTGGAAGGTCACAGTGAATGATGAATGCTCCTGTGTAGGAGCTGAGGACTATTTTTTTTTTTTTTTTTTTTTTTTCCATGAATTGCATCACTTGGCGGCCTCTTGGCTTCATTCATTTGACTCCTGTGGTTACAAACCTTTCCCAATTGTTGTGAGCCTGCTTCCTCCACAACCCCTCTGTGGCCAAAGCAGGATATTCATGACTGACTGGCCTGGGGAAGCTGGATAACTTCCAGCTACTTTCCACAGCAGAGTTGCTCACTTCCCTCCCCCCGAGGTCTGAAATATCCTGTGGTTCTGGTTAGCTTTCTCTCCGGATGCACATCAGCTAAAGCATATGCATCATCATGTGATACCCAAGGTTGTTTCAGCGCAGCTAATTGTGACAGAGGCTTTATTTAGATGCCTTGTATAAAAAGATGAGTAAAGCACTCCAATATGAAGTCAGAAAGATTTTTGACTTGATCCTGAATGAAAAGCTGATTTACACTGGCATGTAGTGCTGGAGTTCTCCATTGAGCTTTGCACATATGTCTAAGATGTTTAAATAATTCCAATAAACTATGATGTCATCTTTGCAGCTCCGTTGCCATTTCCTATGATTTGCTTCATGATTTCTTTCCCCTCTGAGTTACTAATTGCTCATGAAGCTTGTGCAATTGAATGGGGCTCTTCTGTTTTTTCACATATCGCTTCCCCCCATGCAGAAAGCACAGACCTGCTAGTTTTAGTTGGGGAAAAACACCTACAGTCAAATTCATCACTACTTCTCAATGGGAATTACCAGCACCACACTAGCAGTAGTTACTTGGCACAATCCAGCCAGCCACACTGAAGGGTATTTGTGGAGAGTTTATGGATGGGGAGGAGGGTTCAGGAAAACCTGTGCCAGAGTGAAATCGAAAGAGGAACTCCTGCATTTGCAGACTGTGTTCATGGGCCTGTTCACAGGCTTATGTGGGCACGTCCTTTCAAAGCGTGAAGACACATTCAATGATCAGGACAGGATAACAGCCTCCAGTACGCCTGCCTTTGTTTGCACAAATGCAGCAGGGCAGAGATTCTGAGAAGGGACTACTGGGAGTATATCTGTGGAGATCTCATTCAGAGAATGAGATGTCCCCGAAGCCATCTGGCAATGTCCATACTGTTAAAGTCTCTCTGCCTTCAAAACAGGGTGGCGGCATCTGACTTGGCTAGTGAATAGTCCTTGGTCTAGTCCAGTCCCTCCACTGTGTGACCTCCCTAGCTGTGACCAGGAACTGGTTGGAGGATGCTGGTTGGCCTCATTCAGAAATGGTCCTGGCACTGCTGTAGCCCTTCTCCAGTTCAGATAATGGGCATCTGTGCTTGTGTTCTGGCTCTACTTAACTTGCTGGTATGGATGTGGCTGAACAGACTCCTGTGGTCTGTACAGGGTTCACCTGTAGGACTGGGAATCTTCATTTTGGATAGGAGAAAAACATCCATGAGCAGGAGAAACTCGATAAGGGAGAGAGGGGCAAGATGGGTGAGAAAGAGAAAAGTGTCTGGACTTCCGTAAGAGACTAAATAAAGACAGAGAGAACTAAATTCAGAGGCCAAATGAGTCCTTAGGAGTCAAAATTTGTGAGCTAGAGTAGGAGATATTTTCCAGAAAGCTGCAAAAAAGAACATGTTGCTGCCAGTTCATTGTCACATAAAGAGAAACTACTGAAACTTCAATGGGGTTTTTCAGCAGCAACAAATAAGGACATTTTGCAAAAGTTTTGGTGAAAATAAGCGAATTGCAAACTGCTATCTAATAATGGCTACATGTTGCAAAATGTGGGATGCAAAGATCTGTGAAACTTGAGGACATTTCACTCTATACATTTCCAGAGAATTCATGAGATCTTTCAAGTTGTCAAAGAAATGTCATGAAGTGGAAAACCAGAGGTTTTGAACAACTTAAGAGTAACTTGTACTCAAGTGAGAGAAAGTAATTAAAACTTGTTTGGTTTTATTTTTATTTCATGAAAACTCTTGATGTTATTATTTCCCAGATCTGCATTTACAGGCTCAGGTTTCTTTGTCACTTCCCTTTGTACAGACCAAGAGCTGTTCTATATACAGGCACACAAATAGCATCAAAAACCTTCTTTGAGATAAGGTCACTTCAAGTGAGCTCTTTGTCAGCATCTCTAACAACCTGATAACAATATGTGGAAGCTGGTTGGCCAAGAAACCTAACAGGATTGAGGCCACCTTTCTCTTTCCACTTCAGCATTTCTTGGTGCCACTACAGGGAGCTGCTAAGGGGACCCTTATCCTGTGTATTGCTGTATCCATCCATGATGGGTTGCCCTATGTGTTTGTGGTGTGAAGGTCTGCAGTGCATTGCAGATGGGTGACAGATGTCAATGTAGACATGCTGTAACCAGGTAGAACAGCCCATCTGTGGCCGTGCAGGCTTCACCAGAGGCTGTGCATGCTCATGCAGGATGTGTGTTTGCAGTTGGTGGCTATAAGTCCACTGTGTCTGCTTTTCATGGGTTGCCTATAACTCTGTCCATTGTGTCTACCTGAGGATGGGAGATCCTCAGATCTCCTTGCCATGTAGGCATCATACTCCCAGTACCTCTGAGGAGAAGATGCTGTGTATACAAAGGGCAGTGGTACTATCTGCACCTGTCTCCAAGGGATTTCACAGAGATATTTGTATAATTACTCAGTGATAAGGACTACAGCTCATCTGACTGCACAGGAGAAGAAAACCTCCCAAATCTCCCTTTTATGTCTGTGCAAGAGCAAACCTCAGTGTGCCCTGATGCAGCCAGAAGAGCCTGTAACAGAGAAGATAAGGAAAAGCAGCCTCCTATCATTCTCAGTGCAACACAGCTTGAGTACTCATGAGTCATAGTTTGCTCTCAGCCCTGACTGAAGGAAAATGCCTACTGACATGTGAAAGGAACTTGAGAAAAGTAGGTAAGGACTCTAAGGATCTTGTCAAGGTGTTCTGACATGCACATCACACCTTTTGAACCTGAAGGACAGCAAAACTCTTACCCAGCAGCAGCAAAGTGTCACCAATATGCACTCATCATTGAGATGGTGCGAAGGAAGGGATTTAGCACATGACAAGTACATATATAAGGAAAAGGAATTAGAACTTCTGAAGTTCTTCAAAGGTGGTGATTAGCTGTGCATTCTGAGGTTTGGCCCATGCAAATAAAAACTTTCTGTGTATTTTGTCCTCTGCAAATGGCACTTACATACCAAGGCTCTGAGCATTTAGAATTATTTGAAAGTGAGACCTCAGCTCCTGCAGACAGTGCAGCTGGAGTTTCCCTGGCTGTCATGATCCACAGTGGCAGCAGAACTACCTTGGAAAGACAGCATGTCTTTCTCTGCCATGGCCCATAACCAGGGCTGGCAGAGGAAAGCAGCACCATGGCTGTGCCCTCAGCTTCTCTCCCTGCTGTCCCAGTGGGGATGAAGGTGGGCAAGGACGAACCTTCTCCACATCTGAGAAGACTTGCTCCTGGGTGGTGCAGGACTCACATGTCCTAGCTCCTTCACTCTGTGCTACAGATAAAAGCCATACTTTGTTCCGATTTTGTTCTTTTGAGGCCCCTGAGAGAGAAAGGCCAGGACACTGTGGGAAGGATGTGAAAACTATCAAACACGATTCTCAGTTACCAGTACTGTAAGCCTAGGCAAATTCAGCATTGAAGTCAACAGGGGTCTTTTTAATGGCTTCAGCTGGGCTTGGATTCTTACTCTAATTGCATGCCTACGCAGGGTTTGAAGACTGGGATTCATCCACCTAAATGTAGGCATTTGATGAAGATGTCTAAGGTAGATCAGTGTAAAGAGAGAGATGCAGTCAGACAGCAGGTCACACTATCTTACTGAGCCCATCCCATGCTGTTAACTGGTAAGAGTTGTTAGAGAGATTAATCATCTAATATGGTGCCTTGAATAGTGTTCAAACATATGGGAAGAACACCTAAGGACCCATCTGAAGCAGTGGGAAAATTATTGCATAATTTTTCTGTACAACACTTACTAAGATTAGGGTGGAAATATATAAATGTTGTTGGGTCTGATTGAAGGGTAAAGAAAGAAGATTGTATATTAGAAAAATTAAAATTAAAATAAACTTTTATTTTTATGGTTTATCCTAATGTAGCTAGTAGAATGTTAAGAATTTATCACCTGAGATAAAAGACTTAATCATTACTAAACCCTTTGGCAATTGTTTCAATAACATTAATCAAGATGAGCTCATTTAGTGCTAATGGGGGTGTTTTAAGTACTTTTATAGGATTTTCACTGAAATTCAGAATTAAATAATTGGGCCATTATTCTAAAGTGTTTTCGTCATCCCTCAGGGAAGTCCCAGTTTCTTGGTTTTCATCTGCTTGGTTTTATTTCCTTTCAAGCATTAATTCTGATTGCCCTTGACAATTTCGAAGCACCTCCTTCCAGTTATTAATTTGACCATCTTCTGGGCAGTCTGAGGTTCGTTGCCCCTGATAATCTATTTTGTCAGTGTAGTCATGGACAGCAAAGATTTAAAATACCACTAAATGAGTGTGGTGATGGATGGATAGGAAAGATGGTGATTGCCATTGGCTAAAGGCTCTAGTGAGTTGAGTTTTTCCCAACACCCAGACTGGATGGCCAGTTGGTTAATTAATTGCCCAGTTCTTCATGTAATGTTACCTTAAGCATGCTTAGTCCTTATTAGGGGCTGTAGTCTTTGCAATCTGGAGTACATCTACAGTTGCTGAAGGTATTATGGAAGGAAGGCAAGGTGTTATGTGTCTGAAACATCCCCATAACAATGGCAGGTGTAATGTAGAACATACCGTAGACATTGGCCTTTCCTGAAAACTAGTTAGATGCCATGAGTTATGCCCTAGGTATCTGAAATGACACTAAATGTTTTGGGCAGTGGTACTGAGCCCTGTGGTTGGAAAGCCATCTGAGATTAAGAATCCATATGCCCATGCATACCCGTCTACACGTAAACTAGGTATCTGGACTGCTGTTATAGTCAGTGGAGATCTGATTAATTCAGTCACTCAGACTCAGTGATTTGGCTGCTTAGCCACTATCTGTCTACAAGCAGACAAGTTGAGTCACCCTTCAGACTCTGGCAACTATATCAAGTAGATCTCTGTTAATACGGAGAGAACTTGGATGTCTCAGGCTCAATATACCTGACTAAACTTTGATGTCTAGTGCCATGGAGGATGCTCCAGAGTATCCTGTCTGGCCTCCAGCTGTGTCATCAGAAGAGGCAAGTCATTTCTGCTGGCTCAATGTAGATGTATCAGACAACCTATGACACCTAAAAAAATTGAAAAATGGCTACATGTGGGTGCCAAAGCTCTGCCTTTTGTCACAGATCATAGGATGCAGTACATGAAGTCACTTTAGTACAAATGCTAAAACTCTCTGAAACATTCATATAATGATATGTTCATTTAGATGGTAGTCATATTAGAAGGTTTTATTTAATCTGGTAGGAAAGCCTTCATCAGTCATTCCTAGTTTTGATAATCACAGATGTTGCCATTTCAAACTCACCCCAGTGAATTGTCAGGTCATATTCTAACAGCATGTTTGGTAATTCACATGCTTAAACCCAAATAATGACAGCAAAATTTACCTGTAATACATTTAAACATGAAATAATGCATATTTTTTCATATTCAACCAACTTTGTGAGTGCTGTTTTCTATTTTGTCACGGACTAACTGTAAGTTTCTAATCTATTATGGTGATTCAAAATAGTACAGGCTGGTAGATATATAAGTATGAGGGGGGAAAAGAAGGAGGAAGAATGTATTTTCACTTTATATCTTGTCTGGAAAATAAGCTCTGAAAATTTCTTTGAAAAGATTATCCTCAGTGCAAAGATCTTTACTCAGATCATTATATCAAGCACAATAAACAACTGACATTGCATATAGTAAAACTTCAGCTTCAAAAGTCCCATTTTTGAAGGCTTTATGTGATAATGAAGATCATATTTGGTAACCAAAGTGTGTATGTCTTGCAGCTTGTATGTTTGGTTTCAACTGTTAGCAAATTACTCAACATGTCAGATAAATAGATTTAACAATTCCTCTTTTTTTATTCATAGAAGGAAGTTGAACTATTACACTGAGCAACTAGTATGACTTAGAATAGTTATTTTCAGGATGGCTTAATCGTTGGGTAGAATTGTTAAGATGTCATATTTTTACTGTGCAATGGAAGCATCTGTATTTTTATGTGCTTTGTGTTCCCACAGATGACTTTCAAGTTTTGCAGCTCACATTGGACATGGCTTACAGCCATGCCAAATATATAACGAGTGCAGGATCCAGGTAAAAATATGACATGTATCCTGTTTACACTTACACAGTTATAATAATTCAGTCCTCTACATGAGAATGATGCAACAGGGTTTCCATTGTAGGAGGTTAAACTCTGCCCACGTGTGTGACATATGTCCTTTGTTATTATTCATCATCCTGCTGTTGCAGGCTGCGGCTGAAAGATACATGTCTGTACGTTACCAGCCTAACAGCACTTACTGTATCCAGTCCCTGAAATTACTTACTCAGAATTTTCAAAGGTCTAACTTGAGTTAAGCTTCAGCTAAGCCAGAACAGAGTAAGGGTTTCAGTTCCAGCAGGTAACTGATGCTAAAATGAAGCCGAAAGATTGACAGCTCTTGTGCATTTATTCGTGGCAGTGTTGCACCAAAGAACAGTCAAAATCACCATAAAGAACCATGTCTTGAGAAGTCAGTTTTTCATGACTAACCCTGTGGGTTAGAGCAGAGGAAAAACAGCTTGATTAATTGTAACATTTGTTTTCATTTAATAGATTCATAGATTTCAAGGCCAAAAGGGAGCACTCTGATTATCCAGTCTGACCTCATGCAAACAGAGGCCGCGGAACTTCACCCAGTGATTCCTGTGCAGACTGAGCAGTTCTTCCCTGGTCCGTAAGGAAACTCTCCAGCCAGCTATATGGGTGAGCATTACCTCATGCAATATACTGGGCTGTATCCTGAGCTCAGTTTACTAGCTTGTAAATCCTAAAGGAGTTTCACTTGGCACCTCACGGCTTAACATGGATGAAAGAGAAATCAGAATTTGGCTCACTCTTTCTCACAATATGGTAGCCAGTGAAATGTTTTCTTTAATCCCCTATATAAAAAAGTGTAAGAAACATATTTATGTACTTGTGGCACATTGCTTTATCCTGCAGTGTAATGTTTAGATTGAGTTGGTGAAGTTGAGGTAACTGGTCTCTTTGGTCCAGTCATGAATTTTGGACTTGTCCAGCTGACAGGGAAGAATCTTCAATACTTTCATTGCAGATTATAGTCGTGTCTAACTTTCTGCCTTGTAGACATCAGATTTCATCCCTAATATCTGCACTGAATCCAACACTTCTCATGTCATCAGAGCAAATCCTCCAAAAGACTTAATTTGAGAATCCACCATATCATTAAGCAACTCTTTTCAAGCACTTTTAGAAATTATGTGCCTACCTCCAGAGTGGAAAAATTGAAAAGAATGACATTACAGACTGAAAATCCCCAAGTGTAGTCAAATTACATATTTATCCTTACTGTTAAAAGCAAATCCAGCATATTTTAAATACAGCTCAATCTAATGTGACAAGAAATGAAACAATTCAAATACAGTCACTGTTCAAGGTAATATTCTGCTGCTCAGAAATAATCTACATCCATGCATCTAATTATAGCTAAACAGCAGACATGCTGTTATACTGTAGTCAGTGGGGAAAAAGGGTTAGGACAGTTGTGTGTGTCAGTCAGGCTACTAGGTAGTTAAGTCTGGGTTTCTGCCAGTCAAAATTTTCAAGGCCTATATTTGACTGAGATTATCTGGTTTCTTTGATATACACAATTTTTTGCACCTTGCAATTTTTGATCTGTATGTTGCACAGACAACAGTATGTCACGGTCTTTTTCAGAAGGAAAGGACATAGTTCCTTTAAGCCCTAAGTCTAAAGTGAATATATGAAAATGATCCATGATGCTATTATACTAACCACACTTCCCAAGTGATACTTTCTAATATCAGAAAAATTTGTTACCATGGTGACTGGCCTGACCTGAAACAGTTCAGTTGATTCTAAGCTTCCTTTCGCTTCCCCCAAAAAGGAACTAAATATAATCTCTTGGAAAAACAATTCTTTTGATTAGGTAACAGCAATCTCTCATGACCTGTTGTTGCTGTCATATTAGCCTATTAACACTCTCAGTCAGAAGAGATAGAGGGTTTAAAGAAAAGTAGGCTTGAAAGTGGACTCCAATTTTGACCAAAAATTATCCTTGTAAAAGGGTGTTGTGCCCACCCATCTCAGGACACCATCTGATTTAGCATCTTCTGAATGGAAGTGGAGAGATCGACTGTGCCGTTAAAAATGCAAGAATTCCAGTAGTGGATGAATCCAGCATTACCTGCCCACAGATAAAGTAGACAGCAACGTGTTAAAACTACCTTTGATCCTTAGCAACTTAGTTAATTAGCTTCATCTTTACATGCATCTTACTTTAATCCTCTATTGGATTAAAAAGTGATCTTCTCATGATCCTGAAACGAAGAAATTTTTCATTGAAAATTTTCTGTTCTTTGAAAAGGATGCTGAGAAGAAGGAAAAGTCAAAGAGTGACATCCCTCTGCAGCTCCACCTGCATGCTGTGATGTGTTGCTTTAATGGTTAAACAAGGGCTGAAATCCACAAAAGGTCACAAGATGCTAAGGAAGGTCTCAGATGGCTTATTGATGTTTAAAGACCATGAATGCAAATCACAAGGCCCATACCCAGCATGAACTATACCTTCACTGGCTATTTTTCTAGGCATCTAGGGAAAGGCTCCAACTGTTTTGAGTGATCCAGCTTGCCTAGGGGGCATGCCTGGGCTTCCTAAGGGCAGTAAATTGAAGAGTTTTATGTGTGTAACCTGGAGGCGAGGGCAGCTGTCTTTAGAATGTAGACCAGACTTCTTCCTAGGTACCTCAGTCTTCCTGTATTTCTCATAATTTTTTAAAATCACCTCAGTTCAGGGATGTGGGCTGTAGTCCAGAAGTGGAGTTTGGGGGAAGGAGCTCGAGAATCTCCTTATCAGCCCCTCCAGAATGAAGCAGCATTGCCCACTGTAATCCTGGTATCAGCAAAGATATTGCTTCCTTTTTCCTTACTTCTTCAGTAATAAGTTATCTTTCCCATACCATCATTCTCCTCCTCCTGGCTCAGTGCTTTCACCACCATGCTCCAGACTTAGACTTCCTCTTGTTTCTTTTTCTTTTTGGCCCAGGGCTTTTGCAGGTCTTCTGCACTTACAGTTCAAATGATGTTCATACTTTCTGACCAGATTTCAAGCTGTGAATTTTGGTTTTGCACAGGGGCCTGTGCTTTGGAGACAGATATGCTGGCATTTACTGGCATACCTTTTAGGCACCAATTCATATAGTGTGTGGACCTCCAGGTCTGAACAGGGAACTGAGGGACTGAATGCAGCCATAGTGAGCTCAAAGAAACTTGGGAAGTAATCCCAGGTCTCTTTATGGGATATGGGATATACTAACAGCAGGGGAAGCAACTAACTTGCTCTGAGTTCTTGGCATGTTGTCTCATCTTGCTAAAGTCTCCTTTCACCAACAATGAGGGGAGGGGACTCATTAAGAGCTGCTCACAATATTTCCACTGAAACAATGCCTGAACAGAAAATTAGGTTCTTAGCTAGCTGACCAATTGAAAGTGATGAACTTCTGCATTGTTCTAAATTTTTCCCCTTTTAGTTGGAAAAATTATAAAGTAGAATTGTCTTTTAGCCATGTATACCTTACAAGATCTTTGCTTTGCTAGATCTTTTTTCAGGAAAAAATCATTCTGAGCACCAATACTTAGATAAGACATTTCAGAAACTAGTGATGAAAGATGATCTTGAAATGCAACGAACAGTAGTGTTCGCTGCGGACATCAGCAACGCAATAGGGGCAGTAATGTCTTTCAGTACATCAACTTCAATAATTGCAGGAAAAAATGAGCATGCAAACCCTTTCTCAGACCTCGCTAAGTTAACTTACAGAAAGGCCCTTGCTAGTAATAAAGGACAAAGATGTATGTCTTCAACTTCTCCAGAATTTCTCTCCAGAGCCTGTAATTGCTCTCTTTCACACACACATACATATACAAACAAGTTTAAAAACAACTTATCTTGCACAGGTCTGCATCTGCCAAATTCCATGTTCTCTGAAAGGTTACAAGGAAACATGGGATTCCTCTTTGACAAACTAACTGAGTTTGACAGCTAAATTTCCCCTTAAATATGTTTAGAACTTTCTTTATATAGAAGTGTGAGTCATTCTGACAGGCTTAATTTGTACTGAAAAATGAATGTGTTAAACCTATTAGCCATTCAGGTTAGAAAGACTGTAAACAGTAGATTGATGACATTTGCACTTCAGGTACTACACACTGTGTGCCTACAAAGTGAAAATATAAGAGTTAGTGAAAGGCATGCTGAAGATTTGATAGAAATTGTAACCTAATCCTTTTCTGCTCTTGACTTGATGTTTCCTTGTTATTTTATTTTCTATAATGAGGAGAATATGTATGAGAAGATGGCCCTTTTTTAACTGCATCATATTTATGGCACTGATATGCATATTTCCAGCAGAACTAAACAACTAATAGCAAATACAGCAGTTTGCTGGGGTTAATAAAACACTGCCTGATAGATCAAAAAATCTGTTTGAGTTTGAAGACCCATCAATTGATACTTAAGGACATGTTCAAACCTTTGTTTCGCAGCATTGAGGATATCTGGATCTGACCTTCTCCAGATTAGTTTCTGTGCTAAAAGCATGCCTGACTTGTAAATAAGAGCGAGTGGAAGGGAGGGGGTAGTTACAAAATCAAGTGTGATTTACTTGGGAAATCTCTCAACCTCTCTTCTCAGTGGTAAGAAGAGCTTTCCAGAAGGTGATTCAGAGGTGAAGCCTGACTCAGATGCTCATAAGCCACCTTTAGTATTGCAAAATAAGTTCAGGGTGTGAGCTGACACCTGAGCCCAATCTGCACAGGCCTCTGTGTTGGCTTGTCTGGGGAGAGCTGACATGTTCTCCAGGCAGGGGAACTCTGGCAGGAGAGTTCACAAACTTTCTCCAAGCTCTGAGCTTTCTGGCTTCACTGGTGCATCAGGCACTTGGGTCTCAAGTGTTGATGTGAAGAGTGACAGATCTCATCTCAGAGTATGTAAGTCAGCCTCCTGCTTTGAATGGTTTTCTAGGTGAATGCCTCTCCCTCTCTGTTTAGTACTGGGAACACATAAACCTGGCAAGTTAAATTAGGATGAATAATGGTAGGAATAACTCCTCTGTCCTCTTCATAATCAAAGAGTGGACAAAACCATACAGTCTGAGAAGACTCACTTACTTATTGTCCTACGATCTTGGCTCTGTATGAACTGGCTAATGGGACTTTGGATCCAAATCAGCCCCAGTCTCAGTACATCAGGCACAGGGTAGGAGCCATTAGCTAAATTTGAGGCTGATCTTGTCAGTCCTTTCCCTGTCCCTGTCAGACAGTCCTTTCCTTTATCCAATTCTTCAGCAACAAGCAGTTCCAGAAGCTTCAAGAGGCATAGCCATATCATGCAGAGCACAGTATTTCAGTGTCCTTCATACGTATTTTATGGAAAATTTTCTATAGCCTAGTACTTGAAGAATCAATGGTAGTATGGGGGGAATAGTCTCTAAATTAGAGACATTTTAAGGATTTGCTTAGAAATCATAACCTTGTCACTGAAATTGATTGAAAAATCTTTGTAGATCATCAAATCCAGTGAGCACATCTGTAGTCAGGAAGGAAACGTTTGCTGACATTACTTACTATTGCTCTCCAGACCCTCTGCATTTCTCTGGCGTGTATCATGAATGTGGAAGAGAAGATAATGAGGATGCAGAATCCCCATCAAATAATAACCCACAAGAACAAAAGGGGATTAGAGGTGTATGAAAATGAACACTCATCTGATCTGACTGTGCCAGTACTATGAACCCTTGCATGGCTGACAGCTTTGGTGTGATGTACTCTGCAGAGAACTTTGTTTTTCTTCTTTTGCAGAGAACTTTTCTGCTGGGAATCTATTACATTATTATCTTGCATGGAAAATGTTTGCAGCCCAGTGAAATGCATAATGAAAATGTGACTCATTTGGGGCATTTTAACCTGTGTGTGTGTGTGTGTATACTTTGCATAACAAACCTACCCTGTTTTGAACATTTCTGGTATCAGAACTGTTCCATGTGTTGTGCATCATGTTTGCCACCAGGCCAGACTGCAGATCTCCAAAGTCTTCAAGGATTAGGACTCCTGGAAAAGCACACATCAGAAAAAAGATGCAATTGTATATACAGAACCAGTACATGCAGATCAAGTACATAAAGAAGTCGAAATTAATCTAGGTCTTTTGCATATCATTTTTTAAATTGGATATGACTGACTTTTTGGATAGGACCACAGTAAATTAGTAGTTTCAGATTTTTTACTATAGTGAATCAGAAAAGATAAATCCAAGTGAATCTCTGTGAAATCCAAGAGAAACTTTGTGCTATTGTTGCCCTGGGATTATAAAGCCAATTCTTTGTGGTGCAGTCTAAGCTAGGTTGTACCAGAAAACAAAATAAAACAAAAAAAATCCATCTGATATCTAATAGCTCTCACCAGAACATTTTTAGGGTTGCAGAGGCAAAGATTTAAAAAGTAACAAAATAATTAATGTTGCCTGTTGTTTTTCATTCACTTTCTTAGGTTACAGTTGTGAATTAAATAGTCATGTATGATTTTTCCCACCCTGCCAGGGGGATGAATCAGAATTGTGCTCTGAAATAATCTGTTGTCTGCTATGTCCCCTGACTCATTTGTTGCACAATTTGGAACATGTGAAATGAATGAGGTGGGGGGACAGCAGGGAGAAAGCGGGTTGTCTGGTGGCTGAGGTAGGTGAATGTCGCTCAGAATGGGATTTTATCTGTCCCTCTGATGCAAAGATCATGTGAGGAGCTATGCAAATCATTTAAACCAGGGTTGTTATTTTCAGTCATGAACAAGTGGAAATTATACTCTGTTCTTTCTATTGCCCAGGTATGGATTTCAGTTCCTTTATGTTACAACCAAATGCTTTCTGGCCCTCCTGCTTTGTCCTTGCTCTGGTGAGCATACTAGAGAGAGGGTCCCCTCATTCAGTAGGGAACATGTCAGGACCTTGGCAATTACCTTACAGGGTCTGTGGCACCTCCAAAGCTCTTGGGTCCTGAAAATATCTCAGGACAGGGCAGAAGAGTCCTGGGCGGGGAGGGGGCATGGGTACAGACTGTGCACTACAGCCAATGGAGAACCATCTAGCTCACCAATCTCATGATGTTTTCCTCAGTTTGAGAACTAGATAATATTGTATTTTATCCACGTTAAATAGATTGGAGGTGACCTCCTTTTCCCACCAAGTCCCTCATGCTGTCTCATGCAGATTCATCATTGCTCATCAGCAGCATTGCATCTGGCAGAGCTTAGCAGTTTGATGTAACAAGGATGCTGCAGATTTCACACATGCACACTAGCAGAGCATGGGACATGTAGTCAGAGAAAGGACTGAGCTGAAAGGTTTTGGTCTTAGTTTGCAGCTCTGAGGAGGGTTGTGTTCAGCTTTTCTCCCCCTTAAGCAGAACTCTTGAGCTCCCTGTTCTTGTTCCAGTCCCATTCCAGTCCTATCCCAGTGCCATGTCTAGCTCTTCGCTAGCCACCACAGAAATCTCAGAAAGTCCAAGTGTGCCCCATTTAGGGATTCTTATCCCATTGTCACTCTTTTCCTTTCCCCAAACTCCTTTTCGCTCACCAAATCTTCAGTCATCCTTCAAACTTCTTCCAGTAAGCATCATTCCTCTGCGCTAGCACTCAGTCTCTGTCCATGGGATCCTCATTACATTCCTTGTGCACTCCTGAGCACAGTTTCTTTACACACACAGTTCCACCTCTTCCCTTAGCATGGTTGTGCCCACTGCTTGGACCTATGGCACACCCTGATGTTCCAGGCTCTACCCCATATTCCTCTTCCAGGTTTCTCAGTTTGCTGGACCCTTCCCAGATAGACTTGGGGACAGAGTTTTTATTAGGGCCTGTTGTGACAGGATGAGGGGTAATGGTTTTAAACTAAAAGAAGTAGGTTCAGATTCCTAATTATAAGGAAGAAATTTTTTACTACGAGGGTGGTGAAACACTGGAACAGTTTGACCAGAGAAGTTGTAGATGCCCCATCCCTGGAAACATTCAAGGTCAGGTTGGAAGGGGCTCTGAACAACCTGATCTAGTTGCAGATGTTTCTGTTTATTGCAGGGGGTTTGGACTAATTGACCTTTAAAAGTCCCTTCCAACCCAAACCATTCTATGATACTATGATTCTATGATTCCCCTGATTTAGTCCCAATCTCTATTCCTTGACAACACCTAGACCTAGTGTTCTCCTTCAGAAAAATCCACCTTTTTCTACATACTTCCTGTTCCTGACAGCCTTGATCTACCTCTTGTACTTGTTCAACAGCAGGTAGGTAGCTCCCTGCTCTGTGATGCTCTGTTTCAGCAGTGGGTGGACTGAGACTGCAAGAGAGACCAGCTCCCTGGTGCAACATCCAGTACCCAGGACTGCTCCAGCTCAGGACACATGGGGACAGCCATTACAGAGGAAAACTGATTTCATTCCTATAGCCCTATGCTGCAAAATACATTTTTTAAACTTTCTTTTTTCAGTGGCTGTGAAGCGCATAGAATTCAGCCACATACAGAGCTTGTAGGGAGCTGGGACATGCTCAGTGAAGACAAACTGCCTGGGGATTTCAGCTATGAAATTCTGGCAAGTCTTTATGAAGTATGTGTAAACTACTACTTGTCAAAGACTTGTACATTTTTAAGATGTGGATGTGTTTCACAGGGAATAAAAATGAATAAATATGGTTTATCCTTAACAAAAGCCACACTCTTCCTCCACACAGGGTTCCTGCAAAACACAGAGTTCCAAAGCTTTGCAACTACATTTTTTCAAATGTTGTTTAGCAGTTGTTTTTCTTTTTCTTCCGTTTTTTTGTTTTTGAAAAGGTCTTAGCAATTTTTAAAAAATAAGGTAACATGAGAGATGACAAGTGTGAAATCTCAGAAAGTTTCTCCAAGCTTCAAATAAAAACATGGTTATGCAAGAAGAAATGTCAGGCAGCCTTAGCTGGGATGAAAGGATAGACACCAAGTTGAAGCACAAATGGGCCTGCTACTTATGTTCATATCCACATGTTATTTAGCCAAGAATTTTCTTAGAAGTCAATTAGATTATCTCTAGTCCTTATACTGAAGTACTCAGACTAAAATGATATAAGCATGTAGTTATAAAGCAAATGCCTTTCCCCATCCTTCAGTGTCTTTTTTAGGTGTTGAATCCAGATTCCCTTGTTCACTGAGGAATATACCACCTTAAAAGGAACTGAAGAAGTGAATATATGGGATCCTGCTGGATTCACTACACTGCAGTGGTGGTTTGGAGTCTCTCAGTGGCAGCATCCTCATCCTTGTGCACCCTCATGGAGGAGTGGGGCTGCCTCTCTGGCACGTGCAACTGAATGCTGGGAAGCCACAAATGGGGCAGAGCACATCTGCCTGGCTGTGAAGCTCATCTGAGAGGAGGAGGAGAGGGAGATCTCATAGCTCTCCTGCTAAGTAATTTTTGTTATGGAAACTTGTTTTAAATTTGTTCCATATGAATCTTGGGAAAATGAACCATTTCAGAAGTTTATCATAATTCTAGTCTAGATAAACAGCTCAATAAAGAATGGAAAATATGTATTTTGTCAGAAGGCACCACTAAAAAATGTTCACATATGGCAATGATTTCCTTAGCATTCAACAAAGGATTGGCTCAGGAGTCTTCTCCTGTAGATACAGATCAGATTTATCACTGCGGTAATGTCACCTGACTTGCACAATGTTTAAGCTGTGAGTCAGCAGAGCAGAGAGACATAGTTCTCCAGCATGTACAGTATTTATCCTGTCTTTTTCCACTTGCTGGCACTGATTTTGTTTTTAACATTATTGAGAAGTGATTCTTCATAGTTAAGGTTACAAATGAGTTTGTCTTAGAAGCTTGTTTTGGCTTCTCCCTACAACCTACCCTGCCACTCCACAGCAGCAGGACCTCGGAGCTAGTAATCTGAGCTGAGAACAAGATAATGCTTCTTTTCAAAATGTGAAGTGAGTGGAAGGTTTGCTGGATTATGGCGCTCAGAAAATGAAAGTGCTCCCACACCAGAAAAAGAAGTCCTCTTCATTTTGCTTTTTTGTCCATCTTCTTCAAGAAATTAACAGAGAAATGCTTTATTTCTCTGTGGGATATTCTAGATGTTCCCTCATTATCCTGAAAAGAGAAATCCTGTTTTTACTCATCCCAATTTAAGGGCAGATTGGTTAGAATAAGAAAAAAAAACAAAGGATATGTATGTTCAGCATTAGCTCTTTGTAATGGGCTGAACACACTGTGGGTTTGGGTGCTTACTGTCCGTGGGGCAGTGATGTAGATTTAGGTTCATAATTTTTAAGACGTAAGTGAAGGTGATGAGCCTACATAAAAAAGTGTGACCCAACTAAAGAAAAACTGTCAACCCGAGGCTCTGAAGTTGCAGACCCCTCTATTCAGCCAGTGTGGCCCTCTGTGTGTTGTGCAGCTCTGTGCCCAGCGTGGACCCTGCTCAGAGCAGCCCGGAGCTGGTGGGGGGAACAGGGCAGAGCAGCACCCAGACCCCACAGAGCCCGTCAGCTGCTGCTGGTCGGGGATCCCTAATGCTCTGTTACACCCTCCTTTTCCTGAAACAGACTCATGGCATCATCCTTAAGCTCTCTCCACTGAACCATGCTGTCAAGTGTGAGAATGGCACACTGCACTCCATACTTCTTCCCACAAGAAGGGGAAAAGCTGCTTCTGTCTGAGACCTTGAGGTGCCTCAGTACTGAGGAAGATCTAGAGTTTAAAAGAGTTTAAATCTCTTTCTCTCTTCCCTGTTTTTGTTTTTGGTGTTTCCTTTCACCTAGCACTGCCTTTAGCAGGCTGTTTAGGAGGGAAATTCTTTTGTGATGCACCAGTTTTTATATAAAAGCTTGGTGGGAATTGAGGGAGCCTAATGCAAGGACATAATTTCCATCCTGTGTGTCATGTACGTAAAATTTCAGTGTTGTGGTACATCACATAGGTAGCTTTTTACTGGATTTGTCCCCTTGAACAACAATGCAGAGCGTTAAAATTCAGTTCAATGTTTAAATACTTTTGGGTTAGTTTAGTATATTATTGTTAATAGCTGCAGAAATCTCAGATTAGTCTTGCAAAGAGTAGGGTTCTCATACTCAAAAGGTCCTCAGGCAGCACAACCCTCACGTGCACCCTTAAGACTTTTAGTTCATCATACCTGGAACATGTCCCACTTACCAGGCGTGCAGTTCATAGACAGCCTGTGCATAAAATCATAGAGAAGTAGGGCTGAAAGGATTTCAGGAAATCACATATTCCAGTCTTCCAGCCCTAGATCACTGACGTCTGTTTGACTCCTGTGAGTTATTAAGGTAACATGTTCCTAAATATGGCTCACAGAGTTCCCAGGCAATCTATTACAGCAGACTCACTTTTTCTTGCTTGCTTTTTCTTTGCACTGTCATTAAGCTCATTATGCTTTTTTCTTTTCTGCCCATAAACACAGAGAAAAGAATATTCCTTTCCTCTTTGCAATTGCCATTCTGCATGTGAACACAGTCGTTCTGAGGCTGTTCACCCTCCTTTCCCGTCTATATGATTCCTTTTCTTGCATTCTTTCCTGGTAGGATATGTAGACTAGGTCTGACACATCCAGTCTGCTGAAGGTAGTAGATTTGAAGTGGGTCTGATGAAAAACTTTGGTTGTTAGTTAAAAAGAATATAGCATGGCAACACCATTGTGATGGGATCAGCTGGACTCTACTCAACTAGAAACCAACTTTGGTTGACTACTTCAGATTTAAAAGGTTAATTGATTTCAAATGAGGCAGCACTACAGATTTTTAACCCAGAAAATCCCAGAGTAGGAGGGTTCTCTTTGCAGATGAGGGAAGTGGATACTAACAGCAACGTTAGAGCTGAAACCATATCATGAGACAGGCTATCTGAAGATGTGACAGGCTTAAAATAGTGAGCTTTAGAAATGAGGAAGCATTATTAACTACTTTTACTTGCCTTTGGTTTACGAGCCTGCAGGGGTAACATATTATAACATTTCCAAGTTTTCTCCTGGAAGCCTCTGTGAAAGAGACTGAAAACTGAGATACTTGGCTAATCACTTGGCTCTAGAAATAGAGGCTTTGGGAGAACACCAAATGTTGTAATTACATTACTAGAATAGGTGTCATAACATTTTGTTTCTTTCTGTGTGGAAAATGATAGAACTGCAGTTGTTGACAAATTCTTGGATAGGAAAAAGGTGATTCACACAGGAGCCCATACAGTCCTTTCTCAAACATCAATCTTGATTCATCCCTACTCATCACTGTGAGAGATTTCAGATTGTTGTGACAATTGTTTGATATGAAGAGAATTCAGACAGTCACATTGCAACTCCCTATGCCATACAAAGGAGGTCCAGGGGCACTTAAAATTTTGCCTGGACACTGAGTAGCAGAATCCGAGTTTAGCTGACTCATCAGATGGAAATGAATCATCTGAGGTATGTTTAGGTTTATCATTAACTTTTACCAGGTTCACTGTGAGATGTGGGAACCATCAATGGTTAATATGCAAAATATCAAATAACCATTAGTGAGAATTTGTGGCACTGACATATCAGATTGCTCCAGCACTAACTCTGAAAGATGTTTTGCTTTCTATTGATTAGAATTTGGAAGAGGAAGAAATATTTAAGATAGAGCTACAATTATGTGTGATGGATCTCAAAGTAGTTCAAATATTTACTTAATACATGATAATTTAAGTGAATTAGACATTAGTTTACAATTGCAATCAAAATGTGTTTTCCCTAAGACTTTAGCTGCTCTAATGATTCTTTAAGTGTAAAGAAAAGCCTGCTGCTTGATTGAAACATGTCCAAAAGGCATCACAGCTGACAGGAACTTGAATTGGTCTTCTGCATTCATTTCTGATAGCAGAGGCAACATAATCTGACAGCAGATGTTAAGCAGGCAACATTTCTCTTTTGCTCCTAAGAGCAGCTGACAAGGATCTGTAGCCTAACTTAAAACACGTAAACAAACAAACCCACAAACAATACAGTTGTCCAATTAAAACTGGATTACTTCTTCAGACAAAAACACCTTTTAAAAAACAGCATGGACAACTAACAGGTTCTGACTATTTGTAGAAGTAATTAATATATTTTGCATTGCTTGACTAATTTTAATGTTTCTGATCTCTCTGTTCTAATTATCTTGTTTTACCATTTTCTTTAAGTGTGGCAGACTGATCTACATTTCCTGAAAGTAAGGAACCTTGACAATGCTTTTTTCTTTTAGGCAGGAATATATGATCTTTATTTACCTCAAGAGCCTCCTGAACTGCTCATTGAGCTTGAGTACTGTTGTGGTTTAACCCGGCAGACAGCTAAGCACCACACAGCTGCTTGCTCAATCCCCTTCAGTGGGATGGGGGGGAGAATCGGGAAAAAGGTAAAACTTGTGGGTTGAGATAAAGACAGTTTAATAGAACAGAAAAGGGAGGGAGAAATAATAATGATAAACGAATATACAGACAAGTACTGCACTATGCAATTTCTCACAACTCACTCACCAATCCCCAAGCAGTGGCCGCCAACTCCCCCCATTTTGTTTTTATTCAGCATGATGTCATATGGTATGACATATCCCTTTGGATAGTTGGGGTCAGCTGTCCTGGCTGTTCCCCCTTCCAGATTCTTGGGCACCTCCAGCATACTCACTGGCAGGGCAGTATGAGAAGCAGAAAAGTCTTTGACTCGGCAACAACTAAACCACCAGCGTCTTATCAACATTATTCTCATCCTAAATCCAAAACACAGCACTGTACCAGCTACTAGGAAGAAAATCAATTCTATCCCAGCCAAGGATAGAGCCAGGACAAGGACAAATCTCTTGCTTATCTCTCAATTGTACAAGAATTTCTTATTTTTCCTCTATAAAATGTGCCAGTTTCTAAAGGAGGGATTAAAACCCCTTACCACAATACTGGTTTTCCCCAATAATAAGAGCAGCCTTTCACAGAATCACAGAACCATCTAGGTTGGAAAAGACCTTGAAGATCATCCAGTCCAACCATCAACCCAACATTAAGAGTTCCCAACTACACCAGATCCTCAGCATTATGTCAATGCTACTCTTAAACCCCTCCAGGGATGGGGACTGCACCGCCTCCCTGGGCAGCCCATTCCAATGCCCAACAACCTGCTCTGTAAAGAAATACTTCCTAATATCCAGTCTAAACCTTCCCTGGCACAACTTGAGGCCATTCCCTCTTGTCCTGTCGCTTGTTACTTGGTTAAAGAGACTCATCCCCAGCTCTCTGCACCCTCCTTTCAGGGAGCTGTAGAGGGCGATGAGGTCTCCCCTCAGCCTCCTCTTCTCCAGACTAAACACCCCCAGTTCCCTCAGCCGCTCCCCCTACGACCTGTGCTCCAGACCCTGCACCAGCTTCGTTGCCCTTCTCTGGACACACTCGAGTCATTCAATGTCCTTTTTGGAGTGAGGGGCCCAAAACTGAACACAGGAATCGAGGGGCAGCCTCACCAGTGCCGAGTACAGGGGTCAGATCCCTTCCCTGTCCCTGCTGGCCACGCTATTGCTGACACAAGCCAGGATGCCATTGGCCTTCTTGACCCCCTGGGCACACTGCTGGCTCCTGTTCAGCCGGCTGTCAATCAACACCCCCAGGTCCCTCTCTGACTGGCAGCTCTCCAGCCACTCCTCCCCAAGCCTGTAGCGCTGCTGGGGGTTGTTGTGGCCCAAGGGCAGCCCCCGGCATTTGGCCTCATTGAAACTCCTCCAGTTGGCCTCAGCCCATGGCTCCAGCCTGTCCAGGTCTCTCTGCAGAGCCTCCCTGCCCTCGAGCAGATCAACACTCCCACCCAACTGGGTGTCACCTGCAAACTGACTGAGGGTGCACTCGATCCCCTCGTCTAGATCATCAATAAAGGTGTTAAACAGGAGTGGCCCCAAAACTGAGCCCTGGGGGACACCACTCGTGACTGGCCACCAGCTGGATTTAACTCCATTCAGCACAACTCTTCAGGCCCGGCCATCCAGACAGTTTTTTACCCAGTGAAACATGTGCCCATCCAAGTCAGGAGTAGCCAGTTTCACCAGGAGAATGCTGTGGGAGCATTCTGTCAGCAGAGGTTTTTGTCTTCATCTTAAGACAGTGTTTACACTGAGATGTCTACTTGTGCTGGAAGAGTCTAAACTCCAGTGATAGTCAATGGAGACAGTGCAGCCAGAGAAGCCTAAAGAGCAATTTAGATGACCAGCTACTAACTAACTCCTATAGGGTGCACTGAATCACTCTGCTGTTTGTATCAAGTAGCTCTCTGGTGACTAGAAAGGGAATGTAGACACCTCCAGCAGACATCTACATTTATTTAGGTATCCTACACTTCAGTAGCATCCCACCTGGAAGGTTCCAGTCTGTCTTTCGACCAGACACCCATGGCCATTGGAGATGCTCTAGAATATGCAAAACATCTATATGGACTTAGCAGATACAATGCAGGACCTAGGAAAGAACTCTTTTTGAAATAACAATAGCAGGAGACCAGGTAGATAGCACTATATGTCTATGTTTGGTCAGATGAACTGACCATGGAGGATGGGATTTAGTTGCTAAGCTGTAGGTGCTCAGTGCTTTTTGAGACACCTCTTGCCATTCCAGGAATCTTCAGGGATCACAGATGAGATGAAGGACTTGTGGGAGACCTACATTCTTCTGGAGCTACGGCTATGGCTAAAGCTATGACTTTAAGATACTCTCAAAATCATACTGTCACTAGAAGCCTGTGTTCAGGCAATCAAGACCCAGTCTGAGAGCTGAATTGGGCAGTTGAGTCACAGTGTAATTCCCACATGGAGAAGAGAGAACTGTAGCCAGGTTTCCAAGGTTCCAGTCCAGAAAATAGAACCTCAGCCATAGGTAGAAGGCTTTAATACACATCCTTCTCAGCATGACCTACGGAAATGTTTGCAGAGGCTCCCATCAAGAGATAGCTTTTTGTAGAGCCTTTTCTTAAACATGATCTTTCTTCATCCGCTGTGTAGAGCACAGAGGACTTTGAACACTGGATCCTTTTATGCTGAGAGTTAAGAAAAATAAGGGGTTTATTTATTTATTTAGTGCTTAGGATGTAGCTTGATCTTTCTGGTGTCCCAAGCACAAGGCATAGAATCTGTTCTACCATGGAAAATCCCACATGAGAATTTACTTTCAGGCCCACATGCAGCAAACCCCACTGTTGTTCATTATGAATTGGAGCAAACATATTACTTGAGACATGATGAGCTTGCGTATGAAATAGAACACACTTCTAGGAACAAGAGACATCAAAACCATTTTTTTGAGTCCATACCAGCAGTGATGCTGATTTCATTTACAGTAGATGAAATGTCTCACTTTGGTTAATGTTTCATTATTAGAAAAACCTGTTTGTGGGACCCAGGGTTATCTTTTGATAACTTCAGACTATTAGTTAGCAATTAGTTCATTAGTCAAGATCAGGTTAAGTAACTATGACTACAAGGTACAGAAAGTTTTTCTTACATATTTCTCAACTTCAAGGGCACAGGCAGAGCCTTTATTATCCCTTAATTCTTAGGCCTGGTTCAACACTTTCAGAATATGAGATTTCTCTTGCAACTAAAATCTGTCTTTCACTCAGCTTGAAAGAATGCAATTGGGTTTTGATTGCAATTGCAACAAAACATCTTTAGGAAAAAATGAACCTTATAAATGATCCGAAACAGATTTATCCTAAATTTTGACTTAATTTCAAATTAAAAAAACAGCTGTCATATATTTTAAAATCTTGAAACCATTTACATTCTTCCTCCAGGTCCTAAGAAAAAGAAAAATCAAGCTTTGTCCTAGTCTTCCTGCACCTTTTCAAGATGTCTGCACTTCCTCTTCCCTTCAGCAGCAATAAAAGTCTGCTTGAGTCTTTGAGCAGCACTGAACCAGGGCCAGGGTCCTTAATGACACTGCCCTTGCTAGAAATCTCCTTCCTTTGTGCACTGGATATAATAACGACAGAGCACAGAGTAGCCAGGGGAGTACAAGCTGCAGTCTGTAAAATCCTTCAGTTATGGGTTTGTGCTTCTGTCCCTGGTGATGCCTTTAGGCACATCACCCTTACAAGGTCCTGCAGAAATACTGGACCATTACTTTTTCTCTTAGCTGAGACAGTTCCTTAGAGCCACAATTTACAGTCCATAATGCCTGCACTTTGGTAATGGAATGACCCAGATGTGTTAAATATTATTATTATTACTGTAGAGTACATGACCATATGGATGAACTCAGAAAACTCCCACTTCATTTTACAGTGACAGATCATGCATTTTTGGTGATCTCCACATCCCAAAATCATTGTCTATATAAAAATTTGGATGGCCATGATGATCAATAGCCATACAGTGAGCTATTCATTAAAATGTCTTGCTTCATTACTCCACTACAGACCTTCATGTAATTCCACTTGAAAAAAACCCCAAATAAACCCCTAAACAAGGTTTGCACCCAAACCAGCAAAGCCTGTTTAAAATCTATGGCTCACAGTACATCCTCAGAGCAATTTCTGGATGGTATTCATGCTTCATTTAGCTCTGTGTTTTGTTCTCCAAGAGCCTATAATGAACATGCTCAGGATTTAACAGTTTCCTTTCCAAAAAGGAGTAATTTCAAAATAAGAAAATGTTATCATTCACAAAAAAACCCAAGCACACAACCTCCAGGCAGGCCTTTTCTTTTTGAGCAGAAAGCCTCAGGTTGCTTTCTTGACAATATTGCTGTTCTTGAAGTAAAGGGATCAATCTGCAGTATTTAGACTGACTGTAAGTAGGATAAAAATCTCTTTGTTTCCCTAATGTGTTTGGCTCTAGGAAATCAGCACATGTTATCACAATTGTAAATTGTAATTATGAAATTCTGATTAGGATTCTGGTCTGAAAAAAATGGAGGTTTTTCATTGTTCTACATCCCTTTCTTTGCCTGTAGAGACTGTACTGACCAATGATTTACTTCATTAAGCCTCAGGCATTATTGTTTAGAAATTACAGAGTTGCATACATTTTAATCCAGCACACTGTGAACACACAGAGAAATTAAAATATTTTGCATTGCTTATAATCAGCAAATTAGCAGTGAGTATTGTCAGTCCTCATTCACTTGGAATGTCCTCACAAAACAGACAGAAAATCACCTATTTTAAGGGTGAATTACCTTGTTCAAATAAACATGTACATATGCATGTAAACAAGTAATCCTCTCCTTTTAATATTAGCCATGTAAAGAAAGTGTTTAGGATCATTATCAAGAACAAAAAGTATTTCTGCTCCTTTATTTATTATCATGGGCTTTTTAATGGAGAAGTGTAATTCAGTGCTTTTAGGAAAGTATATCTGTGTCTGCTAAATGACTAACGCTCCCTATTTTCCTCTTTTCCTCTAGAAATTTCTGTGGCTAAATTTTCAAATAAATTTTGAGTAAGAATACAGCAAAAAAACTCTGAAAAAAACCCCCCCAATAACTCTTCAGTGTCTTTATTCAGATTAACTGATTTAGTGGAAATCTGGGTTAGGGCATATCAGACTACTGGAAGGATACGTGAGAGTTGTGGGGAAAAAAAACAGTAATTAAAAGCCTGATTTAAGCAATATTCTTAAACTAAATGTCAATAGTAACAATTCTGAGCCTAAGGTTACACATATGTTCGTGCGTCTGGTTGAATCAAGACTTCGGGTTTATATTTATAGGATTGAACTTTTTTTCCCCCCTTTTTTTTTTCTGTAGAGAAATAAATAGCCACTCAAATTGATATTCTCTGCACTCTCCCTGCAAATGCCAAAATATGTTTCTTGAAAACTACAGAGAACTCATAGATATTAAGAAGTTACCCAATTCCTAAATGATACACAACTTAAATGCCAGTGAAACTACCAGTGGTCAGGCAACTAATTGCATTTGTTATTATGGTCCATACAGTCTGCCTTTGTGGCATATCAAATGCATAGGTTTCTAAGAACTAATCTCTGTGTATCCAAAATGAGACAACCATCTGACACTAATTATTCAATTTTGGTAGGGTGGTCTTACATGCTCTGATTCCATCATTGTGCAAGCACAGATGATAATACTCAAAACCATTCCAGACAATGACAGAGAATAATTTTCAAAAGGTTCTCCTTTGCAAGGGAAACACATTTTTGGTTTTATTTTTTATTCTCTCACATCTATCATCTCAGTAAAGATGATGCAACCAAACAAATATTCCTACTCATTTGATTTCTGGGGTCTAATATTTGACCATGACTCCTTGTCTAATTCCTAGCAAGGGATTCCCTTCCTTCAGTGAAGCACAAACCTATTCAGTTGTTGTGATGAGACCAGACTGGGTGTGTTCAATCTGGTGCAGCCATAGGTGAACTAATATGAAGGGCAAGAGAATAATAACTAAGATTTGGAAACCAAAAAGCCACGTGAACACTTGGACAGTCAAAATAGTCAGTATTCCATGATTCAGCACACTTGAAATCATGCTCAGGTCTTCATGCTACTGTAGAACACTCTTCCCAATGTAATTTTACTTGGATATGTTACTGATCTCAGCCTGTAGCAGATCATTTACTGGATTAAATATGCTTCTGGTTTTCTTAATGGTTCAATCATTAGGATTTTTTAATCTCTGGAAAACCCCACCAACTTAATTTAAATTTTCCCACTGTTTCCCACCCCCAGTTCTCCAGGTGGCAGGATTGTTTAATAACTGAAGTCTTTTAATGGTTTGAAACACTCTTCTGATTTCCAGTTATGTGTATTCCTGGCTAGTGTATATGTGCTTGAGAAGACTAACTTCTGGTAGTAACATGACACAAAACAGAGCATCAAAGGTGTATCAGGATGTCAGAAGTTGGGATTTATGCTACTTTGCAGTGCCGTAGCTCTTTTGAAGCTAGCATTGACTTGCACCAACTTCAGTAGTGCTATCCAGCACATGGATCATCACTACCCAGGAAAGCCAGAATAGGCTCATGTCCTGGTTCAAGTCCAACTTACTTGTGATCAAAACCTCATAAAATGGTGTGGCTCACTGAGATCTCAGAAAAATGTATTCACATCACAAACACTATTCCAGTAGAAGTGGCACTCTTCCTGGCAGAGAGGCAAAAGACTGGATGCACACGCACTTGAATTATTCCTTGTTAATACTGGATAGTCAATCAATAAGGCCTTCTTTCACTAGAGGACCAGGAGTCAGGAGAGACTAAGATTGTCAGGGCATCCCTGCCCCTTCCTCTGATAAATTACATCTTTGAATAAAACTGTGCAGTGAAGAAAAACAGCTGCTAGTTCAAAAAGTCACTCTACCAACATCAGAGAAATGTTCCTTTCATGCAGAATAGCTTGGTTTGATGACTGAGTGCAGGAATCCTCTTCAGAGCCCTCTCTGAGAGCCCTTTCAACCAGAGGCTTGCAGCCTCCCATGGCACCTACAATCTGCAGTCTCAGGGACCTGTCAGTCTGGTCTGCAGAACTCTGCCCAAGAAATGAGGATATTCTGCATGGCTCTCTCATTGATGAGAGACTGGAATTACCACAAACACATCAAATTCAGAACATAATTTTAACTCTACTTATTTGATTTAGCTTCTTGTCCATAATTCCACAAAACAATTTTTTTTTTTTTTTTTTAAAAACAAGACTCCAACAGCAATCAACCAATAAAAGCAGACCTTTGCAGAATGGGGTTGAAGGGAGGAGGAAGGGCTGAGGAGATTCTGACAGTAAAAGAGAGGTTCCCTCTTTAATTATTTTCTAAAGTTCCAGTATACTTTGTGAAGTGATGGGCATCATTTCATACTCCAGAAATAGAGATTAAACCATGTAGGCAGTTTAGTAGGTGATCAGAAGCATGGTATGAGGGAGAGATGATAGGGAGAAATGTACAGATCATGATGCATCTTTGTTGTTGATAGAAATTGGCTATTGATACTAAGTGGACATATCTCAGGATAGATGATTAGCACCAACATATTTCACTAGTATTAAATTCACATATAATTATCTGGATTTCTTTTTATATTTCTGTCTCTGCTATTAGGAATAGGTCCTCTTGGAAAGAATTTGTGTTTTTCTTAGTGCTGCTCTTCAGAGTAGGGGAAAGACGAGTCATTTGGCACTTTAACCTTTTCCAAACGCATGAACAACTCAGCCTCCCCATTCAACCAGGGAGTCAGAGAAGAAGCAGGAGAAGGGAAAGTTATGAGGCAGAAAGTGGAAAGTTGGTGAGGGGTGGAAAAAATTACTTAGCTTAGCTGATGTGTTAGAAATGAGAAAGAGAAGTATTTCTCTAAGAAAAGAGAGAAAGCAAAAGTTTTGAAATAATCTGATGTTAGAGTTTTCTATTATAATTTTGGTAAGGTATTCAGATACCATGGTGATGAGCACAGCTGAAATATCTTAGCACTCTGGGATAGTACACACTCAAACAAAAAGGATAATTAAAATAGTGCTTATTTAGATGAGGAATAATGTCTCAGTTCCTATGCAAATGAGCATAGTTAAAGGATCACTTGCCTTTTTATGAAAATGAATATTGAAAGTTTGATGAGAAACTAGGGAGGGAAACATTCTGGAAGTCAAAGCAAATGCAATCTCTGTATGCAAATGAAATCAATTAATTTTAGCAGCCATGTATGAGTGTAAATGAGAAAATCAATGATTTTCAAAATCTAGTAATTTGATAGCCATTAGTCTCATTAGATTTTCTTTTTAAAGCTTAATTATTCAAAAATACAACCCGATTGAAGTGTGGTTTAGAAAGGACACATTCTTAAATTAATTACAATAGTGGTTTTCCCTGTAGCATGAAGATATAGTGCCAGTAGACGGCTTTGTAGAAAGAAATATGATTTTTTGCTGGACTTGGGAATTTATTTTGGTAAAGAGTCCACCAAACCTCTACAGATCACCTAAAGACCTCTGTAGAAGCCTATGAGTAGTCCCACTGAAGCCTGTGGAGGATGTATAGTTTGTACCTCACATGGATCCAGCCCTTGATTTTTAGGATCATGTGTAGACTGAAGAGTCTTGATGAGTCGAAGGTGAGTGAAGAGGTGACCCTGTGCAGAGTTAGCCAAATGTCATGCTGCTTCTGGGGCTGTGACGCCTCAGCACTATCTTACAGAGGGCTCACCTTTCCCCACCCATCTCTGGGGGAGGAATTTCTGCCCCTCATCTTCAAAATACCCTCCTGGCTGCAGCACTTAACTCAGAAAATGATGCAGTGAGATTTGTGTTCTTTGTCAGTCTGGAGGAGATTTAAACAGATTATGACTGTAAATTTGATCTTTTTGAAAATAGTCTGTGAAAGACATCTTCGGTCCTAAATAGCACAGTATCCATTCAACATAGGATTTACTGCTTGCATCACTTACATATACAAACAGAATGGCCCCAGGGCCTCTTTTCTGAGCATGAGGCCCTGGTCTGGTTTAGCTGAGTTCATCCTATTGAACTCAATTGCCATCTAAAACAGGTGGCTGCATCCAGACTGCCTGTTGGGGATGGCCCCTGCCTTTTGCTAACTCCAGAACTGTACCAGTTCCCAACTGGAAATTGGTTGGATGAATTCTGTCTGGTTCAGGCCAAAATTGTGCCAAGGGCCATTCTTAAAATTTATCAGCATAGACAATGAAGTTCATATCCTCAGGAAACATCATGACACTGTTTCATTTATAGTGTTGATGAACTTTACTAAATAAATTATTACAAAACATTTTTAATCAATTTCTTGTAGGAAGAATTGCTATTACCTGAATTTCTAGCTACATTTCTTCACCCTGTCTGAGGATATGCCATATAACATTCCTGAGGAGCATGTTGCAATAACTCATGCCACTGCTGCAACACTTGACTACTGCCACTCCTCTGTCCTCCTCTTCTGCTCCTTGAAGATCTCCCTCTCACATCTCTCCTCCCCTCTCACGTCCTATTCAAAATAATCAAGATATAAGGAAGATGTACTTTCAGAGGACCAATTAAACACAGCAGGGACCAGCTGAGATGAGGAGCTGCAGTGAATGAATTTAAATCAAGCTGCATTTTCTGAGACATGATCTCTGTACCATCACTGGAATATATGTTAATGGTGGCAAGGGCTTCAGGTGGATCTGCACATCGCCGGGGAAGCTAAGCTTTACTCAGTATCATTGTGTGAGCCAGAAGTGTGAGTAAAAAAAACAAAAGAAAAAAAATGTTAAATTATTGCTTGTGAATCACAAACATGGCTGCAAAATTTTGTACTAAACTCTTCCAGGTGACAGGCAAATGAGGAGCAAAAGAGAAAGAGGCACAGTTGGGTAAATCAAAATATTAGCACACATTTATATAACACGTGATTGTAATGGCTCAGGATTGCAGAGGATTTAAAAAATAATTCTCTTTTATGTAAGGTGGCTACTATTCAGTAGCGGCATTATAATTTCATGACTGTACTCTCTGCTTGGCAGAGACATTTTTCAGACACCACTTCACTGAACTAGAGATGCTTTAAAAAGGGAGGAATCAGTGCAGTCCAATAGATTTTAGACTGGCCACAATTTCAGAGATAACCTAAAGTTTCAGCCCCTGCCATGAAACATGTCCCCCAGCGCCACTTCCCCATTCTTCCACTGCAAAGTCCTTGATCTCCAACAGCGTGAGCCGGCCTTAGCCCCCTTGGCAGATGGTGAGGGCTGTGCAACCGTGCGTGTGCCGTGCTGCTGCCGGCTGTGCTGCCTCTGACCCCGCACCCGATCCCCCCAGCTCTGTGGCTGCTGGCCAAAGATCCCACTCTCATCTGCCCATGGCGTTCGGGGTGAAAGCAGCAGCTGTGTGGCAGCGCAGAGCAGCACCGTAGGATGGTTTAGGGTAGAAAGTAAATAATTTGTCCAGCTGTCTCTACAGCATGAAGCTAGGAAATAAAACGTCTTCTTTTTCCGAATAGTCTAAGGTCAACTAGCCAGGTGAAAGCCCTTCAAGGTTGTTCACGGTGCCTTCTGGCATTGAAAGCAGTGGGAATTTTGCTTTTGTCTTCTGTGCCAGCAAGCTGAGAGATAAGATAGACATGGGATTCTCTGAGTTAGTATCTCAGTTTGCAGTTTGCCTCTCATGGTGAAAGGTGTCCTGGATTGCCCATATAATGAAACATTTGCTGTGTGCTGCAGCTGAGACAATGACTTTCTCAGACAAACGGAAGAAAATGAAATTGGACTGAAATCTCTTTTC
Organism: Athene noctua; assembly: GCF_965140245.1. Classification (NCBI taxonomy): domain Eukaryota; kingdom Metazoa; phylum Chordata; class Aves; order Strigiformes; family Strigidae; genus Athene; species Athene noctua. The sequence continues at coordinate 16,918,710 of NC_134037.1, read as the reverse complement.
CTGTCTCCTGTGATGCTTGCAGGGGTAATGGCCCTGGAATGTATTTCCAGAGTGTGGAGTGTCCCGGAGCTCCATGTATATGTGCTACCAGGAGGCTCTGCCACTGCAGGAGAGGAGTCAGAGCAAGACTTCTTTAATAAGGCACAGCAGAGCAACAGAGCACTTCACAAACTGTCCTAAAGACCAAGCATGTGTCCCTGTTAGTGCCCTACCTAGCAGCAACAGCAGTGGAAGGATTTCAAGGCTCAGCCTCTTTTCACAACTCTGTCCTTAATAAATGATTAAACTGCACTTACAGTAAGTGCCAGTGGAATTTAAATGGGTTGCAGCGCCCGAGCTTGACTTCTCCCTTTTGGAAGCAGGGCTTAAGACAGGCTTATAAAACCTGAAGAAAGGCAGCTGTGACTAATTCTTGGCTGCAGTTGGGGGAAGAGAGAGGGGAGGCATAAAGGGCAAAAAAGGTTTTCTTGAGCACTCACGCTGGCTCAGCCTCTGTCTGCTTAGCCTGTTGAGACTAGACAAAGTGACTGCATGGCCCATTGCAACTAGGTCTATGCAGAACCCTAGGTACATGGCCTGATAGTTATATGAACTAATAATAGAAATCATAAAATTAAATAGTATGATTTCATTCTGCAAATTATTTGGGGACACAGTTTACAGGAAACACACAACACAAAGGATAATTGTATTGCATGGTATAATTCTTTATGAGGTTTTTGTACTTTAATATGATATAAAATTCATATAAATAGGTGCCATTTTTATGAAGAAATTTATTGCCAAAATATGGCAACTTCTTTGCTGCAAGAGCTACATAGAGAAAGTTAAATTTGGACATTGCCCTTTTTTTATTTGTATAGATATTTTGGTGTGAAGCAGTGAATTGTTTAAACTTGAGAGCTTTTATATTATATGCTTTTTTATTAGCCACTTTGTTCCTGATCAGCTTTTCTGTGGCATCAGTAAAAAAATATGGGATCTGTCCATGGGCCAAAATGACATCTGTACTTTTTCACTTGCATCAGCTGAAGAATGTGTAGCCTAGAGACACAATTAATGCTAGGCTGGCCTCTTCCCCAAATTAGTGGTCTCCTATGCATAGGTTTATATGCCATATGTGAAGGGCCAAATTAGTCCCACTTGGGTCACACTTTCCTTGATCACTTCAAGAACCAACTCCGTAACAGTGGCTGTTTGTAGAGATGTAATTTTCCATGGCTGAACTGGTATTTACATGTAGAGAGATTTTTCCATTAAACATTCTATGTAAGATGTTGGGACAAAAACCACACCAAAATGTATTTATCAGTGAAAATCTTTCAAGATTAAATGCCTCTTCTGAGACAGAAAATAAAAGTAAAAAAGTACCCTAAACTGTATCTGCATATGAATGTGGGAAGTCGCCTGCTTTCTTCACTGTCTTCAGCATGGTTCCTTGAGGATAAAACAATAGGTCTGCTACCTGACCTAAAGGGCCAGTGCCAGAACATAATAATCAAATGCAGTTAGGTGTACAGAGATTGCTGGGGATGTGACAAATACTGATGTCTGGCTGTCTTGACAACCCTTTCAGTGAAGAAATTTTTCCTAATATCCAATCTAAATCTCTCCTGGTGAGACTTGAGGCCTGTTCCTCTTATCCTATCACTTATTACTTGGGAAAAAAGACCGATGCCCACCTGGCTACATCCTCCTTTCAGGGAGATGTAGAGGGCGATGAGGTCTCCCCTCAGCCTCCTCTTCTCCAGACTAAACACCCCCAGTTCCCTCAGCCGCTCCCCGTATGACCTGTGCTCCAGACCCTGCACCAGCTCCGTTGCCCTTCTCTGGACACGCTCGAGTCATTCAATGTCCTTTTTGTAGTGAGGGGCCCAAAACTGAACACAGGAATCGAGGGGCGGCCTCACCAGTGCCGAGTACAGGGGTCAGATCCCTTCCCTGTCCCTGCTGGCCACGCTATTGCTGACACAAGTCAGGATGCCATTGGCCTTCTTGGCCCCCTGGGCACACTGCTGGCTCCTGTTCAGACGGCTGTCAATCAGTCTCCGCTCTGCTCATGAGCAGCCGAAGATGATAGGATACAGAGGAAAGTGGGAGTTAGAAGTTTCCTAACTTGAGCAATACAACTTAATTTGTGCTGTCCTTGTCCTCATCTTTACTTCTGAGCCAGAATTCATGGCCACCTGTGATGTGCTTTGGCTGGAAGTGACTGAAGACATCATACTGGAAAGAACTGATACACATTCAGGTTACGTACTTTTGCATATGTGCTAGGATGCATGGTCTTTCCCACTGTTCACTTAAGAATGCCAGTACAATGTTTTGATGAAACTCTTAGGGATAATATTTTGATCACATATTTTGGAAGATAATTTAGAAAACATCTAGAAAAAAAGCACGACAGATGCAAGAATTGTTTCCGTTTTGATTGTCTGCCTTTAAAACTGGTAACCTATATTATGTATTGTACATGGTATTAAGATATTACAGTTGCAAGGAGAGGAAAAATATTTAAAACAAATTGAATCCATCTTTGAAATGGTTTAAAGAAGCACCATAAATATTAAAAATCCTATATAATAATTTTTGGGGTGGGTTTTTTTGTTTGTTTTTCTATTACAGAGTACAGCTGGATAGTGGGGGTATTGTTTAGTGCATTTACTATACAATTTCATGCCTTAAAGCCTGGATTGTTTTACAGGAGAACTTTACTTCTGAATTCCTTATTTTTTGACTACTTAACAATGGGATAATTGCAACATATGAGGAACACTTCTTATCTTAAGAGACTGATATGTATATAGTCTTAAGGTATTTTTTAGCTTGATAATATGTGTATGTGTTTGTACATTAATTTACAATTCACATTTCTTAAAGTTTTTACTAGAAAGTTTTTATAAAAGAACAATAATTTGCAGACCACTGTCATGTGTCAAAACCCCATAATTTTCTTAAGCACATCAAAGTGCTGCGCACTAGTGGAGCATGATACTAGGTCTGGGACACTAACTGATATCCTCATAAGATGCAACTAGAATTCTGGTTTGAAATAAAACCAGGAGGATGGTAGAAAATGAGAAATAGTGAGAGAAAGAGCAAAAACATGGAAATGAAGGTTATTCCTTTTAGGTCCATTGTCTAGAACAGGTCTTGTATGTTAGAGACTAAAAAACCAACAAGAAACTTAAGAAACTTCCCTCCAAAATTCATAGAAAGACATATAAACATTTTTGTCATTGTGTAACATCCATGTCCTTAGCCATTAAAATTAAATAGCTTTATCTCTAGAGGGAGGAAGGTAGTTATATGGCCAAATCACTGCCTTATGGTCTTGGTTTTTACCATGATTGTTTCAATCATATATTTATTCACCAAAGTCATTAGAATTGCAATGGTGATCAGAAAGAGGAAATGGTGTCCATCTATCATCCTGTTTCTAACGAGAAAAAGTAACAGACCATTTTAGTTACAGTGCATTAATGCTCATTACTGCCCTAATGAAGATTTGTGTTGCTTTTCCAAGAACCTTGACACTAATCTTCGATTTCCTCCTATCTTTCAAAGAAACACCAGTTTTCACATGACTTCAGCCCATCGGAGCAAACTAAGAGATATTAGTCTGACCATTATAAAACAGTTTCATCAAGGAAATTAATATGAAAACCACAAAGTAACATCCAGTTCTTTCATTACTGCGGCTAAATTCTGTGAGTTTGGCAAACACTGACTGACTCAATCCCTATCTATACTGCTTAACACATGGCTAGTATTAAACTATTACCTGTTAAACTATTATCACATATTCAAGTATATGTGATTGTGATATATTATAGTAACCAAATGGCCACTGGCCTTCTTGCCTAATCTGGATCTCTACATAACTGGAATCAGTATTATTTCAAGTACCTTCATCCTTACAGTGACACGCTCAGGCTGCAACAGGAAATCCCAAATGCTCTTGGCTGACAACTGTTCTTGGTGTGTCACATAGCATTACAAAATTCCCAACTGAACACATCTCACAGTGAATCCTGCTTGGGAACCATCTCTCCTTTGGGCGGTGTTTGTTGTGTTTGTCCTGTCCCTGTGAGATTAAGTTCCAAAGGAGAGTGCCATACAGGACACATCCCAGAAAGAAAGGCATGCCACAAAACCTGCTCTTCTGGTGCTCCATGTCACTGCTGTCTTGGGCCTGGACACAGTTGACAGGCAGACAGAAGTGGCTGAACTTCGCTAATTAATGTGGGCATTAGCACAAGTGTCCTTTGCAAACTGTATATTCAGGTTTTCACTCTGGTTTTTGCATCCAGCAGAACTGGGTGTTTGTTCAACTGAACACCTGTTTAAATATCTTGCTCTATCAGACAGCCTCAAACGTTTGAGGCTCCCAACACATGAGGAATTACTTTCCTGAGCTTAGTATTAAGCATCTGTTGGAACACGTTCATCCTTAGTAATTACTTGACATTTGGACACAAAGAATTCTAAAGCAAGGAAGTACCTTAGTGGACTTAGGAACATTTAAATGCATCCTAAGGAAAGACCAACTGGAGTGTTGTTTGAAGAGCTTTAAATTTGTTGGCAGGGCTACTGGGAACTAAGAAAGCCCTTTACACTTGGAAATAAGCTTGCCAAACCATTTCCTTTGCGTATCTTGTTCTGCAGAAGTAACAGAATATTCCATTCCTGCATATTTTAATAATGCCAAGGGAAAAGGTGTATGTAGAGTCAAGGAAAGCAGCTTTCTGACCAGGCTGCTGCTGCCTGTTCCCATGGTTTATGCGTAACAGTGGTGACATACAATTCCACCTTCTTGTGGAAAGGATATCGATCACAAAGAGTAGTTCTGCTGCTCTCTGAAAGACTGACCTTTTTTCCTGGTAGCAGCTTGGCAGGTGTTTGTTTTAGTTTTTAGATATGTGACTTGCAAAAATTAGAATGGGCTCCAGGGATCTGACCATCGTTCTATTTTACATCTGCTTTCATCAATACAGCTCCATTGCCTTAATTCATGTTGGTGAGAATGAGAGGAGAACTAGACTGAGTTTTCATTTTTTACTATGCGGGAAAACTAACATTATTATAAAGAGAAACAGTTTAAGGATACTGTGGAGTATGTCTATGTGGAGATATAGATCACTGACTTGGATTACATATGGAAGTCTATTCTGTGCCCAGCAGTAGGTATTTGAAGAATAAAGAACTTAATTGTGAACAGCTGTTTCCACATACTTAATAAAGTGTGCATGGCCAGTTCAAGCTCTATAAAGTGTTAAACATAGTTTTATAAAACACATACTGAGACTGTGCACATTTTTCAAATAATGCATCAGCCATTCTGACTGTTAAGTCCTGTCTATCTTTTGATTTCAGAACTAGATCTCTGAAAATATTTGTTTTGTTTTTCATAGAGTAACTGAGGCCTGGATGACTCTTTATTTGTGAAAAACATGGCAATTCTTACACAAAAGGAGCACTAAGTTATTATTATAGGTGTTTTTTCACGTAAACTGTTCTGTTTTGTGATGTTAAAAGGAGAGAAGGATAGTGGCTTTCAGGCTGGTTTTATTTCAGCTTGACTTTTGGCTTCAGAACTACTAAGAATGTCAGCATCCCAGGGGAACTGGTGGGGATCAGAAATTATTAGTATCTAGTTAATCTGCAATGTATGAGTGGGAACTTATTGCCCTGAGCTCTAGAAATGACCCACAGCTGTTATTCATCCAGGCATCAATCCCATGCTTTTCTTTTCACAGATGATGATTAACAAATAGGTGTGTGGCCAGCCATGGAGGTTTGAAAGGTCCTTTGGGGCTTGAGCATGTTTTCATTTCTGTTTTGAATGCAGGAGTCACAGGGTCAAACAAGGGTCCATTTCCGCCAGTGTATCTGCACTGGAGTTGCATCTCTGCCTCCAGTGGGTATCAGCTCTGGTCGTGTAGAGCAGCCACACAGACTTCTTGGTTTCCACATGAGTCCTTTTGATGTGGTAGGTCAAAACTGCAAGCTGATACACATTTTTGAGTTCCTTCTTAGTTTGAAGGAGCAGCAATTATTCTATAACTTCCTTCAGAGGCAAAGGACTTCTGGGTCTGAATTTAAGCTGACTAAGAAGTGGACAAACTCTGCAATGGGTTAAGCAATCACAGTAAGACAGCTGGATGAGAGGAGGCAGCTTCAAAGAACAGGTTGTGCTACAAGTTTTAAAGGCATTTTGAGAATTGCTGTGATTTAGCAGAGGTTTGACTAAATTAGAGTAAACCAAATCTCATCAATAGGTTTAATACCAGGAATTTGCACCTGTTGAAATAAATCCCATGTAGAGAGGACTTTCCTTAAAGTTCCACTTCACTACCTGAAATGCATAAAAATTAGTTTTGAAAGTACATATTTCTGCATTTTACATGAATGCACAGTATTCTGCCAGTTAGCACCAAGTTTGTACAAGTAAAACTAAATCCAAATAAATCAACAAAGCAGCATGGCCAAATGAAGATCAAAAGGGTTTTAAACAGTCTATAAATCTCTTCCCTCCACTGCCCAGTTTCCATGTTCCTGTTTCTTCAGTTGGCCTTTAAGCTTGGAAGGAGAATAAACTTGCACATCCAACATAAATAAATGAATAAACAAAGTGGAAAAGGTTTCTTTTATTATTATTTGAGCCCACGTCTCACATGCATCTTGTTCAATGTCTATGCAAATAATGCTAAATGAACATGAATATTACCAAGTACAAAGTGAAGCAAGATAAACAACACTGAATGACAATTACCTGTTGACATTTTGTTAAGTGGTGATGAGCATGGCTCTTTGTGATCAATTTTCTTTTACTTTAGACTTTTTGATGTAGTTTACTATGTTTATTTTTCATCTCCCAGTTTCATCCTCTTGATCCCTTTATTCAGGTTATCAAGAAGCTTGGGCTCTTCACCTGCTTCCTAGTGTGGCCAAAGGGCTCACCACTGTCACACGTCTCCAAAGTGGACCTGGCACTAGAGGGCGATGGAGACATACGCTTTTGCCAGTGTGCCTCAACAATTTGTTAGAAAGCAAAAGCAGAGGAAGACGATATTAATTAGCAAGTTATTGAAAGAAGCATGTGCTACTCCTCTACCATCCCCATTAAATTCTGTTCTCATACCTTCTCTCTGGCTTCAGCTTATTAAGTTACAGGCCCCTGACTCCTGTGATAGTTCTCCACATTCCTTCCTACCAGTTACTACCATCTTCTGCCCTTCAGAGTTGATGTTCTGCCCTTTTGCGTGTGATCTGAAACCTGTCTCCAACTCCTGATCAACTGTATTATCCTCATGAGTCTTCTTTCTCTTCTCTCATCCTTCCTTGCTTTTGCTTCTGGCCTTTCCCTGATCTTTTCCATCCATCTTTCTGCCCACCCTGCCCCCTCCTCAAAGAATTACTCCCCTCCTGCATCCTGCCCCTGGCCTGGACTCAAGAAATGAAAAAGCCATGGGGACAGGAAAATAAGAGGTAAGAAGGTACTTCACCGTCTGTGCTAGTGGTTAGGACACTTAAAAGAGGCCTGGGTCCTGGTCTTTGTGCCTAAAGTGTCCACTCGTGGTACAGTACACAAATAATTCATAAATAGGTACCACTAGCTAGGCTTCTCCATAACGCATTTACATCTGTAATCACTGAACTTCAGTGTTATCTGGCATAGCTTCTTCAGGGGGAGGGAAGGGCGTGCTTAGCTGGTTCAGTGATGGTCTATGAAGCATGTAAAAGCAGCTTGACTTCTGTCTGAGGAAGTCTGAAGCCTAGACCTTTCACTACCTACTTCTCAAGTTGCCATATGAAATCTGATGGGGTTGCAGGAGACCATGGATAAGACTGTCAGGTCCTGGACTGGCAGCAAGCTGAGGGTCATGAACTCCAGAGACAATCAAGATATGACATCAAGACACCTTACCCTGCATGGGACCTTCCCCGTCCGTCAGCTTGAGGCTGCTTCATGTTCACACAGATATCAGTGTTCACTGTTGTGTGTCAGAGGCAGAGGGAGGAAACTCTTCTCTGCTGTGTGCAGGCAGCTGCAAGAAGTGCACTTGTGGTTAGGAGGCAGGACTGGTTTGTGCCTGTGACTGGGGGTGGGAAGTTGTGCCCCTGGCATGCTGGGCATGCTCTGCTGCTAGCAGATTTCTCCTTTTGAGGTTGCCAGCTTTTCTCCTTTTGTAGGCACCACATCCCATCACAAATGCTGTGAACTGTGCTGGTGGCCTGTTTAGGCTGTGTGGGATTAGTCATGGGTTAAGCTGCTCTTGAGGAAAATTTTTTGTGATGCATATAGGGAGAAAGAGAGCTGTCACTCAGAGTCACCGGTTTCAGTCCATACAGTTTTTATTGTCCTCCCATGGCTTCTCAAACCTAAGACTTCAAAGACTTGGAAATACTTCCTGGATTTGTTACTTAGGCACCTTTTTCTCCTTTACAGCAGACTCAGGATTATTCCAGGGAACAGGCAGTCTGTCCATAGATCTGTCATCTCACCTGCAATATTTTTCTAGCAGCAAATATGCCATATATCCCCCACAGGTGACTCCAGGCCAGACATTGTCTTTATGTTCATAACTTCATAAAGCCACTTAAAAGAAAGTGTGAGGGAAAAAACAAAATAACATGAGGGGTGAGGGAAGAGTCCACTCCAAGACACTGCAGTTTTTTAAGAAGAGCATGCTGAAAATTGCATCAGGGGACAACACTGTGTCCTACAAATGGATGATTCATCTTGTATTTGCTTTTCATGGCTGCATACCATACAGGGTCACTTCACTCACTTGTGTCATGTCCCCCTCTGTAAGCCTGATGGGCACGTTCTCAGTTGCCAAGAAGATGAAACTCACCAGGCAAATGGCACAATGCTCCTGAGCTCAATGAAACTGTGATGTGGACCATTCTCAAAAGCATCAATTTTTAAGTTATTAAGGTGACAAATATTTTCTCCTCCTCCAGAAAAAGCAATCTCTCGCCTCATCACTGTGAGATGTGATTCGAACTGTATTTCCCTGGAAATGACATGATGACAGGAGGGTATGTGATTGAGAATGAGAAAGTATTATACAGACTTGCATTCAAATTCATTATCAGGCAGTGAGACTGATGACTCAGAGTCAGAAAAAAATGAAACAACCAAAGATCGTGTCTCAGTCAGTGCTCATAACAAACTTGAATTCCCATTTGCAGAGCTCATATACATGGGAATTACATTGCATGCTTAGAATCAATTTGCATATGCTGCTTCTACTCAGTCACACAACAAGTAATGTATTAGGAGTGCATTTTAATGCACTATATTATCATGCAGCTTGAGCTGCTGTCTTCTGTTAATGTGCTTTTCAAAGAGAGTGTGCCTGCATGTGTGTATGTTCTCACTTGCTCATTCTCTCACCGTGTCTGTTAAAGTAAGGAGGTCTTCTACTTGAGGGACCAGATTAAAAAGAGGTTAATTTGAGAATCTAGGAGTTTGGTAGAAGTAACAGATAGATACGCATATTTTAAACTGAAGGTTTAAATTTCCTTCTTTGGCACTGGAGAATTATCTAATATGCAAGCAGATTTCAGAATCTGGGCCATAGTCCCTGCCAAGGCAGGCTCACGTGGTCTCCATCTGGCCTCATCATCCAAAGAGATCAGGCCCTTCATTAACTGCAGAACTATGATCTCAGAGTCGATCAGCCTGAGTGGACCCGCTTTGACAGTGTAGTGCTTTTGCTGCGATGATTCACTAGTTCTGCAGCTTACTAAGTACCAGAGAATCCCAGAATGTGCTGCATCATTAGCTGATTTTTTGGATCACTGATAGTGAAAACAAAAACTGACAAAAATATCTGCACTGTTTTCAGTGATCAGCAAAGTAAAAAACACACACCCCCCACCCCCCACCCCCAACCCAACAACTAAGCATCAATTCATTAGATTGAGCCAAAAAAACTACTTTTTGAATTTCAGCCTTCCTCTAGTCATATTGTTTGGTGGAAAACCTGGGTGTCATGGAGTGGAAGACAAACACTTTATCTTCCTTGCTATTCAGCTGTTTTCAATAGTCTTTTTTTCTCTTTTCGTCAGAGTGCTTGGAACAAATATTGGCTGATGTGCCTGAAGAGAGGCTGTGAGAGCTGCACAGGCCTTTTGAGCTGTGAGAAGCTGAATAAGTGACAAAGGTCTCTCTCATTGCCTTTCCATGCAAGTGGTCCTGATGCAATTCCTTCAGTGATGGTCTCCCTAGTAGCAGCAGACTGTGATGCTGTCTTACTCCCTTCCCTTTCGTCCCCTTTTTGGGGATGGAGGATGAATTTACACAGACACACATCATGTCTTGCACTATATTCTCTTCTTATTGTGTGTCAGGCTTTCCAGGTGGCTCAGAGGTAAATGAAAGTAAACTGAAGTTCAGGTATGCAAACTAAACAATGGCAGGACTTGTTTTCTAGCCTGAGGGCCAACAGGTTTAATTCTGAACACATCCGTGATATTTAAATGCCTTAATGTATGAAACAAGATGTGCCATATGCAGCCATCCATTGAGAATGATGCCTGGCCCATGCTAATGCCTGAATACCTGTCTGACTTGAGCCAAAAATCATGCCAGGGAACATGACTGTGGACAGTGAAATATTCTGTGATGCTATTTAAATTTACTAGACATAGACCAAGGATCAGTTTTTGATTAATTCACTGCTAAATTCATTTGGTTTTCATTAACACCATTAGGTTACACAAAGGAAAATGATGGCCAGAAGTGGTCTGCTGAGTTTGGTCTCCACACACACTGAAGCAGTCTGCAGGCTTCAGCTAGACCTGTGTTTCTGACTCCTTGTTTTTAGTCAGACTCGCATTTAATTTGACCACTTTGGAGCGTGAATATACATTCCTCATCACTGGCTGTTAAATAGCATTGGACTGAGTATGTATCTTAAAATTTATTCCATTATCTATGAGTTAGTAATGATCGAAAGTGACTTGCTAAAATAAGTGATGGTTTCCATTAAGGTTGTGTTATACTAGTGTTTACAAGACACAAACTTGAGATAATTGTCTCTCTTACTGGTTTTGTTTGAAGGGTTTTGAAGACTTCAACTGTCTTTAGATATTTGAGGAATGCTTGAAAAAAACAAACAGGGCACATCAAGAAAGAAGAGAAAAACTTGGTTGCTCTGGAGATCAAACTGGACATCAGTATCTTTGAATAGCTAGCAGGCACTTTAAAAAAGCACCTGACTATGGTCATTTAAATAATAATATTTTATTGTACTTTCTACAATCTGTAAATCAGGAACAGGCTTGCAGAGAAAAAAAAAAAGTGTTTTTACTGAGAACATGGATGTCACTGTTTAAATCCTCAAACATTCTTTTGCATATTAAAGTAATTTATATTAGCCTGCGTATTCCCAAGGCATACAGGGAATACTAGTTATGCTAGACACACTAGAATTACAACCTCATTGTAAAATCTGTCTGCAGTTAAGATCTCACCCTGAAAGACAACTAAGAGTCCTGAACTTCTGTTACTTAAAGGCATCACTTCATAAAATGGTAATTCATCATTAAGTGACTTGAACAGAACACAGTCTACTTATTGTGTATGTCAAGCAGTTCTCTACTGTAATGTCATCTCATTGCTTATATTCTTTTCATAGAAAGGGTGTTAGGTTATCTCTGCATTACCTAATGCTTGATTCTGGAACAATAAGGAATTAGCCTTAGACATTATTCCAGAGGTAAAGAACTGCAGAATTAAGTTACATCATCTGCTGCTTGGTTGTACTAAATTCCTCAATATACAATAGCAGAAAAATCTTCAGAAGGAGGGCACGCATATCTGATGACATATGCTAACTGTAGAGACTATGTTCTCCCCATTTCCTCTTGTGTACTGGTTGCTATTTATGTGGAATTTTCATATCATCGTGGCATATAGCGCCTCTGACTTTTAGGGAATAAATACATAAATAAAATAAATAAATTTCAAAAATCATTGCAGGATTTCCTTGAATAAATTAAGAATAATGAATATTAAAGCTCACTGGAAAATCCATTTTAATGCATTGAAGAAAAACTTACATGAGAAGTAGCCTGTTGATTGCGTATATAATATTTTCTTTCCCACAGACTGAAGCATATGGGGTTTAACAGCTACACTAGGAACAACACATCCATACTGCACATATGGCACAATGATGTGAGCAACAGAGCTAGGACACCATCAAAGAAGATGAAGAGTGGTTTCATTTAAACATGAATACATAGAGACATGAACAGCAGGGCTGAAATATAAGATGTCTGGATAGAAACTTCTGTGGGAAGGCAGTGTCTTTGCTGGCCCTCACTGCCCAATGAGGAGCAAGAGCACTGGTGGTCTTCGTGTTGATGCTGACCAGGACAGCTCCTACTACTACTCTACTGAGTGATTGGATAAAAAACACAAAAGAGGATGAAAAGCAAGACTGAATATTGCTGCAATTACTGCTTTAACAAGATGCTGAGTTCAAGCCTGGAATTCTGGCTATGGGCAGTTCGTTGCCCCAGAGTAACATCTGCAAGCAAGAGGAGTTGATGGCCTTTAACTGTTGGAAGACCATCTTTGGGAGAATAAATGTTTCTGAATAGGAAGTAAGGAAGAAAATTCCTCTAGCTTCAGAAATGAGTCAGAAAAAAGTAACAGACCTTTCTGCAGAAGCAGAACTTTGCAGAGAGAGAGCACATAATCTTCATATCTGTTGCTCATCTGTTGAACAAGCTTAGGCAAGTCATGTAGGGTGGAATTTCATCTACCTCTGCTCTCTTGTCCCATGGAAGAACAGGGACATCAAATTAAGCTACACAAAAGCAGGTTCAAAAGGAACAAAAAGAAGTGGTTCATTATGCAGTAGTTATTTGAGAAAGTTCTGGATGTTTAAAATATGATTTTACAATGTTTTTGCAAATTTTGGGACCAAATGGTACATTTTTCAGAGATGTAGGTTCATCGGAATTGAAACTATTAATGAATTTAAACTAAGTAAAAATGATTGCTGTTTTGTGTCTTTTTTAACACAAAAAAGAGAAATACTAGAAATATCCAGCAGTTTTATTTTAATACTTAAAAGAAAAACAAACCAAACCAAAAAACCCAACTCATTTAAAACCCTTTTGACTCTTCCTTTAAAAAATGAAATAAAGTACCACATCTTTTCCCCAAAAAAACTAATTCTGCCAATATCTCCTTTGCACCTACGCAGCTGATGGAATGTAATGTGCTGAATATCCTTAAATAGTGTTAAGTATCCTAGTGACATGAAATGTACCTGCAATTTAAGTTTTTTTACCCCCAGGCATGCATGTGCAAAGGAAAAAAAAAGTGATTTATTTAGTCTGGCCTAGAAAATTTCTTGGAAAACTGATAACTTTTAACGGAAAGCTCAAGATCACTCAGATTTCACCCCACATAACTGCGGATTGACAGTATAAATGTAGTTAAGGTCAATGTTTTATGACCATACTGATTCATCACCAAATGCTTTTTTACGTGCCCTTAGAAGGAGGAGATTATGTCTGCTGTTTTTGGCAAATTGTGCCACTTTAACACAGGTTTTACTTTCCTCCTAGAAATTTACCCCACCCCCTAATGAACTATTAATCAGAAATCGGTGGACTAGTATAAGTCTGTGGGAGATGAGATGATCTTTGGAGACACCTTTCATCCCATTTTACTCCTTTTATGGGGCCTCAGCTTCTTTTATAACTGTTCACTATTTAATAGCCACTGTCACTTTAGCCTGGAAGTTCAAAAGACCTATAAATTGCTTGACACAACTTATCTGTCATGGAGCAGGAGTGCTACAATAAAATATGATAATAAATTAATAATCAATAATAGCTGACAAGGTTCTTTCTCACTCTCCCCTGTGAGACAGGCTGAGCAGTTGGGCCAGGGAAGGGCTTGTGTCTCACATCAGAGGACTGCAAGGCAGAGCTGGAGTTCTGGGGGTTTCTCCTGAACTGTTACTGTAAAGACATTTTTCATAGCTCAGACTGTTATTTCATAGCCTTAACTTCTCTGTAGTTAGATTCAAATTTGAAGACCTAGAAAGGTGAGAACTCCTTTCTTTTTTACAATGGGCTGCTAACTTTGGAACCTGGTTACAACTGCTTGAACACCAAAACTATTATTACTTTAATTGACATGATTTTTAGCCAATCTGCAGACAATTAATAACATTTTTATGCATGATGGGGTATTTTTCCTAAGGAGGAAATGAAAAGACATCTCAGCACATTCTCTTTTAATGTCCCCCAGATGTGGAATAAGTTAGAGGCTTCTGGTTACTGTCCTGCTTTCAACTTAAAACATAGAAAGTGTCCACTCCTGAGTGTGGTCTCAGGATTGAATCTGAAGTGAATCAAGTGCTTTTTCTGTGTGCACAAGAAAAAGCAGCTTGAATTACTTTGTGCCAACCCCTTCCTATACCAGGACTGTCTCAAGGTCAGTTTGGGAGACTGGGAAAGTTTGGCAGTCTAATACACCAGAAGCAGAATGGATGCCCAGCACTTCTTTGGATCTGTGAGTTAGAATCAATCTGTGTTTATCACTGAAGCATCTAGCACTGTATTAAGTAGTATGACAAATATCTGTCACATAGACTTCAATTCCTCTCTGATTTGTTTTGCACTCATCAGCGCCTAAACTTTACTAACTAAACAGCCTCCAAAGATTTTTTATTTTATGTTCTTTTTCAAACAGCTATAGACATGCTGGATACTGCATGCCTGCCAGCCAGGGCTGCCACTGACAACTCTCTGAATGATAAATACTGCTATTTTCCAGCAGGTATAGGGGTAGCACTTTGAGTCTTAAGGAGTGGGACAAAGAGTTATGAAGTAGCAGCTAGCTGACAGAGATCTTCAGCTCTGTCTCTGACTCTTAGAAGCTCCCATAACTGCCTTATGCCAAATAAGTGGCATAAGGCTTCTCCTTGTCTTTAGTGTTGTGTTTCACAAGGTCTGAGTGATTCCCATGGCTGAATTCAAGCATGTCCCAGGAAGAACTGGATCGCAGAATGGCTCTGTGTAAATATTCTGCTGCAAGATCTGAAATATCTTATTTACTGATTTACAAACAAGGATTAATAACATTCTTCTTTAATGAAAAATTGTCTGAATGACAAAATGGCCACAGAACAATGTAATCTAGTTATTTCCTTCAGGATGCTCATATTCCAGTGAAATCAGTGGAAACCTCTCGTATAGGTGGGTGCTACATGGTTTGCATATGGGGAGTAACACTTCCCAATTAACTGGTCTGACCAAGAGGACTGCCGCTGCTAGGAGACGTGTCCTAAACCAGATGATTTCAGTTGTTACTGCTAATAAATGGGGGCTGCAAACCTGTCAAAAATGATGCTCATGGCTACAAGTGGGATTAAAGCTGAGACAAGCTTGGAAGTGTGTTTGGTGCCAAGAGAAGTTTATGGTGGGTGGTAGAACATACAGATAATTTTAAAAAAAGAACTGTTGTTTTCATTTGTGCCTCCTATATTAAAACCAGAAATCCTTCAGGCTTTAGTCTTTTTGAAAAGTCAAAAGCAGAGTACAGAATACGTTAGAAGTGAGTTTAACTCTGAAGGTTTAAGACATGATAACACCATGGCTCTCTAAATGTAAGCAGTGTTGCTTTTCGCTGCCTTGAATTACTTATTCAGTTGTTAGCCTGCATGATACAGTTTGTTCAAGTAATTTGCTCTGAGTTAAGAAAATCTTCAGCTTTATTATAATAATTAATTCAAAGAAAAGACTTATTATTTTGTTGAGCATGTTCTATGCTGAGAATACTTAATAAGTCATTACTATCACTGCTACTAAGAGCATATTGATGTTATTAGATTGCCATACATTGGTTTCTGCTGGTAACATTACATGCTTGTAGGGAGGCAGAAGGAATTGCAGACACCCTGTGGTCTGCAGATCAAGGTGTGGACCTCTCTGCTTTATCCAAATAGGTGCCCAGTGAAATACTGAATTCCAAACAGAATACTGCAAATTCCCAACATGCAGAAAGCTGGATGCTTTAAAGACCTTCAGAGAGAGTGAGAACCTCTGTGCTTGTTCAGGCATCTAAGAAAAGACCCAAGATAATAAACTGAGCAGAGCAAGGAGTCCGTGTAGCACAAAACAGCCATGCCCGTGTCATTGAAGTCTCTCATTCCTTTTCCTCTCCTCACTGAAATAACACCTCACCTACTGGAAGGGTCCCTGGTGCATGCCAGTGACCAAACCATGCCTAGAAGACCACTGACTGGCTGAAAATGTGCCAGTCATGCCAACAAACAAGAAGTGTGGATGACTGGATTCCATCATTCATGTCCATGCTCTAGCACTGCTTTATTTACATCCATAGCTTGAATTAGGAAGACTATATCCCACCTGAGATTAATAAAATGTATCTCACCTCTCCAAAGTCAATGTGCAATAGACTATGAGCCACAGTGTGTTACATTTGCTTGTAACTTCAGAGAGTTAGGACAGTGGTTGTATATACTGCAGCTGCACTGGTAGCTGAGCACAATAGCTCCAAGGAAGTGACAGCTTTAGGATGCTGCTGCTCCTACAGGGCAGGAAGAGAGCAATCTTATGCTTTCTTTGGCTCTCTATTTTTCCCCAAAATGACTCTGAGACTTATCACATGTTGCTTCTCCGCTTGGTTTAAACTTTACTATGAATTATGAGGCTTGATGAAGCCTCATTCTGCTCTTTTCAATTTCACCTGCTGCATTTTTTTCTTCCAGCTGCCCTTCTAATAAAATCCACTCAATAACCTTCCTGACATTTTTTTAAAAAGGAACAAATGAAATATTCTGGCTTATTTATGATCATTCAGTCTCTGTGTTGGTCCATTGCCATTCCTTGCTGGGCTGTGTGTGAATTAAACTGTACACTCCTCAAGACCAGTTAATTTAGATGGCTACTCACCCTGTGCAGAACATACAGCTGCAATGTTAGAGTCTGGGCTGAAGCCACACAGAGAATTTGGCCCTTAACACTGTTTTAGAGTGAAAGATGATGTTTGGAGAGCAACACTGAGACATTAGACTGCCTTCTATATATCCAAAACCCAGTTTTACAAACTACAGAAACTTTTATTATTTGAAATTACTCCAGCCAAGAGCTACATTATTGATGACATAACTTCAGCACAGACAGTGGCTTGAACATTCCCAGCTGGAATTCCTACTCCCAGTAGTCAGATGTGAGGCTTATATAAAGATGATAATCACCTCCTGCCTGCCGACTTTCCTTGCCCACTTAGTAAAGTATGTCCCTGCAGGGCCTGAGCTAAAACCCATGTGAAGTTTATGGGACACTTTGTACCAATGCTTTTGAATGTTGCATCATCTCAGAACTTTTTTATCCCAGGCAATCTTAAAGTGTATTTATAACTATTCATCAAGAGCTTTCACCTACAGCTACAGCTGTGATGAGAGAAGTAGCCAAATAACCGCAATGACATACTTTGTACCACTGACTACAAGTCCTGCTTTGGCCATAGGTCATGACTCATTTGAGTCATGTGAAACCTGCCACAGTGTGTAAAGTTTACCACAAGTAAGAGGACCTCAGGTTTTAAATTTTTTTGGCTAGCAGGCTGTGGCCGCTCCCACAGTGAGTTCCATGGCATCCAGTGGAACCTTGGAAATCTCAATGTCCAAGTCAGCTCTTCCAGGAATCAAACAAATTGTTCCAGGGAGTCTAAGTATTTGACCATGAAACAAGTCCCACTCTCCACTCAACTGAGGCTAGACACTCAGATTGTTTGTACCTTTTGACTACATTCCACATAATAGGCCATAATAAGCAGACAGCTTACTGCTTTGAAAAAATTTCCTTCTGAAGTCTGCCTGTGTTCTAGGATGCTCTTTATGCAGTCCCTTTACGGCAAAGCAGTAACATGGGAGAATACGACCCTACAAAATGTAAATCAAATGAATTACATCCAGATAGCCTAATGCCTTTGAGAAGTCACTATGGAGGAAATCATGTATTTATGGCTGGTGTGAGAGACTAACACATTGCTCATGTTGTTTTTACATGTTGTCTTATCATATTACATGCAATCTTTAATATAAGAACAAATATGAAAATTTTCCTTTAGTCACAGCAGCCTTCATTCATCCTGCTTAACTTCCAGCAGCCAGCTGAAGTACTCAAGAAAATGTCTTAATCATGGCATGCCTGTTTACGTGTCATGGTATCATCTCTGGTATGTATTATGGCATGGCTGCTTTACGGTGAAATTATCCATCAGTACTGAACATCCATGAAAGAATTAATAGACAAACATTTCAAAATGTAATCTCCAGTACAAGAAAGACATGTACCTGTTAGAGTGGGTCCAGAGGAGGTCAATGAAAAGGGTCAGAGGGCTAGAACACCTCCTTTATGAGGAAAGGTTGAGAGAGTTGGGGTTCAATCTGGAGAAAGCTCTGGTGATGCCTTACTGTGGCTTTTCAGGACTTAAGGTTGCTTACAGGAAAGATGGAGACTCTATACTGAGGCCTCTAGTGACAGGACAAGAGCCAACAGTTTTAAATTGAAAGAAGGTAGATTTAGATTTAACATAAGGAAGAAATTCTTTACTGTGAGGGTGGTGAGACACTGGCACAGGTTGCCCAGAGAGGTTATGAATGCCCCCTCCCTGGCAGTGTTCAAGGCCAGGTTGGACGGGGCTGTGAGCAACCTGATCTAGTGAAAGATGTCTCTGCCCATGGCTTGACTAGATGTTAAGATCTCTTCCAAACCAAACCATTCTATGGTTCTATGATTTTATAAAATGTACGCTGCTTAACTGAAATGACCCTGCTGCTGTTGATACATACTGTATCAGTTATCCTATCCTTCCCCTTACCTTTTCATGTTCTTTGTTTCATTCAGTGTATTTGAGATGGTTTTTGTTAAGTCTTGTTTGTAAAGTAGTTGGTACAATGAGGCCAATTCTAAGTAAGACTGAAAATGCTATCACACCCATTTAAGGGTCAGATAAGATTTTGAAGTAGTAATACTCAACTCTATCTGGAATTGTGGGACCAAAGTTCTTGTCTTTAGCAGAACATCTGCAGTCACTGAAGCTATAAACATTGCAGTCATACCGATAAGATTCATCTCACCTGGTCTAGAGCCATGCTGTAATTATAAGTACATCATCTAAGCTAGTTATGAAAGCTACATCTATTCCAGTAAATAAAATGACACAGGACCATTCTTTTGTCAGTATTGGGAAGAGTCCCTGGCTAGCTCCTGAAATATGACCAGACTTTGTTTTGGAGAGTGCTATCTGACCCAGGCCAAGACTACACCAGGGCCATGCTAACAATTAAGCATTATGGACAATTACATGACAGAGGTTGACCATGTACACTAGCTTTAATGACTTTATTAATTTAAATGTAACCATAGGCACTGGAGGGAGATGGGCCTCCAGGTGTTAATTCATTGCACCTACAACAGATGGGATTGAACTGTTGTTGGAGGTACCTGTGTTGACTGGAGTGAGGCCCGTGGGTACATTGCAGGAGCTTAAATGTCCTGTTTAGCATAGAAACAGATTTCTGTCCATTGTTTCCCATGAATAGATGAAGTATTTAGTGCTGTCCGCTAAACTCTGAGAAATATGGCACATGACAAGTGGAGCTCCACACGCTTCTTCAGGAGCATCTGACAGAGAAGTACCCAATCTCCAATGGCTCTAGATGCCTATTTTGAATAAGGGACTAGTGCTCGACTGCACTTGGTAGCAGTCGTATAGTAAACATAGGCACAAGACATAGAGAGACAGAGTAGTGGAAAGGGAGTAATATCAAGACGAGACATCAAGTCAGATTCCAGCTTCCAATGTGATATGGTAACATGCTAACTGAAAACTTGCAGCACTGGTTTGAAGTGATGGAGACTGGGACTGCATGATTGCATAGAAGTGGGTGTGCATGCAAAATTTACTTTTTTAGTGTAAATTAGCTTTATTTCACTTCTGGCGAGTTGCATGTGGATATCTGCATTGTATAATTTGCTCATGTGTTTTGCATTCCTTAGTGATATCAAGTAAATTCTTTGGTCAACTCCTATAAACAGTGCTTAAATCATAAATGAATCAGACATCTCAGATGGCCATTAAGCTTGTGCCTGTGGAAATACGAGCGTTTTATATTTGCTGGCATGTGGAAAAGGTCATTATTTATTCTTCCTAGCCAGCTAGATGTATGAAATTTTACTTGCTGGAATGATTCCTTGGCATTTCCTAACATCATGGAACACGCTAAGTATTTCTTTTTTTAACAGAAGACAAAAAGGGAATATGACTATGTTGCAAATGTTAGTTGGAAACAATTTGAAATAGAGAACTAAATGTCCATGTTTATCCAGGAAAGGTAGATGGAAACTTGGAACCACAAAGGTATTTTCAACTGAGGAGGTCTGCACGATCCATTAAGCCCTATTGCATCATTTTCTCAAAAGTTTGGGGCCTCATCCTCTTCCTCTGGCAATTAATAGCATATCTCCCATTAACTTCAATGGGAATAGAGTCAGGTCATAAGTCCAAAACTCTTCTCCTCCCCAGGTATCCAAAAAGATCTAAATGATTAAAGCACTGTTTCTAATCCCTCTGAAACTGATTTTAATGTAAATAGGAGGTTGGAGAGCTTTTTTCCATGAGGCTGACTTCAGTGGGCAGATCTGCTGATACGCTTTTAAAAACTGAGACACGTTTTGTCCGTAGCTATCTGGGGAATAAAGGATTCCTTGAGAACCATATTTTAAACGAAAACTTTTCGAATTCTGTGCTTTGTGCTGTGAGTAGGTGAACATAATGGCAAGGAGCCAGTAAAATGTTGGAAACCTTGAAAGCCACAACATCCGTTACTGACTCCTTCACTGGGTATTGTTAGGAGTGGTCTCACTGGAGCAGAAGACTTCCTATTCCAGCAGAAGGGGCTCAGTGGTAATAGATCTCAATAAAGTGGCAGGATCTTGGGAACTGATTTGGATTTTAGCTGGATTGAATTGCCCTCTATAGAAGCCTTTTATTTTCCATTGAGGAGGTAAGGATCCTGGAGGGCTGATAGTCTTAATTCAGCTCTTGTGAAGAGCTCAGAGTTCAGTGGAATAAATGACTGTATTAGTGTCATCTGAGAAATGACAAAAAAGTCAGGAAAGTAAAGATAACATAATTTATTCATCCACCTCATGCACTGTCCTTCATACTCTTTTTGTTTCCCAGTGTGCTTCAGACTGAGGTGTCAGAGAGCAATCCAGGTATGAGTGTGATAGCCTCTTTGCTGGGATATGAGCTATCCCAGGCCAAGTGCATGCCTAGCATAGGACAGAGAACAGTGCTGTACTGCATCTGAGGTGTATGCCAGCTCTTGTGGCTCTTTTGAAAGTGGTGTCTTGTGTATTTCACAGACTGGCAGCATCTGGTGCATTAGGTAGGCTGTTTTGGTGGGAAAAAGGCAACAGTGTTACAGCACAGCCTGACAGGAAATAATTTATAAATTACATAGTTGAAGAAGAAAAAAAGTGCTTTTTAAAATTCTATACTTTTTTAAGCATGGAGGGTGTCAGCCTTGGATTTATAGAGTTTAAGGTCAGAAAGAATGCCTAGGAACTTCTCACTTCCTTAATAATGCAGCCTAGAGGACCACACAGGAATTTCTTCATCTGTCTCATACTTTAAAGAAGAGATATCTATTCTTAATTAAAAACAGAAAGTCTGTAGTATTTTGATAGGGCAATTCTATTCACTGAATGCATACCTTACAATTTGTCCTAAGAGGTAAAAACAAAGGCATGGGAATGTGATTCTTGATCTTGTTTATAAATTGGTATCATTTTTGCCTTTCTGCTTAGAAATCTGACTGTGCATTTCCTTAGATATTTCTGACAAACTCTTGGTGTTAGTTATAATACTCTTCTACAATCAAGCTATTAACAGCCCAGGTAAATAGGAACTTTGATGTATCTGTAATGAGGAGAGTAAAATTAATTAACCTGTTCATAAACTCAATTTAAACTTGTGAAGATTTAAGAGTATTTTTAAAGTACTTATGAGAATGCTATTATAAAAGTTAAATCGTGGAAAAATATACATTTAATTTTGCAATGGTGAGAGAATTAATTATATGTGAAAATACATTGCTCTTTGTGTGTTTAGTTAAAGGATAACCTTAAGTACTCTTCTGAGACATTTCTGTTATGTCCCTGTGTCTGATATACCTATTATTTTTCAACATCTGATATGAACATTAAGTTATATAACTTTTACATGCTTTTACTGTATATAACCCAAGTTACATAAATTCCAGGCCTTCTGACTGTTTGCAATCTTTAAAATGTAATGAGCTGAAAGATTAGCTTTGAGCCCTGGGGCCGGATTGATGTTTTGCTTAACTATTCAGCTGAGAACAGCTTTTAGAGGGATAACTCGTGCTGCATCACATCAATAATAAAACTAAAGACCTAGATCCAAGCAGCTATGAATGGGAATTAAGTCTCTCAGAATGTTATAAACTTAAATGAAACAAGTCTTAAACAGAAGGCAGCTGCAGGCACTAGATCTAAACTGCATTAAGATGACATAATATTCTTTTGGAAACAATAAGGCTTCCATTGACGTGTTCTATAAGACAATATCTCAATGGAAACGAATAACTAAATTAACATACTGTGATGAAATATGACTCATACTGAAATACAAGTCTCAGTGGGGTTTCAGCATCTGAGAAACATATTCATAAGTAAGACTGTCAAACTTGAAGGCTCAGTTTCAGGGATATTCTCTGATTAGCTACCATACAGAGAAATACAGAGGAAAGAGCAAGATTTTCCGCTGATGGCAGTGGAAGTAGAACAGGGAGAATAGGAGAAGCATTTTATTAAACATATGTGTTTTTATTGAAGATACTGATTTTATCCAAGATATTTCTGTTGTACTTGTTTGTTCAAAACTAATAATACTGGTCCTCTGTTCTTACCAGTACAGACTCCTAAGACTCTTTAAACCTCTTGGTATGGTAATCTCTTTCAGTATTCTGCATGAGTTGTCACTAACATGTGTTAACTGCCACTCCTCTGCCTCTCAGTTTGCCTTTATCATGCATCTCCTTGTGTCAGTGTAGTGATATCATTGCATGGGAAGGAGAAGCTGTCTTGTACAAGCAGAACTTTGGAGCCAGAGGTCTGTTTTGTGTGTGACCAACTCTGGCTGGTTGCATTCAGAGAATGCCTGTGAAACACTGAAAGATGATAGAGAGAAGATGATCTCATTTCTATAATCCATTCTGGGTTTGAGAGAACATGACAATGGACTCATTGTGATGCAGAGGTCTGTCAAGACAAAGGCACTTCCAGGCCTGAGCTGAAGAGGAATGTTAGTTGCCTGGGAAGCTTCAGTGTCAAAAGCTGAGTACAATTCACACCTTCCTAGTCAGGCAACAGAAAAGAAATTGAGGGGTTTTGGGGGTTTTGCTTTTTGTTTTTATGGAAATATAGGGGAAGAGAGCACATTTTACAACAATTGCATTTAGAAAGTGTATACGTTCCTGATATGCCAGGCCTTTGGTGATCACAGAGGATGTTATATGGACATAATGATAGCGTTCACAAGCTGAATATGTGAAACTCTTGTTCTCCAGAGTGCACCATCATCTCTAACAGTCAGGTTAATACTCTTGTTCCTCAGAGGACAAGATCGTGTACTTGTTATGGTGCCTCTCTGCACTGTGAACTCCTGTCTTCTGTCCTTTTTTCCCTGAATCACTTGGTTTAGCTAGTCAGTGACCTGTCTACGGCAACTTCATCTAGAGGCTTAATTTTTTGCATGGAGAACATAGTGTGTCTTTGACTATGACACAGCATGCACTCATGGACAGGATCAAAGTCAGAATACACAATCTGGCCACATTTTTACATACGGTTGAACCTCCTACAGCTTGTGCAAGGACTTGGCAAACACTATCTGCCACTAATTGAGCAGAATGTCCAGGGCTTCTTGATGCCACCAGCTCTGCTGTAAGAAGGGGCATTCTCAGGATCAACAATTAGTATAGGGAGACATTATGACTTACAGATAGTTGAGGGCTTCTTTAAAAATATCAACAGCAAAAGGAAGCCTAAGAAAATATGGGCACACTGCTCAATCAGTTAAAGGGCTTGGAAAAGACCATGGTACTCAATGAATATTGATTTATGGCCTCATGCCTTCCCTGTCCCTGAACATAACAGCAGAGTGGTGACTTATGTAATACTGTCCACAGAAGAGAAACGTTGAATAAGCATTGTGTAAGCAAATTGGACATACACCTGTCCATGTAGCAAGAAGGGATATATCCAAGAGTGCTGAGGAAGCTGACTTGATGTCATTGCAAAGTTGCTCTCTGTCATTATGGGAAGACTGTGATGATTAGAGAGACTGCTCATGACTGTTACACCAAAACAAGGATAATCTTGGGAACTTTGGCTGGTCAGTCTAACATCTGTCAGTGACTTCACAGATGATACTCAACTGTAGGGTGGAGCAGCTTTACAGAGTGACCTTAAACTCTAAAGCAAAACATATGCTGTTCACAGGGGGAAAAGAAGAAAAAAACAGCAACCAGGTCAACACAGTGCCAACATAACCTCCAATTCTTTCTTGGTTCTGTCTGGATGTGGATGCTGTACAGAGGACTAAAATTTGGTTTCTGCTGTTATGTGTGTTTTCTTTTTTTTTTTTTTTTTTTCCCCCAAATCTTACTGGAAAGAGTGTGAAAACTGCAGCTAGCATAAAAAGTCTCTTAAACCAACACCATAAGAATATTTTCAGTAGGAGAACAATGAGGTGTCAAATACAGCTGTGCTTTATATTCAGGTCTGCATAAAACTGAACAAAATTTACTTTCCCTCAATACCCTTGGAAATGAATATAAGGGAAAATTCATATGCCATCTTGAATGCAAATCAGATTTGAATACATGCTATAAATGAAGGGCGGAAAAGTAATTCTTTCTTTGCAGATCTATCACCTTTTGATCTAGAGAATATCACACATGAGGCCCTGGAATTCTCCTGAATTATGGAAGAACTATAATGATTTCCTATGAAGCTTATTAATGTAATCACATCACCTTCCACTTCAATTTACAATGGATACCATCTAGAAAGACATTATTAACAACAATCATGATCTTTTGATTAATAGCATTTGCTGCCATTTATCAAATATTTCAGTCTGTGAAAGAATCAGCCAAAGAAAAACAAAACCCATAAAATCTTGATTTGGGAATACTTCAAAACACACAAAGCAGACTTGATTATACTAAGAATGCTGCAACTGCAACAACATTTCTTGTAATTCTTTCACAGATTTTTCTTCCGTCTCTGGATCTTAACATCAACAAACTTTGTGAAGATGAAATGAAGCATTTGGTATGCTGACAAAACTCTGCAGCTGTTGAAAAAAAACACAAAATCACTGTTGATCTTTGCATGCAAATGCCTGTGTTCCCAGTTCCTTATAACTATATTTGGTTGGTTAGTGCTTTGTAAGTAGTGAACTGTTAAAGGCTTTACTTTGACTGGAATTAAAGCTGCAACAGATAACTGCTTGTTATAAAAATGAAGTATGCTAAATTGCGTCTTTCAACTTTATTTCAGTGTATGGTTGTTTGCAGCATGGTAGAAAGCAATTTAAGCTGTCATTGCTCTTCAACTCTAGGTCACTGGCTCAAATATGACCTAATCAGTAAAGACTGTGAATCATTTCCATCTGATGGATGTTTAGTAGCCTGTGTAAAATGCGCTGGTAGACCCAGTGAAGTTTATTGGGAAAAGGTGCCCACATCAGAAAATCCAACAGTATCAGTCAGCAGATTTGCTTCTACTTTTAGAAAGAAGAAAGAACTGAATAGGGCTGGAGGCAATTGTGTGTATATTAGATAAAAACTCATCAGATTAACACTATGTAAGATGGAACCACAACTTCTTGAGACTGGGAGATTGATCCAAATTTTATTACCATTTCCACCACTGACCTACTGTATGATGAAGAATAAGTCATTTCAGTGCTGTTTTCCATCTAATGTTAAATATTTGACTGATCTAGAGAACAAGTTCTTCAAGACAGACAATTTGATTTCTTCATGTTCTTGGGCTCAGATACTCTGTAAGATTTAAATGTAAACCATCTATGTAACAGTAATGATAGGAGATAATCTAATATTGACATTTTACTTGGCAAGAAAAATAACCATATACTTCAACTCCTTGCTCAGTATCGTGTAATTTTCACACCTTCCTTACTGATAAACTTTAAGTATAAATAAGCCAATATTAGATTTTCTACCAGCATACACCATTAAAATCTTGGCATTTATCACATACTGCAGTTGATTTTGGAATGGTATGTGCATGATTCTAAATATATTTTAGTACCTGGGAGGTACGTTGAAGACTGGTTTAGCTATAGTGGAGAGATATTCACCCCTTAGGTTTGATTTCTTTAATGTCCTTGATGGATAAATTGGCTTTCTCCTGTGTTTTACATGAATGTGCTATTTTTTTCATGATGTGTTTGTTAGCACAGAATACTTTGACTCAGATTCCAAACGGAGTAATATTGTGGTCAGATCTTGAATAACCCCATTGCTCCCAATACACTGAAGTATGATCTTCATCTCTTTCTCAGCACAAAAACATCGAAATAAGAACAGTTTTCAATTTCTCCTTCTGAAATATATTAATTTAAAAACACTTCCTCTATAAGAAAGACTCAAATCGCCAAATACCTTGATACCACATGGGAGATACAGTAATTTAACATTATACTGAACCAATCTTAGACTCTACAGAACACAGACAAAAATGAATTTTGTCATCTTGATGGATAATGCATCTGTAGTGGGTTGGCCTTGACTTGCAGCCAAGCACCCACACAGTCACTTGCTCACTCCCTCCATCCAGTGAAGTGCGGGGGGCAGAAAATAGTAAGGATGAGAGAGTGAGAAGACTTGTGGATCAAAATAAAAACAGAGAAGTCACCAGTTGCTAGTGCAGGCAAAACAGACTCAACTTTGGGAATTTAACTTGACTTATTGCCAATTAATATAAATATTTGAGTAACGATTAGGGTATTGGAAAAGAAAACCAAAAAGAAACAAACATTTACACACTTAAGGAAACATTCTTCTTCCCCTGTTCCAAGGCTCAGCCTCACTCCTTCACTCCTGACTCCTCCTTGCTTGTTATCACCACAGTTAACACAGTCCATTCTGGCAAGGAGTGGCATGGGCGGTTTGTGGTCACGACATAGCAGTTTCTCTCCACTGCTCCTTCTTTCTCACTCTTTCCCTCTGCTGGCATGTGTCCTCCATGAGCTGCAGTCCTTTTGGGATTATCTGCTCTGCCATGGAGCATCTTCTCCTTCTCTAAGGTTGGTGCTCCCTCTGCTTTTTCTTGCTTTTTTTTTTTTTCCTCTCCTCCTCTGTCTCTGTCTCCAGTGTTTTCTGTCCTTTCATAAACATGTTTTCACAGAGGCACCACAAACTTCTTTGTTGATGGTCTTGGGTTTGGCCTGTAAAGGGGCTGTTGCTTCTAGCACAGGGCAGCCCCACCTGTTCCCACAGAGGTCACCCCTGCTGTGGGGGTCATGCTCCATTCTCCAGCCACCCTAAGCCTTGCCATGTACATGCAATTCAGCATCTTCTTTTGATGTTGGCAGCGGTGAAATTTAGTTTTATAGCAATCTAAGAGTGGATGTAAAGGAAATAGATGAGGAAGGGCTCAGGAGCGTTAGTGGGGTTTTGAAGAAAGATACAAGAGGTCGGTGATTTGGAGTACTTCTTCCTCAGAGACTTCACCCTGCCATTATAAACCAGCCTGTGCTGACCCAAAACCTGGAAAGGACCAGGAACTCTGGGTGAAAAATATCATATTTTATCAGGTGAGATAATGGTTTGGGACTTCCAGTGCCATCACATCTCTGAGTGTCACACCATCTTTGTTACTCCTTTGTGACTCTGTTGCTGAGACCGTGGTCCACTCTACTGTCCCTAGGAAAGCATGTACTCACTTACCAACCTCCCATGATTGATTGCCTCTTCTGTCTCAGTTCTACCTGCAGTATAGGACCAAGAGTTCCTCTGCTGCTCTTCTAAAACTTGCAGGCTGGTTTATTTAGACGCAGGCAAAGTGGAGCCAGGCAATGGTGTTCTGTCCCTTTCAAACCATTGGCTTTCAAAGGAAGCATCTAATTTGTCAAAACCTAGAGCCATTTCCCTATTATAACTTTTAGTCCAAGCAATTTCAGAGTTTAGCTTATGACAGTTAAATTGTTCTTTGATATTAAGTTAAACAGAAACTTATCTGTGTTGTATTGCTTACCTGTTCTCTCTCCAAATATATTTTAGAAAGTAATGTATAAAGCATAGCACTAAGCATCCTTGCTCTGGGCAAAAGATTAAGATTTCAGAAATGAATTGCTATTTATCCTTCAATGTTGTTTGCTATGGTCTTGTTAAAGTCTTGTGAACCACTGGACTCCATTCTGACAATTATATTCCATCTTCCGTCTCTCCTTTTATGAAGTCTGTCCAAATTGTTGCCAGATTAGATTCATTCTTTAATCCTGATGAGACTTTCCCTCCATCTGTTTTTTTTCCTCTTTTATTTCTATGTAATTCTGGACATTTTGCCATTTATGACCATTCAGCTTTTGGTTTTCAGCTTCATTTTCTGGGAAGTTTTCTCTAGACCTATTAAAATCAGGACTTAAGTTCTTCCTGGCTTCCTTATGGCAGATTGCGTACTTCCTTTTCTGTTTCCTGTTAGTTTTATTCTATCTGCTTCAAGAAAAGACAGGTATTTCTCGTGTTCATAGCTCAACTGATTCATTGTATGTTGACTGGGACATTTCACTGGGAACAGGAACAACTGAACCCTAGAGCCTTGATTCACCAAAACAATAGAGCACATGCTGAACTCACATTGTTCTATTACCTTTTTTTGAAATCACTTTATTAAAAAGAGATTCCTCTGTGACTCACTAACCACAGTCCTTTTGGTGTCACTGAAGCTTATCTCTATTCAGCAAAGCTGGGCCTGGCTCCATTCTAAACAAACACTTAAAGTTGGCTGGAGAGATGGGTCTAACTGCTTTAGCAAAATGAGAGCAATGTAAAGCTGGTGTGAATACTGTGAGGCAAGGAGAATAGTCTGATAGGTACTTCATCTGAAACTAGTCCAATTTATGTATTGTGTAATCATTCTTCCTTCTACCAGGTGAACTAGCAAAATCTCTTGCATAGTGGCAGATAAGGATTAAAATATAGCTAATTAGAACCGTCAGGAAAATAAAGCTTTGAAGGAAATGTGGCAGAAAATGTGAGAGAGTGAAAAGCAAATGTTCATCTGCCTTGCATGCAGAATGGATGCCACGGGGAGAAAGGCTTTAGGCAATGTTATTCTGCCCTGTGGCAGTCAGTTACTATGACACATTGAAACAAACAGGAAATCTTCTGTCAAAATATTTTTAATGGCAAATTAAGCTTTTTGCAGACTGAATATCTCTACAGAATAACTTTGATTTTATTGATTAAAGCAATGTATAAGAGTAATTAATGATCTTCCTTTTAGCTGCCTGGTGTGTTTTGGTTCTGTCCTGTACGGTGTGTGTCGAGGCCTCGTGCTTGCCATGCTGGACAGCACTTCCCACGGGTCATCGCCGGCTCCCCTCTCACTCCTTTGCTGCAGGGCACTAAGGGAGATGAAGCCCTGCTGGGAAGCCTGATTTAGAGGCTTGAATGATTCACTTACCCATTTGGCATTTGCGCTCAGAATGAGTGGAATTTCTGCCCCAGACTGCTTTTGAATTATCTCTGTAATGGCCACAGATTACAACTATTTTAACATATTAAACTGTGTCAGGGTCCAAGCACAAGCACTGGAACTTAATAATCTCTTAAATGATTATCAGGATATCTGATATGCTTTCATCAGGGGACAACTAATAGTCTCCCAAACAATTCCTAGTCACAGTCTGGGAGGTAGCATGGGCAAGCCCAGCTCACCACAGGCAGTTTGGATGTAACACCTTGTTTTGCATTTTGAGGATACAGACATGGCCAGACTGTGCTGGTTGTTGTCTAGGTCAGAGAATTCACTCTAATATAATTTAATTTTGTTGGTATAGATGTAGCCTTAGTCTGCTATGTCTCAGCCTTGACAATCCAACAGTATGTATTTTTGTAATAATCTGTTTTGAGTTCACATCCCTATGTAAAGGACAGAGGAGGGAATGACTGAGGGAGATTCAGGGGGATTTACTTCTTTTAATAACAGCTCTGGGCCCTTGCATGTCAGCAGTGTGTGCTTTTTTTCTTGCTATCTACTTTGTAACAGGATGCCTTTCAGGGATGGTACAGAAGCTCAGATGGGCTAAAAATACGCTCCTGAAGGGTTGCTGGGGCATAAAGCTGATGATGTCTGTACTCTGGGGGCCAGCTAAAATTCTCCTCTTACTACAATTTGGTCCGTAACTAAATGCTGTATAAAAGTGCCCTTGAATTATATGGGATCTTTTGAAATTGCTACATATTGAATCTGTGCAAATTTGGGGCTGAAGAGACAAAGCTTCAAGCTAAACTATCTCCTGTAGAACATCAAAATTGATGTGCTATTCTTGGCTCAGAGACTTTGCCCCTGACCTCATTTAGATTCCTAACCAACCTTACAGCAGTATAAAGGTTGGGGAAAATAACGGCAGTAGAGAGGAAGCCAGGAAAGGAAGCCAATTCCTGACTCCTCAGAGCAAAGAAACTGGAAGTGACTCAAAGCCCCTCTAGTTCCCTCAAAACCTTGTTCACCTAGAAATAAGATGTCTAAGTAGTATCCCCCAAAATACATAGGTACCTCCCACATCAGAGGAAGAGTTCATATGGGAATTGAATTCACTTGAGATCCTAAGGACTGATCAGCTATCTGTGTATGGGCAGAGTAGGCAGTTGTCTAGAAGATTGTCAAGAGCAGCAAAAAAGCTCTGGCTTTACTTCGTGCTTTGCTTATGCCCAAACCCTGGGAAACTAGGTTTGATGCTGCTGCTTTTGCTGAATGTATATAATGGTGTGGCTGGAGGCCTGGCTCTACGAGAAGCAGCAGTCTCTTCATGCCCCTTTCTTTATCCAAACCATCTCCTTCTTAGCAGCAGGGAGTAGACTACCTTGGTCTCAAGTTTGCTTCACTTGCTCTTTGTACCATTCTTGTCCCTTCCTACTCCGTTACTCCATCCTATGGTAGGATGAGTCCTGTACCAGCCAGGTCCTTTTCATCTTCCTTAGGCTGACATAACGATCTTTTTTTTACAGTGATGAAAATCCTTCATATGGGTCTGCTGAAACAGTCCTCTCCTCTAAGCCTTAGCAACACTTCCCTGACTCTGGGAAGAGCTGGTATTTTTCCTTGCTATATGCTACTTTTTTTCTACATCCTTAACTCATGTTATTTGTGATCCTAAAGAATCAACAATTTCTCATCTGATACAGATGTGGTTTTATCTGTTTATTTATTCAAAAAGTAGAAGCATAATTTCAAAGGCATAGTGATCCCCCTCCCTATACAATAATAACACTGTAGTATCACAGCTGGCATGAACATTAGGGAAATACACATATTTGGAAATGAAGGAGCTGAGCTGCTTTACTTATAGCATTATAACTGAAAGGGTATACCTTCTCTAGGTAGACAGACCCTTAGATTAGATTATGTTGTGTTTAATATTCAGTCAGATTTTCCCTTCTGAGGCTTTTTAAAATGTTACCTGTTCTCTTTTCTCACTCTATGGGCACAAAAACTGTTTATAAGTTCTATGTCTAAAAATTAGACCCTTTGATTGCTTTGTATTATATAGAAAGGCAGACAAAGAAGAACTGAAGAGGATCCTGGCTGAGTTTGGAGCATGACTCTTAAGAAGAAAGAATGATATAAGAAAGGCAGTATTTTTTGGGAAAAGAAAAGCAAGAGTGAAAAGCTATTGATCCATATATGACTGACTAAAACCAGACTTCCAAATCATATGAATTTGGGGAGCTATTAGTTGGTTAAAAAACCAGGGTAGCACTTGGAAGTATATCAAAGCCATTTGTGCCCAGGATTTAGAGCTGAATTGTGCAACAGACAGTTGTAAAACAAATGACCAGGAATGAAGGATTGAGGAAATGGAGAATAATATCTGTTTATAGTCAGTATACCAAAAGAGTTCCAAACATATCAAGGATTCTCAAATATTCCTATCCAGTAAAATCTATCAGCACGAACATGGCTTTAAAAATAGTATGTGGAATATTAACATTGCCTGTCAGGACTGCTTCCTTGAGACAGTTTCTGCTCTGTTTGTCCTTATCCCCCTGAACTTCAATTGCATGTATTAGGAAGACAAGGTCTGGAGAATGTGTTTTAGGCTGCAGATAAATGTCCTGTTTCAGATCCCTCTGTGCTAGCACACCTTTTTTTGGGGTCCTTGGTCTCGAATTTCCTTTGGAGGCTACTGCTTTTGCATGACCACAGAGATACCTGTCCAATGCAAGCTCCCTAATCCATTGCAGTCAAAATGAGGTTAGCCTGACTAAGATTTTAATAATTTGTCTTATCTTGACTGCAGCAGGTACAGTAGTTTCCCCTTCAGCAGCTCTGTTGTAAGATTAGATAACCTTTGAGATGAGGGCATGATAAGCAGTTGGTGGCAGGCTGAGGATGGTAACTTATTCCACCGACACAGGGCTGCTTCTGCATAATCCCCATCTGCTTATATCTCTATTTGTTTCCTACAGTTACCATTTACAGCCAGCACTTATGGTATGAGTTCTGTTCAGTATTCCGGGAAAAAATATGCAAGTATGTGGCAAATAGAAGCCATGACAATGTATGATTGCATGAAACAGGCTGGAATTCATCAAAATAATTTAGTTTGGACTTTTTTTTTTTTTTGGGGGGGGGGTGTTTGTTTATTTTTGCAATGGAATGTTTCATTTTCCTATTAGTACCTAAATCATATCTTCCTTAATAATTTAAGGGGATATTTGGTTCAGTGTTGATGTAACTCCAGGAGATATGTTGTCACACACAGGAGGAGGTTTTCAATTCTGTTTTAAGAAGCTGAGCTACTGGTTTCTTCAGTGCATTATTCTTTACCTCTTTGTGGCAAGGGAAATATGTCTAAAATCCTTAGGCGTGTTTGAAAATCTTGTGGCTGAAATCTTTCAAATTTATTTCATTTATCTAAACAGACCTAGTAAGCAAGGTTGCTTGGAAATTATTTCCATGGAACAAGACTTACATTCTTCTGTTCAAAAGAAAATATTTCTATTGCATTCAGAATGAATCTTCTCAGAAAATCTCCTCAAGATAACAGAAGGAAAAACAGAAATCTGAAATGTTAGGAGATAGTTATATGAAACTTCAGGAGAGCACTTGAAGCATTTTCCTGTAATTTCAGTATCCAATATGCCTTTTCCTTTCTATGTTTTTAATGGCACCAGCAAAATTTTTGTGACGTATCACTATATTGTACATTTGCTTTGTTTCCCCTGTTTTCATCTGCCTTTTGAATTTCCATGCTTACAGTCTGTTTATTTATGGAAACAGAGGGTTGGGTGAACCACAGAAGGTTTAGGTTTGGCTCTGAATTTAGGAATGATCCCATATGTATTTATATCCAAAAGTTCTGTATTCAAAAGAAAAAAAATAATTCTCCTATCTCCTGAAAATCAGCTTTAGTTTGGTTTGGAGTGTTTAACTTGCCTGTGGGAAGAGTGTAGATTTTCCGGTATTATTCATCAAAATCTGTAAGTCTTTTCTGTTCAGCACCTTTTATTTAGCCTGATTTGTTGTCTTAGAACTGTATACAGAGGTAAGGCAAAATAGCAGAGTTGTTTTGACAAAGAAATATTAAGATAATAGAATCAAATTGCAGTTATTTTTAATTTACAACTTTAAAACAATCTTTAATTTAACTGCGCATTTTGAGCTCATTTACAGTGGCCTGAGTAGGTAGCAATGTTTCTAAAAGAAAGCCAGCATCTTTTCTGGTGTGTAAGGCTGAGCATTCGAAAGAGAAACACAGGCAAATAATCAGGCAATTGGAATCAGCTTAGTGCTTGTAGGAGCTTGGTTGACCCTGTTTTTGCTAAGCACTTACTAATATTTTTCCTAAAAACCTTTTCATGAGCCAGTCCTGCTCTTTCAACAGTGGTTTGCAGAAAATGCTTGTTTCTAATAAATTTAATAGAATTTTTAAACTACCTTTTGATTTTTATTTTTTTTTTTAAATTTTGTCTGGACTGAAAGACCCACAGTGTTCTCTATGTGACTGCATCCTTACCAGTTACAGTAATTCAAAATACAGAATTACTGTAGGGGTTGTGTAGGGGAGAGTGAAAATGCCGTAGTCTAGGACTGTTTGTCACTGATAAGTTTCTAAGCACCCAAAGGAAATATATTTCATTGTATTCAAGATGCTGTGCTCCAGATGTGGACCTCTCAGATTCCTTCGCTACAGTCACGGAACATGCAAATCTGGAGCTAGTCAGTGATACCTGATCTGTTTGTGCATGAGACGGCAGGTGGAGTGGAGGGAGACAGGACTGTGAGATGGTGCTCTACAGAATAACTCATCTACTGGCAGCCTGGTGGACTTGCTAGATCTGTAGCTGAAGAATAGTGGGACACCTTAATTAGAGGTGAATTAATTTGGTGCCAAACTGAAGTAAAAGAATGCATTTTTCCAGAGGTAACAGATGACTGACAGCTGTATATAGGTTAGGCTGCTGGTTTACAAAGGGAAGATATAAGGAAAAAAACCTTCATGGTAATATTTTTGTTCTGTAGATGGCAGAAGTTGAGAAACCAAAGCTTGGTATTCTGTAATTTATGCAGTCTTTATGCCTTACAGGCACTTTGCACAGATGTTTATGGTTTGGGAATAAGAGATGTTAGCAACCAAAGATCTATCTCCAAAGAATGTGTCTGAGCCAGCCACTCAGTTGCCAAAATCCACTTTTCAGTGGTACAGGAAAAAAGTCTGGGCAAGTATAAAACCACTATCAATGAGCATAAACAGCATAGCTAATTTTTACATTGGTTTTCCATTTCCTTTTTGCATAAAAACCAAATAAAGAGCAAGTTGCCTAAAATACGTGGCCTGTTTTAGTTGCATAGGGAATGAAAAGAGTGTAAGGATTTTCTCTTGTGTAGGGCCTTCGATCTTACAGCTGAATCCTGCCTTGTATTAGATATCTCTGACTTTAGATTAGGCTGGCAACCTCAGGTGCTACCTTTTGGAAACGTTTGCTGACCCAGGTAAGAAACTTTCTAGTTTTGAACTTATAAGAGCAAATGTTGTAAAATGTCTTGTGTTGAGCAATTTTCCAATGCAGGAATGATGAAGGAAGTTCAGGACTGAAGAGCAGGAAGTAAATAAATGCACAAACATAGAAGAGGTGCTTACAGAGCATTTGAGTTTGCCTGTATAGATCTAGGCTCAAATTCCTAATCCTGAGTGGCCAAAGTTAATTGCCTAAACTGGGATTCATATAAAAGTTTGCAAAACACTAAACATCAAAGCTCATTAGATAGAAAGAGGGCTGTTCTCAGAAAGCTGATGGAAAGCGTATTTGCCCTCAGGTTTCCATTATCATCCACATTATCTGCAAAATTTGTGCAAAAGTCTCTGACCTCTTCATCAAATCTGATGGTTTTGAACTACCACCTAGAGAAAGAAATACTTTTACTCAGGTGCTAATTTGTCTGGTGTTCTCTGACTTTAGGAAAGGAAGCTACTCATAAACATGTTACGTTAACCAGATTGGTAGGAAGGTGAAAAGAAATTGAGGAAACAGGAAGAAGGAACTAGAAATCTGTTTCCCACATCTCCAGCTCCTCTCTCAGCCAAGCATAAATGTGCTCAGGAGAGACCAAGGAACAAAACACTCAGAATCAGTGGCCTTTCTCTATTTTAAGCAGAAAAGCTAAGTGGCCAGCTTTTAAGTGTATGATAAGATGAAGTTCATTCAAAAGAGAGGAACACTGAACCTGTGCATTGCAGTGCCTTGGGAGGCTGTCCACTGCCCCATTTTGGATTTCAAGGACAGGCATCATCATTGTGCCTACAAGCAGGAAAGAGGTCTTTCAGAAGAATTGTCCTTGACTTTGTAACTAAGAACACGGTGTTACTTAAAGCATTTGAAAACCCAAATCCATTGGTAAAATAAGTGGCATCTTAATGTATGCCAATCCCAAAGTGTACAAGGAACTTCTTGGATTGAGTAATGCAAGAGGATTCATTTTGTGGATGTCTCTTGCAACACTTTTTCTTCAGAAGCGGTCTTTCCCAAGTTTATTTAGGATCAAAAGGACTATTCATTCATGTATCCAGATGCAAATATAAGGTTCTTGAGCTGGCCCTTACAAAAATATCCAAAGGGCTAAAGTTTCACAACTCCACTCTCTCTGTGTAGTAATTCACCTCTTGAGTCATCCCACTAAAATCAAGGGAACAACTTTCAAATTAAGTGTGAGTAAAATGCTGACCCCAAATGACTTGCCAAGATCACACAGGGAGTCTGTGGCACCCAGCCCAGGTTTCTCAGAGGATAACAGGGTAAACTGGCTGAGCAGTGAAGGTCTTGCAAGACGACAAAGCGTGGAGAAAGACTACAAGGAGATGCATTGTTACAACATATCATGCTTGGAAATCTGCAAACACATTTTTAGAAAAGCTGGCTATGTCAATTAAACTAGCCCTTAGGCAGGTTTATCTTTCAAGACCAGCACTCGTGTACCTGGTAACATGAGCCGAGACTGACTTTGGTACCACTGCAGGGATAAAATTTGGGTAAGAATGTATGATTCATGAATGGTTCCTCTAATCTAACATGCACATGCATGCTTCTTTCTAACATCAGTCAGAATTAGCTCCTCTCTCTTTTAAAAATAAACATCTTTATTCTGATCAAGGAAATTTCCATTCCCTTTCTGTGTTTCAAGAGCTCTTTCATCTCACTGAAAAGGCAAACTGTGAGCAGCAAACCCAACAGTTTCCCAGCTCAGAACATTTTCAGGGGAAAGGAATGAATGGTGCTAATCTTCAGACTTTATTTGTATCACAAATAGAACTGAAAGTTGAGCGATCTCCCATATTTTTATGTGGCTGGTGTTTGTAGTCTGTGAAAATACCTTGAATTGCTCCCTCTTCTGGAACTGTATCTACTTCTAGGTATAAAACACATGTTAGAATGGGAAACTGCTTCGCAGGCTCTCTGAGAGGTGACAGATAATATTGAAAGGGTCAAGGATCTGAAGCATGAATCCACATAGTCTGAACTTCCTTGTGGATACATGGTGATCTGAACTATATATTCACACAAAATGTGAAAGACTTCCGAGCTGTCCAGACTGTGAATTGGGATGTGTGAAAGTGATCGGGCACAAAAGGAAGAAACAAATGTTACAATTCACTGCTCATAAAAGCCTGATGCATGATGGCAGTCCCAATTAGAGTTATGTGAGAAAAAGCAATTCTGTTTTGTGAAGGAATCAATGACAGGAATGATATTTCCAACTAAAGTAAACCTAGGTTTTATAAGGGTGATCCTTCTAACAGGCTGACCTCTGGGTCATGGTCCATGGGTCTGGTGGCTTCTTGCTACAGTGAGCTGAAACCATAAATACTGGTATCCTGCAAGCTCAGGGTGCTGAAGAACAATGAATTTGAAAGCCAAACTCTTGTCCCCTTGCTAATTAGGAACCTGGAAGCTGTAGGAGCCTACAAAATTGCCCAAGAGACGGGCTGTGGTACACTTGAGACCTGAAGAGGTGAAATCCAGGATTCCCACTAGCTCACTCGTCTACCAGCCCCTCAAGTACCTTGCTGAGGAAGTAGGTGAGGTGGCCAGAAGCTGCATAGGCAGGTTTGCTCCTGAGGTTATCTGTGTTCAATGATGTATTGAAAGGTGTCCACAGAGCATTTTGATTTCTGTGAAACACTATTCCTTGCATAAAAATATTCTGCTGGAGAATTTCTGACTAGTTCTGGTCATATTGCTTTCTTCAAATGCTTTTGAGCTGATGTAATTTATACATCTTATTTTTCAAGGCTAGCTCTAAAAATCACAATCTAATTATAACTCTTCTGCAAATGAGGAGCAATTCCAATGAAGTCAATAGAATTGAACTAATGGGAGACTGTTGTAGTTAGACTCAAACTCTGATTTCAAAACTGCTGCAGCCTTCAGAGTGGCTTTCACTGGGACTTCATGCCATTATGTAGAAGACAAAGACAGCTATCAGGATATGAGAGTGACATTGAATGGTCCAATCCCCACTGAAAACTACAGGCCACAGTATCTTTCCTGGTAATATATAGTGAGATGCTCATGTACGGATGAAAATCTATTGTTTAAATAAAGGAGAATATAGTGCTAAGAAACTATGCAAGGCTTATTTCTGACACTTTATCAAAGCTAAATGGCATCGGGAATAAGAGACTTAAAGGACATGGTGATAATTAGAAATTAAGAAATTACTTATTACTGCAAACTGAAAATATGTTAACTACAGCTTGTAGTAATTAGGTAAATTACTGGGTTTGATAGTAATAAATGCAAATAATTATCATTATTTATAGATGGACAAAAGTCTAATCATTAAACATGCCATGGATATTGGACACTGAAGTGTAATTTAACTGGATCCATCCTACTTTATACTTGCTCTTTATTATATTTATTAGTCATTGGAACAGTGTTTAAAATTATTTATGAAAGCATTCTAGTCCTATAATTAGGATTCATACTGAAAGTCAGAATAACTGCTCAAGCAAAGTGAGAATAAGAGTGCTGTTTTACTGTATGTGCAGAACTCAACTAAACAGTAACTTTAGCTATTGCTCTGTCAGTTGAAAACATCAGAATTAGAGCTTTAGATATAACTGAAGGGTTTTTTTGTTGTTTGTTTGTTTGTCTGCCACAATGGAGGTGAAGACAGGCAATTCAGCCTGGAGGATCCAAATGTAAATCTGTTTGGGATTCTCACCTAAGCCCCCTCAACATACTGCGTTTTGCCACAAAGCACTATATCAAGTTGAAACTAAATGTTTTTTTTGATTGCAAGAAATGCAGAGGAAATAAAGGATACACTTGCAAAGTTGCTAGAAGCTGCTGCTGCTTTTCTCTGTTCCTGCATATCTAGTGCTTGGGCAACTAGAATGATCCAGCAACAAGTTTGTAGGTAACACCCAGGTGTAGGTGTGGAGGGAAGGACTGGGCTGAATTTTGCTGGTAGCTGCTCATTTGCTCATGAATAAGGACCTACTGAGGCAAGATGGAGGGAGTTCTTCCTCAAAGTACTGAGAGGTTGCTGGCTGTATAAGTCATCTGAGAAGTATGCTCACTAATGAACTGCCTGATTTTGGGTAGGGAACTGAACTCATGTGCGTGGCCTAATGGTCAGGACACAGCATCTTCTGCTTGAATATGGCATACTCCAACTACAGAAAGACAAAAATATCTCTAACCTAATGATGAGAACACTTGTCAGGTAGGTGGATAATCTGGGAACCTGTTCTCATGCCCATGAAACTTGATATTAAAGCAACCTCAACCAAAGATATGAAGAGCAACCCCACTTTGCTCACCCTCTGGGGTCAGGGACATATAAGTGATTTGTGAAAACAAGAGCAATGAAAGGCACATTCTCATCAACCTTAATTAGCCCTTGGCTATGTGATAGTGGGACACTGATTGGCTGTTGGCAGTTAAGTGACTACAGCCTTGCGAGAAAACTTTGCAGTTGCAACTGTTAATACTTATTCAACCAAAATCTAAAATAATGTTAACCTGGTCTATATGGTGAAGGTACTATTTCTCAAAGATAAATACAGTGTCCAGTTGCAGCTGAAACATTTTAACATCTGTGTGCTTATATACATAACAATCATAAATTTAACATCACGAAGTAAAACCATTTCTGCAGGCACAGCCTTATGAGACAATGCCTTCCTGTTATTTTAAAGAACTTCTATCCATCTTTTTTTTTTTAAACTTTTTATTTGTATTTTATTTACTATGTGAATTGCACATACCAATCTTTAAGCATTCTTGGATTTTTTGCCCTGTCTACACTGATTAATTTTCATACCTGCTTGTAAAATCTTGTTTAACAGCAGACCATCTATGTGGTATTGTTTGCAAAATCAGCATCTTTAGTTCAGATTGCATTGTATCTGACTTTATTGTGAACAGCTTTGGGCTTTTTTTGGAATTGGGAAGGGTTTTTTTATACCTCATATGTTTTCTAATGTGGCTGGACTGTGCTTTATTGAGTTTCTTCAGGCTTTTTCTCATGTGAAATATATTTATTTTTAAACTGAATTTTAAACTACCACAGTGAATTTGAGTTAAAACAAGTAGATGAAGTAAGATGATAAAACATTATCACAAGAGAAATTGAAACACATTTTTTCCCTTTAACTATTAGTTCCTCTTTTTATCGCCCTCTTACATGTTTAAGCAGTAAAGGCGATACAGATGGCTGAGTTCAGAAAGAAAAACAGTCAAAATTATTGGCTTTGATTCTTGGGCATGTTTTTGCTGTTACCTTGACTTGCAGAGGCACAGAGGCCTCTCTGTGTGCATTATTCACATTGAAACTTGTTGAATGTGTTAGCCATGTTCTGACCACCAGCTTGTGCAAGCATATCTTTTTATGCAGACATATACCACCACTGGCTATATCTCGTGATCATCACTTGTCGATTTTATCCAAGTAGCATGGGGATGATTTCCAACGTTCATGGTTTTAGACATACAATTTCAGCTTCAGCTGAGGTGAATCAGGACCAGTGACTTGAAATCTCTCCACCAGGAAGCTGT
Organism: Athene noctua; assembly: GCF_965140245.1. Lineage (NCBI taxonomy): Eukaryota > Metazoa > Chordata > Aves > Strigiformes > Strigidae > Athene > Athene noctua. The sequence continues at coordinate 16,877,776 of NC_134037.1, read as the reverse complement.
CTAACCCAAGGCCTGGTGTCTTCTTTGTGAAGTTATAATGAGCAGCAGCTGGTGGATCTCAGCACTGGGATCTTGCAATAATCTAACTAGTAAATACTACTGATGATGTCTAGTTGTGAAAGCTGGTTTATTGCAGCATAGCTCTGCTGGGACATTCACTTGATGCAGAGAGAAAGAGCCGGGGTAAGAGGTAACTGCAGATAGTCCCCGTCCTCCCAGAACAGCTGTCCTTTGCCAGCACATAGCTCCTCTGCTTTGCATTGGTGGTGTATTAAATAGCCACATTTTCTGTACAGATGCATTTAAGGTCTAATCCTGCACAGTTCTCCATTTTTCTAGGGAAAATCTTCCCAGGAAGAGGGGAAAAATATTGATTCTAATAGCATTTTACGCTTCAGTTACTACTGGGTTGACTCAGACTTTTCTTCCCCTTCTCGTTTTCCCCTTACCTTGGGTGTCATTCATTAATGTAAGACTCATGCTGTTGGTGTGGTTTACATTCAACCATTAATGCTTCAAAGAAATGTGAATCTATTTTCACTTCCCATTTGCATCGTGGAAAGATCAATGTACCCCATGGGGGATTTTCTACTCCTCACCATGTGTACAATTTTTTTTTTTTTCTTTTTGGAAAAACCACCACACAACAGAGGATGTGGAAATGGTTCTGTAAAAAGAAACCAACAAAATAAGCAGTTCCTTCTACTTTATAGCTGTAATTACAGACTGTGCATGCAGGCCTTCCTACATTTGCAGATTATTTTTCAACATAGAACTTGAATCACATTTTAAATTGGAAATAGAAGTTAATATAAAAGGTAAAGCTAGACTTTTGCAAGTCTGGTGTTATTTTTCAACCAGTATTCTTATCATTAATACATCTGAAGAGGCTGTTCTCAACCTCTGGCTTCAAAAAATTCCAGGTAAAATGCCTTGTATCAGAGTCTTTTTATGTATTCCACATGTTATATTGGATATTAACGCTTAAAAATGCCCTGGGCTGGAGTTTCTAAGTACGTCTGATATCCACAGATAACATCAGATTCAGGGTAGTTATCAGGTCTATATGCTAACCAGAAGTACATTTTATTTGCAGGACGCCTTTCCACCAAGACATGCTAACCCCTGATATAAAGTATATCTTAAATGCTAGTAACACATTATCCAAAAACATTGCAGTGCCAGATATTTAGATAAAGAGAATATTTCTTTAAGGCTTATTTTAAGAGCAGGGAAGAAAAAGCAGAATGCCTCAGATCAGAGGCCAGGGCATTCCAGACAGCAGCAAAAATAAAGGTAACACCTGTTGTGTGGAAACCCCTCCAGCACGGTCTCGTCCCTGGGTGTGTCGCTGGGCTCCTGGGGAGATATGTGAGCCCTAATCCATGAAGCTCAGAGATATAGAGCAAGAAGTTGGCAATAAAATAACTGGTCAACCATTTTGATTGCAATAACTTTCCTAAAGCTTTTCCTGGCTTTCTTAGACTTATTTTTATTTGCTTAGTAGATATATTGTACAGTGCTAATCCAATAAAGTTAATAGTGATTCCATTCACTGAAATATTCATCAGAACTTCCTATTGCAGACTGTTCCCTCACCACATCATTCTTTCTAGTTATTCCAATCTAATATTGACATTTCTTAGCTACACCTAAATGAACGCCTTTGAAAATTAACATCTCTTCTATGTCCGTAAGGCACCTTTTTTTTTTTTTTTGTCTGGTATCATAAGCTTGAAACGTATTCTTTCTGGCATAAAATCAAAAAAATCTAAACAGGATATCACATCTCATAAAGAAACTATGCATATTACACAAGGTTTCAAATGTAGAAACAGACACTTACAAAACTTGTGTCTCAAAGTGTAAAACAGAAGCGTTTCAAAACAGCAGCAGCTGCATGCACCCAATTTGTGTTTCCTCAACATCATCCAGAGGCGAATTTTTACAGGACTATAGTGTTTGCAAAAAATGTGTGCACTTGCTCCTAGTTAGGACACATTACTTAGATACTGAAAAGCTGCATAATTGATTCCTACTCAAAAGATGAGACCTTCACACAACCTTCAGGTGCTACAGTGATAATTTTGTACATGCCCAGTTCATTCAAGCAAAATCTGTTACAGTGCTGGAAATCACCAGATGGTGCTGTTAAAGATAGCCATGCAAGTTCTGCTCAAAGGAATAAGTAGTCAGTCACGCCTTGGAAGAAATACTACAAGAGGAATGGTGAGGGTTTTTAAACAGTTCTTCTTGCCCATCAGGTAACCTCACTTTTGATTTCTGTTTGATGTAATCTGTATCCCAGGTACTCAACAGCAGCAACAATGTGGTATTTTTCTGTGCTATGAAAATGCACAACACATTTGCAGAAGTGTTTAGAAGGTGGGAATATTTAGTGGCCTATGCCTCTGCCAGGACAGCCCAATGAGGGTGTTGGTTAGTTGATCCCAGCGCGGATGGACCACTTCAGGAAGGGAGCTGACTAATGTTTGCTCTCTCAAGTCTGATCTCACTTCTAGCACTGCAGACAATGGGATTCAGTTAGTTCCAGTAACAGTGGGGCTATTTTGTTGTGATGCAAAACTGCCTGATTCCACAACACCATTTTATACAGACCACTGTACTGCCTCAAATGTTAAAGACTTCTAGACCATATGACAGGGTCATATTTAAACCATTGTCATACAGTAGAAATGCTTCACAGTTCATCACTGCCTCTTTGAGCTATCCTTCCCTCAAACTACTTTTAAAAAGTTGTAAAAGGCAGTCCACAGTTTATTTCTGCTGGGGAACGCTTATATCAACCTCTGAACTTCTGTATTGCTGGACTGAGAAAAATGGGTGCACTGTTTCTTCTCATAAACAAGTTGTTCTCATGTTCTGTGGGAATGTTTATATCTAGGAATGCTCCACATGCAGGTGGTGACCTGCAGGAGTGAAGTACTTCCCACTGCACCAGAGCTGACCCTTCACGTGTTAGCTACATGCAGCTTCAAACTAGGAGTTGTGTGTCTTGAGTCGAATATTTCTATCAGTCCATCCTCGGCATATGTAACAAGACTAGTTATTCATTGGTCTGCTCCAACACTGTCAAACAAATACTCAGAAGCTGCATCTACAGATCTACTTTTGTTCTGACTTGGTTTATTTTTAGCAGGTATGTCTCAAAGTCCTGGGGTCTTATAACAAAACTACTATGCATTTTATGTAGTGCTCTTATTTAAGAAATTCAGAGTATTTAATAAAAATAACAGCAAACTGAAGTATTATCATATCTTATGAAACAAAGTTTCATTGAAGTCTTCAGTTTAGCAGTGTGTAAACTTAGGACATGCCATGTTGAGGATTATGAAGAGACATGAGAAATTCCAATAACCCAGAGAGTCCTGATTTTCAAGCTTTTTCTCCAACCAATACCTATTAACTGGAATCAGACTCCGTGTAGAATTCTGATTGCTGCAGGAAAGTAATTTATTTTTAGCAGAAAACCAGCTATTAAGCTTTTTCTTATCCTGTTCATTGTAAGAAGTGGTGAATAGACTTTATATCTTTGTTAATGAATTTTCCTAAGTGTTTTGCAAATGGCTGGTCACAAAGGGGGATGTAGAACACACAGAACCAGGAATAACTCTTGAATTCCCATAGGTGAGATGTTGAAAAGATTAAGGCTTGTGCCCCATGTATGTAAGGGAAAAATGAGTCAAATCACACTTCAACATGCAAAAAAGTCTAGATGGACTTCCAAGATCTGGTGCTTTACCTGAAAAATGTTGATATATTGTTATAAAATTGAATCTGATAGTCTGTGTCAAAGGGAAGGAAATCAAGCATTAATTGTCAGTGGTGGGGAGGATAGCTGATTGGACATGTTTATACCACAATGCAAGTACTGTGCTTTATTTAAATGGACTTTATCCATAGTGAGTAAAGCTCATTTGCAACAAACGGTAACATTTATTCCCGCATAAAAGCAGGCATACAGGGAATAAAGTATAAATAGTTCAGGAGCTATTCTGTGCAAGCTGTCCCTGTAGGTAACATTTAATAGTCAACTTTCTTTGGAAAATTGGCAAGATTTTTTCTGGATATTTAATTTTTCCTCATAGAGAGAGATAGAGGTATGTAGAATATCCATTTAAAAATACTTAATGCTGCACTGATTCATGGCTCAATGAATGTTAATGGAAGCAGTGATTCATCCATGATTAATTTATGTTATTTTTTACCCTTTATGTGTACAACTCTAGTTTAATATTGCTATTTATCCAAATTATGGTAACAGCTAGGCATTGCTCTGAGGATCTGAGCACTGTTATGCTGTGTTGTATCAGATGTAGTTAAATATTAGATTAATTGCATCAAAGATTCACAATTAAAGCATAAAATTACATATATGTAGTACGTGAGTTAAACAAGCGGGAAGAAGATAAGGAAGTAGTGAAGCAAGTATGATCAGCATAATAAGTTGCATCTTTTACATCCCAGCTGCCTAGCCTTTGTACAGCACATAGTAAGCCTCACAGCAGAGGCGAGTAGACAATTTGAAGAGTGTGATCTAGTGGATCACTACTATTAAAAGGAAGGGAAGGCAGAAAGACAGCTTGACACAGTGGAGATACAGACTGGACAGTTGATAGAGAAAGAAGGAACCCTGGTAGAGTGATATAAAACAATGTACTGCTTGTTATTTGATGAAAAAAAAAAAGATATTCATTGAAAGCAGCTGGATTTTCATGGACAAGTTATCAGAAGAGATTCACTTCATCTCATCTTTGCTATTTAAAAGTTAGGTTAGTTTGAGCTGGACAACAATCTCCAGGGTGCAATTTATCTTCTCAGAAACAGGGCTCTAAAATGGGTGGAATTAATCACTATTTGCAGGCACCTGTCTCTTTCCACTGACTGTTGAAACAGCCAAAGTGACCACTATATACTAGATGTTCAACTTCTAGATATGATGAGTGAGATAAATCCCACTCTAGATGAAGTCCCAATATTAGTTTGTTGATCAATGTTTTCATAAATTTCACATCAGAACACATTCTTTATCTCTCTTATTTGATACTTGGATTTGATATATACAGCTGAGCAAATAAAATTCTATAATTTTGAGATCACTGAATTTGTGTGTGATACAAACATGAAGTAAAGAATTGTCACACATGGCCGTGGATCTGGGAGGCAGTGCAGGGTCTGTGTGTCCATCCTTTGCTGCTAGAGGTATGAGTATCACAGACCTATTGATAAAGTTGTTCCTTTATTTGCAGTTACTGTTCCTCACTTGTGAATTTCTTTTTTTCAAAACCTGTGTTTGCTTAGATAAGAAACAGTAGGAAATTCATCTTGATTTCACATTATGACCTTTTACTTCTAAGATAAACTCATTTTATTTCAAAGCAACTGAGTGATTTTTATGAAAACCCAACTATATTTCAGAGTCAGAACCACAGCACAAGAGAAGTATTACTGTGAATATTTTCTGCTTAAGTGGAAGGAACAAATTATTCTAAACAATGTACTGTTTGGAACTGGGGCTGAAAGGAGAAATAGCTATTGGGGGATCAGTAGAACTAATAGCTAGCAGGGGACTGATTCAGTCTAGGCTAGGGTAGGACAGTTTGAATCATGAGCCTGGTAGGCTGTGTCTGTAACATAACGCTGACTTAGGGATCACCCTCTGGGATGAAGTATAAGTGTCATGGAAGACTTTAATTCATTTAAACCCTCTTTCCAACTGAAATCAGAATCATCCATACTGGGGATAGTCCCTGGCTCATGCTGAACCCTGACCCCAGTCTGGGTTTTGTGTGGGAATGCAAGTTGACCTTGGGTGAAGACTACACTTGGGAGTGCGCCAGCTACATAGTAGCACGGATCAGGTGCAAGTGCTCAATCTGAGTCTGGGCCAGGTTTAAGTTTTTGAGTGATGAGGGGTTAGGAGTCAATTCCCAGTTTGTGGGGCTCAGGTGGAGCAGCAAAGGAAGGAAAATATGACATTAAGAACTTGAATAGAATAGAATGGTTCAATTGAAAAGGACCTGCAATGATCATCTAGTACAACTGCCAACTTGACACATAGGAAAGTTCCATAAAATTGTGTCTTCATCAAATGAAAATAACCTTCCCAAGGGTTGCTTTTACAGTGTCTTCTGTTTCTTCTCAGGCTGTGAAGAAATCTTTAGTCATCTGGAGGTTGTTGACTTGCTTGCAGTGTTGGCTGTGAACTTGGCAATGAAGTTGTTCTGAGATATGTGAAGAGAGATCATTCCACTTGATTTTTGCCCTTCTCTGTGCCAGAAATGATATGAGTAAAACTAGTTGCATTCAAGGCGTACCTTGAATCCATACTAAAGATTTATTCTCCGCTAGTAAAGAGAACTGTAAGATCTGCAACATCAAGCATCACTTGAGGAGTGGGTTTGCTGGTATCAGAGGTAACAGTGGTATTGGAAGGCAGGATAACAATTCATTGTCATCATCTGCTTTAAATGTAGTGATATGATTTTATAATATTCATGGAGACTCAACACAAAGGTTACTGTGAGAATATGGCCCCTGGAGCTGTGCAGAAAGAAGAGAGAACATATTTCCTGCATGTTGACAGAGATATTTCATCTGCCTGCTTAATATTCAAAAGGCTAAAGAGTTTTTTCAGAGTTGAGTCTTAAGACTAAAGATGTCCTAAAGCAAAAATAGGAATGCAATGGTGAATTAGCCACTACATTGACCATTACTAAAATCACTGCAAGACATTTAACAAACTGGAGGGCAAATTCACATTTACACCAGCAGACTTGGAATAGCTCTGACAACATAGTGTCAAGCTCATTTTTAAGTGCCTGAAAAGGGATCACTGTAATCAGTTCCAGAAACCTGATTGTGGCTGTCAATTCTCAGCTTAAAAACTCATATAGAAATAGCAATATTAATGGATGTTTTCATCAAACCCCAAATTAAAGTTCCAGGTTATCTAACAGGTCTGTTATAGCCTCTTCAGTCTGGAGGTAGGTACCTGACACACAGAGGAATGTTTTTCTGCTCTCATACTTCTTTGATGGCATGGTGAGGAATAGCGCCTTCCATAGGGCTGTATGAACATGTTTGATAGAAAATATGAGTTTATTCATGTGTGGTAACAGAGGAGGAGCAGCCACAGTATTGTACAGGTACTCTGCTGTGCCTGTGCTTTCTACAAATATTAAACATGCCTTTTGAAAAGCACATTGTGATAGTTTTAAGCCCTGCCGGGACCAGAGACTACGTTGCCGTTGTCCCTCCCCCATCCTCGGACACAAGTAGGGCACAAACCCCGGGTTCAAATAAGAAGAAATTGAATACAACAGTGTAATAAACAATCTGAACAACAACAATAGCGATAATAACAACAACAAGCAGTAATAACAGTAAACAAGACAAAAGATATACAGAGAAATACCGCAATGGTTACAGACAGTCCATTCCCCGTGCTCCCTGTGACCAAAGCCACAAAGGAAAGCTTCCAGTGCTCAGCATGGTATGAATAACCCGGCTGGAGATCCCTTCCCCCTCCCTGCTGGGGAAACTTAACCCTATCTAGCTGAACCAGGACACACATCCATCCATGTTGTGTGCTCTCGATTTGCATGCACAGGATGTTCAGATCAGGAATTTTTCATTTTCAAACATCTCTGCACAATTGTAATTTTTGCACAGACAGTGGATTCAAATGCAAATTCAGCTATATGCATGAAGTATGATGTTTCATTCCTGGAGATTCCTGGAATGTGTGGCAGATAACTTTCTGACACAGCTGGTGAGTGAACTGACCAGAGAAGGTGTCCTGCTGGATCTCCTTTGTGAACAGAGAAGGACTGGTGGGTGATGTGTAGGTTGGAGGCCGACTAGGGCACAGCGATCACTAAATAATAGAGTTCTCTATTCTTTGAGAGGTCAGGAGAGAGCTAAGCAGGACTGACATCCTGGACTTCAGAAGGGCTGACTTTGGCTTGTGTGGGCACCTGCTTGAAAGGATCCCCTGGGAGACTCTCCTGAAGGGTACAGGGGCCCAGGAAGGCTGGGCACTCTTCAAGAAGGAAGTGTTAATGGCTCAGGAGCAGGCGGTCCCCAGGTGCTCTAAGAGAAGCTGGCAACAGAGAAGACCACCCTGGCTGAACAGGGAGCTTTGGCTGCAACTCAGGGAGAAAAGGAGAGTTTACGGCTTTTGGAAGAAGGGGCTAGCCACACACAGTGATTACAGAGAGGCTGTGAGGCTATGCAGGGTGGAAATAAGGAGGGCTAAAGCCCAGCTGGAAATTAATCTGGCTTCAGCAATCAAGGACAGCAAGAAATATTTCTATAGGTATGTGAGCAGCAAAAGAAAGACCAGGGAGAGCCTCCATCCCCTGCTAGATGCAGGAGGAAACATGGTAATAAGTGATGAGGAGAAGGCTGAGATGCTTAATGCCTTCTTTGCCTCAGTCTTTAATAGTAAGACTAGTTGTATTGAGGGAATCCAACCTCCTCAGCCAGAAGACAGATACAGTGAGAACGACCCCACATAATCCAGGAGGAGACAGTCAGTGACCTACTGCATCACACAGACACACACAAGTCTATGGGACCGGATGGGATACACCCGACGGTGCTGAAGCAGCTGGCTGGGGTGCTCGCCAAGCTGCTTTCCATCATTTACCAGCAGTCCTGGCTGACTGGGGAGGTCCCAACAGATTGGAAATTGGACAACGTCATGCCCATCCATAAGCAGGGTCAGGAGGATGATCCAGGAAATTACAGGCCTGTCAGCTTGACTTTGATGCCCAGGAAGCTGATGGAGCAGCTCATCCTGAGTACCATCACACAACACATGCGGGACAACCAGTTGATCAGGCCCAGTCAGCATGGGGTTATGAAAGGCAGGTCCTGCCTGACAAACCTGATCTCCTTCTACAACAGGGCGACCTGCTTATTGGATGAGGGAAAGGCTGTGGATGTTGTTTACCTTGACTTTAGTAAGGCCTTTGACACCGTTTCCCACAGCATTCTCCTGGCAAAACTGGCTGCTCGTGGCTTGGATGGGCACACGCTTCACTGGGTAAAATCTGTCTGGATGGCCGGGCCCAGAGAGTTGTGGTGAACGGAGTTAAATCCAGCTGGCAGCCGTTCACGAGTGGTGTCCCCCAGGGCTCGGTTTTGGGGCCACTCCTGTTTAACACCGTTACTGATGATCTAGACGAGGGGATGGAGTGCACCCTCAGTCAGTTTGCAGATGACACCCAGTTGGGTGGGAGTGTTGATCTGCTCGAGGGCAGGGAGGCTCTGCAGAGAGACCTGGACAGGCTGGAGCCATGGGCTGAGGCCAACTGGAGGAGTTTCAATGAGGCCAAATGCCGGGGGCTGCCCTTGGGCCACAACAACCCCCAGCAGCGCTACAGGCTTGGGGAGGAGTGGCTGGAGAGCTGCCAGTCAGAGAGGGACCTGGGGGTGCTGATTGACAGCCAGCTGAACAAGAGCCAGCAGTGTGCCCAGGGGGTCAAGAAGGCCAATGGCATCCTGACTTGTGTCAGCAATAGCGTGGCCAGCAGGGACAGGGAAGGGATCTCAACCCTGTGCTCAGCACTGGTGAGGCCGCCCCTCGATTCCTGTGTTCAGTTTTGGGCCCCTCACTCCAAAAAGGACATTGAATGACTCGAGCGTGTCCAGAGAAGGGCAACGAAGCTGGTGCAGGGTCTGGAGCACAGGTCGTACGGGGAGCGGCTGAGGGAACTGGGGGTGTTTAGTCTGGAGAAGAGGAGGCTGAGGGGAGACCTCATCGCCCCCTACAGCTCCCTGAAAGGAGGGTGCAGAGAGCTGGGGATGAGTCTCTTTAATCAAGTAATAAGCAATAGGACAAGAGGGAATGGCCTCAAGTTGCACCAGGGAAGGTTTAGGGTAGATATTAAGAAGCATTTCTTTACAGAGCAGGTTGTTGGGTGTTGGACTGGGCTGCCCAGGGAGGTGGTGGAGTCCCCATCCCTGGAGGTGTTTAAGAGTTGGTTTAACTTAATGCTGAGGGATCTGGTGTAGTTGGGAACTCTTAATGTTGGGTTGATGGTTGGACCAGATGATTTTCAAGGTCTTTTCCAACCTAGTTGATTCTGTGTTTTTGTTTCTTGAAATTATTACTATAGGTTCTCTTACCTCTCCTGTATTAACCTGGCCATTTAGATTGTCAATTTACAAGAACAGGGACTTTATATTACTACATGATTCTCTAGTACCAAGGAGAAAGAAGCTTAGTCTCAGTTAAGCTCTTTGGACAAGACCAGAATACATAATGTGAAGGTTTTAAGCCTGCCGGGGACGGAGAGCACTTTGCCGTTGCCCCTCCCCCACCCGCGGCTGGTCGGGCTGGAAGTGAGGCACAGACCCGGGCTAAAGTAACAAGAAATTTAATACAACAGAGTGATAGAACAATCTGAACAACAACAGTAGCAATGATAATAACAATAAAAGCAATAACAGTGAACAAGACAAAAGATATACAGAGAAATACCGCTAGCTGGTTTACAGACAAAGGATTCCCGCCACCGAGCCCGCCAAAGAGCAGGGTGAAAAGTTTCCCGCCCCTGGACCTGCCGTCAGCATGGTATGAATAACCCGGCTGGAGATCCCTTCCCCCTCTCTCTTTGCTGGGGGAAACTTGACCCTATCCCAGCTGAACCAGGACACATATTTAAAAATCTAAGAAACCATCCCAAGCTCATCACTTCAGAGAATGCTATATTGCATTGTGGCCAAAGAGCTACAGCCATAGAGAAGGACCTGCAGTACTGGTTGCTGTATAACGTAATTGAAAAAGTGTGCTGCCTCAAAAAGGTCAAAGCTCACAGGGAGCAACAACATCTCTGACAGTTTCTTCTCATTTCCCTTATGTAAGGAAATTGCATCTTTGATATAAAGACTGGTCATTGACTCATTAGTGGTGAAGGTAGAGAGTGCCAGTCTTGTGTTAGCAGAAGAGTATGCAATGATCCAGCTTTATTTTCTGCCTTCTGTAATGGAAAATTCAGCCCTAAATAGCTCAAGCACAGTCAGCCCTGCATATTGGTTCACAATCTTTGCTTAAAGGGACAACATCTTGTGACATTTGGTAGGATTATTTGAAGGGCAGAATTTAAAGGTACATTAAATCAATAACAAATCACTGGAAGAGATTTGAAGTTCAGAGCCCTCAAAAAACGTGTTAAAAGTCTAGAAGGATGAAAACAAGGCTAGGTAGATGAAGATAAACTCACTTCCACTTTTTTTTTTTTTTTTTTTTTTTTTCTACCTGTGAACTATTTTTGACCTGGAGGATTTGTAACATAAGACTAAAATGTCCTTTAGGCAACAATTTACACCTTGCATACCAATAACTTACAGTTTACAGTGTTGACATGCAATGTTCTGTCCTTATCCCTGGCATCAGATGATGTGCTGAAACGTGGCATGCAGGCTCTGAAAGTTAGCTGGAAGCTATAATTCCCATCAAGCAGGGACTTTATAGGAAGAAATCTGATGGAAGTTCTGCAGGTTAACCACAGGTGTAACAACTAAAACTCAGCAGCAGTGATGGTCCATTCTGGTTTGGTGCCTTTTAGAAAATATGCATGACAAGAGTAAGACTGCTGCTTGTATTCATGTCATTGCATTTTAATATCACTTCTATAGGGATTTATGTGGCACTCACAATGGATCAGTCATTTTTTCAATAATATGACACTAATGGAAACACTGATCTTAGTATTCAAGAGTATGGTAGTACTGTTTTTCAATGCAGGAGGGAGAGATAAGAGCCCTGTGTTGCCAGTCTTTTGATATCAGGACAGTTTTGCTTCCTACTCTAGAGCAAAAATCAAGATCATCTCCCGCAGTTCTCATGGTCAAGCATTTAATGTATTTAATAGATGTGGACTATACTTTATTACTCTTTAGTATTACTAGAGAAACTCCACATGGTTTCAAGCTTTGCTCAAATTACTGTACAGCTTGATGGTGACTTTCTGCATATGCATTTGCTGATACAACTGTGTGTTCACTGACCAGCAGCCTCAGTACCATAATGCCAGAGATGTAAGTCTGAAATTAATATAGAAAAGATATCCTGCCTGAAGCTGTAGTCATTGAGGTACAAGGATGGAATGTGACCAGTGCTCTAAATGAAAATGGAACTTTAACAGATTAAACAGACAGAAGACTTAGAATCTGTTTTGTAAGCAAGTAGTCAAAGGTAGTAGCAACAGCTTCTAACTCCAAGAGAATGGAGAAAGAAAGTCCCCGTGGCATTCTGGCTGGTGCTATGAATTTGATGCTGATGAACATTCAGGGTACACACTCAAAACAGGCCCCTGCATTGTATCTGAAAGAGCTCTAGGCTACCTTCAAAGCAGGGCATTCTCATTCTTTAAGCATCTACTTTTATACCTCCTTCCCCTCAGGAATAGCTTTGACTTCAGAAGGTATGAAAAGAAAATGAAAAAATTACCCTAAGGCAGTGATATAATTAGGATAAGTTAGAACAGCCTCTACAGTTTCATTTAGGTGGGCTTTCCCAGACTCAGATGCTTGGCTGAATCACAGAATCATCTAGGTTGGAAAAGACCTTGAAGACCATCCAGTCCAACCATTAACCTAACACTGACAGTTCCCAACTACACCACATCCCTCAGCGCTGGGTCAACCCAACTCATAAACACCTCCAGGGATGGGGACTCCACCACCTCCCTGGGCAGCCCAGTCCAACACCTAACAACCCCTTATGTAAAGAAATGCTTCCTAATATCCAGTCTAAACCTTCCCTGGTGCAACTTGAGGCCGTTACCTCTTGTTGCTTGGTTAAAGAGACTCATCCCCATCTCTCTCCAACCTCCTTTCAGGTAGCTGTAGAGGGCGATGAGGTCTCCCCTCAGCCTGCTCTTCTCTAGACTTAACACCCCCAGTTCCCTCAGCCGCTCCTCCAAAGATCTGTGCTCCAGATCCTTCACCAAGTTTATTTGCCGTATTGAAACTCCTCCAGTTGGCCTCAGCCCATGGCTCCAGCCTGTCCAGGTCTCTACGCAGAGCCTCCCTACCCTCGAGCAGATCAACACTCCCACCCAACATCGTTACAGTCACATCTTCATTTCAGGAAGACAATGGATTCAGAGATTCTTTGAGTCCTTTTTTTTTTTTTTTTTTTTTTTTCTGGATTGCTGGAGCCCACAAAGGTCCTTGGTACTCAGCAGCGATTAGTTTATGGTGACTGATTTGACATAATTTCCAGGTGCCTGAATTGCCATGGATTATGGAGGTTTTTTGACTCCTAACTGTGTTAAATGGTAAAGATAAGACTGGAAGATATTCTGAAAACTACAGAGCTCTTCCTGAGCTCTCTTCAGTGTTAATATATGGCTTCCATAGCCATCTCTATCCTTTCAGTTTCTTATATGGGTTCCTTCTATAATATTTCCTTTGCAATGTGCTCCCTTAAGAAGCTGCCAACCCTGAAAGAAAACCACTTACTATACTTTTACTTTGTTAATAGAGTTTGATGTTTTCTCTAGGAAGAAGAGCATATTAGCTATCAGCAAGTATTGAATTTCTTACAGATTTTTGTTGCTGTTCTACAATGCAAGTCTGATTTAATTGATTTCTTTATGATGTTCCAGTAGGTTTCCATTTAGTTTAACTGTCACAGAAGATGGAGTAACAATTAGATTTGCAGTTAAGACCTTCTGAGTGTTTTCTTTTTTAGCTGTGTTTTCTTGCATAGAATCAACTTTGAAGACTTTTAAAATAGTGGTCTTTTTTTAAGGGCTTGGTAGAACAATATTCTGAACTTGATTCTGTGCAAACTACATACATATTTCACTTATTGCATGTGAAGAGTCCCATTGACTTAAACTGCTCAACTGTGTGCAGCCCCTGAAGAATTTCAACTAGAAAATAGGGAAAAAAAGAAAAAAAAATATTGCTTTAATTTCAAAAATTTCAAATGAAAGTCCAAAACACTTTGAATAGTCACAGTCCTGAGTGTGGTAGAGAAGGGTCTCTTCAGATACTTACATATCTACTTTCTGTGCTTTATGGAACTGTAGAGACAGGTGAAGAGAGGACAACTTTGATCAGGTAGGGCCTTAGTGCTGAAGAACAGGTTTGAAACAATGTCCCCAGATTCTGCAGGGCACAGAAGGAAAAGTAATGTGAGAAGTGTCGTATGCACCCTTTATGTATCTATCACTTAGTGATGGTCAGAAAAGAATGTTTTGAATGAAAAATTTCAGGCGGTTCTTATGTTACATTTACCCTATCTCACAGACAGGGATTCACAGCAAGGCTATAATAAAGAAACAGCATTTGCATCAGGAGAGAGCTATTTAGATTTAGTTTTGTTTGGAAGAGACTTATGGTCTATTTTACAAATTCTTATATTGTCAGACCTACTACTGTACCTGTGTCTGAGTGATTTTAGGTGATTGCACAATGATATTGCAAATGTTTTAATAATGTAGTATTGCAAAAACAGTTACAGAAACAAAAGGAATACACAAGATCAGAAGAGGACTGTCACTGCATGTCCATCATTCTGATTTTAGTAAATGTGTCACTGCAGAAGTGAAAGAAAATCATCTTTTAAAGGCAGAAAGAGAACCTGACAAATAAATATAACTGCTCTGACCACAAAGCAGTTGTTCTGTAGCAGTTGTTTAGTCAAATACAAGGCTTGCACTAGTGAAGTCCATAGAAGAGGCTGACAAGTTATCCAAGAAACACACTTTAAATGGATTAAGAGCCGAAATGTAATGCTTCCACCACATTTAACTTAGAGCAAAATTCAGGAGATCAGACTCCAAAATAATGGAATTGGTTTTGCTCAGTGGCACAGGGTGCTATTTTGCAGTTCAGAAATGACATATTCTCTTACTCAACTGTTGTGCCCTAGAGGTACTGTACTGGGTAATCAAGGTATGCACTGATTTATAAAAAAAAATCTGTGTCTCTGCTGTTTCACGGCCTGAATTAAATGATCTGAAAGAAAAGAGCAAAGCTAATTTGCTTTCCAGCACAGCAGATAGGGAGTCTGCTGTTTGTGGTGGGATGAATTTTATCATTTTAATATTTTTAAAGCATACTATTAAGCACTTTGTAAATATACATTAAAGAATTAAAGTAGGAGTAGAGCCTGGCTCACCTGTTGAAATGTAGTCTTCAATGTGTATTGAGAGAATTCGCCTGGAGAAGGACTGGGATACTGTGTCCTTCTCAAAAAGCAACCAGTTCAGGCCCAAAGAGAAGGTAAAGCTTTCTGCAAGTGTAACATGGAACTGATATTTTCAGCATCGAAACAGGTCTTTATTTGCACTACCAGGTATTTGTACTTTGTCTGGACTTTTGTGACATCTTCACACAAAAGCTGAGGGCTAGAAGTAATTAAGGTATTGGAAATAAGTTATCTAGTAAAACATTTCTTTGTGTATTTTATTCTATCTTATGTAATGTTTTTAACAAAATTCCAGATATCACAGATTTTCCCCAGCAACCCCTTTGTATAGCAGGACTAATGCACTGAACATTCAAGGCCAATTTCTATAAAACTCTTGCATGGGAGAGCAATAATGCCTGCTAGAATTGTCCATCTCCTTTCAAAAGTGAACCTAATCTAAGCAAATTTCCAGTGACTTTGCTCTCTTCACATACCCAAATCTGTTGAGTCTGCTGGTCTGTGGGTGAGAACTGCTTGGTTGCTTCACTCTCATTATCAATGATTTTCACATGCTTTAATTTGAGACACTACAGGGAAAATCTTTCTTGGTCCCACATGCCAGATAATAGCTGCTTTGATCTGTGGCATCGTAGGAGCAAGGGAGAAGCCACACATATTACCTGGAGTCCCAGCTCAATGGAGCACTGGTGAGATGTATGTTCCCAGCTGTGACTTACTTTTATGTCATCTTCCTGGTCCCATAACCCTGAGACCCACAATTCATCCTCCCATGAAATGCCCCTACATAGCAGTCATGTGTTGGAAACAGTGGTCCAAGGAAGGTCTGTGATAACCCTGTCCTGAGTCTGCAGTCTCCCCTTTGATGGATAGATGACACTAGGGCTATGTGTGGAAGTGGCTGGATTTGAAGAACATGGTCACCATATAAGATATGTGAAAGGGTTATCTAAATGTTTTGACCTGGGTGAACATCAGTCCACTTCATTAAACCACGGCACAATCCAAAATGAAGACACTTTCAGTGTGGGAGAGGTGGAAAATCAGAAAAATGGGAGGGCTGGAGGTATGAGGTGACACAGAAAGCTGAATCAAAAAACTGAAGATCAGTTTATGCTACCAGTAATTTTACCTTTGTGCTTTCAGTTTCTTAATTTGATGACAACTCAGACTTACCCCAGAATTAAAAAGAAAACAGAATCTTTACTCAGTGAGTCAGAACTCTTTTCTACTTTTCCTGACCACCACCTATGTGGGTTAGACCACACAGCTCATAAAGAACTCTGAAGAGAAAAGTAGATGTGCTCCCACCCATTAGTGAGCCAATGAATAACAGTAAATCCAGGAACTGCACACATAAGCCGTTGATGTTTTGTCTCAGTTTATGCATTGCTAGATAAAGTGTATTTTTCACATTTTTAAAAAAATACTCTTTAATGAGGTATACATATGAATACGTGTGTGTATAATTCAAAACCACACATACAGGCAGAAACACATAGTTACACAGAGTTCCTTTTGACTGAAAAACACATGAAAATTCCAGAACTTGAGAACTTCAGTTTTGGATTTGGCTGGACAATCTCCAGTTCAATGCTTTGCTTGAACAGAAGACAGAAGTGAAAGTCTGAAGATCCATTGCACTACTGTCCAACAGAAGATGGTGTCACCATCTGTGAGTTTGGTATAGCATGACAATGTACTGGCATAATACCCCATCAGATGATGTGACTCCATCCTTGATCTTTTGCTGGTCTCTGTAGCCCTATACAGAAATATAATTCTCATTACATAGCCAACATTTGAGAAAAATCTGACCATTTTAAACATTCAGGCTCTGTCATGAACACGCCTCAACCAATACGCAAAGCAATAGCTATTGATAAAATGTCATCCATTCTCCAGGCTTTTTCGACACCAAAGGCGACTGCTAGTGCCACCTACAGTGATGAATGATACAAGTAATGATACAATTCCCTACATCTCTCAAGATTATTTGAGATGGTTGACCAAAGAATATGGATGCTAACATTTACCACAAACCTGAGCTCACTGTGGTTTGTGCTTGCCTAAACTCTATTTCTGATATGAGGCATCCTGTGCTATTTTTGCAAGTTACTGCTGCTCAGCACTGTTCTTGCTAATTGTGCACTGCACTCCTTTTCCTAACAATTGCCTATTTTAAGTGACACCTTCTAATTCAAACTCCTAAACTTTGCACAACTAAGCACTGCAGATTGCTGAATGAGTGAAAGGTTGCAGATTTGCCTATCTCTGTGAGATAATGAAACCTCGAAATAGTGCTTGTAAAATAACAGTTCACTAGCTGTTTATGAGATACATAAATTACCACTCATGGTTCATTCTGCGGATTAGCACATTCTGCACGTTACTCATTTTATTTTTTGCTAGGAGGCCTGTAAAAATTCAGTGTTTTAGAAGTACAACTAATATATTTACTGCCTCACTAATCTGGTGGTTCTGTTTGCAGACGCTCCCTACATTGCAAAGACCAAATTTTGAGGAAGCCCTGCATGTGCTGAAACTGAAGCAGAGAGAGCTTGACTTTCAGTATTCCTGTGTGTGATGAACCATAACTGTACAAAACCACAAATAGATTTTGGTCCCAATCATTAAGAACTTAGCATGAGGCTTTCTGAGTAAGCATTCTGAATAGGTGACCAAATCAGGAAATCAGCAAGGACACTAGATTTTCTAGAGCTGGTTATAACACATAATTGCTGAGGATGATCTCTCTGGGAGCATCACAACAAGCAGACAGGGAGCTGCTAACAGTAGACATGAGCCTGCTGTCTCTTACTGTTTTGTTTAGTTACAGAAAAGTGAAATGTGCTCTATTATGTGGACCATCTTGTTTTCAGTATTAATGTCTGGACTGAGAAACATCCTGCTAGTTCCTTTCCTACCTTTTTTTTTTTTTTTTTATGAAAGGAAATTAATAATTAGCAGAGCTCATAGCTGTGTGCAAATGACTTGTTCTTTGTCTTACATCCAGAAGAGTTTCAGGGAATGATGAAGGTTTTGCTCATGATGTTGAAGGCTCAATTCAGTTCCCTAAACAGATGTCTTGAGAGTATCTTAAACAACCACATGGGATTTACAGGTAAAGCAGGATCTACAGAAGGTCTGTGCCATCCTGGAGCAGTGGCTGAAGGGTGGGTGGGATAATCAGGGCATCTCAGAAGGCCATACAGGGCCATG
This sequence comes from Athene noctua, assembly GCF_965140245.1. Taxonomy (NCBI): domain Eukaryota; kingdom Metazoa; phylum Chordata; class Aves; order Strigiformes; family Strigidae; genus Athene; species Athene noctua. The sequence continues at coordinate 16,859,355 of NC_134037.1, read as the reverse complement.
TTTAGGCACACTGGCTGCCTAATGTTGGCCCTGGACCCTCTACTACCTGAGCTTTAGGGCTTCTCTAGTTGTCTAAAGTCAGTACTGTGTAGGGTAGGAACATTCAAACTGGTTGCAATGATCCAAGGCCTGTATTTAACGCTGAGCAGCCACTGGTTTGATTGCAGGATACTGAGCAGCCCTAAGAATTTAAGAATTGAAGATGCACCAAATTAATGACTTTTCTAAGAGCCTAGTTTTAGAACACCTTGAATATTAAGTGAAATTCAGACACTATTGTATTTTGAAAATTATTCCCTAATAGCTAAATGTCAATTGGCTGAATGCTAATATTATAATCTTTGTCTCTCATTTTTGTATTCAGTGATGCACTGTACTTCTTATATACCTTTGATATTTATTCTGAACATGCTTAAACCTGAAACATTCCTAAAGTACCTGCAGAACCAGAAATTGCTGTATGCAAGAGTAATATATTTTTTCCTGTTTCCTATGGACTATGATAACTTTCCTGTTTCCAACCACTTTGCTTTGTGAGATCTGACTGATGGATAATAGCTATTTTCCTCTCCACAAACATGATAGCTTGCAAGTGGTTTTGATGTTGACAGACAGTTTTACCTCTTCCAACACTAGAAATTTGCAAGCCTCAAAATCCCAAATGTTTTTCCCTACACAATGCTTACAAGAAGTGAAAAAGAGAATTTAGATAATAACGTGTTCACAACTCTTACTGTTTCTTTCATCTGGACTGATATCAAGAAACAAACCAGAGGGGAAGATAGCAGGACATAAATGATTATATTTTTATTGTTTGTAAAGTTTGAGCCAGATTTTCAAGGGGCTTGTTTTACTAGAGTTTGGCTATTTCACTTGAAGTAGCACAAGAAAATTAGTTTTTGCATCTGTTGAATATTTTCAGTCAAAGTTGCACATAAAAGGTTCATCTGTTTCAATCTTTATCAATAGCATGAGCCCTCAGCCCCTGGCCTGTCAGCCCTTGCCCCAGCTGTGATGCAGCAAGGCTGGTCTCCAGCTACCCACAGGCCTGTCCTGCCTGGCCATGGCTAGGCCACTGGTGGGCCCACATCCAGGACTGGTTTTAGCCCATCCCCACCCCCGGCGAGGTGCCTGATGGCCAGGGTTGGGGTTTCCCCATGCCTCCTGACTGTCTGTTCCTGGCTGGGGCTGGGATGTGCCTGACACAGGCTTTGAGGATAAACCTAGGGCTAGGGTTAGGGTTATTTCATACCCTGGTTTATCAGTCAGCAAAAATGTTTTGTAAGATGGACAGGACGATAGTTGTAACATAGTATACTGAAATTGGGGAAACATGCAAGAAAATTAAGGGCACAGCTGTCCAGTGAGCTTGTACAGTAGTTCAATTTACTTTACAAATGCTGCAGACTTTGAAATCACAGATTGTCTCCCCCAGAGTGGTCCTAGGCTCTGGTTGCCAGAACCAGGGAGCAGATGACACCAACAGGAAGCCAGTGACTCTCTCATCTCTCTTGACATTGCAGTGGGAGCACGTGTTCCCTTTAAACCACTCTTCAGAAAAAATGTGGTGAGTGCCCAAAGGTTTTACTTATTTAGTGTGCTAATGAGGCAAGGCTTTGGACATGCACAGCTGGGTGTGGAGTCCAGCAACTTGGAGAACTGCATGCTCTTCTGTAGGATCACTTTTAACCCTAATATCTGGAAGTCTACTAGAATAGTTAAATAGTTAAAACTATTTCTCTGATGACAGTGACAGTGTCAGCCCCTTATGGACTGCAGTTGATGACTCCTGGTTCTGATGCATATGGTCCTCCCTGTTACAGCTGTTCCAGTCTTTATGCCACAGGGATGTTGGTCTTTTCTGTGAGGCAGAGAGGATCTTTCTGCTCTCCTACATCCCTGCCCTATGTCTCTGTACCCTGAACAAACGAAATTACATAGAATTGCGTCTGAATTTACTCATTTCATGATCCGTTTAGCCATAAAACTGGAAACTGTGCTATTGCACATGGGAAATAAGGAGGTGATTTGTGACAGCCAACACGGCTTCACTAAGGGCGAATTGTGCCTGACAAATCTGGTGCCCTTCTATATTTATATATATATAACAGCATTTTTGGGTAAGGGAAGAAAACCTGACATCATCTACCTGGACTCGTGCAAAGCATCTGACACTGTTCTGCATGACATACTTGTCTCTAGATTGTAAAGACATGGATTTGATGGATGGACCACTCAGTGGATAAGGAATTGGCTGGATGGTCTCACATAAAGAGTTTCTGTCAAGGGCTTGATGTCCAAGTGGAGACCAGTGATGACTGGCATTCCTCAGTGATAGGTATTCAGACCAGCACTGTTCAACATCTTTGTTGGAAACGTACAATGGGATTGAGTGCACCTTCAGCAAGTTTGCTGATGACACCAAGCTGTGTGGTGCTGTTGCCACAGTAGAGGGAAGGGGTGCCATCCAGAGGGGGCCTGACAAGGCTTCAGATGTGGTCCTCTGTGAACATCATGAAGTTCAGCAAGGCCAAGTGCAAGGTCCTGCACATGGGTCAGGGCAATACCATGCACAAATACAGGCTGGGTGATGGGTGGATTGAGACCAGCCCTGTGGAGAAGAACTGGTGGGTGTTGGTTGACCAGAAGCTCAGCATGACCTGGCAATGTACACTTGCAGCCCAGAAAGCTAACGGTATCCTGGGCTGCATCAAGAGAATTGTGACTAGCAGGCCAATGGAGGTGATTCTCCCCCTCTGCTCTGCTTTTGTGAAACCCCATCTGGAGTTCTGCATCCAGCTCTGGGGCCCCTAGCATAAGAAGGACATAGACCTGTTCGAGCAGGTCCAGAGGAGGCCATGAAGATGATCAGGGGGCTGGACCACCTTTCCTATGAGGACAGGCTGAGAGAGTTGGGCTTATTCAGCCTAGAGAAGAGAAGCCTCTGGGGAGACCAGATATCAACCTTCTAGGACCTAAAGTGGGCTACAGGAAAGATGGGGAGGGACTCTTTGTTAGGAAGTGCAGTGATAGACTTCAAACTGAAAGAGTGTAGATTTAGAATAGATGTAAGGAAGAAATTCTTTACTGTGAGGGTGGTGATCCACTGGAACAGGTTGCCCAGAGAGGTTGAAGCCCCCTCCCTGGAAGTGTTCAAGGCCAGGTTGGACGGGGCTTTGAGCAACCTGGTGTACTGGAAGTTGTTTCTGCCTATGGCAGGGGGCTTGGAACTACATAATCTTTAAGGTCTCTTCCAACCCAAATGATTCTATGATTCTAAGATAGGGAGAAAAAAAATCATCAAACTGTAAGCTGGTATTGAGTGTATTGCACCTGGGAGCCCTTGGCTCAAGGAAGTTACTTACAATCTTCCTTTTAAAATTCATGGTGGGACTGCTCTGCTCTTTGAAAGGTGAGAAAATCAGGACAATGTTCTCCAGTCTCGATCTCTGTGAGTGTTTATCTTGAATGTGAGGCCCAGGACTCACTCTCTCTGCTCTTTGAGACAATTCAAAATAGGAGCCTGCCCTCTTCATTAGTCTGTTGTGATGGAGCTGAAATTAGGAATGAAGGAAAACTGTACACCTCTATGTAAAAAATAATTTGTAATTCTTTAGTTTCCACCCTTATGCCCCCTTCCCAGGGGACAGAAAGAGAAATGGTGGCCCTGTAGCTTTATGGCACTCACCAAGGTGGAATAATATGAGGTCTCATGGCTTGGTTTAAAGGCTGCACACAGATTTTTTGTATCATTGAGTATTTCTAGGCCTAGCCCATACTTGGAGCAAATATTGACAGATTCACAGAATCACAGAATCATCTAGGTTGGAAAAGACCTTGAAGATCATCCAGTCCAACCATTAACCCAACATTAAGAGTTCCCAACTACACCAGATCCCTCAGCGCTACGTCAGCCCGACTCTTGAACACTGCTTCTTGCTGACTAATAGGCTGTAGATCTCTCTTTGATGCATGTTGAAATGGTTAAGCATTAAAACCTTTTCAGAGAGGCAGAAATATTTTTGCATTTCCACTATTCTGAAAAATGCAATAATTTTATCAGAGACTTTCTAGGATTAATGGCTTAGTTGCAGGCATTTCAATCTGCAAAATAAATAACATCTCATCAATGAAAATGAGCAAAACACCGAAAGGACTGGATAAAAAATCCCAAACAAACAGAACTCTGGAAGCTGATATTAATAGGAACAAAGAGAGAGAGATAATGAATAATTCATGTAATTGTTTTGGAAAATATTTTTTAAAAGAAAGTTCGTATGTGAGGAAAAGGTTTATTCCTCAGTCTTTTCTTTGTTGACTGCTTAGAGGCAGAGGTATAGGTAAGAGAAATGAAGAAATGAAAAACTCATAAACGTGCATGTGTTTGTCCAGAGGGAATCCTTTAAAAACTACTATAACATCTATCTAGCCAATCTGTGACATAGCATTCATCTCTGTCGTGTTTGAATCCCTCACGTTTATTACAGTCTTTCAGAGTCAGAAAACAATTAGGAGATGGAAATACTCAGATGTAGGATCCAAGCCCTTTAGTGCAGGACTAACCTTTCTTACATGTTAAAAAATTGAAGGCAGAAAGTAACATGGTAGAGAACAGGCAATCTCCTAACCCCATTGCCCTCCTATAAGCAGTGCTTGCTAAAGCTGGGGTTGTCGTATGTAATTTTGGAAATTTACTTTCAGTGGCCACACTATTTTCTTTGAAAAGCACCATCCTATTATAGCTGGTTTATATGGATTTTGATTTTCCGATGTACCTGAACAATAAGAAAGAGGCAAGAAGGAGAAGGCTGTTCATCCAACTAATTTAGGTATCCAGAAGTAGTGTGTTTCATCTAAGCAACCTCTATAGCCATTATAAAGAGATGAGCATTTTCAGATGGATATTCATCCTGTGATTTTTAGGCCTTTGTTTCTCTCTCTGCTGACTACACACGTAACTTAGATGATCATCTTATACTAGATACATAAAGCTGAATGAGTTGAACCCAAGCCTTTGTTAATACCAGATTTCAAGTTAGAAACTAAAAGTGTTGTACTTTGTGTGAGTGTGTCTCAGTGTCATTTAAAATCTATTTGATTTTCAGTCGAATTTAGATGCCTACAGGAATTTGTTCTGTCCTTGAAGGATCCCCATTAATTAATTGTTCCACTAAAAGAAGTTTGCTGCTCTATGATTTATAACCTGGGATTGCTCAGATATATATTTCTGAGAAGATTCCCTCACAGTCTTGGCTAGAAGGTTAGTTACTAATGTTTTGTGCATCACTAATATGTGCTCAGGCTTTTTCATCAAATACTACAAGAGCAGAAATTGCTTCTGTATTTCTAATGGAGAGTGGGGAACAGGAGTTGTTGTCAGTTGTTATGCTGGAGGTAATGATAAAACCACAGCACGTAGATTCCTTTAGCTCTGGTATAAATATTACTCAACCTTTTTAAATTTTGCAGTATTGCATAGGATATCATTTGTCATATTAAATCATACTGTGAATCTGTTGAGTTCTGTACTCTGAATCTTTCAGTAGTCAGATGATTCAAAAGAGGCTTCAAGATAAAGACAAACTTTTCCAGGCAACATGAAACTTGGAGGAAAGAGCTCAGGTGCAGGAAGAAATAGTCAAGGAGGTATCAGGAAGTCCATCATGCATGGCTGGGTCCTTCAAGGCTTGGTCGTAATTAAGAGCCACTGAACTTCTGAAACACAGAGTTCTTTTATATTATTGGTTGGCACATAATAAATTAACAGCCTGGCTTTGGAAGATCCTTCATAAAAATTGGTTTTCAAAGTCATTCAGTCAATAAAATTAACTGCAGCTTTTAAGCCATGCTTTAGAGGCAGCATCTATGAGTCTTGGTTTAGAAAACGTCTCCAAGAGTCTCCATGGTCATCTCAAAGCAAGATGGCTGCAAGGCAACATGTGCAGTTAGATAAATAGTGACTTTATGTACAGTTTCTGCAGGCAGTTGACAATTAGCAGAGTAATCACATCATCTAACTTTTGCAATGTAATTTAGCTGAGTATTTCAGCTACCTAATCCCCAGAGACATTCTGGGTAGACAATAGGAGAGAAGTCCTCCCAAGTGCTGTCTGGAGCTTTTAACTTGTCTCTTGTCTTCAGCCGCCTCCTGAAGAATCTCTTTCTCAGTTGCTTAGAGAAAAGCTGGAGAAACTAGGCATAATACATCTGAAAAAATTCAGTGCTTAAAGATGACATCTGTGTATGAGCTTTTAATACTCATTGCAGACAAAGTATTCACATTGTGCTCTTGTATTTCCCTCTGTTCTTGTTATGTTGCCTGAACTACTTAGACCGAGAGAGTTTGATTACTCTGTTACAGTTGGCTTTATGTTCCATTTTCAGACTGTCTCTTTACGATATCCATTTGTACAACTGATTTGTTATTATTTAATGTTTACTGTACTTCAAAGTATGCTATATTAACACATGAATTCATATATTAATTAGGCATGTGCTTGCTTTTTTTATGATCCCTGTATTATAAAATTCTTTATAACAGCTAGCTGTGGCATTGCTTGTTAACAATTCATTACTAATGTTTTTTGTGAAATATGTTCTAAAATAATTTATTAATTAATTTAGCTGCACTTAGTAATTATTTCATAAATATTAATAAGAAACATGTACACGCACATGCACACACACATTTCATATAAAATTATATTGTGTACTTACTGGTCCCTTATTAAGTTATCATCAGTAAAATTTATGGTTATCATGCTTTCATGTTTCATGAGAATATAAAACAAAAACTATTTTAGAGAACTGTCATTCAGTTAAAGTGGCATAGAAATCCATCCAATTTTTCACATCTGTGACAAATAGTTCTTGATTTACAGCAAAAATCTCTCTAATCTACTTCACAGACCAAAAAGGATTAAATAACAAATAATCCACACCACAAAGAAAACAGAACTCTGATATTGCTTCACTCATTAGGAGAACCTTTGGTAACTCAGTTTGGCCAGTGGTCTTGTTCCTCCTCCCCATGGTTGTAGAATTTGTGACAGAAATACCATCAGTTAAGGAAGTGCCTGTTTGTTATCTGCAGCACCGTACAAACAAAACCCCAGAGAGTATCATCTCAACTGTCTAAACTGCAGACAGATGTGATCCACAGAATGTCCCACCACCCCAGACTTTCAGTCGCCAGTACAAGGATATCGACTGGAACACACAATGCCCTCCTCCCTGACTGCTTGGTTTTCTTCTCCATGACAACCACAGCAAGCAGGGGTTGGGGGCAAGAGAAGGAAAAGTGCCAGCCCACACCTTATCCAGCGACTGGCCATGGTTTAGATGTAGACTTTGTTGTGTAAATAGACCAAATATATAAAACTAAGAGAGGAAACAGCTGTGTGAAAGGAACTAAATGACTTATCTGATGTAGGGTAGGACACTAATATGTCTGGGAGTGCTATCCTGAACACAAGTCCCAGACTTGTAGTTCATCTCCTGAGCCATGCACAATTACTGCCATTACACTAGCGTGCACAGTAGGACAAATCTTAGTCCGACAAGGTGTATAGACAAGGGTTGAATGCTGGGTGATTCATAGGAAAAGATCATTTCTGTCAGACTCAAAAGCAGCTTGACTGACATTTTCTAGAGTGATTTTTGTAACATTTCCCAGATTCCCAACCACCAAAAGGGGACCAAGTATGCCACTCTGGAGTTGAAAGTATAAAGTAAGAGTTAATGTTTTCATTCTGCATAGAGGTTGCAGATCCCCAAATCCTGCTCAGCCAGAAAGCTGGGCAAATTTAGTTCCATAGAATGGAGAACGGACAACAGGCAGGAGTAAAAGTTCTTTTGTATTTTGTATAATGGGAAGTGAGATCAGACTGAAGTACATAAATTTGAACTATTTTGTTGTTGCTATTTTTTAATGTGGTAACATTTTAGTACTCTGGTCATACAAAAACATTTAAATCATTTAATATAATTGTTTTGACAATTAGATATTCTACTACATTTCATACAATCATAGTGCATATATTGGTAATATTGTCAAAGAGCAAGACATCTATTATCAGATCACAGAAAAAAAAAACAAAAACAAAAAACAACAAGCCAAGAGAATTAAAAATGTTGTAAAAATTATTAATGGTGTTATTAATAGCCAGGTCTTTGTCACAACACTTTATAACATTTCCTTTGGAGACATTACAATGTATCATGGGGAATGGACAAGATGACCTAATAGATCTTTTCTATCTCTTTTCTCACATAATCATGTCAATCAGCACTATAGAGTCATAGTAATTTATACCTCCCATTGCTTCCAGACTACATTACTGTAACCCAGTCCTGTTACATAGATCTAAAAACCGCAGCATCATTGTGTTTAATTCACCTGGAGGTAATGTCATCAGTGTTGCAATAAAGGTGGGGACCTGTTTTATTGAATATTAACGGCAGAAATGGTTGGCCTAACCTTGCCTTAAATGTTCAGGTGACATAGACCTATTTTTAGTGGACTTGTCTCTTTTCAAAGCTGTGTGGGAGACAGAAGAGTCCACACTATGGATATTTCCCATGTGTCATTCAGATTTCCTAGGCTAATCATTTTTCCTGGGTGGAAAAAATGAACAAACACATGAAAAAACCCCATAGTCAGCATTTTATCTTATTGGTCATAATTTGGAAATACTATATTTCTTAGCAGATATTGTATTTTAAAGTATATATCTCTGGTGATTCCAGTGTATAAATTGGCTATTGTAAGTTTCACCATTCTGTTTAAATGTTACCTATCAATCTTAATTTTCATTACATTTCAATTCAACAGTATGTAAAAAACCGCACCTTAAAGCTCTTTACTCATTCAATTACAATTAAGTTGAAAGTAATTTTTAATAGGATCTATATTATTTAGATTCATACAGTCTTTCAGAGGTTTAGTTTGTTTGTTTGTTTGCTCATTTGTTTTTAAATATGGAATTTGTACTTACACTCCTGTGTTTCAACTGAGAATGGACATAAAATTTCTTTGAGTTTTAAGGGCTTGAGAAAATTATGACTGGGGGAGAGAAGACTAGCCTTTTTTCAACTACAGAAGTTCTTAATATTTTCAGTGCACTCATTGCATCCTTTGGTACAATATTTTTTATGCAGAGAAACTATATCAAGCCTCCTGCAAAGTTTCACCATTTTAGTGATGCTTAGGATTCTGAAATGTCAACGTTTTACAGAGAAAGTAGCTGAATCAGGTCAAAGTAATTTTGTTACCTAAAATATATAGCAAGCAAAATATGGAGTCAAGTATTTGAAGGTATTTGAAGGCAAATTAATTCTATGTAGAGAGACTTCCATTCCTATAAATGCAATGTTGTCCAAAAAAAATCTAATAATTCCAAAATATTCTTTACAAGTGACAAAATATTGAAAACCTATTATGCAAAGTGAGAGTTAATGATAATATATCTATAGAGTACTTTCCCATCGTAAGCAATATTTGACCCAGCGTGGTAGCTGGAGAAAACTATTCCAATTTTCAATTAGTTTGTGGACAGAATTGTGTCTTCCAGTATTACCATTAGCAGCTGCAAATGATGATACACTGTTAAAATTCAAACTATCTAATTGCAGCATACATTGAAATATTGCTAATAGATTTTGTTATGCAGGAAATGGGTATGTCATCTTATGACTTTGCACACCAAAAAAAAAAAAAGTCAGAAAAATGTTATTTCCATGGTTTGAGGCATGTGTAATCACAGAGAAAACTGTCTTTTTTTTTTTTTTTTTTAAATGACATGTTTTCTCCATTAAAAAAGGAGAAAATATCTTGTTTGCAGTAAACAGAGATCTTCTTCTACAAAATTGGATCATTTCAGGCATGGGTGAGTCCTGAAAAACATGTTCCATTTCCTGTCAGAATAAAATGATGAATATGACTGAATATGGATTGTATTAGGGTACAGTTTTGTTAGTCCCTCACAATCACCTTGTCTCTTTCTCTATTTTCACATTTTTAGCAACAACAAAAAAACCCAAGTTTTATTCTCAGAAGCCATACTAGAATGATTTTTATGGCCTGTTCTGTTTGTATGCTGTCTTACATATGACAGCCCACCAAGAAACACTACAAAATATCTTGTGTGTAACCTATGGTGGCCATTATGACAATGTCTTTCTTGGTCTGTATAGGAGTGGGCCTTGAACAGCTGAAAGCAGAGAAATCCTACTCAGGATAAACCTCAGAGTAAGGTCACTCTATCCCTTGTGAACTGCTTGGTCCTGACGTAATAGAACTAGTGAAGTCAAAGGATAATGGTGGCAGAAGGGCAACCAACCACAGGAGATTTAAGTCATAAACTGAGATTTATATCACAGCAAACAAAGATAAGGCTTTGACACATTCCAGCCATACTAAACTCTAGTGCATAAAATGGGATTCCAAGGAAAGGTAGGTGCCCATGTACAGAGAGGTTGCAGTGGTTCACATTCAAAAAACTGCTCTGCTCAGAGATGTGTGAATTCATTCAGCATCACCTCCTGCATGGCTAAACATATGTAGTTATGTACAGACAAGTTTCAGTCTAAGGAACTAAGCACTAAAGTGCTTCTCTTACACTGCTGCAGTTCATTGAGAAGTCAGAAGGGCATCTAAACCCTCAGTCCTGGGAAGCAGGCAGAAAGGTTTTAGTCATACGCAGGGCAGTAGAGTCCATCGCAAAGTACAGCAGCCAGAGCAAGTGCCTGGCAGTACTCACAGGAAGAAGCGAGAGGCGAGATATTTGAGAATTGGGACTTTGTCCTGTTGGGAATGACTGAAAAATAGATCTTCTCTTCTTGACTCAGAGATCCCATGCTTAGCTTGCTGAGTCAGGGCTTGGTTATCTTGCAATGCTCAGATTGTAGCAAAGGGGACAACGCAGAAGACACATGATTCTGTACTGGTTGTAGCACACTTCTGAAAGAAGAGAGAACTGGGTACCAGTTCCTTTTCCCTGGACTTCTAGTATGGTTAGTATTGGTTTAAAAATAAATGTCAGGTAGCAGGACTAGAAAAAAACTCCATCAGTTTCTAATCTCACTATTATAATCCTATAATCAATTAACTGTGTCTAGCACCTAACATTGCCCAGGACATTTCTCTGGCACCATGTTCAACTGAAGTAGAGAGGTTCATGTTCTGGTATTTGTTTTATACAATGGAGTGGCTGTGTCTAAAATACCTAAAGGAAGCAGTCCATGGTCTGAACTCAAACCAAGTTTAGAAACTGTGGGAAAGCAAAGCCATAGCATGCCTAGGACTGGTCTAACAACTGATCAGTGCAGATGACCAAATTCCAGCATGCATACAACTCCCTTCCAGTGTTTAACTTCCCTGTATAAATGCAGCCAGGGACCCCACTTTGCTAGTTGCAAAAATATATACCTCATCCATGGGTGAGGCAAACAGCCAAGCTCAAAGTAGTGAGTACTCTTTGTAATCAACAAAAAAAAGGTGGGTTTTTTTTTGTTCAGTAACAAAGCTGAATAGTTCTAGGGTCATTCTTATTTCCGATTTCTTTG